>NC_088356.1:47899732-48616607 GCF_036884655.1 Musa acuminata AAA Group
AGATGAAGAATGCAAATGAACGGCTCCGAGCTGAATTGTAAGACTAATTGACTGTGAATTATTAAGTGATGGAAGAAGTCTTTCTTATCAAGTAAGCTGGAAAGTATTGAAATTGTGTTAATCTGATTGCAGGTATTCCTTTCAGGAACAATATGCTAACTGTGAAAAGTCACTGCTTGAAGAGAGCCAGAAATGTGAGAGAAAAATCTGTTTTTTCTATTTTGAACTCTGATAATTTTTTACTTACATTGTTGACTTTTAACCAACCATGCTAGGATAAATTCTGGTGCATCAAAACTTTTTTTAAGGTGACTACTCCCTGCACTGAATCAATATTGGACAACACTAAATATTTTGACAACAGATTTAATTGGTTGATTTTTCTCATATTCCAATCTACAGTGTTTGGATACAATGTGTCTTCTATTGGCGAGAAGGTTGAAACTTTATGTTTTTAGCTTGGACCTTCTCTATGAATTTAAGAAAAGAACCATGCCTTTTAAAGAAAAATGTCTTGTCATGCTCCAAGGCAAGTACATTCTACTACTACTATTATAAATGTACTGACCCAATTTTTTTTGCCTTGTCAGCACTGGCACAGTTGATTTGAATGCATCTTGGGAACTCCTTTGTGGTTGTGAAACCTAGTTATATGACTCTCAAATTATTTCCTAGATGTATAACTGAAAAAGTTTCTGCAACTTCTGGGCACTCTTATTGATGAATTCAATGCCTTCGTGCTTTCGCCTCAGCTCCCAAACTTGAATCACTTGCAGATTGGTTGCTTTATATATGCCAAAACTCTGTTAAAGGTGATTCTCGAGAGTTGACATGGCTTACATGCCTTGATGAAATACTATGAGCAATTGGACCACCTAAAGGAAATGAAAAGGAGAAAAAACATGAGGAACATACACCTTTTAGACCAACTGACATGAAACTGTGGACTAGTATATAAATTAGATTTATATTAATGGCTTTTGAACTTTATCATAGTTGAAGTTCTCATTCTGCATTTGTTTATCTTCTGGAATTTGATGGTTCTTCTACTCTTTAATTAATGCACTTTCTAAGGTTGTCCTTGTTGAACCTTTTTAGTGCTTAGTTGATACTTGCACAGCGTTGGATCTTTTCAGTTTTCCCTTGTGTATGTTGTCAAATATGAGAAATTTTGAACTCCCAGTCTGACTAAACTCCATTGCTATCCACAATAATCAACATCATAGCTAACTGCTACAATGTAACTACTGTGCACCACAGATCAATGTGTTTGTGGTTTAACAGATATAACCATTGTACTCTTGACCTTCATGTTTGTTGCAATTTCCTTACTTGGCAATCAACTTCATATCTTGGAATCATCATGATTGTGTATGTCAATGTTTTGTCAAGGAACTATAAGGAACTCTCTTTGCTTTTTACTGTGATATATATTTTACATATGATTGTGACATGGAAAGTTCTTATTCCCCCCACCCCCACTCACTCTCAGAGTTTGACATTTATGATTAAAAAATGTAAATTTTATTCACAGCCAAAGAGCTCTCTGATGAAGTTGGAAGACTCCAGAATCTTTTATTGAGGAAAAATGACACAAGTGACAAATCACTGATGTCATCACCTTGTTCAATAGCTGGAGTAATGTCCACAGAAATACCTAAGAGCTTACCAAGACAGAAAACACCAGACTTATGTGAGGAAATCAGCCCCATTCAAAATAAAGAAGCAGCTACCCTTACCTATGATAGCCACAAAGTAGAGACTAAGGTGGTGAGTAAATGCTATTGGTCTACACCATCATTTCTTCTCACGTTTGTAAATTTAAGCTTGAATAGTTTGATTTTGGAATCAGTTTTTTGCATCTCATTAATTCTTGGTTTGGATATTTTCAGCCAGATTGTTGCAGAAGAAACATGGGCAGTTCAAGTATGTATCGGCGGATATAACTTGCTGTTGGATTTTCTTGAAGCATTTTGCTATAGTTTTATTCTACTTTGCAGGTGATGCTTCAGAAGATTGCTGCAATTGCGTTTTCCAGACTCTTATGAAGCTCTTGGTTGGCATGGATTTTTCTGTCAATAGTCAAACTGAAAGTCTTTGTCTTTTAGTTGTTCACAAAATGAGTGGTAATATTTCCTTGACTTAGTTGTTCACAAAAAATTAGTTTTTTCTGAGATTGTGTCCCTTCTTTATATATTTCCCACAGAGTGTCCCTAATTTCAGGGGCAGACCAAAATGCCTTGGAAAAGTAGCCCACATTTTACCCATTGAAATAGTTGGACCGGATCAGTTCAAGAGAAAAAAAAACTTGGTTTGTGCTTGCACTAACTTTTAATGAGTGTAATAACATACATGATCTGACCTTATCTTATATGAATCCAAAGCTTATACGAAGTTATTAAAAAATGTTTTTATATGATAATTAATACAAAAAACCATAGTCATGGGGAGTTTGTCAATGTAAATGGTGATTATTTAATTCAAAATTTACGTATTGGAGTTTATGCCGCTTGTTATCTGACAGTTGTTAGACATAAGGATGTGTTTGTTAATGATGATTCTTTTAACTTATAGAAGCTAACATCACTCTGCATACGCTGATGTCATAAAAGCTTGCGCCTTTCTTGCTTATTTGATATATGCCTCTTGCCTTGTATTCTGATAGTGAATTGTTTGTGATCTTTGATTTTCTTGGTTATCTTTACTTTATCATGATAAACAGAATATTATTGTAAGGGTGTGCTAGCGATTTTCACCCATGAAATTCTAATATTTTGACCATATTGTTTTATATAATCTGGAATATTGCCTGTGGGGCTGACTTATTACTAATTTGGTCTACCTGTTTGCAGGTTACAGTTTTAGCTTAACATGGATGCCACGTGATGGTGGAGAAGGTGAGTTGATGTATCGTGTTTCTTCACTGGGGACACTGGAGAGGGTAGCTTTGGATTGGATGAAGGAGGACATGATATTTAGCACAGCCATGTGTCGTGTTTTCTTTGAGCGGGTAACACGAGTCACCGGGCGTTCTTGATTCGATATTTGATGTGCTACACACGAAAAAAGGATGGAGGGTCCAAAAGCATCACCATAATCCAAACACATGGAGGGTTCAAGAAATCTGCATCAGCAACTCTTCAGTAAGTTGCTTTTGTTGGATTCTCCTTGAAGAACTTGTATCTTACTGTCCATGCCAAACAAGTCAATCTTTTTCTTGCTTCACTTGTCTTCAAACTTATTTATTGCCCTCTTTAGCTGATGCTTCATCCTCATAATGTGGTCTGTTTGGTTGAACATGAATGCTATGTTCTCTGATTAAAAGGATGCAAAATTGTTTAGCTTGATGGAGAGAGATCTATTTGTGGCTATGCTGTTGCAGTTTTACTGTTAGATATGTGGATGTTCTTTGAGGCTTCAGTCTTAGCCAAACTCGACCAGTTGTCGGGTTTGGACTCTTATCTTAACTCGACGCATCCACATTTGGATTAATTTATCTAAGTGTGGGTTGGCTCGAGTTACCTTCGTATGGATTATTATACTTGCTGTGTGATGGCACGTGAAGGAATAAAAAGACTTGTTTTTAATGCAGCATCTGGTTGTTCTACTGGGTTGTGAATTTGAAGCCAATCAAGATTCTAATCTGGACTGTCGATTTAGGGTTAATGGAGGTCCTATTTTGTGCTTTGTTTTAGACTAATATCAGGAATTGTTCAACCCACCCAATTTAGGATGTGTCGAACCCAACAAAAATTAAATTAGGTCAAGATGTGATGTGTAAGTTAATCTTAATTATGAGTTGTGTCAGCCAAATGTTGAGTCATATTTGGTACTCGTCTCAAACCAGTGTCAAGAAATGTTGAACACATACTTAAGTTAGTCTGAATTATGAGTTATCGACCAAATGTCAACTCCTTCAAAATTGAATGTTATAGAGTTTTAAGAGTTTTAGGGAGTTGGGGAACGCACCTAGTGGGCCTTTTATAGTGAGATTTTAGGATCATTATGGTCAAAGATGCGTCTTAATATCGGAGATGATTACACATCTTTTATGGTTTTGGGTGAGATTGCATTGTGTCAAATCTCGAGAACATGCAACGATTGTAATGTTTAAGGAATGTGTGTTAGTAACATGACATTAGGGTGGTGACCACGTGATCTTGAGGTGTGTAGTATTAGGATGTCAGCTATGTGATGCCAATGTGTTCATCGTATTGTCGTGCACTTAGTTGGTTTTGTCGTGTGATATCCTTACATATTCGTTTACAAATGATCAACCTCCTATGATCCTTTAAGGACATACAAAAGAGAAGACGTGTTAGATGAAGCATTTAACTTGAGATTCCACAAGCAATCAATTTAGTGAACACTTTATATGCAATGCAAATTATAAGTATAAACTTCGTAAGCTCTGAACGATCGCATAACAGAGGGTCCAAGGTGGTTAGCCATAGTCAAAAGTCCCCATAAGTGCCCATATGATACTACTATGGAATAAGGTAGCGAACCACCTTAAACATTATCCTAAAAACCTATCCAGCCATGTGCCACCTGGGTAGCTCCTAAATGCTATGTTAGCTTACACTCTATACCACTTTGAAGAGCTAAAAAACCCTCAAAATGGCTACTTGGACGGTTTGTTTCTAAATAGTTTTGCCTCTACACAATGACTGCACACAACTTGCGTTTACAAGTCTGAAACAATCACAAAAGCTAACCAAAATGGGATTACCAAGTCTATTGTAAGCTCTCTACATGTAGTGTAAAGTATGAATAAAACTAAAAGAAACAAACATGCACGAGCATTACATCAAACACCTTATTTACAGCTTTGACTATGACATTCTCCCCCACTTATTCATTCGATATCCTTATCGAAGCTTTTACAGACGCTACATCTCTCCGCTTTTACTAGATCTTTTATCTTCTGCTCTACTTGCAATATGCCTCTTGGCTCTCAATTGCTTTATGTCGTTGTTGTTGAGTAGTCGAACTTTAATCCACTATGTTACTTTAACTTGTCAATGACTCTGACTCTGGTGTGAGGTTAGTGGGGTTGTGTTAATCTTTATTGGTTCCTACGAATCATTCAGATGAGAACAAAAATATTCTTTGTTATGCACTAGTCTCTCAACCGTATCACACCGCTTAAATTGGGTGAATGCTTATTAGAACTTTAATGAGCATCGCCTTATAGACTTTGAACTTTTTTAAGTCTTTCCTTTGCAAAATTTACCCATCGATTCCTCTTTCACTTAGTTGACGCCTTCAAGTAAGTTCACATCACTTCCACTTTCGATTGACATTCTGTTGAGAAATAAAGTAGATAGTCTACTCTTAGTAGCATCGATCATCATTAATGAGAATTTGATGACTATTGTCTTCCATTATGTTTCTTTAAAGGATCTTTAAATATATTTAAAGCTCCTTTGTTGGGTAAATGAGAGAACTAGAGTACTTGATCTCCTTAGGACAGTCATAGACAGTCCATCGTCCACATACAAGCCATTGTATGAGTATTGAATTCTTTAAGTTAGCAATTCTTCTCACCTCTAATAGCTTTGCGTAACTCTTTCAATCATCGAGCAACCTATCCCTCATTGCACAATCTCATCCTTTGTCAAGCATCTCGCTTGCTTTGAGCATCGTTAAATTTGGTTGCCAACATCAAGCCATAGCTCAAACTTAAACATCCCAACCTTTGTGCTTTATGTGTTTTTCCTAACTCGTTTATCCTTATGGTGTCTCTCATGCGAAGGGTTAGTTATTTCTCTAAATGTCGATCTTGGATGCCCGCTCCTTTGAGCGTCTCCTTTCCCTATATCTCAATGCTTGTTTTCCTCAAATGATAGCGCGTATTGGTAGCCCTCAATGCAACCTTGTTAGGTTCCCCACGTTTGCATGCTAAGTGTTTCTAAATATACTTGTCTTGATTTGATATCATTTATCATGGGCTTAGTTGGTTTTGCCAAATTCGTGCGATACCCTTGCATGTCCGTCCACAAAGGGTCAACCTCCCTAAAACCTAATATGGTCCCTTAAATACCTATAAAAAAGAAGACGGGTTAGAGGAAACATTTAACTCAGGATCCCACAAGTAGTCATTTCAACAAACACTTGATAGACAATATAAATTACAAATATAGACTTCGTAAACTCTGAATGATCATGCGACAAAGGATCCAAAGTGGTCAGTCACAGTCAAAAGTCTCCATAAGTGCCTACATGATACTATTATGGAGTAAGACAACCAACTAGCCCTAGACACTACCCTAAAGGTCATCTAGCCATATGCCATCGGGGTAGCTCTTGGTTGCTATGTTGGCTGATATTCTACACCATTTTACGTAGCTAGAAAACCCTTAAAACGATTGCCTGGATGGCTTATTTCTAGGCAATTTTGCCTCTACATGGTAACTGCACACAACCTGCATTTACAAGGTTGAAACGACTACAAAAGCCAATCAAAATGGTACTTCCAAGCCTATTACAAATCCTCTATATGCTTTGTAAAGTATGAATAAAACTGAAAGATACGGACATACATGAGCATTACATCGAGCATCTTGCTTATAGCTTTATTTGTGATAATATGATATCGATATTTTGATAACATAACGCTAGAGTATCGATCATGTGGTGCCCAAGTATCCACCACGTGACGTTGAGGTTTTGGCAACATAGTGTAAGGGTGTTGACCGTGTGGTATCTAGGTGTCCATCGAGTGACATTAGTGTATTGTCCACATAGCAAGTAGATATTGACCCCAGGTAGCAAGACATAAATAGATTGATTACAAATCTTGATCAAAGAAAAAAGAATATCGTTGTTGATATGAATTAAACTAAATTTATTATATTTTGTGAAGATAATATCAATTTCATTTCATGGCGCTAGAGTGCTACTAGACATGTGATGTCCAGATAGATGCCCACCACATGACATCAAGATATTAGCTATATGATATCGAGATGTCAATCACGTAACGGTGATCATATGCTTTGCTGCCCAAGTTTTCCACCACATGACATCAGAATTTTCGATCAAATAATATCAAGGCATAAATCATGTGATGTCGGGATGTCCATCTCTAAGCATTAACAAATAGTTGTCGATCATATTATCATCCTCACAGGGTAAGGAATAAAAAGAAACCCAATAATAAATCTTGAAAACAAAAAAGATTGAAGTTGATGATATGATTTAAAACTCACATTCATTATATTTTGTGAAAACAGTGCCGGTGGGTACATTATGAGTGCTCCTCCATTGAGTTGTCCATCAAAGAAAAATTCTTAGCAGGGTGCGGTTCTGAAAATTAATTCTTCGGTCAATTGCAACATGAATCATTCACACACTGCAATTAATTTAACAGGGATATATGGAACATTATGAAAACACCCCGGCGCTGCACAACAACTTCTTGTCAACTTTACTACATTTCTACACCTTTTTCACAATTTTTCACTTGAGTTTGGTGCCACTGCCAACCAACACTTAGCAACTAAACAACACTACAGCTAACAGCTGCTTTTTAAGTTCTTCTATACAGAGAGCAGGACAGGTTGCTTCCCACACTGGCTGGCAACCACCGAATGCCTCTCAACGAGGCTGCTGGATGACATGGTGGGGGCCGCACCTCGGGCTCAGGCGCTGCGCAGGTTTCTCCCGATGCTTTGTTGGTTCCAAGATCGATCTACTTCCATTCTTCGGAGATTCTACGCCCAGGCTCCTTGCCACTGCCTCTGCATCACTCAGAATACCTGTCCCAAAAGAACACAATAGCGGCTATCGGACATGATCGTTTATGATTTATCACATTATGGATGAGATGCGGTCAATTACCGTTACCAATTCTTTCTTTCTTCAGGGCCATGGAAATTTGGTATCCAGCTGCATCATCATGCTCCGTCTCGAGAATGGATGACTCATCACCGATGCCAAGATCAAAGGAGTCTGGCAGCAGGTTTATGACATCCTCATCATCATCAGCAGCATCAAAGGTTTCTTGATCTTGGTGCTGATGGAGCCAATGTTCACGGAACCATGTGGTGGTCTTCACCAACTCCCACCACTCTGCTGAAAAATCTTCCACTTGTTGAAATGCCATCGGGATGAAGAGTGGAGCATCGGGGTTCAACATCGATTTTCCAGTTGCTCCCGATGACGCTGCCATTGTACTCATTGTCTCCCAGTCGTTGCTTCCTTTCTGACTACAAGCATGATGAAATTAGATAATCTAGAAGGTCTTACCGGACAATAAAAATGCTTCTCTAGACAACGATGCCACTCAAAATAAAGCCATTGCAATCATTTCATGCTTGCCGATACCTTTTCATCTACCCTTTAGTTATTGATCTAAATACTAACAAACATAAGCGATCTAGGTTTTGGGAAATTATGCACATTATCTGTTCATTTCTCCCGACGACATGAATAATGGATGAATTCAACTGCTGTGGTCCTTCTTCTTTATCAGTACAATTATTCAATACATTCATACTCTGAGACCAAGTTTAAGATCATCAAAATTTGGAGGGAGAAACAACAGCCGAAGCAGCTCATGTTACCTTAGATAGTATGAAGTTATAATCATGTTAATTTACTAATACCAAACAAACAACACTTAATCTAATCTGCACCCATAAATCATATAAAAAAAATGCTACCATGCTATAAGTTCTATCTTATGGTGCCTAATGTGGACTAATGAATAAATTATGTAGAAATGGATCAACTGAATAAACGCTTAAGAGTCAAAAATAAAAAGTCAAAGGAGAAATATAACATTTGATGTTTTTCAAAACAATTTAACTGACTACACAGGATTTTGCTACTGAAAAATGGAGTCAAGCTGCAAAGTAGGAAATATATTCTCAATACAGCTATTATATTTAGAAGCAATTGGAAAAGAAATTATGAATGAGAACGCAGCATCTTAACCCTACAAGTAAAACCTTTTGAGCTCACATAGCAGACAATCGATTGATCTCTAGCAAGTTCTGGAAACTCTCAAGCAAATGACTTGAAAAATTCTAACATAGAATAGAGTGTTTTTGCATTAATCAAAATATGCATAATACGATGAAAAACTAAAATGCGTAATAGATGCCTAACATGAGATTGGAAAAGCATTCAGATTCATCAAAAAGATCAATATCAACCACTAAAACAAGAAAAAAGGGATCTAAAAGAACCTACATGAATGATCCGGTCTTCGATTTTAGGTTTTAAGGACTATAAAAATCCATCAACTAATTGAATAAAGTAGACGAAAACGAAGAAAATTAAGGTAATTGACACATAAGCACAAGATCCATGGACAACAAAGTCTAGCTAATGAAATTTGACAATCTTGGTCTATTTTGCCCACCATAACAAACAGCAAAAAAATTTAATCCAAGCTGCCCTTCCAAAATTTCAAATCAAAAGATGCACAAATTTGGTTGCGTCAATCGAGAATTTGAACTCGATAATGAGAAGTATAATTGGCGAATCTAGCTAGGGTAGAAAACAGCGTTTAAGTTTCCGGATCTTATTTTCGAGGGCAAAGCCACCATCTATCTGAATCTGCCCTAAAACTGATGGCCATATCAGGGTTCAAATCAACGGGACGGCCCCTACAAACAAATCAATTCAGAGATATGCAAAGATCTCCCACATCCTCATGGAAGAAGCAGCATCGAGATCAGATCGTCCAGACCCAACAATTATCACAAAATTGGGGGATCACATCGACAGAGAATGATCGATGATTCAGATCACACGATTCTTCTGGATTTTATGACAGATCGAGAGATAACTGCAGCTAAACCATGGATATAACACACCGATTCAAATAACATATATCGTTTACCTTTTCAGATCTACTGCTCAAAACATCCGAAGACTTCGATGGGGCGTCAGAAGAGGGCCAAAAGAGAGCTGTTATTATTGGTGGGGTTTGATGCGGGTAGAACCGAAGCGATGTTTGGGTTATCGCTTTATAGAGCCACGATGGGTTGCCCGAACCACCACCGGCTCCGATTAGTCCGAAGCAACGGCTTTTCGGTGACGAAGCGTCAACTCCGTTATTTTTCGCTTCTTTTATTTTCGGAAATGTGTTCCCAATCCGTCTACCGCCTTCTACTCGACTCTGACTTATGATTCGCTGGAGAAGTGGCTCCCGCAACGGTTCTAACCTGGGACCCACTATTTCCTCTACTCACGTGACAGGTATAGTGGGGGCTTAACAAACGGGTACAGACGTCATTTTTTCTTTATTAGATTAGCCCGCATGTACGGATGACCTTAAACTTTCTATTATTATTATTATTATTATTAGTTTAATACTATTTGTTTCACATTGTTGGGTACTACGTCAGCAAATGTCTCTCGATTTCTTGTGGTGGGGTCTCTCGATGTCTTTTCGTTAGTGGATCCAATCCTTACTTCGGATTAGTAAGCTTATAGGTTTCGGATTTGTATGGCGGATCCGATCCGACGTATACCATCTTAGTGTATGGACATAACATGTCTAGCACAGCCACATAAATACATGTAAAAGATCTACCCGGTCTCGAAACCTCTCTCTGCCTCGGATGGCTTCTTCGTCCTTCCCTCCCTCCGCTTGGGGTTTCGCTCCCACCCAACTCAACTCTTCCTCGGCCAAGCCCGCCGTCCTCCTCTTCCGGACGAGGCCCTTCTCTTCCTTTACGCCAAACCGCGCCTCTTCCGCCGACCAAAACTCGCAAGAAGAGGGGGCGCCCCCCGACCCCGTGAAGCTCGCCTTCGCCAAAGCCAAAGCTTACCAGAAAGACAAGAAATCGGCCCCGATCGCGGAACCCGAGCCTCCTCCCAGCCCCAGTGCTGGAATCGAGGGGGTTGGTGATGACTCTCCCCCCGAGGTCCCCTCGGCGGTGAAACTCGCGATGGAGAGAGCTAAAGAGTACAAGAAGGGCAAAGGAGCTCCGGGTATGGATTCTACGTTTCTGATGGTTCGAATGACATCGATATGAGAATTTTGATGTTTTTGGTTTGTTTCTCTTAATTCTTTGTTTTCTTCGGGAAATTAAAAGCAATGGTGAGAATCAACTTTGATCTTTCTTCTACTGTACCTACATGTTTCCTTAAAGAGATTTGTTTGCTTCCAATCTGAACTTCTCAACCTCTTGATGTCTTTGGCTAATTAACTATTGTGGAACTAGTGTGAAAGGATAGATTTAAATTGAAGATTTAACTTATACAAGAGAAAACCTTTCCCGGTCTCTCCTGATGGGTGCATTGTAAGACTGAACTGTGGACTGGAATCAAGAAAGAGTCTCTTTTTTTTTTTTTTTTGAAATTTTCCTGTCTATCTAATGTTTTTTTGTGGCTGAGTTATTTTAAAGTAGAATATTTTATTCTCAAGAGTGCCAAAGGAATTGTATAATGATTTACTCTTAGAAAGCTCAGATATTGTTCTGCTAATTTGCTGGACTTATATTTCTCTTTCAATCGGTAGGGCCACAAAAGATGAGCTTACCATACTCAAGAGAGCTACTTGAAGAGAAAAGTAAGAAGAGAGAGTTGAAAGTATCTAGTGTTGACTTTTTGGGGCTTGATTTTGCGGAGAAAAAAACATATAGAGGAAGGCCACCTGGCTTGAATCCGGTTGTAGAACCAATTTCAGAAGGAGATTTGCCTGAAGTGGAGCTTATTGTTGGGGATCCCAGCAAGTTTGGAGAGTCAACCCCTTCAGTGACTGTGAATCCAGAAGAGAATGATGATAACATGGTATTTTATAAGCCCAAGGTTTCTACATGGGGAGTCTTCCCAAGGCCCAGCAACATTTCTAAGACGGTATAATGTCCATGTGCTCTTCAGTTGCCAGTTAAGTAGTTTGTGTCTCTTAATGCTATTTTTCTATACTTGTCTTTCGTTGGTTGTTGATCAATGTGTACACCAATACTCCTTAGTTGCAAGCTATAATACTGTTCACGTAATTGTAACTTGTGGCTGTACCAATTTAGGTTGTGAAATCAATTATCAGAAAATGATCACCCATTAAAATTAGGTAACTTGACCAGGTGAGATATGTGAAACAATTTGGAGATGGATATGCTTCTCTAACCCCATGGTACTAGCTAAGGCCTTAAATTTTAGTAATATGTTTCCTGCATTAGTTCTAACTTGTGGGAAAAATCATCTTGAAGCTTTCCTAAATTGTTGAGTTACAATTTCTATTTTTACAAATGTAAGTCCAAATTTTGAGCAGGTATCAGTCTAATTCACAGACCTATGTATGTTACAGTGGTCATTTGGTCTGCATTAATATTATCCAGTTGTAATTGTACACTTTAAGCAGGTTATAGTAAATGTAACGTGATTAGTGAGTAATGATAGGAACTCATCTGCTTACTCTTTAGTGCTCGGTCAACCTAGGCCAATCCGCATTGTTGCATGAAAAGGGAATGCCCCCAAAGGATACAAACACATGACTGGACATAAATCCGGTTAGGAAGAGAAAGATAAGAGAAAAGAGGAAAATACGAGCTGGAAGAGACGTCATTTCTCAATCTTAAACTAGCTTTAAAAATAATATACAATAATTTTGAAAATAAATATTTGTATATAATCAGTTTTGGGTCTTCTAGACAGATTCCTATACTTCTATCTCGGATTTGAATTTTTCTCAATCCTGTATCTATATCTTGAATTTGATCTTACGATCCATATATGTACTCACCACCCATATCCGAGTGACAGACTTTTAATGCTCAATTACTGATGATGTCTGAATTGGATCATCCATCCAAGGTGTGATTGGAATCGACGTGATTAATTCCTTGTACGGAATGCATCACAGACTTTCAGAATGGAACTAAGCTGGACGAGTCCAGTGTGGATGCTGAGATGGGTATACTAATCTGGTAAACCCGCAAGACAAAGGGGGCATGGGAATGTGCTCGATGGGATCCTCTAATGCTAAGTTAGAAAGCGTTCAAGTTGGGTATTAGAATGAAGTGGAGAAATAGAGCATAAGAACTGAAGATTTCTTTTCCTGTGTAAGGAACCTCCTTTTATAGCATTAGAATAGTAATAACTGAGTCACTAAAGAAGATACTCTGGATCTGTGCATTTATAGAAAATATTCCATCTTGATTTGGTGGTTGATGTGGCAACTGAGTTCGTCGAGTGCAATGGGCCTACCATGTTAACATCCTGCATGGCTCCCAACTCCACGTGTCAATATCAGTTGATTGGGGGTAGGTTTATTTTTCCACATGCGATGCAAGTGCAGGTAGTTTCACATCGACGATGGGAAGGGATGATGTTTTAACTTGGAATGGACTACCAATACCATTCTAAATGTGACCTTGAGGATGATTGACCTGGAGAAAGTGTAAGCCTAACGACTTGGGCATCTTATCCTCTTCCTCGGCCATCAAGAAGATGGATGGGGCTTGTCTTGTCCAAGTTAGAAAGTCCTAGCTCCAGAGGGCGAGCTCTTGCTGTTCTCTCTCTTCTTGGTATTGATCGAGGAGCTTTCGACCTCTCTTCATTATTGCAGATATGTTCACCAAGTTAAAAGCTGCTAGCAAAGGAAAGGGTGATCGGTGATCCATGATGCATGTACCGTAGTGCAAGAGAAGCCCCTGTTATCTAATTATTAGTAATAGTTCGATAACCAATGTGGCAATCATGGTTTGTTTTGGCTTAAATAGCGGGAACTGATCAATTTTCAGCCATTTTAGAGCAGAAAACTGGACTGGAGCTTGTTTTGGCTTGGCTTCAAGCAAGTTTGGCATGTTTGTACCCAAACAAGAGATGATAGCATTGCCTATGTGTACCATGGTGATCTTCTGGATGAGCAAACAATAAAAATAAGTGTCGATACCATTGATGTGAAATTTGTCTTGGGAAGGAGTTGTTTTTAAGAAGTGGATGGGTCTTGTTCTTAGCAACCAATGGATCTAACATGAAGCACACTTCACTTCTGGGAATTAGCTGATCTTAAAAGTTAAAGGATCTGACATGGAAAATGCTTGCATGTATGTCAGAGACCCAAGAAAGTAGATGGTCAACAGGTCAGAGTTCCTGGATCTATTGACAGTTTTTTGTCAATACATCCCCTTTTCATGTTGGTGAAAAACTAAAATATTTTGTATAATGCTTATTTGCTAGTAAATAGCAATTTGTCTGGAAAGGTGAACTACTTTTATAATGCTGGCAAGCTTTTTCATGGAATCTTGTTACATAGGTTGATCGGAAATGGACCAAGGAAAATCTTTCTATCCGAAGAATTTTTTTTTACAATTTTCTTATTGGAAAATGATTTCTTAATATAATCATTTAGGATAGTGATAGACTTATACTAGTTGTTGCTTTTAATATATTTTGGTATGTCATCTGGTAATGCAAATGGATGAAATAGCATATTCTAATGAGTAATGATTACTGTTGTATTAGTACATACACTATACAATCATAAGACATATTTATGAGTTAAGTGGTAGATGTGTGCAGTCTGGTTATCTATTGAAGTCATCTTTTGATGATTGGTTTTCTTTCTTCTCTTCTTTATCAAAAGGAAAACAAGGAAAGGGGCTCCTCCCATGATTTAACCATGCATAGAACAATTCTAAATCTCAAGTAGTTTGTCTCTTGATTCTTCTGCTCCCTCTCTCTCACAGATAAAAATTTTATCCTATTTGTTATGACAATATAGTGTTTTGTTCATTAGAAACAGTGTTTTCTATTTACACATCGTGATCCACTTCCTGATATCCTATAAAGATTTTATTCCATATCCTTTCATATTGTTCTCTTTTGATGTTTAGTTTGGTGGAGGAAGAAATATCAAACCTGGTGAGGTGCTGGAAACTGCCGTAGGTAAAGCAGCTAAAGAAAAACGCACTAGGGAGTTATTAGCAGCCTACAAAAGTAAGATGGGCTTGATGATTGATGCTAAAACAAAAGCTGAATGTGAGAAGGTATATGTCAAAAACACTTTACTAGCATATATTTTTCCTCATAAATGAATTCCTCTGCACAATTTTCATTACATGGTACTTGACATTTTTATTACTCTTATGCAAGGTTTTAAATACCAGGTGTACCATCTAGTATGGCCTGGTATTTATTGGTCTTATAGGAGACTGATACTCAGGTCAGTTTAGAGCAGGAAAAGATGTTCATAATATATATTTTGTTGGAACAGGACAAAAAATAAAGAAGAAACTATGAAACCAGATGATATCAGTTAAAATAACTTTTCTTGTTTGTTACAAGTCAATGATTTTCATCCTTCTGTGTCAGAGCATGCCTTTGGTGATGCCAGGTGGTGAGAGGCCAAAGGTGTTGTGAAAGAGTTCTCCCAGCTCTAAACCTAATGAAATAACTAGCCCTAAACTTGAAACTACTTTGGTAGGTTTCTGGGCCAAATTGATCTAGGGAGCCAAAGAATAAGCCATTTGCTTGGGTTTGAGCAAAACAGTGTCTTGAGACACATTCAGATCTAGGTAAGTTGTTGGCTAGTAAGATATGGATGATATGCCTATAACTATCTGATAGTTGATTCCATATTGGAGGTCACAAACTTAAGTGGCTTATTGCAAAATTGTTCACTGGTTTTGGTTACAATGAGATCTTGTTATCTCACCATTTTAACTGGAGAATTTTGGTGTTACTTGACGACTTGATTTATATATAACCAATTTCCCATGCTAATTGATGTCATTTGCATGTTTGAGACTGGCTCTTACAGCTCTATTTTCTGTGAAAAAATTAATGGAAACAGAAACTTGATGTAAATGCTGTTATGCTAGTTGACTGATTATAATGCACATCATTTTACTAGAAAGTATGATATCATGAACAGTACATCAACTTGCATCGGCTGTTGCTTGAAAACCATGGTGACTCCTAAGCTATTCATGTCCAGGCTTTGAAGGAAGGTGATAAATTGATGGATCTTGGAAGGTTACGGGAAGCATTGCCTTTTTATGAAAAGATTATGAAAGATGTGGTTTTTCAGGTAATTTATCTGTAGCTATATAACCTATTTTTAGAAATTGTTTTGTGTTTGTCATGACATAATGCATAAATTTAGGTGCAATTGTCTTCATCTCTCTGAATAATAGCAGCCATTCTGCAGATTTAAACATTATAGGATTAAACATTTGATGTTTAAATATGCATTTAAATCTCAACAAAATGGCATGATTTCTGATCTTGGGCCAACCAGAGGGCTTGGCTAAAGAACCTCCTACTTGAAGCATACGATAAAATTAATTGATGGAGAAGTTTTGCAGCATTTACAGTAACTCAAGTAGTTAACTAAGAACCTTTATATGCTTGTTTATGGCTGCGATATATCATTCTACCTTACAATTTTAAAGTAGTCTTCTGCAATCATTTAAAAAGGATGCAACATCAGCTTTTAGTTTGTGCAATATTCACTATTTCTACTTGTTCAATCAAATTTTTATCATGTGATCACTATATCTTGACAATAGATATTTTTGGTCGATGTCAGTATCCATTATTTTTTTGGAGATATATATTAGTGATAAATTAAGATTTTCTAAAGCACTGGTTGGCTAAAATTGTTTGATCGGTCATAGAGATTCTAATTAGTTGTTTTACTGCTGCTTCATTAGACTACTGATCAGGAACTCATGTATACTTGGTGGATTTAATTGTAAAACACATGCCGCAACAGCAAGAAACCGAACTGTCCCAAATTAGTTGGAAATTACAATGGTTTGGGTCGACACAAGGTGTCCCACATTCAGCTGTATTAAATTGGGCTATGCTGAAGCATTCGTGCCAATACTCGCTGCTTCATATTAGCTAGGCCAATTTTTGAGGAGTTTTTTCCAGCACAAGGTGCATCCCAGTAGAGTTGTGCTGACAACATAACAAAACCCCTCATGATGGAATAGCATCCATAAAAGTACATTACAAAGGTAACCTTTTGTGTATGTTTATAAGTGTTTGTGTGTTGTAACTGGCATTGTATACATATCAGCAAAAAGTATAGAATGCATGGTAGGATGTCTTAGTGACTACATATATTGTTTGTGATATGTACTTTATTTTGTAGCATTGGGGCCACTTTGATGGATAATCATTCAATATCGATGATTTTTTCACTAATTCTGTTTTCCTTCTTCATATCATCTTAATAATGGTAATGCAGAGTGAACTTCACGGACAAGCTGCTTTGCAGTGGTCTATATGTCAAGATTCATTGAGCAGGTATGGTTGTTCGTAATGACTATGTATTTCTTTGAAATAAATGTTCATGTAGTATGCTTCTGATGATCCATTAGCTGGTTCATCTTTTGGGAATTTTGCCTTAACCTTCTCCAGCTTAACTAACTTTGACTTCTGCCTTCTGAGATATATTAAATGGCGATACTTAAAACCATATATCTTGACATATGGTTTATTGACATAAGTGGGCCTTCATTTCCAGCTGTCTTATCATATTCCTTTGACCGAAACTTTTCTGACTAGGACACAAACTAAGCTCGTTTAACGTCTGTCTAAAATGTTGACAGGCCAAATGAGGCTAGAGCAATGTATGAGAAGCTTCAGTCTCATCCGAATGTTCAAGTGAGCAAAAGAGCAAGGCAGTTTGCTTTTAGCTTTCAGGTACTGGAGATACAAAGTAATATTTGTTTAGTCTAATTTACCAATTAGTAGGTGAAAATTCCACTAGACTCCTAAATTTCCAAGTATCATATGTCCTTGTAAATATAAAGCCAGCTGGTGTTTGGATCAAATTGGTGGTATAAACTGAAAGTGACAATCAGTACCAAATAGTGTTGACGATGGAATTCTATATTCCACAGGCTATGGAAATGATGAAAGCGTCAGGCTCATCGATTCTACGGAAAACAGGTTATGAGACCTACTTTGATGCATTCGTAGAAAATAATGATGACTACAGTCCTACAAAGGAGGAACAGGAAGAGAGCACACTGCGACAAGGCCTTCCTTACATCATGTTTCTCTCATCTCCCGTTCTTTTTATAATTTTTCTCGCAGCAAGAAAATCCCTTGGGCTTTGAACAAGGTTGTTTATCTCTCTCTGATACTCTTACAGAAACATAGATATCCTTTCGCTATGGCATTATTCATTTCTAAAGGTAAATGCTCAAGGCTGAAGTGTTCTTGCAGGTGTTCCTTTTGAAGTGATGTGTCAACTTCTAGACAAGGGATGAGAATTTTTTCCACAAGGCATCAGTGAGGTAAAACACTGTCACCGAATGGATTTGTTTGGCTCCTTTAATTCAAGCATAGTTAGATTTTGTCTTGGTAAGGACAGTTGACAGTAGATTTTTACCAATTACTTTTGAGCCAGTGGAGTGAGTGCATTTTCTTTCTCAAGAAGAAGCCAAACGATGTTTGGTGAAACACAATGCCATGAGGAAGTGGCATTACATGTGAATTAACATCACAACGACCTTAAAGTAAATAATACAAAACTATAATATCGTTGATGGATCTCTCTCTTTTATCACTGGACAAGGGTAAGCGGAATCGATTAGATTCACGCTCTTTGGTCTATCGAGGTCACCGTGATTATACAGATGGTAGATGTTAGTTCTTAGACGACCTTCCTTTGATGCTAAGTTTGGTGGGGATGATAGGAACCATATTTGTCGGATCAGTAGGCAGAAATGGGCCTCAATCAATAATTTAGTCATATGGATATTGACCTAATATAATAAATCTGGAGAAATATTTTGTATATATTGTAGAATATGTTATCGAGTTATAAAAACCCATGAGGCCACTACAATCGACGTTAATTATTATTTATGAATTTTTTTTTAACTAACTAGAGTATCGGAGGGATTCGATATACAAATTGATTCGAAGTGGAACCAAACATGAATTGAATCGAAAAAAATAATTCGTTTTGGTTCAACAATTAACTATTCGATTCGAACGCATAAGTCTCTCGTTTAATCACATCAGATTTCGTGTGTACCTAAACCTGAAAATAATTGGGAGATTTTATTACTTTAAAGGAGGGCAATTTTGATTAAGCATCATAAATTCAACCAAGGCCTATGCTGCATGCGTGTGTCTGATATGGGCCCACCTCACGCGTTAGTCTTAGAAAAATCACGTCGTCCTCTCACGGGCGAACGGACTCGTTGTATCCATCTCATCTCACGCGTACCACACATAGTTCACGAGATCCTCCTCCTTCCCGTCGTCCCCACGCCATTTATTATCAATAAATAATTCCAGACCCGATTATCTCACCCACAACCCCGATTATATGGGGGCCCACCCGCAGTTCTTACTTCACATTGGCCCATTCTTTCAGCAGAACAAGTAAATCGTCGGGTACCTCTTCTTGTGGGGCTACAAACATTTTCTCTTTCGGTCGTTTCCTCTTTCTTTACGCAATCGGCGCTGCTCGCCCCCACCCACCTTAAGACTGCAACCCCAACTCGTGGCTGGTAGCTCTCGAGACACCAGTGTGGGCCCCGTCGTCACGCGTTGCGTTTGTTTGCTTTGGGTCAAACGACAAAATGGAAGTTGACGTGGCGGGTGTGCGATGTGACAATCTAGTTAATGCAATTAGATCCCGACAAGTGGCCTTTGGCTAAGCCATACCGAACCTAAGTGCCATTCATTCCCTAATTCAACCCAAAACTGATCAAACCCATAAATTCGCATCAACTCAAACTAAAAAAATTTTACATCCTCATTGACTTCGATATGCATGCATACTCTTGTCATGGATGGATTGCTCGATCCTCACCTTCGTGGCCTCCTATTCAAAAAGGGGGGTGATGAGGTGTTTGACCTTGTGTCGTTCGTCAGTGGTGCGGCCGCTATTCCATCCAAAGAAGAACAAAAGAATCATAGTTATGCTTTTGTTCCTTCACCACTTTAAAAAAGTATATAAAAATAGAAAATAGCTAAAATATTTTCAACTAATTAAGATTAATCGAAAATTTCTCTCTCATCTCTCTCCTAAAGTTCTTGTAACTCTAGAAGTTTCTCTCCTAAAGAAAGTTCTAGAAGTCTCTCTCCTAAAGTTCTTGAAACTTTCCAAGTAATTTGTGGCAGGACTCAATTAAAGAACATTTGCAGGACAAGTCTCTCGAAGGTTCTTAGACATTAACTTTGATGTAACGATTGATATTTTTCTTTTCTTTATAAATAAATAAATAAATTCGAATTGAGAATTTTGTGATAATTAGTTAAAATTTTACTGACTAAATTAATTAACACCGTTGATGTTAAAGTCTTTATTAGTCAAATTAATTATCTTTATCGACCTATCAAAATTAAAATTGAAAATAGGATGAGATTGTATAGATTTCCGCCGTCGAGTGAAATCTAAATAGAAGCGGCCGTCCGGTGGCCAACAACGTGGGCGGCACATCCACCACGTCTTTATACCATTACTTAACGCTGTCACACCACCGACGGCCGTTATTTTAAGCGTCCCGCGATGACCATGTCCTCCTCGAATCTTGTCTCAAATCAAACGGAATCCGTCATTCTCGCCACCCGCGCAATTGGGTCGTTATGCTCGCACCACAACTCACCAACGAACCAAGCAAACAGCGAACTTCTTGTCATCGCCGTCACACACTTGCCCCTTTTCTCCCTCTATATAGCTCCATCGCTCCTCCCGGAGGTTCCTCAAGATTCAATCGCGCGCGCTCTCGATCTCGATCTCGATCTCGATCCCACGCCATGGGCAAGATCCGGTCCCTCTTCCGCCGGCACCGATCTAAGCCTCAGCCCAGCCACGCCGCCATCCCCTCCGCCGGCGACCCCGGAAACCTCGAGCGGGTGTTCAACAAGTTCGACTCCAACGGCGACGGCAAGATCTCGTCGGCGGAGCTCGCCGATGTCCTCGAGAGCCTCGGCGGCCAGCGGCCCTCCGAGGAGGAGCTCGGCCGCATGATGCGCGAGGCCGACGCCGACGGCGACGGGTTCATCTCCCTCGCCGAGTTCGTCGAACTCAACACCAGCCCCCCGGCGGCCGTCGAGGAGGACCTCCGCCTCGCCTTCGCCGTCTTCGACCTCGACCGCAGCGGCGCCATCTCCGCCGACGAGATCGCCCGCGTCCTCCGCGGGATCGGCGAGGGCGCCTCCGTCGCCCAGTGCCGCCGCATGATCGACGGCGTCGACCTCGACGGCGACGGCCTCATCAGCTTCGAGGAGTTCAAGGCCATGATGACCGCCGGGGGATGCAACGCCCAGGCCTTCGCCGCCTTTGCCGCCGCGAAGTAGGCGGTGGAGTTCTCCAATCGAACCAATCTGGATCCACGAGGTTCCCCTCTCTGTCTCTCTCTCTCATCTTCTTTAGCCCTAAAAGAAAATTCGACGCGGTCCAGCCCTATAATCGAAGGTGATGCCTTCTAATCGACCGTCAGATGTAGATCTGACGGTGTAGGCTGGAAGATGGTTGCTGGGAAAGATGAATTAATTGTATATAACGTGGATCCTCTCTTTTAATTCCAACGAACATATTCATATCATATTTCTCCCTCTTCTATAGTCATGATTGATGCCCTCTTTATCTTTTTTATGGGTAATTAAATTGTTTTCTTATAGATGAATAGATTATGGGTGGAGTATTATTATGGAGTATCGTTGTTTACAGCCATATGAATCTGCAGCGACACTCGAACAACTAATTAAAGCATCATTTCTCATAAAGAGAAATAATTGATGCTTATTGGTAAGTTGGATTTCCTTGTTTTTAAACAAGGAGAAAACCTCATGAAAAATATTAGTATGGTATAAAAGACTTCATCTTCTGGGATGGATGGATGGATGGATGTTGACTTGAAAATATCAGTGGTATTGCTATAAAGCCATCAAAATTAAAAAAGGGAGAAGAATGCCTCATGAAATTTCAATCCCCAAATGACTTGTTTCTATCTCACTCTTTGATGTCCCAATTGGGGATAATTGAAACCTTATAAATCACACATTTGTTTATGTGGAAATATTAAATATTAAATAATTGTGTAACGATACACTAACCACTAGAATATGATGATAAAACTTTATGTTACACAAAATGTTACAGAAAGCATTATAGAGTTAATAAACTAGTGTCAAACACTCTCCACTCTCAATCATGCTTCTCTCTCTCTTTTCTCTTTAATTGTCCGGGTTGATGATTACCTTATTATTTCAAATGAGAGAGAAAGAATGTTTTCGGTAACAAGAAAATTATTTTATCAATTTGGTGCTGAAGTCTGATTGAGCTAAAACTTAGCATAGCAGAAAATTATCAAATGGGGATTGTTCTCGTCAAAAGTGGGTCCAATCTGATGCTGTTTCAGTCTTTGTTTGTTCCGCAGATCAACCAACATTAGGTTGCTAACGACAATATGGTTCGAGGAGAATTTTAAGCTTTGAGATTCTCAACCTCAATAGGATTTTTCAAGAGACATGACACGATCTATCTACTTAGGTTGATTGAAGATGGATCGAGGAGGAGACCTCTTATTTATATAATAGTACATGTATTTAATAGGACTGTGTTGACGAAAAAAAAAAAAAAAACCTTTACATCCTAGTGAATTTGATATAGTCCAGATCCATATACGTCACTTTCTTGATAGAAACATCAAGTTCCGAAGATGTCACCTTTATAAAGACCAAAGTCAGGAGAGGTTTTTTGATTCGATCGTTCCGACACCTAAATTAATAATCCGAAGTATTTGAGTGTCAATATGAGTGATAAAAAATGATCCTTCATTTTTCATTATGTTGAAGATGAACTTTTACATTTGGTCGTATAGGAATATAATATTTTATGAAATATTCTAGAAGGAGATAGCCTTTAACTATCTCCAACAGTCTACCCTTGATTTTTTATCCATGCATATGACAAAGGAGGGATAGTCAAAGGAGATAGCCTTCCCCTTGACTTTTTATCCATGCATGTGACAAAGGAGGGATAGTCAAAAGAGATAAGCCTTTAACTATCTCCAACAACCTCCTCTTGACTTTTTATCCATGCAAGTGACAAAGGAGGGATAGCCATGATCGCATGTCTTTGATCCTTACCCACATGGGCATACAAGTGGAGGGTGGCCTCTTTCTTCTTCCACTCTATACATCACTGATAGTCATACGTTAGATGACGATTAACTGATGGTGTTCTCTATCATTTATCCCCTATAAGGGATGCTTTGGGGCTCTCGTGAGAGGGATCCAAAGTGTGATGTCTAGTTCTTCTAGCACATTAAGCTTATGCCTCTTCGATTGGTTCTCCAACTTTGTGCATTAGGCGAATATCGATAAGGCCAAGAGGTGCTCATGTTTAGAATTGACAAACCTCGTCCCTCAACAAATGGGCATTTCTCGCCAATGGGCTCTCCTCGATAGAGAATTAATCATTGTCAATGTGAACCTAACCCTCCTTTAAGTATGAAAGACTATGGGCAAGGGGTACGAGTGCTATTGGTGGCAATCCATCATGAGCAAAGCAAAAGAATTGATAGAAAGCGACTTCAAGCGAGTGTACTATTCTTATGCTGAGCCTCTTAATGTGGTTAGGAAGACATGACACATCAAGGCATCCAAAGTGCTTTACAATGACATTTGGGCACAAAAAGCTATAATGTGCTCCGTCGAATCGACATTGTCATCGAACGCCTCTAATGACGGGAGGCGGAAGTTTGTTGGATCTATTCCTTCATGTATTTTCTGAATAAATTGGGATCAATCTAAGGTGAGGTCAACTAGTGCTTCCCCTTTTTATTATTAGAACTCTTATCATATTTTCTTCAACCATCGGTCCATCCATCGTAGTTGTATCCACAAGAAATCTTCCATCGAATCTATCGATTAGGTCTTGGATTCGGGCAAGGTAAAGTGGTGGTGTGGTCCATTGAATTCCACGGTTGGGGATTGAAGTGTCCACTCAATCGGTAGTTTAACGAGTCTCAGGTGCTTTTGAGATGTCGGTACCATGTTGGGTGAGGGGACCTCAATGATTGTCAGTGCCAATAATGGTTGAGCTAGTGACCGTAGCTGAAATGGTGACATCGCTTATTGGGCTAATTGAGGCAAAAGATGAGTAATGATTTGTATCATGCTCATTAGCATCTACACTTATTGAGCGATGTTTAAGAACACCTCGATGAGGATGAGCAGATAGCTAAAGATTATCCTTTGGTGAATAAACACTAGTATCGCATCGACGTTTACACCGAGATGAATATGTCAATGTGTGGAAAGGGTAGCGATTGCCACCATGGATGAAAGTATTATGGGTCAAGGGCAAAGCCTGCTTACTCAAGTGTTTATTGAGAGAGTCGACGGGCGGGCATTCATGTGATATCAGACCCTTCTTCTAGTATCAAAAATGTTGAGGGAAAAAGTCATTGAAAGCCTGGTCAACCGACATGGTTCGGACTTGTATTTGTGGGTTATTTTGAGGTGCTTCAAAGGTAAAAACGTCAAACTCCCGATATGTATCCTATACGAAGATCGAGGTCGAGAGAGGTTTCCTTACTTAATCCCTCCACGCCCAAGTTAGTAACCCGAGATATGTAAGTGTGGATGTGAGTGATCAAAAGATGATAATCTTTTCTTTATTCTGTTGAAGATTAACTTTTATATTTAGTCATAAAAGAATAAAATATTTCATGAAATATTTTGTGGGAAGACAATCTCTAACAGCCTCCAACAACTTCTCTTTGGCCTCTTATCCGTGCGGGCAATGAGGATGGGACAACCCATAACCGTCTATCATCGAGACTCTTATGCACTTGACCACTTGGCGGATGGAGGATGATCTTCATCTTCTCCTTTCATACTAAATATCACGTGACAATCATATATCAGATGATGATTGATTGATAAGATATTCTAATAGGATAGATAGATCTTTAATGAGTAATCGTAATACTTTGCTTCAATACCTAAGAAAATATATATCACAAAGAAATATGATGTCTTTACATATGCCTTCAAAAAAACATTTACTTATGTGATACAAAGCCTCAATTATAAACATAAGATCTTATTGTAGATCCCGGAAGTACAAGAAGAACCTACTGACAAATTTTATAAAGCACAAATTCAAGGGATAAATGTGCAATCTGTCTATTATATCTTTGGTTGATGCTAGGTCAACATACATTTATTTACAAGGATGGAGCCAAGAGGATTTGTTTCTTGATCAAACAAGTCCAGTGTTCAACATAGTGATGGTTCTTATGTTCCTTATAAAAGATTGCTCATGAGGCAAGATGACAATTCAAGAGAATTTAAAAATAGAGTTGTATCATTAACCTCTAAAAGCTTATGATGGCATTATGTGCATAGCATGAATTGGTTTTCCAAGATTATAGACACCTAGCTTTGATCATAAAGGGAGGTGAGTTGTGCTTAAATCTACAGAGAAGTTGTACTAAAAGATCCTCCGAGATGCCTACTGTTGTTACAACTACACAACAAAATTCTTCTTCTTTACTTCAAAAATCAAGGTTCAATAGCCTTTGATGCTTGGTGGAGCTTAACATGATAATTAAATTAAGCAAAGGAATTTTTAATGTAAATTTTGATTATTCGATGCATCGGAATATGATGTCAATTTCATATTCTGATTTGATATAGAGAGGCGACTAGATTCGATAACGGGGATTTGCAAAAGATATAGTCTAACAAAAGTTTTTATGATATTTAAGTTAGTTTTAGGAGAGTATTAAAATGATAAAAAAATTCAAAGGGTTTAGAAGGATCTGGATCTTTTATACAAGGTGTTGGTGAACAAATGTGCCGTGGCTGATGAGTCAGCACGGTTAGGTCCACGGGCCGATGTCGGGAGTTCTTTGTTGGCTGAGTTGGATGCTCAAGTATGTCGGGCTTTCGCGACGGGGTGTTGGTCAACGTTTGTTGGTCCGAGCGCCGTCAGCGTCGAGCTGCGTCTCTCCGTTCCCGAGATAAGTGACAACTCGACCTCCCTCGCTGGGTGGCGATTTCCTAGTCGAGGCGCTCGTGGCTCGGGGTGATCGCCTTCCTACAAAAAAGGCCTTCATCGGGTGATTCCCGACTGTGGCCCCTTCGATGAGCAAATTAGTTGTTGGTGGAATTATTTTTTTCCCCCTGGGCCGGATGCCGGCCAGAGGTCTTTATACCATTGTCCGAGGGTCGGTCGTACGTGGGTTGACGTGGTGGACGTGCCAAACAGTGCCTTGGTACGGATTCTGACTTGTCGTGGGAGCGGTGCCGTCTCGGAATTCTCGAGACGTGCCAAGCAACGATTTGATACGGATTCTAACCTAGCGTGTGATACCGGATGTGGCGTGCCTTGGACCCAAAATAGGCCCTATCACAAGGCATTCGTAATCCGCCAAGAATAAGTGAGAATTAATTCATGAGACTAGTTATTCATAATTATGTGATGTTACTCAAACCCGAAGATTGATCCAAATCGTTAGACATTACAATTAATGTCATTGTGCATTGCACTATCATATGGGGTGCTTGATTGATGTGCCAAAGTTACGAGGCATCCAAACGAGTGTAAGGGTAGTGAAATATTGTATCTCTTAATCATCTGAATTCACCACCATCCTTCCCTTCCTTATAATGGCTCTTGCTTTTTCTTGATGCTAATCGTAGACAATGGAATTATTGACACAATACTACTGCTGGAATCGAACACTTCTGAAGTGTTACAGTATATTAACTTGCAGTCTGCTGTTTGCCTCTGTCACTACTTGTACATGCCTTCTTCCTAGGATTTCTTTCTCGTTCTTAAAGCCGGCTGCCAACCCCTTATAAGGTGCCGACTGCAACTTACGAGCCTAAAACCATCCACATTAATCCTAGAACAGATCTAAGCAACCTCTATATTAACACTGGCGATTGCTGTATATATATATATACATATATCAAATGATTCAGTATTCCTGTTGAGGGTTTACTTGATCGTCCAAGTCGACTTGGAAATTTCGCCTGCTCATAAAGAAAAGCTGATGTATCTGTATTTGTCAGGTCAGAAACATATTCAATGTCTTCCGGTCTTCACCACAAAGAACAGCCACTTGCAGTCAATCCTTTTTCTCTGTATATTAGATCTAGCAGTAGTAGTAATTTTATGGGGGATTTCTGTGGATTGTTGCATAGTCTTACATAAAAAGATTGATGGTTACTCTTTTACTTTTCTGGAGTTAAATGCTTTAATTTCAAGTCACGCAGAATTGATTGCTACTAACACTTGGTGCTACCTCAGTTTTCTAGTGCATATTTTACTTGCTCATGGCTGGAACTGCACATGCTGTGGTGGATGCTCCATCACATCGTTTCAGGCTTCATTAATTAAAGGGTTTGGGGTGGTACATCCATCTATCAACCAGAGGGAAAGAGTGTAGCTCGAACATGGGTTGCCGGCCATGGCGGAAGAGGAAAATGACAGTGTAACCATTATCTTAGGAGTAGTTGCAGTCTTCTGCAATCTGCATCTTTCAGCCTTAACGAGGGTTGTTAATGCTGTCATCCAAATCATGGAAGAATTTTTGGTAGCAGTTGTCCTATTCTTGCTCACTGAAGTTTCAGTTTTCTAAGGGAAGAAGCTTCTCTTGTGGGTTGGTCTTGAATGGCACCATTAATGATCCCTTCCCAGCTTTAATTAGGAAATCAATGTGTGAGAGAGGAGATAGGTGAGAGAGAGCGGTGGAGAAGATGAGGTGCAGGTGAGAGTGACAATGCAACTACAACAATCCAGTAGGTTTAGGAAACAAGATATCAAGGCATACTCCTCATCCAAAAGGTTATGCTGATGAATCCTTCAAGATATATGCATGTTATGTTCTTCACAAAAAATGGTCTATGTTTGACTTCTCATATGTGGAAATCCATATACATTGACCATACAAAATATATTTTATCATGCACTTTTTTGACATGAATACTAATAAATTATATTTATAAATTGATAAAAAAAATATTTACACCAATAAAGATTCTGACTGCCTAATGAGATAAATTCTAAGAAAAGATTTTACTCATACCTCAAAATATTTCTCAAACTAAATATTTTACTATGATGATCGAGATCAATTATTATTTATTAAAATTATTTTTTCTACATGGATCGATGGCTTAATCATTGAATGTATCAGAAAACTCGTGATCTTAATCTTTGTATAGGTCAGAAGACCATCTAGCAAACACTCGACCTCCTTTTTATGCATATGGAGTTGGGATTATTCGATCATCACATATATCTTGGCTATCGTAGATTCGTTCGTTGACTTCCAACTGGTCTCGTATCCTATTCCATTCTTCTCCTCTTAATGAAGCCCGCCTTCCAAGACAAATTTCACCGATCCCTAAGGTTGCAATGTTTGGTCAGCAGCACACAAATAAATGCAATTTATTGAAGTTCCCGAAAGGAAGAAACTTAACCTTCATCTTCATCTCTAGATCCGGAGTTTTGGCAAGCATGTGTGTGTGTACCAGTGAGTAAATAGCTACCGCACATTTGGAATTGCGTGCATGCATTGTTTTCTTGTTCTCCTCGTGCCAAGAGTTGACCCGAATTATCCATGTTTTTTTGTATTCCCTACACAGAGGTGTCGCATGCGTTGATTGCTGAGCTCGAGGGAAGTATGGTTGATGGAATCCTAATAACTCACTGAAACTTCCCAAGAGCACATTGTTACCCCGATTTCATACAATGGGCGTCGGTTCTTATAGTTTTTGTCTCTCTCAGGAGCTCAGTCCATCGCATCATCATCATCCCTTTACTGTTGATCGATCCTACATTTGCACATACAAGAAAAGAAACGTGTTCTTTCTTCTAAGCAAAGCATTAGAAGAGACCGACTGAAGTGGCAGTGGGAAGCGAGGGCTTCGATTTGTACGATTCCATCCTTTCTCTCTTCCTCTCCATGCTTCCCAGCTAAGAGATCTCTCTTTCGGCTGCTTGCTTGCTTCTTCCTTTACCGCGTCCCTTGATTCCTGGTCTCAGTTGGTGAGTGAGATCTTGTGATGTGTTGACCGAGCTGGAACGAGTATATATGGTTGGGAGAACCAGGAAGCGCCTCCTCTCCAATCACCTTCTCCTTCCACCAACCATGAGGGACTTCGCCTCATGTTTCAGCGAGAATGCTGTGAAGATCTCCGACGCCTCTTGCTCCGGCAGCAGCAGCGGCGGCTTAGCGCTCGATGGCACCTCGGTTGTCAGTGCAGTTATCTGTGTCTACGGTGTGCGGCTCTCCACCCTGAAGGAACTCCTCATCAGGGTCGCCTGGTCCAAGAGCCACGTCGGCCCTGCGCTGTCCATCGGCATCGACGACAGTCCCTCGCTTCATTGCTGGAAGCCCGACGCCATGAGCTGCCAGCTACTGAGGAAGAAGAAGGGGGCTCGGTCCTACGTTTCCGGGAAGTCCGCCGTCGTCGTCCACTGGGACTTGTCCTTTGCAAGATACGGGTCGTCAGGCCCCGAACCCATCGACAACTTCTACGTTGTAGTCATGGTCAACGCAGAGTTCGGGCTCTTGCTCGGAGACATGAGCAAGGAGCACATCAGGAGGTTCGGGGACACGATCCCGACAGCAGAGTTCTCCATGATCAGCAGAAAAGAACAAGTGCTCGGCCACAGCCGCCACTCGACGACCTCACGGTTCCGCGACGCGGGGAGAGACCACGAGATCACCGTCAGGTGCAAGGGAGACGGCTGCGACGCCAAGGACTCGGAGCTGTCGGTGTGCATCGACAGGAAGAGGGTGGTGCAAGTGAGGAAGCTCAGGTGGAACTTTAGGGGGAATCAGACGGTGTTCGTGGAGGGATCGCCGGTGGACGTGATGTGGGACGTGCATGACTGGTGGTTCGGCAATCCTTCGGGGTGTGCCATGTTCATGTTCCGGACGAGGAGCTCGCCGGAGAGCAGGCTGTGGTCGTCGTCGTCGGAGGAGGAGATGTCTGGTTTCTCACTTGTGATCCAAGCCTTCAGGAGCCCATGAAGGTTCTTTTCTTCTTCTTTCTTGTTGCCAATGGATTCTTGGAATGGAATTGGAGAGGAGATGTTGTTGATCTCAGTTTGACAAAGCTCAAATTGTGTGTGTGTGTGTGTGTGTAAAAGGTGGTACGCAAAAGATTGTATGAGGAAGGATAAAAGACACATAAAATAATAAATGTTTTTATTGTTCTTAATTTCTAAATATGAAATCTCACATGTTATGAAGTCATATGCCAATGTCTATATGTATATCTAATTATGATTCATAATCAACCTTTATGTTCCAATCCTAAGAAAAAGCCTTAGATTTGTAGTATCTCTCACAAATACTACATGATTCTCTTAGTAAGACTTTTATTGAGATGGAAATCATGGCTTTGATAGGTCTATAATATTGTAATACGCCCACTAATCTATCGAGAAGATTATTATACCCAAATTAACAGTAATTTTAATCCAACTTTGGAGACTGGTAAGGGTGTCACGTACTGAGTGAGTCGTGTGACCAAAGGAACTTTTGGGTACTTACGAATGGAAGCAGCAAAATGAGACGCTTGCAGTAAGTTATACTGCCCATGCAAAAAGCTTTCAAGCATACATATGCCCAAACTACAAACACTAGCGCTATGATGCGACTGTAGATCTTGCAGATGTGTTGGATGCTTCGTCGGTATCCAACGGAGGACGGAGACATATAGGACTTAAAGAGACTGCTGTCGGACGTGCTCACTTCCTGGGCTTGACCGTGGCGAGGAGGCGACGGTTCTTGACGATGGTGAACTCCTCCTTGTCCATGAAGTCCAGCTTCGGCTCCGACGGGTGCAGCCGCCACTCGAACGCCTGCACCATCCTCGCCACCATCAGGCTGATGTGCGTCGTCCCCATCGCCAGCCCCGGGCATATCCTCCTCCCGGCCCCGAAGGGTATCATCTTTATCCCCGCCGACCCGGTGATGTCGGCGGTCTCCCCGCCCGTGATGAACCGGTCCGGGTTGAACTCCAGCGGGTTGGACCACAGCCTCGGATCCTCCGCGATCGTCAGCAGGAAGAGCTCCAAGTTGGCGTCCGGAGGGATGTCGTACCCACCGAGCTTCGCCGGCTCGACTGCGGCGTGGGTTAGCGAGAAGTACGTCGGCGGGTGCTTCCTAAGTAGCTCCTTCACGAAAGCTTGCAGGTAGGGCATCTTCTCGATGTTGCGGTCGTCGACTGGTCGGTCTCCCACCTCGGCCACGATCTCCTTGTAGAGCTTCGCCTGGATGTTCGGGTCGTCGATGATGCGCGCCATGGCCCACTCGATGGCGGTTGAGGTGGTGTCCGTCCCGCCATTGATGAACTCCGAACACAGGGTGACCAGCTCTGCCTCGGTGGGGGCGGTGTCGCGGCCCTCGACTTTAAGGTCGAGGAGGGAGTCGAGATAGGAGAAGGGTGCGGCGTTGGGCTCGAGGCTTGGGTCATTTAGAATGGCTCGACGCCGGTTGATGAGGGAGACGACGGTCTCCACCTGCTCCTTCCTGATCTCCAGGACCTTCTTCTGGTGCCTCGCGTAGAAGGGGCGGAGGAAAGGGAGGTAGTCGTCCATCCTGGGGCTGATGGTGAGGAGCACCCGCTTCATCATCTCGTCGACGCGCACGATCGAGTCCTCGTCGAGCTGGACGCCGAAGGTCATGGAGAGGAGGATGGCGAACACGGCGAAGCGAGCGTTACGAAGGACCCAGACGGCGCCGTCTTTGGCCTCCGCCTCGGCTTGGAGGCGGTCGATGAAGCGGTCCATGGCGGAGGCGCGGGCGGGACGGAACTCGCGGAGACGGGAGGCGCTGAGCATGCCGGACACCATGTTGCGGCGGAGGGAGCGCCACTCGGGGCCGTAGACGGCGGAGTTGACGGTGAACTTGTTGCAGCTGAAGACGGAACGGATGGTGCTCTCGGTGGGGCGCGAGGCGAACAGCTGCCCCTTCTCGATGAGGGCCTCGTGTGCGAGCTCCGGGCTGGTCACCACGATGAGGGTACGCGCGCCCATGCGCAGGGTGAACATGGGCCCATACTGCCGGCGGAGGTCATGGACGAGATGGATCAAAGGCTTGCCCGCGAAGGCCACCTGGAAAAGGTTACCGACGAGCGGCCAACCGGGCGGGCCCGGCGGCAGCCTCAGCGCCTTACGTCTCCTGCTGCGTCTGTACATGACCAGAACGAGGGCGGAGAAGGCCAAGGCCGAGGCCGTGAACAAGAGGTTAAGGTCAGGGTTGTCCATGGCGGCGGAGGCCGTGGAAGAAGCGGAGGAAGAGAAGAGACCACTGTGAGGAGGAGACAGGGATGAGCCGCGGGATTTATAATGAATTGACATCGGAAGCGGATGCCGAAAAAGCAGTTGCGGTGGATTAATATGCACCGGCCGGAAGGTCCACACAGCTGCAAGCGGCTCTGGTCCCTTAACACGAGAGAGATTTCGAGGGATTACTGTTCACTCCCTACTACTTACTCTTCCCTCCATTACTGCAGCAGCTGCTGTCGTCGTTGCCTCCATATGGACTATCGATGGTCAGTTCACGAGAAGGATGAAGGGTTGGTTGTTTGGCACTACAGGGAAAGGGAAAGAGGAGAGCGGTGGCGTGAAACGAGGATGGTGAACGGGTTTCATGGGCGGCGGCACTTATGAGCCCAAGTTATTGGGTGTGGAATTGAATGCTTGGGGACGGCTTCCTACCCCTTGGAAGAACACCGGAAACGAACGGAGGCGTGGCCGCAGACAGGAGCATGCACGAGTGGAGGACGCAGAGATCCGTTTCTCGGGACGGAGCTTTCGAGGCGAAACTTAATGCAGTGAGTCTCCTGCCAATGTGCACTTGCCGCGCACTCCGAACCATCCCCGAGTCAGAGCTTGCAGCCCGATTAGCTTCGGCGTCCCAAGTAGCTACAGTGAGGCTGGCGGAAGGGTCAAAACATAGTTATGACCGGACCAAGAAAAGATTAAAGAACTCGATTATTATTAAGAACTAATATTAATCGGTTTTGAGGACAATCAACATCGGTAAGTCAATTGGATGTTCACTGTTCTTCCCCTCTTATCATCTATTTAGATTGCTTTCTGGAGGAGTTGAAATGCCTCAATTAGGTGTTCGACGAAATGCCAACTTCAACAGTACTAGTATAAACAGCTCACGATGGTACGAGACACAGTCCTTGAGATTAGGTTTAAATCCTTCTGTTGAAGATGGAATACATCGAGATATTTCCGGTTTGCGTCCATGCACAGAACAAGAGGAAGAAAATGATCAACTGATAGTGTTACTTGCGTGCATCTAAGTGTTCGACGAAATGCCAGGTTTTCATGACTCGAAAGCAGCTCCCCTACTTTCGCACGGCCTACTTCATCCTTCTCTTCAGCCTGACGGGAAAACCCCCCTTCATTCTCAGCGTGACTGACATCTCGTACTCCGGCACGGACACCTCGCCACCGCCGCTGTGTTCCAGCGCAGCCACTTCCACTCTAAACTTCCTTATCACCGCCGCCGCGACCGCCTTCATCTGCACGTAGGCCATCTCCTTCCCCAAGCACATCCTCGGTCCGGCATGGAACACCGGGAACCTCGCTGCGTCCATCCCCATGAACTCCCCCTTCTCGTCCAACCACCTCTCCGGCTTGAAGTCCCTGCAGTCGGCGCCCCACACTGCTTCGTCCCTCGCCATCGCGTACGGGCAGTAGTCAGCGAACCACCCGGCCTTCACGCACGTACCGTCCGGGAGCACGTCGTCCGCCACCGCCACTCGCGTGTCGATCGGGACCGGAGGGTACATCCTGAGCGCCTCCGTTATCGCGGCGTGCAGGTAGTTCATCCCTTTCAGCTCATCGTAGCCCATATCGTGCGCCGCCTCTTCGTCGTGCTTGGCTATCTCTTCGTAGATCCTCTGTTCGGATCGCGGGTGGACGACCAGTAGCCAGAAGAACCAGGTCAGGCCCGCCGACGTTGTGTCCTTGCCGGCGAGAATGAAGCTGATCACTATGTCCCTCAAGAACTTCCTCTTCTGCTGTGGTCCCTCGAACATCCGTCTCAGCTGGTTGTCGTCTTCCTCGAGCGCCGCCGCGAACCTCGACAGCAGGTCCAGCTTCTTGGTTCCTTGCTGCTCTTTCAGCTCGATGATGTTCATGGCGTACTCGTCGATCGTCTTCATCACGTTCCTGAGCTTCCGCTCGGACCCCACGTTGAGAAATCTCTTCAACTTCCAAACCAGCGGCAGCGGCGCGAACATACGAGCCGACGAGATTTTGACTGCCGCGTCGAACGCGTCGAAGAAGGAGTGGTCTTCAGCGCCGACGCCGGAACCGGGGCGGAGGGAGGCGGGGTCGGTCCCGAAGGCGATGGTGCAGATGTTGTCGAAGGCGAAGCGGCGGAGCAGGTCCTGGAGATCGACGGTCCCGCCCTCGTCGGAGGCGACCGAGAGCCGCGGCAGGAGCCGATCGCGGAGCTGGAACCGAACGACGTCAGAGACGAAGGACTTGAGGGAACGCGTGGTGAACTCGCGGCTGGCGGTCTTGCGCTGGAGGGACCAGAGGTGGCCGTCGGCGTTGAAGATGCCGTGGCCGAGGAGGTCGGAGAGCGCAGCGCGGGTGCGGCCGCCCTTGACGTAGTTGGAGAAGTTGGAGCGCAGGAGGTGGTCGACAACAAGAGGGCGGACGGTGGCGACGCCGCGGGAGAGGCGGAGGGGGCCACGGACCTCGATGGTGCCGGTGGGGGAGCGGGAGAGGAGGTCGGTCGCCCAGTCGAGAAAGCGGCGTTGGTTGCGAAGGAAGGGGATGAGATTGCCGAGGAGGGGGTCGGGGAACGGGCAGTAGTTACCGGTGGCCTTTGCGGTCGAGTAGCACCGGCGAAGGAGGTGGTAGATGAATAGAATGGAGATGGGGATCAAGACAATTACATGGAAGGAGGAGGAGACGGTAGTGGTTGCCTCCATTCTCTTCCTCTCCGCTGCTTCTTCTTCCACGAGGGGATAAGGTATGGATGAAAGGTAATAATGATCGAACGACTGATGCTGATGCCACACAATCGTCATTGTTTAAGAGCTCGGGGTTGACTACTACATTGACTCAAGTCAACGATCCCAGCTGGTTTGTATTCTCCCTGTTACAATACCAGAAACAAGTTTACCTCCACATTATGATCTGACGTAAAAAATGATTTGAGTGCAATAAAGAGAAACAAATCAGAACGGCACAAATTGAGGTATGCAATTAAGAATTATCATATGACCACATGAAACTACAAAATTGAGGTATCAATAGATACAGATTATCCAACAGCATTTCAACATAGGCTAAAGAATGGCTTGGTTGTTTGAACATCCAGCACTTCTAATTAGGATGAAAGAAAGCATTGGAAAACACATTATTTTGATTCTGCATCTTTGATAACAGAAGTGAGAATTATTACACTGCCAAGGATCTAAAGTCTATGAGATTTGATCTCGATTATAGTTGAAACCAGATGAGATCTAGGAGCATTTTGCTTTGTAGGCATCCCAACCCTGGGCCCGGTATTCTCTGGCAGCTTCAGCGGGATTTGTAGCCTTTATAATTCCACGGCCAACTATGATGATATCGCTGCCTCTGTCATGGATTACCTGCACAGAAGAAAGCGATTATGGGGAGCCGGATGGATGACAAAAGAGTCTCAGATGCGATTAGATGTTCCAGTTGAAAAGATTAAAGAACAAGTACAAGACTTTTGTTCGGTTTGTCAGCAAGACAACCAAGTAAAATTTATTTCAGAAACTAATTTTATTTAAGTAGAGACTATACTTGACGACCTGTTGACAATACACCTCGTTAGTATATCTTCTACGAGTCTTACATGAAGATCTAGGACACAAACAAGGTATTTCATTTCATCCGGACCGGTTTATACCAGTTCCTATTCACCGGTCGAGGTGTGTAACCAGGGCAGGGTTTGTCTCTTTTTAGGCGATCCTCATCTCCTCCAAAATATTGAGATGTTTGTAAAACTAATACAATCAAGCAGAACACATTTCAAAACATTAAATTTTGAGATGCTTGGGCGGTCGGTCAGGAACATGACCTGACATGGCTAGATTTTCATGCATATCATGCCATTGACAAACATGAAGAGCAAAACGTAGCAAGATTACTCGTCGCTGGGAAAAAGAACAGTTCCTATTTCAAGAGATATATGAGACACTATTCAAGTTTAAAGTTTCAGGATCCCTGGAATCAGACAGGTCACATCGTTCCTGGATCTACTATGATGAAGAAGGTTCTAACCCAAGCTGATCAGCGACTACAAGGCAAACCAGATCCCAAAAGAACCAAGACAACATTAAAAGTATCCGGAAAACCCGAATCTGTAAAATCTTTGAAAGCTGCCATGCCTTAATACCAAGAACCTGACCTCATCAAGTTAGTAAAAGGGCCAAGATTACCATCTTCTGAAAGAGACTCACCAAAGAAGAAAGTAGTAGTTATGCTTTTAAGCTTGGCACACCTTTGTAGGGTTCTGACTTCATTATCAGGCTTCATTGAAAATAAAAATGTGCTGGTTTAAGATGTTGGGCATGATGAAGAAAGGTTGCCAAGAGTTAACAGGGCTATCAGAAGTTTTAAGATTGCACAAGTTGCGGAATTTTATATTTGATGAAAAGAGGCTTATAGCATGATCAAACTTCGGCGTTAGCAGTTGCGATGGATGAATGAAGACCCAAGAACCTAAGTCCTAAGGTTTAATAGGAAATACACAACAAAGACAAAGCACAATGAATTAGACATGAAGCTGGATTTAGGATGTTTCCTATCCAGACCAAACAAATAAATTAACTAAGAGGGAGAAATAACCTTGAACTTGTTACTAAATTGGAGATCAGAAGGGGATCTTGCACCAAACTTGAAGGACTCATGCCCACAGATGACATTGGCTTATGAGAAAGAAATATAAATAATCAATCAACTTAATTTGAATTATCCATACAACATACTTTTATGAGTTTTTATATGATATGAAACAAGGTTAGTCATACCGCAATATACCGCTCGGTATAGCTAGTATGTACTGGTCCGACAAGGGACTGGTATGGGCAGTACATACTAGTTTGTCGGTAAACCCTATTGTACCATGTGTCGGTATATCAGTATTGTTCGGTAAGTATCGTACCAACAACCAATGGGTACATTGGTACGGATCAGTGAGGCGAACGATAATATAAAACATATCTAATGTACATAAAAGAGAAACCAAAGTATCAATTATATAATTTCAATAAAATAAGACGAAGATATACGACTGAGATGCAATATTAATTGCAACTTGAAGTAGAATATAAAGTGTGAATCAAAAGATTCACATGCACAACAGTTCTTTAACTATCTTAGTCACATAAACCAAGGGGTCTTCTCAAACAGTTACAACTTAAGATCCATTCAAAGCAAGGCACCTACCAATTTTGCACAAGAATCTTACCATTAAGGATCCAGTGCCAATGCAGGGTCCAAGGATGTCAAGGTACACAGCCTTGTCCCTGCTAGTAGAGGCTATTTCTGTGACTAAAGATTTCTTATACGAGTCTATTGTTAATTCTTACTGCTACAACATCTTCTCAAAATTGGTTGCCCTAAAGGAAACCTGGACACCATATCAGGTTACAGAAACTAGCAGCAGTCCTCTATCACTAAACTGACCAAAACAACAGTCTCTTGATTGAAAAAGAAGAAAACAACATAAACTTGACAAAGCGTCTTGAAGTGGAAAGAAAAGTAATTAATACTGTTCTACAAGCCAATGAAAAATGTAGCTAGGCAGATGCATTTCCAAAGGCAAGTGAGATCATCATTTCTTGACATTCATATCAGCAAGAATTCTTTTAATTTGGATAAAATTTGGGTAGCTATTCAATTTTCCTTCAAAATTTAATCATCAAATGACACATATCCAGACAATCCTACCTGCCTATCAACTCACTTTTATTCTTTTATTTCATCTCCTTCTCAATGGTCAAAAAGCCTATAAATCAATATATTATATCTTTCAACATTTGACTATTAGAAAAGGGACAAAGTCGATGCACAAGGATTCTGTCAATGAGGGCCCTAGAACAGGTTAATAAATGCAGACTCCTCTGTAACAGGGAGATTGTTTCATGAACTTGAATCTTAGTCACCCAGGTTGCAAAAGAGCAACTTTACCACGACACCAAGACTCATCCTCTAAAATTGATCACTTTCTATTTTGCATGCAATAGTATTATGTTGCACCTTCCACAGTGTGACCGGAGCAAAATTAAGGGATCTAGTAGAGAACCAAGCGTCCAAAGAAAACCACCATGCAGTGTACTAAAGCAATGGGCAACTAGAATTGTAGCTGGTACAACAGCTAGCCAAGGACAATATGTTTAGAAGGGGTGAGAGAGGAGAAAGAAAGAGAGAGAGAGAGAGAGAGAGAGAGAGAGAGAGAGAGAGAGAGAGAGAACGAATACAGGAACCGTATAATAAGGTTCAAGTCAAAACTACATGTTTTAAATGACAAGAAACAATAATATGATGTTTGGTTGATATGTGCCAAAAAAATATGTTGCAGTGGGCATCCCCTATTCCATGGGATAAAAAGATCTGCATGAAGCTGCATATATCATCCAGCATAGTTAGGACTTAGGACAACCAATCCAGAAATATAATTCCTTTTTTCTCTTCTTAAAGCCATCTACCCAAACACATGCAGAAACAAGCGCTCAAAAATCACCTAATTTTTAGGAAGACCAATGAACGTATGACAAGTCAAGGTCCTCAAATACCCTAATATGGCTTTGAATGTTTCAATAAGATAATGTTTGAAAAATCTAACCGGCAAAAAACTTACAGAATAAGGAGTGTTGTACTGCTGGCCTAATGAATCTCCCCCAGAAACCATTTGAACTCCTGGTGTTGCATGAATGAACGCTGGATTTGCTGGCCCCCCTTGCCATGATGCTGGATTGACAGATATGAAGCCAATCACAAAATCTGAATGCTCTTCAGCTATTTTCACAGCAGCAGATGTGTAATCTCCTGTCGCAAGATTTCCAGCTGAGCTCATTTCAGCAAGCAGCAGGAGGCCCCTACCTTGACGCAAGCCCTTACCATATCAAAACAGAATTAACAAAAAAGTTAAGAGTCACATTTCTCCTGACGTGCAGTTAATGATGCATCAGTTGTTTCAGTCAATAACCTTCAACTTCAGACCATCAACAATCCCAGGCCCTGATATTATGTGCGCATTAACAATGTCAGCCCAGTCCAATATGTGGAATATACCTCTGGACCAAGAATCAAAGTCACATAAAACTAGCAAATGAAAGAGTTAAGATAACAAAAAAAAAAAAAGATAAATGAAGCATCTAGCCATTATGAAGTTGGATCTCACCCTTCATACTGCATGGTCACTGTATTCCCAATGTCAGCAAACTTGCGGTCTTCAAAGATTAAGAAGTTGTGCCTTTCTGCAATCTTTAGAAAGAATAATAACCGAAATTGGCTAAAAAATGACTTATGAATGCCTCACAAAAGGATCAATCTAAGATGGATATGATTTTGCATCATTTAAATAAAATCATCTTTAGTAAAGTATTGAAAGGACAAGCACCACATAGGTCGTTCAAGAATTCAACTAAACACTGGAAAAAATCAGATATTATTTTATGTCAACAGAGGCTAACTAAGGCAGAATAAATAAAACAAGAACAGACAAACAACTAATGCTCAGCTAAGCAGTTATTTATTTAGGCATAAAATTATCTTTGGGAGATCAAAAAGAACAAATAAAGATGCTACCACAGTTTAACATAAATTATCATAATCTAGGCTGGGTTCAACATAGATGAGATTTAGTATTATACATATCTTCAATTTCTTCCGCATGTTCATCATTATTTGCTGCACCCATGCAACTAACTAAAATGAATAAAGAAAACAAGACTGTTGGTGTGATTAGTGTCCATAAAATAGAAAATAGTCAGATAGTTTGAATCGTTTAATGTTGTATCATTTGACATGTATATATTCCTTGCCTCTTACTAAGAATGCTAAGATATAAAACGAGTAAAGGGGAAAGCAAAAGAAGTTAAATGGAAACCATAAGAGACATACCGCGCGTAGCTGAGAACTAAAATCTGATGTGAAATCAGGCAGTATATCCACGTGAGTTTTCAATAGACAGATCTCTGGGCCGACCTGTATAAGGAATAAAGTTCATAGAATGAGTCAAAAATGCTGAAAATCACAATCGTTTGCATAACAACAAAGATGCATAACTATTAAATTTCTGATGGATGCAAAGCATATAATTAGAAAAAAATAACATAAGGAATTCACAAGATAAGTAGTAAAGATGAACCGAAGAATCAAAAGAATGTGATCCAAGTGTTTGCACTTCCCAATACCCTAACATTAGTGAGATGAATTACAAATTAGCTTTATGTAGTTCTGCATTTTGTGATTTGTAGCAAGCAAACATAAATGAGACGAACATAATTGAGCGAAACAAACAAAAGATTAAATCTTTACCACACAGAAAAAAGAATACAAAAAGATAGTTTTGGATTGTCTGAAAGTAACCTTATCCGCCAAATCCAGCAACTCTTTTGCGGTTGAAACATCCGCCGCCAAGCACAGGTTGCTCTGCTTCGCCTCCATCAATTCGAACAGCCTCTTTCCCGTGGGGTTCTTCGCCATCGCCGCCCTCGCCCCATACGGAAGCCTGACGATGGGCTTCGTCACCGCCGGCGTGGACACGGCGACCCTGCGATTGGCATCCAAGAAGGCCCTCACCTCGGCAGCCTTGTCCTCGGACACCTTCCCCTGGGTCACGAGCACCCTGAGGACGTCGGACAGGGTGACGAGGGCATGGAGACGTATGCCATTGTCAGCGAGGTTCTCGCGGCCGCCCTGCTGGCGGTCGATGACGACGACAGCGTCGGTGATGCGGAGGCCGGCGGCGCGGAGCGGAGCGGCGGTCTCAAGGACGGAGGTGCCGCTGGTGACGAGGTCCTCGACGACGAGGCACGATTGGCCGGGGCGGAAGGCGCCCTCGATGGAGCGGGCGGTGCCGTAGTCCTTCACCTCCTTGCGGCGCATGATCATCGGGATGGAGCGGGCGAGGGAGATGCCGGTGGCGATGGGGAGGGCGGTGTAGGGAACGCCGCAGACGAGGTCGATGGGGGAGGAAACGGCAGCGGCGGCGGTGGTATAGAGGAGATCGGCGATGCGGGCGAGGAGGGAAGGGTACGAGACGATGAGGCGGAGGTCGACGTAGACGGGGGAGGTGATGCCCGACTTGAGCTTGAAGCTGCCGAACTTGACGGCCTCGATCTCGTGCAGCTCCGTGATGACGGACTCCATGGCCCTTCCGCCCTTCTCCTACGCTTCCTCGAGTGACAGCGGACGGCTCCTCCGCTTGAGGATGATGGCAGTTGAAAGCCCTATCGGATCCATCGAAATTTAAGTCGATGATGGGACGGCCGATGATGGGCTTGTGCTTCAATCCAACGGTTGATGGAATACGGGCGTGAAATGTGACGCAAAAAGCTATTGGGTCGGGTCCGAATTGAAATATGGGGTCCGGAGTTGCACCAAATAAATGGATCAATTAATCGAACTATAGATTTAATATAAATATTTTAAAATAAAATTTTAAGCAAAAGCATGTATTCCAATTATATATATATATATATATACACGATTAATTATGTGATATTTTTCTACTTATTTTTTATTTATTCTTTTGTTAGTTCTTATTCACTTGGACGTCAAGGGTATGGAATTCTATAGATCATACATCAAAAGAGAAGACTTGAGTGGATATATATAAGATTTATAGGAATCTTACTATCATTAACTTGTGCTTAAACATCTATAAGTATAATTGTTTAGACGCAACAAAATAATGAATTATTATCATAATATCATTGTGGCATTAAACAGCAAGTAGCATTGCAAAGTAACCCAATACAGAGAACATATATCACACACTAGTGATAGTCTTCATATGAGAGACAAGATTAATACAAAGTTATCCCATATAGCCAATAAGTCCATGTAGTAATGTCTTTGTGATCTCCTTCCTCTTGTCAAAGTATCCCCACCTTCAGTAGCAGCAAACTTCACATAACCAGCAGCAGCAAAGTGCAGCAAGACTGCATGAAATATACACATAAACGTGATTGATATCTTATCCTAAATACAAAGGCATAAAATTAGATGATGCGATCACAAAGAAAAAGGGATAAAAATGTTCCCCAAGGTGTGCTCATGGACTGTAGGAGGGAGGGAGAAGAGGTAGAAGACAAAGCTTACCATCCTTCAATGAACCCTCTCTCGCCCTTCTTTTTGGATTGCGGCCAGCATTTCTTCTTAGGTGGTGATGACTTCTCAGTTGGATAACCTTTCACATAAACTCATTTACATCAAACTACAGCTTTATTGTTGCAGATAGATAGATAGATAGATAGATAGATAGATAGACAGATAGAGAGATAAAAAGAGAGAGAGAGACCTGGTGGAGGAGCTTGCTTATTGAAGTTGTCCATGGAGCAAAGGCTTTGATTCAGTGGTTGCTTCAGCTTTAAAGAGTGGTAGGAGCTGGAGGACAAATATATATACACACACACACAAGCAGGCAAAGGAGAGCTTGGCCTAATGTTGTAATGAAAGGGTCCAAAGATGAAGACTAGATGGATTTCTTGATTGTGAAGGAAGGCCTCAACCGCCCAAAAAGCAGTAGCTGCTTTTGACATTGGCATCTGTTTCATGTTTCTTCTCTTAAAGAGTCAATAATCTTAAAACATCATCTGGGATCTGATTCCTATAAAGAAAGTAAAAGGTGATAGAAGAATAAATTCTTTCTCATCCTTTGTAGATTGTGATCGAAGAATACAAGACATATATATACGTCCAGGATATGATCTCTTGATGCAATATATCCTTTGCTTCATGCGGAAGATTCTAACAGGAATCCACTCGAGAGAACTTGTTGTTGGAGTTGGGTATAAGTTCTTATTTAGGTAGGAGGCGAAACTGCTGGAAACTCTTTGGGGCCTCCGTGTTCAGAAAGAACCGAAAGCACCACGCTGTGACTTTTCTAGCAAAACAAGTCAAAAGAGCTATGACTTCTCTGAATCGATTTCATCATCCCAATTTTGACATGCGATGGTTTCAAACTACGTAGATAGATACTATTTTTTATTTGAGACTCTCACCACATATAATATGATGATATGATGATACAAATAGCTCTTCTAACTTCAATACTTGGATATCGATGATGTTTAACAAACAGATCTTTCTACCCGTAAGATGTCAGCGTTGTGCAAATCTTGGATAACCTAATACTCATAATCAAGAAACGAACTAAAATCTTTCGGCCTTATTTTCTTTACGAGAATAATTAAAGCAGATATCGAAACTAGGCAAGAAAATGTGAAGAATACATCATATACGGAAAATGGAGATTTAGCACAATCCAATGGAAAGGCGCAGCTAGATTCATTGGTAGAAGTGATTAGAGCAGGTTTATCTGTGAGAGGGTGAAACTTGGCGAACCATAATATAGAATCTAATAGAGACGATTAGAATTACATAACAATATCCGGTAAATCAAGTTTAAAAGGCAATTTGAAAACATTAAAAGAATGATGAATAATAAGATATTCAACAAACAAACAAATCGTTAAAAATAATGAGACAGCCCGAAGCACTGATCACCAAATTAAAGTTCATCAACAACCAAGTTCTTGGAGCTTAACATGAAAACAGATGGGAAACACTACATACATTCGTTGTATACCTTCAAATTACAAAAGGGACTTAACTAAATATTCTGTCAAAATTACAGAACTGGGAAGAGTTTAACATGAAATAACATATATCTCAAGTAAACAATGAAAAAACCTGACTCCCGGTCAGCCATGACAAAGGCATAATATTTCGAATTGTCTTTAACAAATATGAAAATAACAGATGCTACAAATATGAATTATAAAATGGATGCCAGACAAATTGAACTTGCATGGATTCATCTACCTACCTTCCGTGGGAGAAGTAGAACAAAATAAAATAAAGTGAACCAATATCTACATAAATTGGTTGGAAAAAGGATGTCTCGCAGGACAAGCCCCTGCTTGTTTGGCTTACATGCACTTAAGCTGTCGAATATGAAAAATAAGCTATTATCCAACTGCTTTTTCATATGGGTGGAGGAAAATAGAAACAAAATCTCTTGTGACGAGCAATATCTGATTGACAAGTAAATAGTATCAACAAAGCTAATCACATCTCATTGCCAGAAAATAGTATCGGCGAAGCTGAATGAGCTTGAATGAAAGAGATCAATTACCCTCAACCCACATCTCGACACCAATCGGGAGACCAATACAACCAAAAAGGCAAGAAGGCTACACGACATAAGAAAAGCGGATACAGCATAAAGGTTGGAAAGACCATGTGTCAACTAAATTTTAAATTATCAAAGGTTTCTAGTACATTTTGATGTAAAAGCAGTTTCTACATGTATTGACGTTTTTGTTGATGTGAAGCTGACTCTCTCGGCTCTTCTCCATCACCAAAAATCTCTACCTATTTACGAATTACCAAACTCAATGCATCAAAATTCTTGCAGAACCTACTTTGGCTTTGCGTTAGCACTGCAACTTCAGGGTAGCGGATATGTATTACATGGTCATCATCATTCATTGCTCATCGAGCAGCAGCTTCAGGTCGCGGCTCAGGACTTTGCAGCATCACTTTCTCCAATGGGATAGGCGACCTTTATTCCCTCGGGAAAAAAAAATGTTCAAGTAAATGGCAACATGGCATTCCACTTGCTGATAGCAGCTCCGACACAGGGATGTACTATTTGAGCTATGACATGTGACCTTGTCCTGGAGGAAAACGGCCAGGATGTGCTCTATTAGGTCTATCATTTGGATACCTCCTCATTTCTACTGGACCCTTACCCAAAATCCCTGCAGAATTTGTCTGCTCATTTAGACGAACGCCATTGCTCATCATATCTGGCTGACAATGACTGTGGATTAGAAGTTGGTTATCCATTTCAGATCTTTTCCTGCGTTTCCAAGCTTCTGATTTTCCTGTGGATTGATTCCGGTGAAATGCTTCTGAGGGTTGGGATGAATGCTGGTAAGGTCTTTGCCTTCTTTGTAGATCATTATTCAAAGTAGGGAACTGGTTACTGTTGAGGGTTCCATAACTGTTAATGTACGAAGGTCCAACTCCAGCATCATTTTGCTCCTCTTTGAGTTTTGAATAGATTTCTTGTAACCTCTCTCCAGTCAAATTGGAAAAGGTGGAGACGTAATTCCATAATCTCATTGTCATTCCTGTATGGCATATAAAAACGGTTAAAAAAAGATATGCTTTCTTACACCTCAGTGTTAACAAAAAACAAAGACAGTTTGGTGATGAACATGGATTACAAGCAAAATGACTATCACAAGATATAGCACAAACAATCTAACTTCGGTGCAACATAAAAATGATAAAAGAACATATTATTCCAAAACTCCTTTTCTAATTATAATACATTGTCATTAGCCATACTAAGTTTCCTCCAGATGTTACGTGTAGCCACTATATAGAATAGATTCTACAACTTATAGCATGCCAATTATTGATTGGTTAGGACACCATTTTTAAATATTATCCACACACCTAGTGGCGAACCTAGCGTGTGAAGGCATTCAGCTACTATCTTATCTAGTGGCAAACCTAGAGTGTGAAGACATTCAGTGACTTCCTAGTGGCAATGACTGTTGCATTACGCAGTGGTAGAACCAGCCATACTGTATAAGAGGATCCAGGTTCCACCATGTTGATGCATATTGCCCATTCCAACCAGGTCAGATGCATGTTCTCTTGTACCAGATGCATCCTCAGCAGTCACCATGATGAATGACCAAAGGAGACCAAGAAGGAATAGGCAGCAAAAGTGTTGAACGGAAGTGTGATGCTATCCATGTCAGCTGCTTTTGGGCTGTTTGCAAGATAATAACCACCAATCATATATGTCAGGGAGAGTAGTTCCATTTTTTCCAGGGCGGGGTAGGGATGTGACCTCAACACCAAATTAAAGTGTGAAGGTTACTACAGGTGAAAGATGGTTGAGAAGTGGCACCCTCCAACCCTAAATAACTGCTACCGAGGGGCTCACATAGGGCTGGTAATGGACCAAGCCAATGCACATCCACAATATCTCAGCCCAGTGCAAATGCTTGTAAGGACAAGACCTGCACAAACCTAAGTCAAAAGGCATTGACACCAGATTGAACCAACTCAAAAGGCATCCTTGAGCTAACCTGAGCCAGCTTGGTCAATGATCAAAAACCCATTAGAAAATCTATTACTTGTTTAACATATTTAAATTAGATTATGCATTTTGTATTTTCATAACTTTTTTATTAGCTTATAAATATATCCCTGTATCTGTTTTTTCCTATCACCAAGTAAAACATTGAGGTACGTTTCATACGTGACATCCCTTCATGTACCATTGGGCACCACATAATTATGTAACCTTCTGACATATTTGATAACAGGTTAACTCCACAAATTCCTAAATTTATCCAATAGTAATTTAAAAGTGCTCCCTTTTGACTCACCAAACCATGATTCGTCTTATTGGTCTGTACTGATGTACCGATCGACCATTGGTACGGTATATACCAAGCCATACCGATGTACCGACACACGGTATAATGGGACATACTAATGTATCAGTATGTACCATCAGTACCGATCCCCTATCGGGCTAGTATGTACCACTTATACTAACTGGTATGCTACAGTACGATGAACCTTGCACCAAACTGTGTGCATGTCAAGTAAAATTATGTAACTGCATTTCATAAGAATTCTAATTTCTTTAAAAAATATATATTTTCCATAAGTTCATGAAATTAAGCACAAATATGTATCTATCGGTGAAAAGAGCTCAGCAAACAGAAACACGTTGAAATTATAGCATTAATCATATAGCTGAAATGAAAAGAGGATGGGAATAATGGAACTTACGGGATTGCTTATATGATACTTCATGTTGCTGTACAATATTGTCAATCTTTCTTCCAATAAGTTGGAGGTACCTTCTAATTCTCAAAAGAACCTGAAGAAGTAACATGTTTGAATTGAATGAAGACAAGAAAACTGGAAGGCTCCATTTTCAACAAAAAACGAAAAAAAAATTGAACTACAACCTAAACAAGATAGTAGAACCAACCTTCTCTTTGGGAAGATCTATACTGGTAGTCTGCAACCTTTGAAGGCGCTTTAATGTTTGCTCCTCCTCTTCCATGACATCTGCACACCATTCCATCCACTTCTCCTCCTTTAGCTTTTGATATCTTTCCTGCTCAGAATCTGATATTTCACCTTCCTCTTTAACCTGAGGTTCTACTTTAAGCTTCTGGAAACGATCTTTTTCTCTAGAATTCAGTTTTGACAAACCAGCTTTCATGTTCACATCTCTTACTCGACTGCCAGATAATTTTGATACATTTTCCCCTTCATTGACAACCTTGCGAGAACCTTTAACTTTGGACTTACCATTAATGCTTGCAAACTCCTAAGAACAGAAATTCAAGCCACAGTAATAATGTATCAGTTGTTTGCAATCCAACTGACAACCAAATCAACCCAGGAAAAAATAAAAATTAAGGAACAATCACAATTTGGTGATCAAAATATATTCATTGGGTTTGACTCACAAAGCAAGAAGAAGCTGAACTGATAACAATACAATAAGATAAGTCTGACAATTATTGCACCAACTACATACTATAAGAGATTGGAAACAATAAATAGTGTTATGACAGGAAAAGAGCCATGCAGCCAGCTCCAAATAGTTTGGACATTACAGCTTGTTGTCGTCCTACATACAAAATATATAACAACTTTCTTAGATAACAACTGAATTATAGACGATAAGAAAACCTACCCAAAGTGCCTAGCGAGGTATTCATGTAATATCTACACCAAATGCAATTATATAATCAATTCTTGGACAATGATGAGATATTAACTGAAGCAAAATCTGTAATGATCATCATGGTTTAAAAAACTGGCTGAACTGATACAAACTGGATGATAAATACTGGTCCAATATGTCCAGTTCAGGAATTTTTATTAAAAGCCTTCACTAAAACTCTCTCTCTCTCTCTCTCACAATCTGTATCATTCCCCGAACTCCGTGACTCGATGCCTGCCACCCAACAACCCACTCACAAACACAAGAATCACATAGCTCATTGCAACTCACTTGCTCACCCTGCGCTCAGTACTTCGCCTCCTTGTTTTCCATCTCTGTTCCACTTCTTCTCCTCCCCCCTCTCTGTGTCATCCAGTATGCTGGCATACCACGTGTTTGTATGCCGATATAGAACTAGACCCAGTTCAGTCAGTGATAGGCACAGGTCCAGTACCAAAATTTTAGATTATGATCAATATTACCAGAGATCCAAATATACTCAAGTCAACAAGTGAAAAGATTTTTCCCGTAAGCTAGAACTCTAGCATATTGACAACTAAGGTACACAGTAAATCTACACATTGACAAGGTGCTGGAAAGTTCCAGTTTGAATTACTTGAATTTCTACGATTTATATACCTAATCAGTGTTAAGAACTAATATTAGGCCTCACAAAAAATGGTGAGAAATTCAATTCAAATCATTTAATGAACAACAAAATGTCTTTACATGTCAATGACAATGAAATGAAAGAGGTATTGGCACTCTGCAACTCTACTGAGCAGAAAATCTGGGTATTAAATATCAGGTGCTCTTCTAACAGTAAAGCTGCTCTACTAAACCTAAGAATTATCAGTCATCGAGTCCCATCTTAGAAGAACTGCACCGTTCTAACTGGGCTAATAAACTGAAGGTCAAGGCAATCAAGCACTCATTAACTGATTAAACTATACAAGGTTAAACTTTAAGAAACCACATCCTTGTTCACAGATGGTCCTGTTATAATGGGATCTGAATAATTAAGTTGTCTACATGATGGAACTCCAATGTACTTCAGAATCTGAGACATTCATTTCCAAAATAAGAAATTATAAGAAATTCACCTAACCAAATTCCAGATCTGCAGGATTTGTCTTTAACAAATCACATTCAAGTTAAATGATCTACCTGCTAGAATTACATTGTAATCTAAATGTTCTTTTCTAGAGTAGATAAATTATTGTAGCTGAAGTGCAGCAATATATTTTTCTTGTTCATTAACTATCTATGAATAGGTTTCTGTAGAAACCAACAAGGAGTTTGGTTATGATTGTATTGGGCAGTTGACCTTGATTATCTGTTACTCATGAATACATTCGACTTCTGATCTCCGTCTTCCATACCATGATTTGTGTCCCCCTCATCCTACACCCCATGGTAAGATAGTCATGGTTATCTCCTCCCTCTACTTGAGATATTATTCTTGTTTCTGATCCCATTTTATGTACTAGTCTGCTACCTCTCTAATCCTTTCATTCTCTTTATAATCTTAGTATTTGTACTAAAATTTGTTTGGTATCAGTCATTTGCATTTCATTAGTTTGGTAAGCTAGTTTCAATTGATTTGTCTCGAATACACAATTCTGCCCTGCCTATAAATCCTATCTTCCTTATTATGGTTTTCTCCACCCTTCATCCTTCGCTGCATTTTATCATATCTATCATATTCATGCTAATGGCATCACAAACATGCAAACATCAGTTTGTTGTCAGAGCAAGTTCTGAATGCAGTCTTCTACCTCCGTCACTCTTCCCTCCTTTAAAAATTGATTGGACTAATATGTACCGGCTCGTCTTTGTCGGTCCGTCAAAATACCTGTCTTCAACATATAACTCAATTCTGGTAAATATACAGTTCACTTTCAAGATTTCATCCAATGATATTGGACGCTATAGGTTGCTACACAGATCCTATATTGGATTCCTTTCTCATACAGGTAAGCAAAACAAGGTTGCATTTCCATTCTCAGGTACTTAAGGACCACTAGACCATGCTCAACAATGCTGATTTATGATTGGAGCAATCCCTCACTAATTTTGGATGGGAAGTACCAAGGCCTTAATAATTTCGAGTACCCACATATTTCGTATGTGTATGTCTATGCACTAGTATGTCACTCTTGCCACATAATTAAATGTTATTACTTGTTTATGTACCATAAATGTTACTAGTAACTTTCAATTGGAAGTAAATTTCACCAAAATACCAGGAATGAATTGCATTAAAGGGAAATTCAAGAAAACTTGAGGAATTCTTTTTTGAACTATTTCTTTATTATTTCATTTGCAATCAACAATAAATTGCACTATGGTTTTGTAAGATTATAAAGAATTACAGATAGAGGTGCCAAATTTATTAATTTATGGAACACAGTTCGCAATAGATGGAATCACATATTCCAAATATGGGGAGTTGTGTAAGACAACCAAGCAGCTCAAATTGTTCAAGGCAATTAGTCAAACTTGGCTATGCCTATTCCTTGCGGACAAGAATGGTAACAGCAATCAAGGATCTGAACCATATACCCTTCAGTCATCACCAAAGGCAATATTTATGCTATATCAGAGCCTTGTGGAAAACAACTATATTTATTATTTTTTTTATGAAACAAATCAAGTCCCTTTTAAGATATACCTTCCACATATTCTTCATGTGAAAGTTGGATATTCAACACCTGCTTATAAAATTCTTCAAAGAATATCCACATGCTAAAGCTTGTTAACTTTAAATCATATTTTCAGAATCCTTTTTTGTATGCATGAATTTTATAGCTTTTCTGAATCTATGTTGCTAAAGAAAGAAGCTTATGATAAATCCAAAATGAACCTATCAGATGCCATGACAATCAGATACTTAGAAAAAAGTAAAATTAGAAAAGGTAGATAAAAAATTAAAAATCATGATATATACATGAGAAAATACAGGCTGCAAGAAAACAAATAACGAAATCCTTCAAAGACTGGTGCCACATAAAAATATTGCATAATCATCAAATAGAAAAGTATATAAGAATGAAAGTAGAAAGAATGATAAATTGATCGAACCAATGAACAACATACCTTCTGCAGAAGAGCACTAGCGCGATTGTCTAAGTTAGGAGCACGAGGTAAAAATGTTTCCCGTTCCCCAAGAGTTATTGGAGCAATTTTCTTTGTTAGACCAAGACTAGGATCTAATCTTATCTTTTCCCAATTGCCATATCCATGATAATATATCCCAAGCAGCAATCTCGCATCATCAACTAATTTTGAAAAGAAATATAAGATTTCATTAGTAGTGAATCTTGATTATAGCAGAGCAAAATTGATAACCAGGCAACAGTCAACCTGAATTCCAACCACAGCTTTTAGACCATTGTGGACTTTTATGTTGTGTTACCAGACGGAATTGAGAAACAGGATCTTTATATCGTCCAATGCGCTTTGCTAGAAGCTGAAGCTCTTCAACACGATTTAAAAATTCATGGGCCTTTACAGATACACCAAAAAAATCTAAGAGAGTTCCCTGTTGACACCACCAGAAATTAAAAACTGAATACAACTTTGTAGCAGATTGGAAAAAACAAATCAATCATCGGAGCGAACCTTAGCATCTATGTTTCCTCCACTGACTGCTTCCCTACAACCATCGATCAATAAATCAAATAGCTCAATCTGGGCCTCTGGAAGAGCTGCTTCAACTACACCACCAACCTCAGCCACAATGAGGTCAATTTGACGTGGATTTCCAAATCTTTTTACCTGAAGATAAGAATTAAAAACAATGAATAATAGAAGATCTAAAAAACAATAACATATGAAGAAACAAGTCTGTGGTTGATAGAAGTAACATCACACAGTTAAACCTCAAAAACTTAACCAAATCGATTACATCTCCTTAAAGTCAATAGCTTAAAGCATCAACAAACAATAATTCAGCAAATTTGTGCTACTTGTCATCATGTCACTACTTGCCAATAGACTTAGGCAAAGAAATAAAAAATTTCAAATAAGAAAAACTATACCGCTCGGACGAAATGTGAAGCATCTTTCTTCGGCAAACCACCAAAAGACCATTCCCTTACTTGAGCTGCAGCCCCCTCGATTATTGGTAGAGAATGGACCAGAGCATCTGCAGCTTTGCTGGAACGCTTCTGTGTCTTTTCTCGAGAATCAACCACACTCTTTTTACTCTTTGTGCTTTTCTCAGGTTGTTCATGCTCAGCATAGCTTTTGATGTTTCTTGCAGCACGAGGCGCCAAGGCTGCCTGGAAATTGAGCATAACAGTTATACAGCTACTTACTTTTCTAGTAAGATAGTAGTAGCAGGACTGGATAAGGACACTGCACGAACTATAAATTTAAAAAAATAGAAAGAAAAAACATAAACATAAAATTGTGTATATCAAATCATCATATTCACATATATGCACTGAAGCAAGTAAATACATCAACTTGATCTTGTGCTTCTGGTTGAATCAAACGACTCCAAAAGGTTGCATCATCTTCAGCACTGCAGAAATTGGCAACCTGTATGTGCATATAAACAAAAATAGGAGAAATAATTAGCAAAACTAGAGCATAAAATGAGATCAAGAAAGGTCCAGAATCATGTTTTAGCTTGATACTAGCATAGACTTCTTGCCTTGAAAGCACTTAGTAATTCATTCCCTTCCTCTCCATCAGGCTCCTTGGATTCAACCTTTTCAGCTCTTTCAAGAATTTCATCAATATCCATGGTTTCCAGTCGCTTGTTATCTTCATCATCTTTTTCTTCCTTGAACAACTCCTCAGCTCCAAACCTCAAAATTGCAGAAAGTTCACGCTGCATTTACCGAGTGAATGATTTTAAAAAGAAAATTCCCAAAAAAAATTCTGAACAAATACAATAGAATTATGGACTAGGAATTTATCATGATAAATTAAAAAATGCAAAAAAATTTCAAATGATATGAAGATTCAAAGACAAAAATGGCTGAAATATTATTTGTAGCATAGGCTTTAAAAAATGAATTTGACCTTGTCAAACATAGAGCTTCCTTTCTTTGTTTCTTTCTTTTCAAGCCTGCCCTCAGCATTTAACTTCTGGATTACCAGGTGATCCAAAACCTACAAATTAGGACAGTTAATTATAAATCATAGAAACAATATTATAAATCATAGAAACACATTCAGTACTCTTCTAAAGAAACAATGTAAAAGTATCCCTTCAAATTGCATATTACCATCTTCTTCTTGGCACGCTCTAATATGTCCTCTTCAACACTTCTGCTGGTAACGAATCGATAAATATTTACTACTTCTTGTTGTCCTATCCTATGCGCTCTGCTCATTGCCTATACATGCAAAAAAGAAAACAAGAGATCAAATTAAATTCAACACACATAATATGCTTCTCCAGCACATAATACAAGATCATCAAATTTTGTGGGCTAAATCTGCTAAGTGAATTTGTGAAAACGTTCAACAAAAACCAAAGTTTAAAACTCTTAGGTTCCAAAAAAGATGATTGCATTCATCCAGACCTGTAAATCATTTTGTGGGTTCCAGTCCGAATCGAATATAATGACAGTATCTGCAGTTGCAAGATTAATTCCTAGTCCACCAGCACGAGTTGACAAGAGGAAACAGAAATCATCACTTCCAGGCGCATTGAAGTGTTCCATGGCCTGGTGACGAAGATCAGCTCTCGTACTACCATCAAGCCTCTGAAATTGGAATCCCCTAAAAGATAAATACTCGGCAAGTATGTCCAACATTCTAACCATCTGCATATCAAAATGACACACCAGTAAGCAGCATTTTACATAGTTCTGTTGGTGAAGAAGCAATTCTAAAAAGCATTAAAAAAATACCATTGTAGATCTGGCATCAATAGCTCAAGTAACATTTCACATCCCAGAGAACTTACAGTTGGTCAAAACACACACTATACCAGGTTGTCATTACATATGCGAACCTCCAGAATCATAATGGTTGAACCTCTAAGTAACCTTTTATATCTCCATCATTGCCTCATCAAAGTAAATATTCAACCCTTTGGTATATTCTGATTCGCATCTTTATGAGTAATTTTAACTCATTAATTCTTTTTCTTAGAATTGACTAACTTAAAGGACCTTCCTGCTTCCAATCTTTATCAATCAGAAGTATCAAATCAAGTTGATCTGGTGCATTGACGAAGTCATTCATGGAACAATAGGCAAAAATAACCATTCCTCCATCAAAAGTCAAAATACATGAAAATAATCTTATTATGGTTTTGTACTAGATAATTTTGTGAAAACCTCAACATGTGTACATCTTGAGCCTACTAAATCCAGTGCTGGGTGCCAGAGTCTAACCTCTCCAGATTCATCTGAATAATGGGAAAAATGGCTCTAATGCCACATCCATCTGAAGCTATGACTTTATAAAGAGTGGAACAAATACATACGATATCAGCAGAGGTTTAGAACAAAGCAGAATTGTCTCTCTTAAAACAAAATAAAATTCCAATCTCAAGCACTTGAATATACTCAACATCCAACTGTATCGTATTATTTTTTTTCAACATGCAAGGGAAAAAGGGAAATAGGATTGTTCAATTATATTATGATTATAATAAAAACCCCAATATTCAATTATGATATAGTCAAAATGAAATAAGGTGATGAAACATAAAGTTCTTCATTGCTGGTTGTTCATAAGATCAATAATCTATTCAACCAAAAGATACATAATGCACATTCCAAATATTGTTTCCTTCTAAAAGCAATTAAATGGGAAACAAGTGCCCTTAATTATAAAATCTGTGTCAAAGTTCTTGACATGATGAAGCATTAGAAATGATGTTGCATCAAGTTAATACAAAAACACACAGATTCAAGAAGAAAAGAAACACTTAGAAATCACATAAATAAAGCATTTGCAGAGTAAAAGCAATTCCGAAACAAGGAATTTTAGTTTTGTTAAATATACCACAAAAGACATCACATGTAAATTAGAAGTAACAATCCTCAAATTTGTATGTCACTAGGCCAATCTAATATCAACCTCATTTTCGTGATTAGATAGATTATAGACTACTGGACAAACCAAGAATCAGTACATCACTAACCCAATCTAAGTTGTACCCTGTTTTCGGAATTAGATGCCAGTTTTATCATGATAAAGGAAAATGAGACATGGACAAAATAGTATTGCATTATCACAAAATAACCTTCATCTTAATCACTCAGAAGTCATTATATATAGGAGTAACATACCTCCGAATGATTAATGCCCACTAACTAGTAAGTTCTGTAACTTACTTGAAACAAATCTTACAAATAGAAGGCCAATTAAATTAGGATTACGGCTCGTTTTCCACCCAAAAAATTGCCTGACCATGTAAAGAGAAATTGCAAAAAGTATAGCTGATCTTTGCACTAGTTCAAGTTGTACTGGCAGAACAGAAAATACAAACCTGTGAGAATATTAATACACGATGATTTGTCTCTCTCAACCTAATAAGTAGTTTGTCAAGAATTACTAATTTCCCGCTGCTCATAACTATTCGCTCAACTTTATTAATATCACTAGTGCCATTATCTCCACCATAACCATGATCAGCACTCTCAAACAAGAAAGGATGGTTGCAGCATTTCTTCAACTCAACAACAATATTTAAAAGTGAAACCTGCATAATGTTCAAAAAGATAATAATCATTATCTTGGAAGTCTCAGAAACATCTAGAAGTCTAAGAAATAATACATACTAAATATTTCTTTCTACTCCCATTTAGAAGTAAAATAAATCAATGGATTTATTCATTTAATCATTTACATGCATTTGGATCAACATACCTACTGTAAAGCCTCCTATAAACAACAAACATGCTGCCATCACATAGACACCCTTACCCATATGAAAACAAAGTTCCAAACTTTCAGTGACACTCGCTATTACCTAGATTCCAGAATAGTTTGAAACAAGAAAAAAGAAACTCACAAATACTTAAGAAAATAAATTCGTGAACTTAGAGAAACAGATGATAGTCACATACCAATTGCCCAAAAGCTTTTCCGACTCATGTTGCTGATGATACATAATTATATTGGCCTTAAAATTGCATGTCACTAAGATGCTACTCTTGAAAAGTACTACAAACTTATTCATATCTAAACTCAAATTGGATCTTTAAATTACAGTAATATATAGTATATACCACGTGGATTGGTGTGCACCTCCCGATAGACACCATTCAGGCAGGCTAATGGCACACGGACCACAGTGAACTAGGTGGTTCATTGCCAAAATAGGGTTTACCATCCAGTAAGCCCACCTGGGGTGATTATACTAAAAAATACCTATTGGGGTCTCTTTGTGACTTCAAAGCTGTGCCATTCAGCCCTCTTTTCCCATTCTTTTCCAAGTACAGCACAGCACCCTCTCTCACTCTCATTCCTTTCTCTTACCAAATTTCCCCCCAATTCTGCCAAATCACATCCAAACCTCTTCCAGATTCAAGCAATAGTTGAAGGGAAAAGCCCAATTTCTTGAGGGGAAAGTTGGAATTGAAGATCCAGCCAGATATTTCTACAAAATTAGGTAAATCCAAACCAACTTTATTAGCTTAATCACTTGAATTTAGGTCCAATTAGGTACCAATTAGAGAGACTTCTTATTAAATGATGCTAATTATGATATGATCATTAATTAAAGAAATGACAGGCATATGATGTTTGTTATGATATGATCATGTTGGACCATTGAGATTCACCAAATATAAATTACAATTAGTTATAAGCAATTTATTGTGCATGGTTTTGGTCACAAACATGAAAATAATTGCATAGAAAACCAAAACATTATATATATATATATATATATATATATATATATATATATATATATATATATATATATGGAAGAACACTAACAAAGGAATCAAATTTTAGTGTTATCTGTCCAAGGACTGGTACAAGGCCATATAGGTCACACTGGTCATTATTTATTTATTTTTCTTGTTGAATCCAGTGTGTAAGGTGGTATGGGTCAGTTTATCAGTATTATGCCAGTCCAACCAGTCACTGAAATTAGTATGGACTGATATTGAAATATCTGATATCAACTAGTAACATTAAACAGATGAATGATAATAAGGCAGAATAACAATACTGTATTAAACTAATTCATAGCAGTTATAGTGCCATACAATCCACTTAGATCTACAACAAGATTTTCATCAAGTATGACATATAACTGACATAAATACTATACTCATGCATATCATGGAGTAATGGTTGAAGGGCAGACCTGATTTCCACGAACTCCTTTGTTTAGATTGTGAAAATTACGCTCCAAAATCCACTTATAGTACCTGTCAGAATATATGTAATAGCAGATAATATCCAGTTCACTCAGAAACAAAAAGTTTATGGTCGACCAATCGCATAGGGTAAGAAATCTAACTGCTTCTGAAGAGGAGACATTTCCACCCTAAGAATGCGTTCAATTTTTGGAGGTAAGGACTTCTCCACATCTTTTATGATTCTTCGAAGAATGTGTGGCCTCAATTCCTTATGGAGATTGGCAAGCTATACACAAAGATTTGCACTTTTTATGCACAAAAAAAATAGTTTGCATTATCATATCCAATAATATATGTCAAAATAGAAAAGCTAGCTGGATGATATGTAATGCACCTGAATTTCATTGAAGGAGCTCAGATTTTTGTATTTCTCAACAAAATCATCCTTGTTAATAAATTTTTCGGGATCAAGAAAATGCAGAAGGGACCTGTCGACAATACAGCAAGGACAAACTAAGATGAGCAGTGGAAATATAGGTTATTAAAAGCAATAAACTTGTAAATAACAAGTACACTATAACATGCACAAACTTTAATATCAAACCCCACATGAGGCATGTTAAGCATAATCCTCTAACAGTGATTCCTTGAAAAAGAAAATTGCTCTCAAGTAGAGAATACAGAATAAACTTGCAGGCACTCCAATATTCAAAGTCATAGAGAGGCAATCAAAATAATAAATTCCCCATCTCCTTTTTCACACAATATCAAGGCTTTTTTTTTCAAGTCAGTACCCAATCAAGAACAAAGCTGATAATAAATAATTCTTACTTAAGAAACCAAATACAGAAAAGTTAAATCCATCAAACAATATACTTTCTGATAGTGTTGGTTGTGATCTAGTAGGGCCGGGAGATCAACCACAAAAGCTGTTTACAGATATCTTTGCGGTATCATTAGTGAGAATGCTGACACAAGCAATAAAGGTTTTGTAAAAAGTACAATCAGCCGTTGATTTTTATACTATTCCATACTGCTTATTTCGTGGTCGTGAGAAAGAATTCAATAATGTGTGATGAGTCAGTTATATCTGCTGCTACAGGACAGTACAAGACTACCTGATTTTGGTCAAACAGTCCCAGAACCAGATCATTATTTGAGTGGGACTATTTGCCTCACCGCATATACATAATCCCATAGTTCAGTTCCGAATGGACCAGCACAGTATATTATATGGTATACCTACCCACACTACCAAATATCACCAAAACAAGTTGATTATATTTGAATACTGAGTGGTACCTATAGTGTACAGTTATCCATTACTAATTGGATCAATAGATATTGGGCGATACCTGATTACGTATTTGTTCGATCAGTATAATATAACCAACCACTAAATCTTGATCCAATACTAATACCAATCATTGACTGAACTGGTATGCCGATATTTGGTGGCCGTCCAACAGATGTCAGTTTTGGATCCAATAAACCCTCTTTTTCATTTTTATTTTCTTGTTTCGATCCCAAACCAGGAGGTACAACAGTATTTCTGATTTTGACTTGAACAGGCAAACTGACCAAGGTTTCTTGCCTGGTCCGATCCAATAAGATGGTTACCACTAGGTTGATCGGACAGTAAGACCACCCTGGCTCAGGAGCACGAAAGGTCCAATTTGAAATTAATTTAATCTATTTTTTTTCAATTTGACAGGTTGTCTATATACTTTAAGTTGATCGGACAGTAAGACCACCCTGGCTCAGGAGCACGAAAGGTCCAATTCAAAATTAATTTAATCTCTTTTTTTCTATTTGACAGGTTGTCTATATACTTTTTAATGCCTCTTTCACCTAATTCTCCCATCCTTATGCTCCTCTTCTCTCCCCTGATTATTGTCTGCCTTGTGCTTTCGCTGTGATCCGACATCGACCACTGCTTGCTCCCTCATGCTGCCTGCTGCCGTGTCACTTTCAATACTTCTGCACCTTCTCTTCCTCCATCTCATATTCCTCCTAATCCTTTCCTTCTCCTTCTCCTTCACCTCCTCCTCCCCCCTTCTCGCTGCTGACCAATGCTAGGATACCTTTGATATAGATATTGTAAACCTCTTTTTTTAAATAATGAATCAATCTATGTTTTTAATTTTTCACACCTCTTGTAAACCATATGTCAAGAATACATGCATAAAATACTTCTACAAATGTATGATCTTAATAATGCAATACATGAATTACAAATACATAATTAAAAACTCATACTATATAAATATACAAGTCACACCTAATTAGTGGCTACTACATCCAACATCACCTAGTAATAATCATGACATCTTGATTATTAAGTGAAATTGAGGTAGTAGCCACTATGTTCGGCAAAGTTTGAGTTTACCTTGATTTAGAGAAAAACAACCAAGAATATGAAATCAACATTGTAACTTGAAAGAAATGCTTAAACCAAACTTCTGAATGCATTTAGTTCCATGTTGATTAAGCATGGTAAACATATTGGTTTCTTATATAAATCTAAGGAACCAAGCATTCTAGCTTGATCATTTATCTAGAGAACCTGATCATTACAAATGAATTGGAGAGAACCAAACTTCATTTACATCATTCTTGAGAAAATTACAACATGGATCTAGGGCTGATGGCCACAAATTGTGGTTTAGGATGCTGACAACAAAATAATCAGTCTTAGGAATTACCTTGGCGACATGCATTTATTTTCGAAATAAAATGAATTGGATAATAAATTAGGAAAGAATAACACAAACAGAACTTCTAGCTAACCTTTTTGAATACGATAGAGTAAAGCATGGATTCATATATTGACCGGATATCGATTGTTTGCATTTACTATATAGCTAATGGTGTAAGCAACTCTATATAGCTAATGGAGCAAACAACTAATATTTCTCAAATCCATTAACCATAAATTTCAGGACTTTCATCTCTCTCATAACATTTTATATATGATGGTTCTTGAACAAACTATTTCACAAGGCATGGAAGAGATAAAGTCATTTAACAAATACTAGAGTATATAATGGTTGTAGAATTGTAGTTTCCATATAATATTAAATAAGGTACGTACAAAGTGCAACAATGCCTTTGTGAAACTAAACCACAATATGATTCTATCTAAGAAGCAAATTAAGAGCTAAATATGGCATTCATATACCTTGAGCAAGACAAATCTGAAACACACAACAAATTCAATTAAATCTATACTATGAATAGAAACTTCAAGAGAATTAACATTCACCATAATTCCTCGACACTGTTCTGCAGTGGTGTACCAGTAATAAGGAGTTTGTTTTTGGTGTTGAATTCCTGTGTCACAAAATGAGTCACATAAAACAATCTGTTATAAAGCAAAGTATAGAGGTGAGATATGAGCAATACCAGGAGAGTAGTGTATAATGATGCTTCACTATTTTTTAGTCTGTGCGCCTCGTCAACCATAAGGTAGTTCCATCTAATTTTAGATAATACCACCTTATCTTTTAATATCACTTCATATGTAGTTAACAATGTGTCAAACTTGATATTTCTGCCACTCTTTCTATTTGTGTAAAACTCAAATTGTTGACAAACCTGCTTCAAGAAAAGTAAAAAATCATGTAGCAACAGTCGACCTGGTCTGAAAAGTAAATCAAGGAGAAAATAATTAACAAATAGGTCAAGCTCTAGGGTTTATACAAAAAATATTTTACAATTAATTAATTATTTGACAAGATGTAACAGAAAACTTTATCTGGTTGACAAAAAATTTAAGTTATAGATATCTAATCCTATATCTGGCTCAAGTTCTTCTATTTCAATGAGAATATCATTTAGTGGATTGATTGCTATGCCTCCCGACTTTAAATCAACCACAGCTTCTTGTTTTTCTCGAAATGTATAATGGTCATTGCCATAATTTTTCCCGTGTTTCTCTTGAACAGGAAAGATCCATCCGGTTCCTCATAATGCTGCAACAACTTCTAATCTAATTTAGATAATGTTTAAAATCAGAATGGCTTACAAGACTTGTTTCTTACATTAACTAGATACCATCATATTCATTAATTATCATGCATTCAATCTCCTGATTGAAAAAATAGAGTTTATCGAAAGCAGATAAGTTGCCAAATTGATTCCCATCACTTAGACGCTATGCAACCACACCAGCCGCATTCTGGCAATCAAAGAAGTCCAGGAACCTATCAGAAACTTAAAAGAACAAAAAGTAGAAGAATAGTCAACACAAAGATATCTAGAAATAAAATTAATCCTAACCCAACATGTTACAGAAGAAAAGGAAAGCATAGATTGCCTCTGCATGGCAGCAAAGGAGGAAAAAAGAAACAGATGAAGATAAGGAGAGGATATATCTTCATCTTCTGTTGGTCAGTGATCCAACAAATCCTTTCATCTTTCTTCATCCCCCACAATTGCTATAAGGTAAGGATTACAAGATACAGCATAGAAATGATCTAATATAGAAATGCCCATGAGAAATTGCTACACATTCAACCTGCAGAAGACTCGAAAGCTAAAACGAAAAAAAAAAAGAGGAAGAAGAAGAAGAAACAAAAATACATTAAAGTTCACAATACAAATTAAGTTCATTTTTTATCAAAAGAATATTTTCCTCCAGTTATTATGGCCATAAAATTGAGAAAAAAAAATTGCACAAATGATTTACCTCTCTGCTAGCACGATTTCCAACATACACAACAATATTCATTTCAGGAAGCCATTTTTTAAATTCTCGTGCCCAGTTTGATAGTGTTGAGAGAGGTACAACAACAAGAAAAGGCCCTTGTATCTGTTGAGCATTCTGCAATAATGAAGAATAAAAGAATTGATGCCTTAACCAAAAAAGAAGAGTATATTGCTAAGGAAACGACAGAATATTAAAACAACATACCTGTAGAAATCCTAACATCGAAACTGACTGGACAGTTTTACCAAGGCCCATTTCATCAGCTAAAATAACATTTGTATCATTTCTCCAACTGTGTTGCAAGAAGGCCATTATTAAACATCTTATCTGACATTGAATAACATGAATTGATTCAGGTAAGTGAGAGAACCTGTTAACCAGGAAATTCAATCCCTCAAGCTGATAATCACGAAGTTTGCCCCCCTTCAGCCATTCAGGCTGTTCATCAAGCCTTCGCAGACTAGCTAAAACCAAACCCAAAAATAGAAGAAAAAAGACCATTTATCTATTTCTAGTGCCAATTTGATTAAACAAACCAATAATACAAACTTGATCAGATAAATCTATAAACAGTATGAAGAATTAGACAGTTAACACATAACAATATCCTGACAATACATTCAAACAAGGATTGCAATGCTGCCCGGTTACCAGTACAAGAACCACTGTAAAACAGACGGTATGCCCAGTACCGGGGCCTGTACCGCCAAAGCCAGACCGGTATAGTCACTGACACGAAATTGTGAACCGTGCTTTCAAACAAAAATGAACATCTCAATTCCTAAAAAATCAACTTACTTTATAACATGGTTTTCCTTAGCAGTCCGTCTCAGTATACCAACCAATCATCGATACAGTATGTACCGAGTCATACCAACACATGATACGATGGGATGTACCAACATACCAGTATATATCACCCATAACGGTCCTCTAATGGACCAATGCATACCACTCATACCGAGCGGTACATTACGGTATGATGAACCTTGCTTTACAACTCAAAACCCAACTCATCTATTCACACGTCTTGCACATCAGCTTGTCATGCACATTATGAGTTGCATGTGTTATGAAATTAAATTTTCTGGATGATATAAAAACATATTTTTGTTTATATAAATATTTGTAAAATATTTAAAGATAAGTAATTCTTCAATTTTGTTCCCAGGTTGTGAGTTCTACTTTAGAATGTTGTCATTCTAATAATGCTTCGACATCTATGTTTAACCAAGTTTTTAAGATCAAAGGAATGACCCAAGAAAAAAGACAAGATAGCACATATCAATTTCACCTAACAGTCCAGCATGTTAAACATATGTTTATGACATGAATGCATGGAATACAGCAAACCTTTGCTATTCTTCCGCTGAAAATCGACCGTTTTTCCTTGTACAGTTGTGGCAGCTTCACGAACCTGATACAGGAAAACTGTATATGAACAAACAAAGAAAACACATACATCCACAAAGCTACAAATGAATGGCAGTAATTTGTGGCATACCAATATATATGAATAGTGCTGACTAATCAAAATAAGGAGTCTACAATCTATATACCACCTATACATTATGGTTGCAGTCACCTTTTAGCTCTCATTAAAAGCATGAAAACAGTTCCAGATCAAGCCATAGATTATCCTAATAAAATATACGGAAAAAGAAAAATGACTGCTAAAGAAAGCAACATTAATAGCAGAAGAAAGGAACAGCAAATAAAAATGTAAATAATAATTGATGAACATTTGCAGACTGAAAGTTATTGTTGAATCAGACATATTTTAGTGATTGATCGATGAAGAAACCTTGAGGCAAAACTGATATTATTGAGCCACTAAGAGGAAAAAAAAGAGAGAGATCAGAAAGAAGGAAAAAAAAAAAACCAAAAATGACACTAGCCACTTCAGTTCCTTTTCAACTGAAAAGTATCATACAATCTAAAAGAGACAACTATTAGCCCAATTATGTGACTCAGAATGAATTCTGCTTATATGTTTAACACCTTGGAGTTCTTCTATGCTGAAACAGAAGAACTAAAGCTGTTATTTGCTTTCAAAACAAATAATGAGCAGAAACTAGAAGAGGAAATAATAATTTAATTCAAACTAGAAGACTTCAAAATAACACTGCTATTGAAGTTTTGTTCATGTATCAAAAAAAACATGAAAAAAGAATTGCACTAAATTACCCAAACACAGAAACCGCCCTTTGCTTGCTTGCAAGAGAAAATCCATATGCGTTTACTGTCTCCAATATACTTAGTTTATTGTCCCCAATATACTTACAAAACATGCAGTATATACCAGACCAGCTAGCCAGCACTACTGCAACAAAATGATTTATACAATCTTTTGACCTTTGCTTTTCGTGTCATATGTTAAATGCTTTGAATAATTCCAATAATTTTTCAACTAACAGACCAGGCCCCTAACAATACAAAGGAGTTTCAAGCTAGTTTAGGGTTCAAACCTTTACAGTCAGGTCACCAACCATGTTACATGAAAAAATGTATTAGATATGCAAATATGTTTTTGTTTCATTTGCCCGTGTTGTTATCCTTTTCCTTTTTTCCAAGACAGCCTCTTCTATCAGAATGTTAAAATCTAAATCCCCATTGACATACTGGTTTGCCAGGCAGCTAAAACCCAATATAGACCCAAAATTCAACCCTCCGCTACATCTTTTCTGCAGTCTGTTATATCATCTGCTTCAGCAACACACAATATCAAATTTCTAAACTCAGTCAGAAGAACATCATATTCACTCCATGAGCTAAAGTATAAGCCTAAACAAGACACTAGTTTCTATGAGTTAAAAAAAATTGATGATAGTCTTAGCCAGTAAAGAATGACTAAGTCTTGATATATAACCCAGCTTTTGGGAATTAGTATCAATACTATCAACCAAGGTTCTGAATACCATATCGTACCGGTATACCGATCAGCTATCGGTACGATAAGTACCGAGCTATACCGAGCGTACCGACACACAATACACTAAGATGTACTGATGTATCATCTATATCAGTCCTCAATCGGACTGGTACGGACCGTCCATACCGAGCGGTATGGTACAGTGTTGCAAAACATGTTATCAACCCTCTCATTTGAGATTGTTTTGCCCAAGTTTTCCTCCTACTGCAACGTACCTTGATGCTTAGTATGTACAGTCTCAATAGTTGAAGCCAAGGATTTTAATCTTGACCAGTTCAATACGGTTCAGCTGGAATTTACAGGTCTAACCAGTGACCCACATGCCCTCCACCTGCTGATAACTCCAGCAGCTCCAGCACATCTCCTCCTCTTCTTCTTTGTTTGCCTTCCTCTTCCTCCTTCCTTCATGCTCTCCATCCCCAATGCTACTACGATATATTATGGCTAACTGTGTATTGATATGCTAAAAACAGAATGTGTCCGTACAGGTCCAACCAGGGACTGGCACAGGTCCAGCACCCGAAATTGCAAACTTTAGTTGAAGCATTAAAGATGTTTGCATTTATGGAAAAAAGAAGTATTCAAGATAAAAATGAGGGAACTCTCAAAATGTTTGAACATGACCAAAGTGCACCAGTAAGGTGACAAATCATTTCTAGCCAGTGGTGTCATGAGCAAAAAAGGCCAAAGAGAACTAAAGAATTTGGATATCAAGTGACACTGCAATTGACAAAATTTAATGGTGAGAAAACACCCATGGAGCCAATCTATCAATGAAACAACAGCTTGTAAAGTTTCATAAACATTAAGAAATCAAACATACTGTCTAAAGAGTTTAGACAAATTCACATATAATTGTACCTTGTATTCATCAATTGCATCCTGAGCAAAAGCAATATCAGTATCCTTTTCCCTGCGGTAAGATAGTGGCACCAGTAATTCATATGTGACGAGCATTTGCAGGAAGAGGTTAACAACATTTTTCTTTAAAGTAATACCTCACTTTATTACGAAAAAAAAAACAAAGGTTTTTAGTTTTAGGGCATAATGAAAACATCAGTATACCAAAATTACCATGTGCACAGTCTTCACCACAATCAATTATTAACTTGAAACAAATGCAAAATTACAATATTCCAAGGAAAACATGGAAATACTTATTTATAGTAAAAAAAGGTTTTAATTTATGGACATAAAGCCATAACTATACATAAAGCAACCCTGTGTACAGTCTTCTTTACAACTAATTATCAGCTCAAACCATCGTCTTCCAGAGGTAATATTCTGTATCGACTATCGAATCCTCAACAAAACATGGATGTGCGTTAACCTATTAAACAGCATCCAATAAGGACAATACTAATATATGGAACTTTCTCCATCTGAAGTGACATGGTCAAACAGATGATAAGCGATGAGCAATAGTTTTTCAAGCTAAGCAAGTAGATCATTGAAATATGTAAGACCATCTCATAATCTATATTACATTCCCCGACAAATTGCCAACATGCTTTTGAGGTATTACTTACATTCCCCTGTACCAAAATGCTTGGTGACAGATTATATCTGTATTCTCAATGATCTTTATAATCATCCACAAAGATATACATGCTAAAGGAAGAAATAAAACAGAACTTGTACTCATCTCTCATAGTTCCCCGTGAACATGATATGTTTCAACCTCCTAAGATGCAGTGCTGCTAAATTTCCAAAACTGTGTCCAATATCAATCATCAGGTTATCAAAGAGTCAATGTGCACTGAGACACTAAGATCTCGTAGAGCGCAGGCATGAAGTGTGGGACATGCCTAAGTGAATCATGGCGCATTTTATGATAGTATATGTGAAACATGAAAGTAGGAGTGATCCAGAGTAAAATAGAAAGTTATGATAAAATCAGTACCAGATCTGAAAACAGTAGAAAAAGTGAAAAACAACGCAAAGAAAGATCACAAAAGCAGTAACTATACTATTGCAACTTCATTTTAGAATGATTTAGAGAGTGAGTAGAAGTATGGGATTGTACGTCAAGATCCTTTAACTAGCCAAAGCTAAAACCTAAATATGAAGATATGTTTCAGATACATTAGAAAAGAGAGCAATAACGATCTTTTTAAGATCAGCAGATTTAGCTAGCAGAATACAAAATAAAGGGAAAAAATGAGAATGGCTTGACAAAACCTACTAAAGGTGTATAAAAATTTATTTAAACTAGTATGCAAATCAAAACAAAAGATGCCAGAAAAAAATTTGTAAGAATGATGAAAAGCTGAACAAATAAGAAACAAAAATTTAGTTAAATCAAAAAAATTAGTTTTCTAGCTTTTCAATCTTAATCAGGCTTTGACAAACTACTTCAATAATTTTCCGAAGTTCTACAAAGCTTCTCTTTAATAAGTTGAGCATGTTGTCATCATTGCCTGCCATCTTTGTTAATAGTCATAACTCATAACCACCACAGACGCAGCCACCATTATTACCACCGACCTTGTCATCAATGCCCCACTATTGTCATCATCACTGATCCCTCATAAACAAAATAAATCCTTCAGTTTTCCTCCTCTGAAGCTTAAATCTCAACAAGATAAGAGGCATCATTCTCAAGAAGGATGTCATCATTAAAGCAACTTTCAGTGAACTAGTATTACTACATCAGTCAGAGGTTTGTTTTCGAACTACTGATAAACAACCCAAGAATGCCACAACCAATTAAAGTTCACAACTTCACATTTAAGAAAAACACTAAAGATAAAAGTTTTTCTTAGTCAGATTAAAGTAATATGTTGGTGTTAACATGTACAATTATCCAGCATACTCTATATCAATATGTGCAGCGATACCTTCTCATTCTAGTTGCTGTCCATTTAGTTTACATGTTTGTGCAGAGCATCTACTGTATTCTTGTCCACGACTATATTAAGAGAAAAATCATACCAAGTTGCTTCAGCATAAGAAAGTCCTTGCCACTTGACCAAATACTCTGGTACCACATCATCACCACCAATTTTACTGATCCTATCTGCAAATATCCTTTCTACCTGATCATCACGCAACCACAAGCCAGTTGAAGGACCATCATCATGGGGGAAATATTGGTACCAAAACACATAAGAGTGAACTATAAAGATAAAAGATGATAGCAAATAAAACCTGGCTGTATTGCTTGAGAAGGTCTAACTCCATTTCCTTACTAACATCATGAACTTCAATCTGTTCAAAGAAAAAAAATTAAATAACTTGTTCCCAATATACAAAAATATTGCAGACATAATGAAAAGGCACAAAGATTCATACAAAACTAAAAAGTGGCATCCATCAGAGTATATTAAATATCATTTTTAAATTAATTAAGTTGTTGTTTTCATCACAAAATTCTGAAGGAAATGATGCAAACCATCTAATAAGAAAGAAGTGCAGACAATGACACAATATAATACAAATCAGCAACTGAACTAAATGCTCGAATGGGCCAATATGGATAAAAATGTGATCCTGTGATTTTAAATTAAGACCACCATTTTTATGCATTGCCACCATAAAACTTTTCAGTCGCTACCATAAATATACCAAAAGAAACATACTGAATACGCAGGTGGACGTTCCAAAACAAAGGTTGCTTGTGAGATGATTCAGAAGACAACAAGTACAGTGGATAAAGACAAGATTTCTCATCAAAAATGTAAGATTAAGACATAATCTGTAAACTATGTAAACAAACCAATCTCCAGCGAGCAAACCTTTAAATATTGCTTCATCCTTTTCAATAGTCTTAAGCATGATACAGTTAAGAGAATATAAATGTGAACCTGATTTTTTTAATTAACCACACCATCATATTAAGGTCACGTTGATATGGATATGAGAAAAGAAACTACAACTGCTTATGATAGTACAACAATTATTTTACTCCATCGATGATATAAAGTTCTGATAGGCCCACATCTATCCATTATAAAGCTGGCTGATGTTTTCTAAACTCACTACAAAAAGTAGAAGGTAACCAATAAAAGCTAAAGCAGAAACAAAGAGTAGAATTAATGCTATCACAAAATATGGCTATGAAAACCTTCGGAATTAGAAACAATTGTACCAACTTTACCTAATTTGTCTTCGCCAAGAACCATATTCCATGCGGACATAATAGGGCAGCCTCATAAATTAATAATTATGCAGTGTAAATTTGTTAACATAACCATGTAGATGCAATTTTACCAGTTGTTTTGTTGCACCAAATTCAGTAGTAATTATATTTCTAATTAACTTGTATCCAAAAAATACAAGTAAAAACATCAGCAAAAAAAATACAAGTAAAACCATCAGAAAATGAATCAAATTAACACAGTTTTTGATCAAGTTTAAAAGAAGAAAATACCGAGGTAGGTTATCACCTCCTCACGTGACAAGGCCTTTTTGTGCCGTCTTTCCTCCGTTGCCCTTTTTATGTAGTTAAGTACCTTCTTGAATCCACTAAGCTGGTAAATCCGGAACCATCAGGTGATTTCATGATACAGAGTCAATATTCAATGTCAAGGATAAATAAATAAATAGAAAATTTGCACATTGCACCAACAAATATGTGGCCAAATTGTACATCTTACATTTTGGAGATCGGCAAATGATTTCCATTCACAGTGAAGATATGATTGTCCTTTCCATTTTACATAAAACTCAACATCATCCCAAACAGGTTCGGAGTCTGAAATACTACTAAATACAACAGGTTGGGTTGATCTGTTGTCCCTCATAGCATCTTCAGCCGTACCTTTGGGCTGGTGCCAAAGCACCTTTTCAATTGAATCACCATCATCTTCCTCAGCATCCTCCTAATTAACAAAAATAAGACTATTACAGTTAAAAACTTGAACATGAGTGAAATGGATCAGTAGTATGAATATGAACCAGAATAGAAGATCATTCATATAGAAGTTTATGTGCAATCAAGATAGCACTCTGGGTTTTCTATAAGCAAAAGGTGATTAAATGGAACTACGGTGAGGTAACTGCCAAGCATATATCTTCAGATCAAGGAAAGAAAGATTATTATGATTTCAAGTGCAAAAATATATATATATTGATACACTAGCAACACGTGCACACACGTAAAACCTTACGTATTTAAGTATACATGAGTATACATAAAGTAAACAGCAAAGTGATAAGTTAAATGGCTCCTCTTGGAGTAACTCCATAGTCACTTCTGCCAACTAATGACCATTGAACCGGTAATTGGCTCCATAAGATATGTACACAATTAAAGTTCTCAATTCCCTTTTATGCCTCACATGAACTTTTAATTCACTTGAGTGCCAAAATGATAATTTTGTGATTCAATGGTGTAGCAGCACCCTTAAAGTAACTCCAATAATAGCAACAAAACAACTGCCAACAATAACAAAGATTAATAAGTAAAATTCCATAGAAATCCAAACCTTTTGAAATTTGTTTGATTTCTCCTCGTCAATATCCTCGCTTTCTTCACTTTCAGCATAAGAAACCTTTTTTACCAATCTACCAGACGTCCGAAGTTCACTGCTGATAAGATTGGTATTTGCAGTCATGGTAGAGTTGCCCCCACCTCTCTTGCGTGACTGAGATGAACTTTTTGCCTTACGACTGAGGTCTTCTTCACTATCTTCTTCTAAGTCATTTCCTGATGAATGATATTCTTCATCTGAAAAAGTTCTGCCTCTTTTTCGTCGTATATTTACAGAAGGTTTAGTGTCTTTCTGTTTCAAACTTTGTCCAACTTTACGTGGCATTCGTCTTCGTCGATTATCAAAATAATCATTATCATCTTCCTCAGAGAGATCAATGTCATCTTCATTGTCGTCCTCAAAATCATCACTGTCTGATGCTTTTTCCTGCAATTCAGCAAGAGTAAGCACATAGCAAGCAAAAGCATACTAAATTCAGTTAATAAACAGCAGGTTTTGGAGATGGAGTTACATCAAAAATTACTCACTGAGATGTGCAAATCCGATAAAAAAAAGCACATGGAATTTTCTTTGGATTACATTAAACAACAAAACTTGATCAAATTTTAGAAAGTATCCTGGCAAAAAATTATAGTTTATAGCCATCCAGTAAACAGGTGTTCTCTATTTTTAGTGTCAAGTAACTAATCAGACTCTTTACCCTACAAGAAAAGGAAAACAACAGAAAAAAGAAAAGGTTTGAATATCCACAATCATATGAGAGTTAGTTATATGAAAAGGTTTGATCAGGGAGCTTGGTCCGCCCCATTTGGGGGGACCTGGTCTGCTCCAATCGTGGCAGGTGGCTCATGATTCACAAGACCTCTCCATCTCGTTGTTGCCCGGCCACCATCATCCACTAATGCATGTCCATCCACTGGCTGCCTCTTTTTCGGTCCTCCTCTCACCTCCAACACATTGGTATTGCAGTACATGTCAGTATGCCAGATGAAACCAGGCCTACTTAAAGTTGGATTCCTTGATTTACTATAACTTCATGGAAGCAACTATTTACTTGCAAGGGTAAGGTGTCGTATACTAATCCCCCTCATCCTCAGAACTCAAAATAGCAGGATCCTTAATGCACTCAACCATCCCCAATTATTTATAGTAATATTGAATGATAATAATGATTTCCAATAAGTACATCAAAGCTTTTCTAATGAATTGGTCTCAACTATTTTTTACTATTATCTATTATATAATATCATGTTTTTTCAAAGTAAGACATCTTATAAAATGAGCATAAATGATCTATCAGCATAGGATATTTTCATTTTCTTAAATGTTATTTTACTTTATGTAATTGTTTTACTATTTTATGTTTTTATTTTTGATGTTCTAAAATCTATATCACTATCTTGTCTGACTTCTATTTGGCTAATCTAATTAGATTGATATTGTCAATCTCAACCATAACGTCCCTATCTGATCTTAATTCCAATACCAATCTTTTAACATTTATGAATGCTAAAATAAAACAACCTTCTCCTCTTAATCTGAGTTTTTTTAGCTAGACTCAATTTCAAAGCAACTACACTTTACTGAACAAAATGTTGATAACACTTTAGCAACTATTCTCACCCAAACATACCTACAAGAAATCAACTTTTCCGGTGCATGTTCTATATTCTTTTCTGCCTTTTTAACTGGTTTTAACCACCCTCAGACACAAGATTAAGAAATTTTTATATACTCCGATATGGACATAGTTATCCAGATGATCCACGTCAACCATGTAGTGGGTACTGAATAATACATAAAACAGTTTCAACAAGACTATTCTTCCTCCAAGCAAATCCTTATCCAAAAGTTGCATAAACTGTTCCTTATCAAGGATCTGAATCAAAAGAATTTAAGACAAAACATGTTGATGAAACTTCAATTTTTTTTCATGTCATCCCCATATGCAACTAGATCATCCAAGTGTGACCGTATCATTTCTTAATCCATATCATTTCAAACTAAATCCTTTTTAGCCTTTAGCTTTGCTCCAACCACCAGGTCCATAGGTCCAAAAATCATCTCCTTGTCATTGTACATATATAACCCTTTCTTGGACAAGCTTTCAAAACTTTCAGCAATTTTTTCACATTATCCTCATCAATCTCTATTTATTCATAAAACTAATCAATTATTGTATCTTCTCTCATGGGAAAAGGCACCCACCTCAAACCCAAATTTATATAGTATGAGCTTATATATATCCTGTCTCCCAACATCCCATGCCCAAAAGAATGTCTTGCTTTAGAATTATCTTATAAAATTCTCCTTTAATCTTACAGAATTCTCATATCAATCGAAGGAGTACCCGACAAATACATGGTACTCTACATGCTCTTCTGTTTTAAACATCCCATTCTGGACTTACACAAAAACATTTTGCAGCATCCCCTTGCATGAACAATAGATCCAAGATGTTAAGTTTTACTTTTCCAGAACTTCCAGATCATCTATTTGAACTATATTTTCATTTGATTCATTCATGGTGTCAAGCTTACATCTATCACTAAAAAGGTTGTCCATGTAACTAACAATGATTCTAAGTCAAGGTGAGAAAATTGAGGAAATGGAAGCACCGAACTATTATGGTGACAGAATATTGTCATAAACTCAATGCTCAAGTGAGAAAGTATCTACAGATTTTGAGAAAAGTAAAGCAATTTTTTTCCAATTGAACAACCAAAGACTGAAAATACTTCTCATGATAATATAAAGAACAGTATATGACAGGCCAACCTTGCTTTTTCTGCCCTTCCCTGTATCACTAGACTCTGGCTCAAAATCAGCATCATCTGGATCGTCTTCTGAAAATAAAACAGAAGTAACAAGGTTACAACTACTGACACCAAAAAGTAGTTCAATTGTGCAAACAGAAGCCAAAAGGATACTAAAAGGATGTGGTGGATGACATTAACATAACCTTCTTCCTCATCATCTTCATCATAATCATCATCATCATCACCATCATCATTGTATTCTTCGTGCCTCGCCACTTTGGCACCTTTTGCGATGCTCTTACTGACAGAAACTGGTTGTGTTAGTAACCTGGAACCAGCTACATTTAGATGGCTCGGTCCGCTGCCATGTAGGGAGTCACTTTGTTCCTCGCCATCCTGCTCATAGTAATCATCAGAGAGCATTTCCTCTGCTGGTACTTCTACATGTTCTCTTTGGGACTGTCTCCTATCTTTCTGCCCATTCGAATCTTCCGAATAATTATCTCCAGCATCCTCACCTAAATCATTATGATCATACTCTGCATCCCCAGAATCAGACATTGGTTGGCAGACCTTCCAAAATTTTGAGCCCCATGCACCGGTAGGAGCTGCTCTCTTTCCAAGCTTCCCACTTGCATCTCCTTCAGAGTTGTCAATTTGCAGTCTGCCAGTATTAAATTGTTCTTCCTCATTCTGATTAGCATCTCCTGTCATGTCAGCGTCATTATAGTTGACATTGACATCCACATTTCTATTCCCTACAGAATTATAGTCTTCAGCTGGTCTATCCTCCTCTACCTTCTCATCGAGGTTGTGTCCAGAATTTATTTTGCTATTATAGTTCCTGAAGAATGCCATTTACCCTGACATAGAGATTCTTCCACGCAAAAACGTACTGCAAGAATATGGAGCAAAAAGAAGGATTTTTCTTTAATTCAGCATATTTGATACTACGAAAGCTTAAAGCTATATTCTTTTCTATAGCAATTTATAAATAAAATACAACTAGAAAGCTCCATTTTGAACTCGAGATCATGCAAGCTCATAATGAAGAGCCATTTAACAACCTCGGCCACTTGAGATCCAGTTGAGAAGACCAAGATATAATACGCAGAAAGAGAAACACGAAGTCATGGTACCGAACCGAGGCGACCAGCTATCATTTCATCGAAAACAACTTCTTGTCATGAAGAAAAAGAATTGATGCCCAGAAATCGGAGGCTTGCAGAGCAGAAGTTATGTGTAACGAACAAATCTTGCAAGCAAATCCCAGAACCATTCGAATTACATAAGGAAAGGAGCGATCAAAAATCCGATAAGAGAAAACCCGATGAAAACCACACTTATGGCTCCACACTGATCGACCTCCAAACGACCAAATCCAACACAAGAAAAGAACGGATCGGATGATCGAAGGCAAGAGAAACCCAAAATTAATCCCCAAAACCCCATAGAAAACCTAGCGACAAGATGGACGATGCGAACAAATCCTGATTGGAAGGGCACCCTACGAGAAACCCCGTCCAAGACAAGAAAGAAAAATCAAAGAGGCGGGGGACGAATTTGGCGCTCAAGAGACCCACCTCGGGACCCGACGGCACGAGATCGAGGTGGTTCGGTGGGATAAGGGCATTTATAGAGGACGGCCGGCGGCGCAGGCTAGCATCGTGCGCCGGAGGGCGGCGGTCGAAACCGGTTGAGGATAGAGAGACGGAACGAGAGAACGGATGATTTTTACCCCCAATTATTCGATTTTTTTTAATCTTAATCACCCTTTTTCCACCAAATAAAAGGGGAAAAAAGAAAGGGGGGGAGAAGAGGAGGGCTAGGGGAGGCGGCGGAGGAGAGGCGAATCGGTAGCGGGATTAGGCGATATATCGGGCGATTTCGGGCGGCGGTGGGAGGTTTGTCTTCGCGGTCGGACGCTTCCCACACAAGAGAGAGAGAGAGAGAGAGAGAGAGAGAGAGAGAGGGCAAGAGAGACGATTAAGAGATCGAGATTTGGGGGTCTCTCTCCCTTTTTTTTCCCTCATATATCGTGGTGACAATAATTCACATGAGGCCCTCAAATAATTTTTTATTACTTATTAATCCTTTCACAGGGACGTATCTGCAAAACACACCGACCCGGCTGGTCTTCCTAATATTAATGTGAGTTCGTCTCCATATGCCTGCGATTAATATGTTTGATTTGGGGATTATTTGTTGGTGGAATATAATACGTCGGAGCAATATGGGCGGATCCATGCAGGGGCGTCTAACGCAGAATTTTCACGGTCCCGCCAGTAGATGACCGCCACGTGGGCATGTGGCTCGCAAGCGACACGGCTTTGTGGGACCCGGGTGAATCATGCGTTCGGGGAGCGGCGCGATGGACGGTGATGGAGCCTGACGTGGGAGTAGGAATTAGAATTCTGGGTGGAGCAGATCCCCCGGGGAGAGGGAAAAGCCTCTCTGGAACCAACCCGGCGCGGACCGAATTAGAACTATGATCTCCGCCGATTGGTTTACGTGGCGATCGTCTTTTACCGGACGGCGACTCGATCCCTCACCTGTTTTGTTATTGGACGCAGAAGGTGGGATCCACGTGATCGGGCTATTAACACGACCAATCACGACTTAGGTAGCATACTTATCAGGCTTAGCTGTAGAAGGTGCCATCTCAATATTTTGAGATGGCACAAGACATGTGTCTTGCACGTGACGAAAGCCCATGGAGGCCCACATAAGGTATTAAATGATATTATAATCACGAATTATAATCACATTTTTTTTATTTTTAAATTATATTCCCTACTCAATTACATTATTATCGATAATATTTTTGCTAATTTGTATGATTAAATTATAAGTAGTTGGCAATTCTCTAGTCTAATTGACTTTATTTGATTATCTTAAATATCAAACATCTTATTGTTTATCAATTTAAATACATTATTACCTTAATTGACCACTTATAAAATTAGTTGTATTGACTACTTATAAGAACTTTTATATTATGCTTTTTATTTGAATTCCTTCCAATCACCACAAGTCTGGTTTATCAACTATATTTCACCAACCACTATTACCGTTCATAAGATTTAATCGAAAATATCGTTTCTTAACTACAAATAGAAATGATATCATATGGGTGTCTAAAAAGGATTATTATTTTTTATATTCGCCACACCAAAAATGCTTTTAAAACTATGTTTTATTTACTATAGTAAGAAAAAATCACAATCATAGCAAAAATAAAAAAAAGCAAATTTCACTAATAAGGGACCGACAGATAAAAAAATTTTCATCGCGATCATGTTTCCGATACAATTTGATGAACCATAATAAGTAGTTGACCCCCTTTTTTTGAACCATAAAATATAGACTGTTTTGACAAATATGACAATTTGTAAACTCAATTAGCAAAGTACATAATACATGCCTCATAAACATAAATATACAAATAGATAATACACAAATATACATATAAATATTTTAAAAAATTAATCTACTACATTCATGGTCATCAAAAAAGATTAAGTATCCAATGAGCTCTCATATAAATTTTCCTTTTTTTTTATAGAGCATTTCATATTAGTATATCTAAATATTTTATTGGATTGGACAAATTGGTTATATGACACACATTTAAAATTCAAGAAAGTTGGATCATAAGCAAGCTTGATACAATTTGCTTTTACTTTTATTTGTAATATACATGTCAAATATTCCACATATGGGACTTTAAATGTTATCTTTCAAACCTAAATGTCAAATATTCCACGTAGGGGACGGCAGTCAACTTCTCGTCCTCTCTGCTCTGCGGTGGCTGCAACAAGCACAGTGGTCGGTCGGTGATGAGATCGGCGACCGGAGGTCACGTCAGAGAAGATGCGACGTTGGAGACAAGGATGAGCAGTGGGAGATCTCTCTCGCGTCTTCCTCGCACCTTCGTCGCCTGTTCGTTGAAGCTCCATTTATAGGAGCGAGGGAAGGCAATGAGTCGCGTTCGCGAGCGGACAGGAAGATGGCCTGACGGCTGCTCACCAGTGAGAGAGGAAGTGTTGCAGCCGCTCGACACCCCGTCGACCGTAGCGAACAATGGTCGAGCGGCAACGGGCGGGCGGTGAGAACCGCAGGCCGCCGTGAGGATCGCGGGCGACGGTGCAAGCACAAGCATCGTTAAGAGCGCTGCGGCAAGGAACGCAGGCGACGACGCGGCGATACAACGTGAGGGGTTTCTCACACGGCTTGAACAGGTTCGGTGAAGAATTGGACCGGTTCAGCTCTGGTTCTCACACAGCTTAATGCCGCATACGGCATTAAGCTGAAGCTCGATGCACAGGGAGATCGTTTATGCCATTATTTTGGAGATTGTTTGCCGTCGTACAGGGACTTCTTTGGTAAACAAAATTGGTTCTCCTTCCCCTTCTTCTCGAACTATTTTGGTTGCTCCATGTAGATCTCCTTTTCTAAATCTCTACGAAGAAATATCGTCTTCCAATCTAACTACTTTAACTCAGCAATACTCGAATAGACATGTTTTACGTATAGGAAAAAAATTATCTTTATAATCGATCCTTACCATTTGGTCATATCTCTTAACCACCAAATGAGCCTTGTAACTGCTCCCCCTTCACTGATCTTAAAGGTGCACTTGCACCCAGCTAGTTTTTTATTATTAGGTGGAGGCTTCACCGATTCCTAAATATAGTTCTTCAATAGCAAATGAAATTATTCTATCATTGCTCAATGCACTTCTTTGAGTCTAGACCACTAAAAGTCTCCTTATATGAAGTTAGCTCTTATGTGCTCAGCAATAGTAATTGTGTCGGTGGATGATGTTCACATATTTTAGGTTCGAATATGATCCACGATAAGACTGGTTGAGAGCAAATGTAGTAGGGGTGCTCCTTGTTGACCGATTATGATTCCTCCTCATCTTTTTCATCTTCCATAGTTATAGGGGTACCGATAGGTTTTTTAGGTGCACAGGATAGTTGTGGAGTCAAAACTCCTTGTTCAATCAATTATATATTCTATTGTAGCCTCCTTCCTATATTTTTATAGTAGCACATATTTGTCAAAAATAATATCTCTATATATTTCAGCTTTAAATTCTTTTAGGCACCATATGATATGAACTAGTAAGTTGATCACAATTCTGCCAAATATCCTTTAACTATTCATGGAGAATCAATGATATGAAAGGAGCAAGTTGGTCACGACTCGATCAAGGTTCTATGGATACAAAAAAAGCTTAAAATTATCGACATGATTCAAATAAGTTCAAATCATAAAGAGAAAGCTCAACTTTGAGAGAATGATGAATTTTAGCTCATTTTGAAGAATAAACATCGTTCAGTCATGTATGCCCATATTAGAAATTATGTAATTATTCACGAATGATTTATATTTAGTCATTCAAATAAGTTCAGGCAGATTCATGAATGATCTACAATTATGAATTGAGAATGTGAATATCATTTAATGCATTTAATTGATTTATTCTTTTTGTACTTGGCCTTTGTACTATATAAATAAGGCTGACTCCCTTTGTAACCAAAAAATTTAGACGTATAATCATCTTTCAACACTGATAAGTGTTTTGTTTTTAAGTTCTTACATGAACTTTGAAACTTATCAAGCTTTTGTGTTTAAAACCTAAAAATCTTTGCTTTTCCTATTAATTTATCAAACTTATTAGTTTGTGATACTTTAAGAGAATCAAAATGTTGTTCTAATTATTTCATTGATAAAGTGATTAAAATAGTTTCTCTTACTTTGATCTATCTTATTTCAATTCATTATAGGGTGTCAATTCACATTCTATATGTATCATAGCTCTTTAGTTATTGGGGTATGTAAAAATCATCAACTTAGTAACCATACACCCCGATAGCTAAAAAGCTATGATACATATAGAATTAGAATTGACACCCTCTAATAAATTGCAATAAGATGGATCGTTCAAAATTAAAGTAAGAGAAACTATTCTAATCATTTTATCAATGAAAAATTGATAAAATAATTAGAACAATAATTTCATTCCCTTAAAACATCATAAACTAAGAAGTTTGATAAGTTGAAAAGAAAAGGAAAGATTTTTGGGTTTTGAACACAAAAGCTTAATAAGTTCAAAAGTTCGCAAGAACTTAAAAACAAAATACTCATCAAAGATGATTATACTTCTAAATTATCTGGTTATAAAGAGAGTTAGTTTTGCTTATATTATACAAATGCCAAGTACAAAGTAATGAATCCATTAAATCTATTAAATACATTAAATAATATTCATATTTCCAATTCATGAATATAGATCATACATGAATCTGTCTTGAACATATTTAAATAGCTGAATGTAGATAAGCTCACAATTTCTAATATGGTCCAATATGACTGAATGACTTTTATTCTTCAAAATGGGCTAAAATTCATCATTCTCTCTTGACTTTCTCTTCATGATTTGGACTTATTTGAATCATGTTAATCATTTTATACTCTTCTTGCATCCATAGAACCTTAACCGAGTATTGACTAGCTTGCTCCTTCCAGATATCTTCCAATAAATAAGTTAAGATTTTTTTTCATCCTTTTAGCTCTAGCTTTTATCATTGATCCTTCGTGAATAGTTAAAGAGCCTTTGGCAAAATTATAATCTAACTTACAGGTTTATACCAAATGATAGAAATCATCAACTTAACAACCATATACCCCGATATCTAAAGAGCTTTGATACATATGAAATACAAATTAATATAATCTAATGAATTAAAATAAGACGGAACGTTTAAATGTGAATAAGAGGCAGGGGTTCCACTCCACTCCTCTTATGGTGTCTTGTACTCAATGATAAATGATAACAATTTATTTGTCAAGTATCATATGGTCGATACTGTCTCAATCATACACCTTACCATTTCCAAAATGATATAGTTTATCATTTTTGTTACGTCATTCTATCGTGGAGTGTGAGACACTATATTGTGATAAATAATTCCCTCACACGCTAATTATTAAATTAGATACTATAAAATTCTAGATTTTTATTATTTAAATATACCTCTAAATTTATTTCTTTAATATATTTTTTCACATTTGAAATTTATGGAAGACATCACTCTTGTGCTTAACAAAATATATCCATACCTTTCTTGAGAAGTCATTAATGAAGGTGAGTATATAGTGAGCTCCACCTTAAGTCGCTACATGAGGCCTCTAAGTGGGTGTAGTCAAGAATTCTCTTCATGTGAGATTGATCAAAGGAAAAAAAAAATATTATTTTCTAAAAATATAGTGCTCACATTGTTATAATTTTGATAACTTTATATCGCCTAATAAACTTTAGTATTGTTGAGACTTGAACTATATAGAGTTAGTTTTTATTTTTAGCTTTCATCAACATAAGAGCTCCTTTTTTTTTACTTTGAAAATTTCTTTAAGTAATCAAAATAGACAATAAAATTAGATTTCTCTTTAAGTAAAAAATATGTTATAACTTGATTTAAATTGATCCTGTTTCGACAACCTTACATAGGTAGAGAATCAACCATAGTATAGTGTCATATGAAACAAATACCAAAGTTCAAAAGTCGCTCGTCTTGTGACCTGGTATGGTATATCGAGGTTATAAGTATCTTTATCTTAATTTTTTAAAAAAATTTATTTACGCTGCTTCTGCATATACTTCTCTTTAGATTATAGCTTTTTTTTTTTTAGAGCTCGATAGTCTGCTTTAACATGATTTTTTTTGCAATAGTAGCATTGAATGTTCTTTGATCTAGATTTGGATCTGGATTTACTTTTGTCTCTTTTTTTTTTACTCATTTTTTTTACATTCAAAGCTTCAACATCACTTTTGTTAGAGGTTTTGATTGTTAATCACAAATCCATTACTTCTTTTGTTATTAGAGCTGAAATAACAAAGTTTAAAGAAATAATGCTATTATCATATAAAATTATTTTATAAAAATTTATATATGAAACAGAAAGAGAACATAACAATAACAGGGCATTATCTTCTTCTTCGATGATGATGATTATAGTTCATAAGACATCAATGTGTTGATTCACTAAGGTTCCTTTTGTCATTCATAATAAGTACAACCCCTACTTAGAGGATCATCTTCCTTGTGAGGGTTTTTTCTCATCCATGACCGTCAATTTGGCCTAAACTTCTGCTATTGTTTGTTCGACAATAATCTCTAAAGTGTTTTATTGGATATGCACATCAATAAAGTACTATCAAAATTTCAAAATTACCCCTATTGACCAAAAGTTAAATCGGTTCCCTAGCATACATAGGAATTGCTACTTAGCTCCACCATGAATTCAAAGAAACAACTCACTGACATGTCTCCTTAACAATAAGCCTTTAGCTTTGCCCTGCAGATGCATAAGATGAGAAAAACACAGATGAACACATCAGATTTGCAACCGCATAAATTATCCAAGGAAAACTATTTCATACGACTGTCAATGTGGTGAATGACCAATACTAATGCAGCTAGAAGAAAAGAACTTGTCACAAAAATTCAATTGTAGATTGTTACAAATACAAGCATAGACCACTTCGAGACTTTTTTTGTTTTGGGACTTGTTGCAAAAAAGATATCAACATTTGACATTCTCTGCTTAAACTGCACCATCATATATGGAGGACCATCGAAAGCTATTGGTTCTACCATCCCTGAAGATGCTCGAATCTCATCTCGATAAGTTACCATGCGATATATTGGGGGTAGTTTATTGGTCTGTTGATCTCCACCATGGCGCACCAGCCTCGTAAGAACAATTGCCATCATCCCATGAGATATGGGAAGCCTGAAGACCTATAGCTGCATAAGGTTCTTTCCCATGCTGTGCGATCCATTGTTCTATAGCTGACATCTTCTCATCCTCAGTAGCATATTCCTTCCATTTTCTATCAAATGGGTTGATTGAAGGATCATCCGTTTTGGCCATAACAGATGGGATGTACATCGAGTCCCCCACAATAGGTGCACCAATGGCGGCAAACTGTGCTCTGATCTGTATCAAACACAATCAATCATCAAACAATATATTATTGTCTAACTCAGTATGTGGAGAAAGATCAAAGTAATATTGCGACAAGGATGCTCTATCATGCTCCTAGGATACATCTTTTTGTTTCCTTTGATAAATCAGGCATTTGAAAACTTCTATTTTTGTAGAACCTATGCTTCATATGCATCCTTGAAAAGGTCCCACACGTTTAATACTCATTATCATGTGAGCACACTTCAATAAGTGATATAATAAATCTCACACTAACCTCCACAAAAGCTGTTTTACCTCTGATAACTAGAGGCTAGGACCCAGTCTAATACATTTAACTATAAGATTAACATTTGTCATAGCCTTGATCTATATATCAATACCATAAGTAAATCAAAGTACCTGATGAGTTTTACCAGTCAAAAGATTGATTTTACATTCATAGGCAACTTTTTTAAAGGGCCACCCACAATCTTCAACATTATGGGTTTCCATAACTTTAGCAGCAGGCCACATAACCTCCTTGCATTCCAAAACCTCCAGTTGACAGAGATGCCATCCACCAATGATATCTACAATAATGAAAATTTCATAATCAATTGAATCTCAATTATCAAAAAATGACAAAGCATGATTTGTAAATAAAAAAATGCAACATAAGTATCTCATGTTTCTATTTCATAATGCTTTTGATACTTGTTATGATCTTCAAAAACAACTAGATCTATATAATAGAAAATCCTGTTGAGTTGACACCAAAGAATAATAGATCTATTTATAGACGTAGTAAGCAGTAATCACATTAAAGAATAAGGGATTTTTTAAAAAAATTTGGTGGAGGCATATATAGCGTATGTATACTGGCTTGAGTTGACACCAACATACTCGAGCATGTGGCTCTGTTCAGCTTATTAAAGTCCTCAAAGGTCATTTTAAGTGTTTAGTTTTGACTGGTTTGTTGAACAATATGATTTTGGATTGCATGGACAGGTTTGATTTGTTTCGAGAATCATCAATCAACATTGATAATTTGAGATCCATGTAGACTGCATTCTAGCTGGCTTCTATCTTGTAAACCATAATTTTAATCATAATACAAATTCATAGTTATAAACTGCTTCTATTTCTTTCAGGTCTCCGCTTGAAGCTTTGTAAAGGAACCTGCAAAAAATATGAGTTGCAAGTCTTTTGGGTGATGTGGGTCATTTCCATCAGAGTTACATGACAGTGTCGAATTTTCAATCTTTATAGTATACATGCAAACTTATACACATCTATAGGTATAATGAGACAGGATGCTCAATCTTAGTTAACTACTGCAGTCTGTAGGTTCCCTATCAGAAAATAAAATGATCTAAAGCAAGGTCTGTCATACCGAAGCATACCGCCCGTACCGGTCCGACAGGTTACCGGTACGTGGACCGCTCGGTACCGCTACAGTACTACAATACTATACTGTAGCACTGCTACAGTATGAAAAAGTATAAAATTGTTCGGTACACTAGGGTGTACCGTTCAGTATGCCCTGATGTACTGCCCAGTACACTGGTACCATACCGTATCGAGCCCGGATCGAAATGCCGGTACGGTACGGTACGGTACGACGAACCTTGATCTAAAGATTAAAGATCAAACCTGACATTACCTTCTGAAACTAATCTTGGAGCAGTATTCACTGGACGCATGTAATGGGTAATTATTCCAACAGGTACAGGTGCAGCAGCAAGAGCAAGATACAATTTTTTCACCCTTTTTTCCTGTATCAAAAATCAAAGTTCATCACATAATACTCAGTGAGATGCATAAAATCTACATATGATAAATTATGTCATGGCAGACTGTTGCAAAATTTTAATATTTTAAATTGACTGTACAATACCACTTCTGATGGGTAACGATTAAAATGGTACACCAACACAATATCAACATTGAATAATTTTACTAACATCATTTTGGTGTGTGTTGACCAGTATTGGCACCATATCAACTGGTGCATACCAGTCCGATAGGATTCTGGAGTTGATATCGGACAAGAATTGGATGGCATACTGTTAAATATACAATCGGTTACATATTTAAAGACATACCCTGATCATTCCATGAAATTCAGAGCAAAAGTCCTTTGTTCTAGCCAATACAACACTGCAGAATCAGGATTTGAAGTCATTAGCCACATATACATCGTCAGAAATGTACTTCAGAAATAAGTAAAAAACTGACCAGCCCTCTGTACAGTTGTCTATCTGATGGGTGGTCCTCAGAGGAGTATCAAAGCCTAAAGCACGAGAAGCAAACATTGCACAGCATTCTTCAATGTTATCTATTGTTCCTCCTACCTAAACACAAAGTCACACATTTGTGTTTGTTATACAAAACTTATTTATTAACAAGAAAAATCATGGAATATAGATGTCAAAACAATTGAGAAAAAGTTGCATACAAAAGAAAATCTGTCTGTTTATATCTCAGTACAGAACAGAAGAATTCAACTCCTAAAAGCCTTCCAACACCTCCATTATTCCATTCTGACCTTTTAACACTGCTGAGTCATGAGTGAACTTCCATTATACTCAACTGGTGAACAATCATCTTGAACTAGCCGATGTCATTATGTACAAGTTGTAGCCAAGGACATCAACTTTGTTAAATGTAATAAGTTCCGCCACGACTCTTATATTTAAAGCTTAGATGAACATAACACAGATGGACTTCATGTATTCGCTTCATGGAGGGGAATAACCTTATGCCACATCAAGATTGCTCCTTTGCAACCTGGGTGAATGGATTTCGAATCTGAAATAGCCACTCTGATTGCAGAGTAAGGCTACATCTATTGACCATTTCCAAACCTACGATGACAAGGACTTGTCCACTAAACTGTCCCTTTTTTACATATATTTTCTTGGCTTAGACTAGTGGACAAAAAGCTTGAACATTACATGCAATGTTCAGCTAGAAGAGTTAGATATTTCCTTCTTTCCCTAGTTTTCCTATGTACTTTTGTGTTCTTCTTTCATTTCTTATGTCCCCTCCTTTTTCTCCTCTTCTTTTCCCTATCTTAAAAAATTATAAAATTATGGGAATAGCTCCCCCTTTGTGCCCAACCTCCCCAGAAAAAAAATGTTATAGGCCTCATAGCTAAATGACCACCTTCAACTAGCTAGAACGAGTCATTGATAAAAGTGAGAAAAAAAATATCAACTATTCAGCAAGAAGCCCATGAGAAAAGTTAATAACCCCCTAAAAAATAATTTAAACTAGATTTGCATACAAAATAATAATCACTTCTGGTAGTTTTCTTCATGCTCCCAATTCAAGACACTTCAACTATCAATATGAATCTATCTTAATATCACATTTAAAAAAGCTAACTACGACTTCTTGTCCAACCATCTCTTTTGACCTTTCTCAACAACCCTAATAAATTTGCAAACTACATAAAAAATCGGAGATAGGTGAAAAGTGACTGAGGTTCCTAATTCACAAAGTTGATAATTTCTCTTTAAATAAAGAAACATGAGGTATTGAATTAAACGATGAACAAGGCCAGCCAAAATAAGGATGAACGAAGAATAGACAACCACTTCATAGAAAAAAAATGAAATTACCAGATATTTTGAACAAACTATATGTTCCAATACCAGTATTTGGTTAGACCAATAAATACCAGTTCATATCAATTGGTATGGTCAAAATTTTAAACTTCGAGTAATTTAATTGTGGTTTTACTTAGTAATATCAATGCAAAGTACTCTACGATATGGTAAAAGTACGATCAACTGGAGGACAGTCAAAGCATGTGGAATAATACTGGAAAAGCTAACTATAATATGCTACAACTGATAAAAGCTTATTAATCACAATTCACCAGAAGGGTCTAATGCAATTCAATATAATCAATATTGGCTAGCAACTTAAAATGAAAAATTATGGATTTGCCCTTCCAACAATAGTCTTTCAAGTAACAAACTGGACACTTCATAGAAACAACAAACTTGCACCCGTATATTACCAATGGCACTCAAAACCCGGTACTTGCTTTATGTCTAATAGCACACTATTAGAACTAAAACCTTTATGTCTAACAAAATTCAGACACTCACTCTGCTTGTATAGTTTCTAGTATACTTCTGAACATATTTTGTAAAAGATTATTGCCTTTTCAGAAATAATCCATTTGATAGCTACTGGTTTACGACGAACACTGGTCTTCAGTTCTAAATAACTTTTTTTATACCTACAAAAAACTTAAGAGGCAAATTCGAACAAATATTCACCATTTCAAGTTGTGTCTCACTAAGTTATATCATATATTATTCTAGCTATTAGAATTAAGGTGAACTTTCTTGTGTTGGTTGACAAAACTTCTATAAATTTTTATCAAGTTTCTAAATACCAGGCATACTTCAGGTAGTTACTGATTTGACAGATAACCGATATGTGGCCCGAGCTAAATAGGAAAATTATAACATGTGCACATAAAAATGAAAAACTTATAACATGGAATTGATACAAATATGAAAGAGAAAAGAGTAAGAGGTATAGGAACTCATAACAAAAGATATTAAATTACATACTGAAGTTGCAGCAGGTTTGTCGAGGACGACATAAGTACTGGTAACTGCTATGATTCTCGATTTCCAATCAATTTCATAGCACCTATTTATAGTATAAAGTCAATAAAAATGGCAAATATGAGTTGAAAAACATAATCAGTGGAACATTCCCTCTATTGATTCATGCTAACATAGACTATCTGGTAGCTAAACCACTGGATTGAACATCACCCATCTGATACTGTAGGTAAAAAACATAAGCTAGTCTCCAAACACTTCAATTTTATTACAGAAACACAGATAACAAGAGTGTTTACCTTGGGAAGCGTTTTGGATGCACATGCACACGTAAGTAAGTTCCTGCTTCAACAAATTGATTAGCATCAGCAACTCTAAAGGTTTTCTGGGCTTCTCTCACAGTTTTCCCCTTAATGGATGATCTCTTCTGCAAAACTGAAGGCTCTGTTACTTCTTTATAGATTTGAATTTGTTCGGGAGTTGCAGTTGGAGGCGGCTTTGGGCAGACCAGTGCATAATGCACTGCCCCAAAACGGATAAGATCTGCAACAAACCTTCATATATAAAATATGACAGTTACTTAGCAAGTGCTGAGACATTAAATTCAGTAATCTGTGTAAAGGGTGTTTCATGCATTATATCTAATTAAATCATCAGCTCCCTATTTCATCATATCAGCAAAAGCTATTTCAAATGCATAACCTGCAGATTCTTACTTGGGACCAAAAATAACATGTTACAGATGATCTAATCGATCATTAATTTGGTAACTTCAGCTCTATGACATTATGTATCTCTCATGTTCACCCAAATCAAGGTTTTTAACATTTGGATACGGATCAATATAGGACATTTGGAAGATAAAAGAGAACAGATTAATTTGATTGGATCACATGATATGATCGCACAATGGATTTGATTAAAAAAAAAAGAAACTGAGACAAAGAAAAAGAAGAAAACAACAAATTTGACACCTACAAATTTTATAAATTAATTATTATATATAGTTATTCATTCATAACTTACCTGTATTCTACCAGTCCGCTGATTGATCATAGGAACTGAACATATAAGCTAATAGTAGGGAATCCTGAGAAGCAGGAACCTTTCGGTATTTAAGATGGTTATATGTGGTATATCTTAATAATTTGAACCTTGAAATTCTTATTTTATATGAATTTTCTCCGGAAGTGCTCAATGTACTAATATACATAATATCCTCCACATATTTTTGTTTAGATAAAATAGGACTGAACACTATAAAATGCCAAAAAAAAACCTCATTCAAAGAAATATAATATAGCTGTCATGCCACTCTTTGGAGGAATTGGTAATCTTTACTTTCATCCAGCTACATGAATATGTAGAATGAACACAGATACATATGAATAGATTGTGTCTGATACCAGTTACTAAGAATATAGTTGGTGTTACTATATGGTTTATAAGGGCTAAGCAAGAATCTATACTGAACATTTCCTTCTTTGGTATAGTCTAAAAATAAAATTTTCATCGAAGGGGTTTACACGTCATCATTGGGAGGTGCTGATCACCAAATGAATGTGCTCTCAATCGACTGAGATTGATGAAATGGTGTTCACTGTGGTGTCAGGGAAGGAAAACATTATTGTGATGGAAATTGCACATAGCTCTATTCATGCCCTCACCTGGTCACAGGAGGTAAACTAGTTCTTCTACAGGGTACTGAAGTTTTCACTCTTGAAGATCCAACCGCAGTGCCTTCTTCAAGCTATATGTTAAGACAAACCACACCGCACAAGAACCCCAGACATGAACTTGAGGTGGTCTAAAGTCTAAACCCAGCCAAACACCAAAATTGGCTGCTAGACCTTGTATGACCTCATAGAAGTGTGACGATCACTGCAATGGCTGTCATAGAGTACTATTCTAATAAAAAACAGTAGCAAAGATGATTTAAAAGGTTCAAAAAACCAATTACAATACTTGGATGGTATCCTAAATTTAGGAGAGGACTACAAAATTACATATAGTACTTGGAAAATTTTTTCCCAGCCCAAAAACAGACATAGGGGTCAAGCCATCCATGAAATACCTGGTCTACCCTAAATAAAATAATGGAGCAGAGCCCCCATAGACAGAATTGGCTAAGGGTAGGCGGCAACAGCATGATAATTTAAAAAGGCTTCTTTTTTCAACTAGTTATTACACTAAAATATAGCTTTCTACAAACACGCGTGCCTATGGAAAAAAATAGGTGTTTTAACTCGTGGTAATTATACTTTAAGCATAATTTAGCTTTTTTCTCCCTTCAATTAGACTTGGATTAGCTTTTGAAGAATTCTCTTTCCTTTGAAGCAGAGAGGCTTAGTTACGACTTTGGAGGGTTGCTCCAAAACACAATCTGAAAAGTATAAGTTGATCTTCATTAACAACAGTTGGTTTTCCAACTGCATGGTGTCTGAAAAGCTTCTAAGTTCTAAGAATAAATCCTCCTTTACACACTTTAAGTATCAATAGTTTAAGTTGCTAGCTTGTATTTGTATCAAAACATAGTTGGTAATTCAATACACATTTTATTTGACACTGTTAATAGTCAACAATACTAGTATGCTGCCACAATTATTTATTAGTATATGTAAGGTTTGATGTACCGAAGCATACCGCTCAATACGGGCGGTATGTACCGGTCCGATAGAGAACCGGTACAAGTGGTACATCAGTACACCCTAGTGTACCATGTATCAGTACAGTTCGGTATGTACCATACCAACAGCTGGTCGATACACCAGTATGGACCGGTAATACGAACCAGTATAGGTCAAGTAAATCATTCATCTATTAGGAGTCATACATGAAGAATTCTACAGGTCTTCTTTAATGGGATACTTGGAATGATGTATTTAATAGAAAAGGAAAGTTTTCTTCCATATGACCTCTTGGTAGGCTACATACACAAGTGGTTGTAACTTGTAAGCACCTTGCTTAGTAATAGCTGTCCAGTTAGTTCCCTTAATTTTTAGTTAGAGGCACTTTTTTCTTCTTAAGAGAAGCTCTTACTAGGAAACTTTTTCTAACAGATTTTTGTTATTTATTTCTCATTTTAATTTCACTGGAAACATACACACATATCCAAACTAAAAATCAAAAACTTAGTTATCAGTTATTTCTTGACATGCTTTATATTAAATAGATAAGACAAGGAGATACACTTACAAAGGAGGAAGATCCAAAGCTTTAGATATCCAATCAAGAACAAGTCCTCCTTCTAAGACTACAAGGTGCTCAACTCTTGGAGACTCATTTTGAAATGGACAAGGGAGCAAACGATCGTATTCTGGATACCTGAATCAAGGATGGTCTATTAAAGTAGACAGATAACATATAAATGACTTCAAACTTATCAAGGTACAGAAACACAATGCTATAAACTATGTAAAAGAGAAGCACCAAATGAGAAAAAATAAACTAGAAAAAACATAAAGAGGTGAAAAATACAAACTTCTCAGTTACTTCTTTTTCTCATCTTGTATACCTATAATATCAAATAGATCATCCAAACTCGTTCTATTCTGTCCTCACTCTACTGAGTTTTGACCAAATTGGTTCTAATTAGATTGAACCAATCCATGCCAATGTGTATCCATTCACATCAACAAGAGAGCCTAGTTAAGTATAAAGAGAACCTGAAAAAATCTATACAATTACTTAAAAGGACTAACCTATTCTGAAAGGAGAATAATTTCAATAAGGAAGAGAAAAACTAAAAATATGCTTCTCATGAACTAATAATATCCATCAAACCAACTTCCTGCTTGATTCATGTTTCTTACAAGGAGATGCTTACTGTGGAAAGTCTTTTTAAGTGATAGCAAGAACTAGTAAATATTACAAACAAAACCAATGCTTCCATGTAATCCGAGCGAGACTGATAAAGACCACAAGAAATGGAGCTCAAAAGGCACAAATAGGCACCCCCAAGACCGAGCAAATTAAACTAGCCAAGGAGAAAAAAATAATTACCCATGAGCTGGAGAACTGCTCACAGTGGTGGTCACCGCCTTTGCTAACGAGGAGTGGGCAATGGAGGCCTTTCTTCTCACCACCCAGCAGTGTTCTTTTCTACTCCGGTGATGATTCTTGTGATCAGAGGCACTGGTTAGCACGCTAGCAAGGGCTACGGGGGGCAATAGAGCATTCCGCCAATAGCGAGATGCCCATATAGGCGACAGTAATGCATTGGACAAGACGGAAGAGAAAATAGCCGCTGCAGGTGCCATTCTATCCTATTTAGTTCTTCACCTGTGCCTGTTTTAACACTAAATTTTCACCTCTTGAATTGCAAAAGGGCGAGACAATGAAATGGTTCTCATAAACCTGATATAGAGAGAGATTACTCAGAGAGAAAATTACCACTTTCGATGGGTTGACCTTGTTGATCTTTCAATTCACCGAGCACAGGGCTTCTTCAAGAAACAGAGCTTTTTCGACCCCCAAAGTAACAACCCGAAAACAATATAAAGGAAACTAAAGAACAAGTAACCGTACAAAAACTACTAGACTGAAATAAAAAGCAGAAGTATCAAAGGAAAACGAAAAAACTTGAGGAATGACGAACACGGAATCGAAGAGATGAGAGAAAGGGACAGATTGCTGAAACAGCTTAGTAACTTCCTCTACTTTGAATAGGATGGTAAAAGAGAAGCTCGTTTGCTTTCAGAAGAAACCGGAGAGGGACTGACGGAGCGACGAGAACGGCGGCGACAGAAAGCGGTACCGAGAGCGGGATAGGGACGACGGCTCCGAGACCAGTGGACTCGGTTTAGTCTCTACGTGAAAAGACTAAAATGCCATCTAAAAGGACCGCTTCGGTTCGAACAGTTGGCTCAGGCGGATCACCGAACCGTTTAGCCGGTTCGACCCGGCCTCAACTTTTCAAGGGAAAGACGAACCGGACCGGCCACGGTCGATTAAAAATTGAGGTCGGTTGTCAGTTAAAATAAGAGAAAATAAGATAAACTAATTAGAAATTAGTAAGTAGAGATCAGTCGTAGTAGTAACATGAAAATTGAGCTTCTCTCAATATTCTAAGTGATCACGAGCACATAAATTAAAAAGAAAATATCTGTGTCAATAATTTTCACCGTTATTTGACTTTTTTTTAGTACAAATTGTACCAGAAAAAAAGGGACCAAATGCAAATTTATTAAATAAAAATATTTATGATATGTTTTTCCCTTTATGTGTTTCAAAAAAAATAATTACATGTTTTGAATAATTAGCAAATCATTATTGAGGAAGGGGTGTAGGATAGGGAAGTATGAGAAGGTAACTTCTCAAGGAAGAGATGAAGTCATACTAGCACTCACTAGGGTTTTCATACAGTATTCATATACAAAATAGAAGTCTGATGCAATCGATTTAGCAATTCAAATGTCATTATTAATGTATATAATATGTACATAGATATGTCATTCATCAACTTTCACAGTCAAGTAGACATGATTTGCCGAGTTTGAACCAGGCTAAATCAGAATATATGGGACCTCAATTACCTCAAAAACATCCTCTATCTTGTTGGATTAACAATTACAGAATCAAGAAATGAGCAGGACTATGTTGTTTGCAAATTAAAATATTACAACATGCAGAAAGAAAGATGATTACAGAAGGTGGAGAACCTGATGAAACATGCAAACTCAAGTAGATTTGGTCTAATATCAATATACATCATCTAGAAATCATACCAGTTCCTGCAGAAGAGGGTCACCTGAAGCCATAACTCTTATTAGTTTCACAAAATCATACTCATGATGCACCTTGAGTGGATAAATGGCAGGTACATTGGCGGTATAGTAACTTGCGAAAGAATCATTAGCCGACAGGCCTGCTTTGTACACCACCGTCGCAAGAGCACTTGAATCAAAATTCTCCGGTGCATCCATAGACAGAAAAATCATTGGCACCGCAACTTTGTGATGAATGCGTTGATCCCCTATGATTTCTACGAGGTCAATGAAATCGCCAACAAATCTCTGAGGAACATAGAATATCTCGCTGCCACAGATGATGAGCCTGCCTTCCGTCGTACTCTGTTTGTAACTGGTCTGAAAATGAACTGGGAATTTGTCTACAATTTGGTTAACTAAAGTTCCTTGATTTACATGCCAATCTGAAGTCTTTCCCTCGGTGGAAACTGAAACCCATGATTCAGGGACCTGAAAGTAGATAAAGCAAGTCATTTAGTGCATCCTTTGAGAAGAAAACCAACAAAATGTAACCAAGAAAACAAATAAAAAAAGGTAATTGCCTTATTCGTTATCCACAGCTTTTCCTTGTCAGCTTGAAGTAGGTTCCAATAGTTAAGAATCATATCATCTTGGAGAAACAGAAATCCTTCTGCACCTTGAAATTTGTTAAACACCTTGGGCAAGTACCTATTTGATGAGCATACATGATGGCTCAGGACACAGAACAAGGTGCAACAAACAAACGTTCCAAAATAAGAATATATTGAATATAAGCTAAGAACTGGCATCCAGTACTTCTCATTACCAGAATGAAATTGGTAACAGTAGCAGGTATACATGAAGAGTCCATTTTGGCTTTCCCAACACTTGTGATTTGGATTTTTCAAGAGACAATTCCATATCATTTTTCTGATTAAAGGTTCCAAATTTTTAACAATCTTATAATGTTTATAATAACTGGCCCTGACTGTTTATGATAGAAAAACTCATACAGAATTGTTCTGTTATTTTCAATGGAATGGAATAGATATTAATCCTTTTCCAAACTTGTAAGGGGCATATCTCCCTTAATCCTTGTCATATTGGATATTTAAGTAGTCAATTTTCAGTGCCTCAATGAGAATAATGCAATGATATAAATTTCAAGATATGAAACCACAAAATTCAAAAGGTGCTTACAGATCGGGAACAAAGGGGATGGATATTATGAACTGTGATGTGTGCCCAAACGAAGTACAATTTGTTGGAAACGTCTTGTGGTTAATAATTTATAAAGAATAACCAAATTAAAGATTAAAGAAATTCTACTTAAAACTTATTATATTTAGTAGCAAATGAGTAATATACGTCAATTGTAAAAAAATTCTGTACCAAAGAAAGAACTCAAATTAATAGGATGTATCCCCTGGTAAGCTAGGAACATGAGCAGAGAGGTTGTAAATGAAAAGAAAAGAGTTCATCTTACAGCTGCAAAGCAAAAGCTCTAATTTCTAAAAACAAATGAGAAAACAGAAGAGAACAGAAATAGGTTTGGTTAAGAGAGGATGGAAAAAGAAATAAGAAGAAAGAAGGATGACACAACCAATTTACATACTTTATTTGTTAAAAAAAAACAGTGAAGTGACCACATATCAAGATACTGCTTTTGTAAAATGAGATCAGTGACACTGCACTTTTTTTCCACAAGTGAGACACTTTGGTTGTAATCCATTAGCATGTCATCATAATAGAGCAACTCTACATCTGGCACTTTCCTAATTGAGCTAACCGAAGCTTATAACGAGCCCATTTAAGCCTCCTGACCTTTTTTGCTTTATATCAATGAGTCAAATTCAACTCGGAACGTGACCCTAGTGCAACTCTTATAATAATAAATTGGTTTGAGAAGACAGGGTGATTAATATATTAGAAGAAAATAACACACATGTGACGACAGCCGATCAATAAAGATATGAAACTAACACCTGCATGTGGGGAAATAGAAGGATCTATACCTAGACTAAATCAGACTAACAAAACCCTAAATGGCCTAAACCTTGATTGCATCAACTGCAAGTGAATCTCGTCCCAATTGGAAAATTTTAAAATGTAAACAATATATATTAGCTAAGAAGAAGTATAAATGAGCCAAATACAAAAGATTACAATATTCTTGTAGAAATGAACTAAAGATGAAGATAAGGATGTTTAATCCCCTCACGCTCGGGATGGAGAAACTAATGTCATGCTCCCTTGGTTGGGGCATGCAAACAATAAGAGTACTCGTCCATGCACATGCGATGTTGCCTCAACACACCATACCATGTCGCCCTCGATCAACACACCATCTTTAATATCCTATGTTGCCCAAGTTAGAAGCAACTCAATCTTGGGAGTTAGGGGCAACTGGTGAGAGCATCCTAGTGTATCAGTCACATGGCCCAAGCATTTAATGTAGCTATTGATCATTAAACACATTTGGCCTATCATTCAAAAGCGCTGAGCCTCCATTTACGTGAAATATAACTATCACCGAACGACCTCCTCACTTGTCCATGAGCAAGCAATCTACATTTCAGCACTTATAACCTTTACACTTGCTGTAAAATGCCAAACAGTCAATCTTTTGTCAGACACAACCACAACCAACACGTAGGGGCTTTCTCATAAGTGGTTAAAGATTCTCATGATCCAACTAGGGCAGAGAATGTAGCCACCTATTCAATAGAAAATAAATGAAGCGAAAAAGCTACAAACCTTGCGAAACCAATAATTCTTCACAAGAACTATCATAGGCTTATATCCCAGAATTCAACAATCAACCTTTTTTTTTAAGTCCCACTCATTCTTGTCATTACCATAGGCTTACATCGAAGAACACTAAGTACAATTGTAAGCCATAACTGAGGCCATGCAGGATGTTCAAATTAAATTATAGTTCAACAATTGTTCAAAAATACTGATAATAATCTACATCAAAAAGTCTTTTGCATCCAATTCTGAGATGTTCCAAACACACTAGTGAAAATAAACTAATCCAGTTCATACTACAACACTGTAACCCTATGCATATAACTAGTGTCCCAAAAATAATCATGCATAAGATCATCTATATTCAACAAGTGAAATTTGTAACACTCATAGGTGGCGCCTTGTGGTCATATCACCATGATTATTGTGTTCTAACCAAGCTTCATAATGCATCTATTTGGAAAACTGTGTCATCTAAAGTCATCCAATTTTCAGGCCACAATTGGTTTTCCCAGTCATACTAATAATATCCAAAGATCACACATCATTTCCGGCAAAAGGTATCAAATGAAGAATTCTTGTTCCATTAATTCACAACTCCTGATGGGATGCATTTAACACAAAACCAATGGGTTTCCTGTCATTCCATCAATGAGTTCACTAGACATGATTGCAAGGCACTATTGTTCAGTAAGAAGAAGTCCTCAGCAAGATAAAAATTGCAGATTGATGTTTGGCTTTGATTAAAAAAAAATCAAGATAAAACTAGCAAGTAGAACTCACTTGTATGCTTCAGCTAATTGGCCGTATTCTACTGTGAGATCTGGGTTTCTCTGTTCTGATAGAATGATAACTGTTTTAAATATCCTACCATAGAGCAATCTCCACTCTAGAGCTGTACGATCCACAGGGCCACTGCAATACATGATAAGAACGACATTTCCAAAGTACTTTCTCCACCTCATGAGATTCCCAATCTCAAAAGTTACAGTCCCAACCTCCTCCACCCCAAGGTGCACTGATGGTAGCTTCTTGGGAATAAATTCCTGTGTATCTCCATGCCCAATTTTTGCTCTTGGTCGGTCCAACTCCAAGGACATCAGCCTCGGCTGCTGGTATCCAATGGCAAGCAAGTCTTGCAGCCAGGCAACTGTGAACTGTAAGTCCTGCTCTGTCCAAAACCCTTCCTCTGCCATCGCATAACTCAGATGCAAGATCTTCTCGAACAGTGTCTGTTTCTTTGACCTCCAGGATACCAAAAACTTAATGAGACGCCCAACGTTCACATGGAGGTCCTTCTCCTCGGAGAAAGGGTACAACCGTGCCTTGTCCACCCTTTGGATGGTCGGCGGGTAGACAGCCGCAAATCCACCAATCTCCCACAGGATTCTCTGTGCCCAGTAGCCCCTGAGCACATCAGAAGCCATTGAGCTTATAGAGACCGGAAGCATAAGTCCCCAGAATGCTTGCGCATGGAAGATGGTGTTGAAGGAGTTGACAGGCACCATCATGCCCTGTGGCAGGGCAACCTTGGGGGCGTCGTCATCGAAACGTATGTCGAACGACTCCAGACCTGAGGACTTGCGTGTGAAGTAGAAAACGGAATCCACATCAGGGAGACCATTGGAAAGGCCCTGTTGGATGAACTGCCGGCCACTGTAAACCTCGGTGTAGAACGCCTCGCGCTCAACCTCCCCGACATTTTCCAGCGGCAGCCCCCTCGGCCACACGGATCGCTGCCCGAAGTGGACGTAAGGGTTCACGACCGTGCGGTTAGGATCGGCATGACTGTACTGAAGGAGGATAGGGTGCTTGGGGGCGGCAGCCTCTCCCACAAGGTCCAGATCGAAGTGCTTGCCGAGGTCGCCACCCACGACCTCGGCACGGTCGTCCGCGTCGAAGATGACTTTGGCACCATGTTGGATGGCATACAGGTAACCGATAGATTTGCGGACATAAGAGTTGTAAGGAAGGTAGTCGACGGTCCGGAAGCCAAGCCGAGCCTGCTGGTCCAGGGAGAGGAAGATGGCGCCTTTGAGGGACCAGTCGGAGGGCGTGGCGGAGTTGCCCACGGCGAGGAGCTGCCAGCCCTTGGTCCTAGCCAGAGCACGGAGAGAGTCGGTAGGGTAGGTGGAGACGGAAACGACGATCCAACGGTCGGAGCGGAAGGAGGCGTACGGCGAGGCGGAGGGATCGAGGGGCTTGATGGGGGGGACGGAATTCCACGAGATCCGGGGGTAGGGGATGCCGCCCCCGGAGGAGGAGGAGGAAGCGGAACGGGTCTTATCGAAGCAGAGTAGGGCAGCGGTGTCACCGGCGCTCCGAAGGAAGAAAAGAGCCGCGACGGTGGCGGCGAGGAAGCACACGGCCAGGATCTTGTAGAGGTTGTCGAAAGCCCAGGTGGAGAAGTCGAGGCTCTTGGCTGGGGCGAAGCGGCGGTGGTCGCCATGGTGGGAAGAGGGGAGGATGAGAGGGGGCGAGGAGGGCTTGGAAGATTTGGGGGTTGCCCTGTCTTGGACCAGCATTGCCGGTCGTCCAATTCAGATCCGACTCAGTCCGGCCGATTTGGTAACAGGTGGGGGCTAGAACGGAACTCGAAGCGGAGATGCGGGATCGGCACCGGAGACAGTGGCCGGTCGATCAGAAGTGAGCCGAGATGCAGGTAGGGAGCAGCGTCAGCGTCGGCGTCGGCGTCGCCTCTCTGGATCTCCGACCTCCTTCGGCTTCTGGGGAGAGGTCGGTGGCGGATATAATGCGGTTGTTGGTGCCGACAGATTGCAGTTCAAGTTTCGTTTTCGGTCGACGCTTGGGGATAGTATATGCCGTGCTGCAGTGGAGAGAGACGAGCAGCGGCCGCTCCCGGGAAAAGGTGGGGACAAATGGAAGCTTCGGGGGTTACTAATTATTTTTCTTTTTCTTTTTTTCTTTTTCTCTTAAAGAAACCATTCATTCACCAGTGTTGAATAGCAATTATATTTTTATGTGTCATCAATTATTTTTTTAGTATTTTACTCAAAAAAATTATTATTATTATTTTTTCTGGGATTTTTTTTCGAAAATATCCAATCTTTTACTTAAATAATTTAATCACATTTGTTATTCAAAATTTAATGAATTATTTTATATATTTTTTAAACTAATCATCTTAAAATAATTCTGAGTTGGCTTAATAAAAATTTGTTATACTGAAGATTGAACTAAATTATACTCCTCCATCACATTATTAGTTCAAAAGATCTTAAGTTTTTACAATTAATTACTATAATTATTTAACATTTAAGTTCTAATTACTGTATGAAGGTTTGGATTGATTAAGTGAAAGTTGACTCAGTTATCCTTAAGATTAAACTAAGTTACACTCGAATTATCATTTGTAAAATAGGAACACTCTTAAAATAAAACGAAATTAGTGAATTTTGTGTTATCCTCCTAAAATATATTTCTATAGGACTGAAAACATCATTGCTATTATTAATATGATTTTACTATAATTTCAATTAAATTTAATATAACAAAGAGGAGTGGACAAAACTATTATCTTGAAGTTTGATAGTATGTTGTTTTATGGTTTTCATTTTATTCAAAAAGAAAAAAAAAAATAAAGCATCCAAATATGAGATAATAAAAGAGCTAAACCCAATCATAATAAAAGCCACCCCAGATAGCAACATAGTTCCAATAGATAAGCACGATTTGCATGTGAATCAGCTACATAATTCATATAAAAGACGAGAACTATATCAGACATCAGTAATCATATGAAATGGCGTGATTTGGATGTCACGCCATCACCGCTAATACAAACAAAATGGCTCACATCAAGCAAGCTGTAAAGAGGTGTGACACTCGAGCTTTGATTTAGAGATCATTCAATCTCTATTGGAAGAAACCATTTAAGACATTTGATTCACTATCCAATTAACTTGCAAGCATTTGATTGTCCATAACTTCCGATAATACAGTTGAAGACTTAATACAACATCGAAAAGTAGACTACAAACAGTCCACATAACTCAGGGGAACTCGAGAAATACTAAATGAATAGCGGCGTTTCCGAATGTTATTATCCCATCTGCTGTCAAAATGTAGAAGGTCTTTCTTTTCTTTTACCAATTACACGTCCCGCGCTATTACTATTGGAATTATTGGCACACTTGGCTGGAATAGTTGGCAAGTCCTCTGACTCTGTAATTGTTTGAACTGAATGGCCGGTTAAATCAGCTTTGCACGAGGCTTGGTGTGACTCATGTCTTGTAATACAAATCCAAGTCCGCAGTTTCTCATCATCGCATTTATCATCTAATGGCACATGCCATGATCCTGTCTCACACTCCTACAAAGAAGAACATGAAGGAGAAAAATGTCAAGCAAGTGCCGAGCATTATGGTTCCACATGAGCATAGCAAACAACATGATTCCATAAAGAAACCAAGAAATATTACTCACCTGAATGATTGTAGAATATGGGGGTGGCATCACAAGCGTCAAGTTACCTTTGGCAAAATTATATCTAACCTGCAAAGGATTCATGACAAAAAAATACTTATCTTACTGATATATGATCGGTTACATTGGTTGAAAAAAAAAAAACAAATGATAAAGACAATGAATGCAACACAGCTACTGCTATGAGTCGATAAAATAGGAAAAAAGGCGTTTTAACATTTATTACAATAAACCAGAAGGCTTGAATGAAAAATGCTGATCCAAAGAAGATGCAGCTGTGTAAGGTACAGTGGGACTGGCCAAATAAATAGGAAGGACTACGTCTTTATGGAGAAGGAATTCCCTCGACAAGACATCCTTATAGTTACTGTACTAGTGATTTCAGTTCCTATTAATCAAGTTAACCATCTGAAGAATTAGAAAAACAGAAAGTGAAGAGGTACGATTCATCTATTATGTCAAATCTCATGTAAGTTAAGGCCACAAAGTTTGAGTAATCAATTAACATGAGCTTCAAGTACTACATCAATTGTCTGTTGATGTACTACAGACAATTAATTATAAATAAAAAAGTACTACATCAATTAATTACAAATAGCTAAGATAACTGTCTGTTGAAAGCAGATCACTGTCTGCCAATTTTGCCTTAAAACTTTTGCAATTCCTTGAAATGCCAATTCAACACTCCCATAATTTTATCGAAGAATTATTAAATGATAAATAGCACTTTCATGAATTGCATGTGTACCAGATAATATTTGAAGCTACTATGTAAAATAAGACAACAAAGCAAATCTATAATGGCTACTTGTTGGGGTTAGTGTATCTTGTTATTATCATATAGAATAAAACAGATGATCTGACCCTAAGAGGGATAAGAGAGAGAGAGGGGGAGAGAGGGTGGGGAGGTTGATTACAGAAACTAGAACATTCATATCCTTTTAAAATAGAATACGATAACATTAGAATTAAGTTAAATGCATACTTGATGCCTCTCTTTCCACTTAGGGAAAAAGGACCTTCCTAGGAGCTCAAATATATGATCTCTCATTTCATCATTTGTCACAAGCCAACATCCAAGTCTAACTGCTGCGTAGAGCCAATACCTAGGTCATAATAATGGCATCTTATGTCAGAAAGAATCCTCACAAAAACTAAACGTAGGAAGTCTAACTTAACAAAAGATTTAAGATAAAAACTAGAAAAGATGCTTAGCAAGATAAAATACTTAAAAAGGCATATGAAAGCAGGACTTAAATGCAAAATAAACTGCACGGAGAAATGTCCCAATCATTTCCAGTCATGCACTAAAATTATCACAATGAAATTTAATCTCAAAGCATTTTACTACAGAACATAACCCTTTAGCATTTCCATGAAAAGAATCTTGAACTTAGGATATAAAGCAGTTCCAAAACATCAAAATGAGTCACATTCAGAATCAATTTCAAATTTGGAGCTTGGAGAGCTTCTTGAGTTATTTCTGATCAGTGATTTAAAAAGCGCTAGGCGCCAAGGTCCAAAAACGCCCGAGACGCTAGGTGCTCGCCCAGGCACTCGCCCGAGCGAAGCGAGGCGCTAAAATATAAAAAAATATAATATAATTAATAAATATAATTATTTAAAATTTTAAATAAAAATATGCTATTAAATTAAGAAAATCTAAGATACAAAATCATAATGTCACATTAACAAAAAGTTTCAAAATTCAAAACAATAAAATTTTACATCAAAATCATTTATGTTGAAACCTAGCAATAATTTCAAATAAATAAAAAATTAACAACATTAAAATCAAAATAATATATTATTAATCTATTAACAGTATTGAAAATTAATCATTTCAAAATTCAAATAAACTTAATATTAAGAGTATATTGTATACCGAGCTTGACGGAAAAACGAGGAACCAGCGGCAAGCGGTGGTAGCGGCAGCGGCAGCGGGAAAGGGAAAGGGAGCGGGAGGCGCGAGCAGCGGGAGGGCTCGCGGGAGTCGCGAGCAGCGGGAAGGCTCGCGGGAGGCGCGAGCAGCGACAACGGCGAGCAGCGACAGTAGGAGCGACGAGCAGCGAGATCGGGATCGGGAGCGACAGCGGGTTAGGGTTGGGTAAGGGTTATATCGGTTTAGTTGGTTCGATTGAACCAACTAACAACCGAACCAGGACCGAACCAGACCTAAAATCCTGGTTCGGTCACTTGGTTTACCCAGACGCTCGCCCGAAGCGCCCAGGCGGCGCCTGTTTGAAGCGCGCCGCCTGGGACATTAGCGAGGCGCTCGGGCCTCGCCTCGCCTCGCCCGAGCGCCTTTTTCAATCACTGTTTCTGATGCAACGTATTTAGAGACAATAACTTGCTGTCTGTGTGAAAGATGAGAGAATGACTCATCACACATAACAGTGTTTCTCATGGTATCCAAGAGCGAATGCCAACTATTTAAGAGTCAAGTTGTAGCCAACTCATACCATTGAATTGCCAGGAGAGCACAGAAGTTTACAGGTTGTGCTGTTTCAGTAAATTTTCCAAATGATATCCTAGCCACAAATTTAGTTTTAAGTGGGCATTAACTTTTTTCAAGAAAAAATAAAGTAATAAACTATATTAGTTTAACAAACAATACATCCTCTGCTATGTTCATCAGAGTATAAAAGACTAAAATTCATCTGGCCATGAGTGCCTTCAGATTTTGGGAGTTATTAATGTGACACATGAATGCTTAAAGACCATCTTCATAGTGGAGAAATTCTTTAAAGCCAAGTGATTTTTTTTTTTTTTCATTCATGCATCAGACTTTTAGTCCCTGCTATTTGATGATTTTAGAGTTATTTTCCACAAAAAACATAGAGGGACAAATTTTTCAGATATACCTTTTTTCCCAATGAAATGACAGAATAACTTGCTGTTGATGGATACAGTACTTGATAACTGGTTTGACTAGCAAGGTGTTCCAATGTTACTAAGAATCCGTACCAATCATCATTAGATCCACTTGGTGTTGTGTACAATGCTCCTTTAGACTTCCAGGTAACCAGCAACTGCCTGTTGTGAGGATTTTCCATGAGGGCTTGAACGCGCCTATTGTGCAGAATAACAAGTGGCCATTTGTTTTCGAATCTTTTAGAAAGCTCTCCAACAACAGCTTCAAGCTGCTCTATTTAGGCACAAAGCACAGATGTAAGTATCAATTGCTGCACATCTATGTTAAAAGAGAATTAAAAAGCATTAAGAACAAACCTGAGACAAACTAAATCCACCATCTGCAAAATTTTGCTGATAAAGTGCAACATTTGCTCCATCAACAATAGCATCATAATTGTCATGGTCATCCAACCAATCCTACATAACGTTTGCAAACACATCTCAGATGATAAAGAAATTCTCTTTTCCCTTAGAATGTCAATTTTTTTAAGATTCAAATATCTCATTCTTCTTGTCCACCGCCCCCCTTCCTTTCTTTGTACCATGGTACATTTTGGTGTCACGCGTTGTGGTTATGTTGGAATAAACTGGACCCACACCAATCCGACCATGGATTGACATGTCCTTATACCCGGAATATAGAACCTTGGTTAGAGGTCCAAATTACAAATCATATTACCAAAAGTTTCGTAGACGATACAAGTCCCTTGCATTAATAATCTATTGGCATAGTGTTGATGATATAATATTCCTAGTATTCCTCATACATGATGTGAAGTATTTGACAAACGTTGGTGTCTGATGCAAACATAATAATCATTTTTAGTAGCCTGTGACTGATAGATGCTTATACCATTCAAAAGGTGTCTTGTAAGACACTTCAAAACTGGGCCATAAAATCTAAATATGCCATCATAACTTCAATTGAAAGAAGCTTTATACTGGACAACTATGGCAGATCATGTCACCACAAATCCACTCAACAAAGATGAAAACATTTGAAAGATATTTATCATGAAAGAGGATTTCAGCTTGCAAGGAGCCTAAGAGGCAAGTCCATTAATCAAAATAATGGACTTAGATTAATTATATCCTCACGACGCACTAAGACTCAAAACCTGTATGTTTGGCAATTCAGACAATAATATGGGGGAAGAAGCTTAAAAAACTGCATAATCGTGCCTCTAGTTATTTTGTGTTGTGAGTTGCTTGATAAATTTATCCAAGACCAATAATAATAATTATAGCAAGCAATTAGAACTGCTAGTCAATGTCACAATGATTTATCAATAGAAATCATGATTGTTGTTGAATATTATTCGAGGAGGAAGCATGATATTTTACCTGAAACTTTTTGAAATTTGACATGGCCTCCCTTTCCATGGCCAAACTGGCCACAGACTCTGCAAACTTCTGGGTCTCCGATTGATCAATATCCACGCAAGCCAATTGCTGTCTGCAGGAGGTGCAGCGCCCATCTGCATTGACATTTGCTCGGTTAACTTCCCATGTCCCCTCTCCCAACCACCCAAGCCCATGCCAGCCTCCACCATTCTTCAAGATCGCATCTTTTACCCTTCCACTATCCCAATTAGAGCTCCCAACCTCTGCCGCCGGTTTGCTCCTAAACCAACGCTCCAATATCTCAGCTGTGGTAGCGGTGACATGCCTCACATTGCTTCTCAACCTGTGCAAGTACTCATATACTTTCTCCTCCCTCCCCACCTTGGCACTCACTTCCAGTAGCGCGGCAATCTCTTGCTCTTCTGGCACGACACCCGTCGAAACCATATGATTCTCCACACCGTAAGCCTTCTCCGCTTCCAATCCCCGGCAAAAGGCAAAAAGCGCCGGCCCGTACGTCCTAAGCCTGGGGGTGGCCCCGTACTTCTCCCCCATCGTCCTCACCAGATCGAAAGCGAGGTCACCGCCTCCGTCGGGTCGCCGAGCGGCGATCCTAGCCATGGAAGTCACGGTCGCCTCGTTCGGCGCGATGCCGGCGGCGACCATGGCATCGAAGATTCGAGAACCGGCGTCGACGACGGACCGCGTCGACGCTTCATCGCCGAGGGTTTCGATCGATGAGGAAAGGATGTGTAGGAGGGAGTTGAAGTGGTAAGCCGAGAGGCGAAGGTCCTCCGCCACGGCGGTCTCGTAAAGCGCAAGCGCGCCGGCGAGGTCGCCGTTCTTGGAGCACGTGTCGAGCGCGTGCCGGAAGTGCCCCTCTCGCGAGCTGTTCTTCTTGTTCGTCTTCTTCTTAGCGGCTGCCGCCGTCGCCATTGCCGGCGTCCAAAAACCCTAAATGGCGCAGTTCGATCTCCACCGGCAATGTATATATCGTCTGTCTGATGTATGCGGAGAGGCGCAGACAAAACTCTACGTTTACGCACCTGCTGCATTTTGAGTCGATTCGAGTTGACTTCTTTTGCAGGTCAGTCATCTATTGTTGCTATGAATCGACGACATCTTTCATCGATCAAAGATGTATCAATCAAAGTCGTGATAGTATATTGTTGATTTGTATGATCAGAAGATCATATTGTTAATCCAAAATACACCTCTCTCGAGATACATATAAGATCTAATCATTATCAATCCATGAAGGTCAATATCGGCATGATGATACTATGTGACAGTAGATATGGCAGAATCTTGAATGGATTTGATACTATAATTATCGTTGTGAAAGGCTTGGATCTTATGGCACTTCTTTTAGATGACGTTGTCGTCTTTTCTAGAAGATGGATGATGAACGACTTAGATCTGTTGTCAGAAACGACAGAGAGCGGCAGGAACTTGCTTCTCCCACGTACGTGTCGACCGTGGCATGCAAACGTCACCATGATATCTCACTCGCAGGCGGTGGCGGTTCTCCGGTGCACTCGAACCGACAACCCCCCGGTGATGGTGGCGGTGAGGCCGGGAGTGAAATGCGGGGAACGGCCTCCATTAATCACCTCGATGTCGAACCTTGGAACCACCGAGACGATGACAGCCTTCATCTCCATCAGAGCCATCTCCTTGCCAAGGCAAACCCTGAGGCCGGCCTGGAACACGGGGTACTTGAATAGGCCCTCCGGGGTGAAGAGACCATCCCGAAGCCACCGCTCCGGCTTGAAGTCGAAGCAGTCGGACCCCCAGATGCGCTCCATCCTCCCCATGGCGTAGGGATGGTACGTCACTCTTGCGTTCTTGGTCACCATGGTCCCGTCGGGGAGCACGTCGTCCTCGAGGCAGAACTTGGAGTCGAACTGGACGGGCGGGTAGAGGCGCAGGCTCTCGTGGAGCACCGCGGTCACGTAGTGCATGCCCTTCAGCTGCTCGTAGGTTGGAACCTCGTCATTCTCGTCCTTCCCTTTCGTGACAGCGGCTACTTCATCACGGATCGCGGCCACGACCTTGGGATGCTGCGAGAGGAGGAAGAAGACGCTGGTGAGGGAGGAAGCCACGGTGTCGCGGCCCGCTAAGAGGAAGCTGATGACGATATCTCGAAGGTATCTGTCATCCTCGACGGAACTCATGAAGCGAGAGAGGAGATCATGGCCGGAGGCAGAGCCCAGAACCCGGCGTTGGCGTATGACCTCGTCCGCCAGCACATTCACTCTCCGGATCGATCGCCGTAGCTCTCTCTCGGATCCCACGTTGAGGAACCGCTTTAGCTTCCATACTAATGGCGCGATCGTGGCACCTCGCCGCGCCAACAACGTCGATGCCCTGTCGAAGGCCATGGCGAACTCGGACATGGGGAGTGACAGCTCCAGGCACCCTGGATCCAGCCCGAAGGAGATCTTGCATACGGTATCGAACGCGAACCTCCGGAATACGTCTTGAAGCTCCACCGTGTTATCCCCTGATGGATCAGACACGAATGCCAGAAGGGGGAGAAGCCGGTGGTGAACCTCACCGGAGACGATACGGAAGGCATACGAACGCAACGAGGCGCTGCCGAGCTCAAGGCTCGCCATCTTCCGCTGGAACCGCCATGCCTCTCCGTCGACATTAAATATGCCATGGCCGAGGAGATCACCGAGGATGGTGGAGAAGGGCTTTCCCTTGGGGAAGTTGTCGAAGTTGGTCTTGAGCATGTACTCGACGTTGTCGGGGTTGGCGGTGATCGTGTTCCCGAGCACATGGATTTGGACAGTTCCAGTCGGCGACTGGCGGAGGAGGTGGGCGTACCAGTCGCAGAGGTTGTCGAACTCGGCGGTCCACGTGGAACTCAGGTACGCCCTGCAGACAGAGCAGTTGCACCACGGCCGCCACCTCACCAAGAGGAGAAGCCCGGAGAAGGCGATGAAGGTGGCGGCGAAGATGAAGAAGAAAGAGGAGACGTAGCTTTGCAGCCATACCGCGGCTGCCATGCTTGGTCTCTCGGGGTTGGGATGGACCGGATAAGGAGGGGGAAGGCAACGGGGGAGGGGGCGTTGCTTTATAGGGGCAAAGCAAAGTGGATGGTGTACGTGCGACGACAGAGGCCTCTCGACATGACCGGTGATCGACAACCGCGCATGGGCTGCGCCAGCCACACGGCGAACACGGGCACGAACTCCTCGTGCGCTAAAAGGCGACGACTTGGGAGGGGAAGGCAGTCATAAGCGATGACGTCAGCGAGGGGAGGCAATGGAGCCGCACGGGACATCGGCTTCGCAGTCGGATTCACGTTTCGTTGGCTCTTTCCCTATTGGCGGAGCGATCGCGGGGCCCTGTTGACTTGACCTTCTCGTGTTATTTCTGTGTGCTTTGGACGGCCCGTATTGGGTCAATGATCGAAGCTCGCAGGTTTGGTGGTGGTGAAAGGTAAACATGAACTAATTAAGGAAAGATTGGGGTGGCAACTTAGCTTTAAAAGGGTATTAAAAGAAGGAATTAACATATATTAAATTAGACTTTGATGGAACATAAATACTTAAATTTATTGATCGTAAGTCTAAATTCAATATATCAATATAATTTTGTAATCATTAATAATATGAGACTATCCGATTGCTATATTTTCTTTTGTACTATAATATCTATCATAAGAAATAATGACTTTCGGTAATAATACCATTTGCTAAAATAAAAAAAATATATGTATTAATTATTTAAATTACATTTTTAACTCAAAATTGAGCTTACAAATCTATAGCTAAAAATGGATATGCTTCCCTTTTTTATTTTACAAAATAATTATGTTTTCTTTTTTTTATTTATTTCAATTGAATGAAATATAAATAAATAAAGAAAAAAAATCATGAAAATAATAATTTTGGTTAATTCATTCATACGTATTTATATGTATTTATAATATTTTTAGATTCCTAGAATAAGATATCGAAGAAGAATAAAAGGTCCTAATATAAGTGAAAAAGAAAAAACCAAAATAACTATGTTCCTTATTTATAATGCTTCAAATTCTTTTAGCAAAGTAGCAATGTGGGAAGAGAAAAATAAAGGCATCCTAAAAAGGACACTTTTAGCACATTTAGATTTCTCTAAGAAAATCATCCTAAAAAATATTAATCAATGATTATTTTCGCTAATTTACTCACACATAATTATATATATATATATATATATATATATATATATATATATATATATATATATATATATATATATATATATATATATATATATATATATATATATATATATATATATATATATATATATATATATATATATATATATATATATATATATATATATATATATATATATATATATAGTATCGAAGTTGGCAAGTATTTTTTAGGATGATAAACAAATAAAAAAAACTATTTGTAAATAATAAAAAAATTGCAAATTATGATTTGATTATTGTTTGAAGCATAGTTCTATGTTTTAGGAAGGAAAAAAAAAACATTAAATGCATCTGCCGACATTTTACATCCCATATCACATCAACATGATATATGACAACCCACAGATCATCGATCGTCTTAACTCGGCCCCCTTCCTCTCTCTATCTTTTGCTCTGTGCTGAATGCATTATTATTAGCATGGTCTGCAATATCGAACTATACCACTCGGTACGAGCGATACGTATCAGTCCAACAGATTATCGGTACGCGGACCGTTTGTTACCGGTCTGAGTGACTGTAGCACTATAGCAGAGCTATAGTATTCGGCACACCTGAGTATACCGCTCGGTACATCTGGGTGTATCGCTCGGTATACCGTACTATATCGGTATCGAGCCCAGATCAAAACACCGATACGGTACGGTATTACGAACCTTGATTATTAGTGTTTACCGGTAAACCATCGATACAAGTAGAAGCAGATCGTTGGTGTTTACGGGTAAACCATCGATGCATCGCTGCATGACTTCACCGACGCCAAGCAAGGCATGGGTGGCATCCATACATACCGTCATGTCGTTTGAGTCGGATAGCCAACACACGACGGTGGTCGCGACACGTCGGTAGCGTGCACAGCAATCCAACCACCGGTGGAGTTTGGTGTGGCTGTCGGAGTCGCACAGGAATGGCGTCCCTCACGTGTTCCATGTTTAACGTTCTCATGAATCAGTCTTTAATGATTTTTGTTTTTGTTTTTTTGATTTCGAAATCAAAAACTCATTTTTTTATTGATAAAAATAAAAATTAAATCAGTATACTTCGAATTTGATCTAATTCGATTCTAAAGTTAATGTCATTTAATGTAATAAAAACATTTAATGTGATAAGGATATCTTTCGGTCTTCTCATAGTTGTCATTTGATTTGATGAAACGGGAGTAGCTTTCAATTTTCTCTTTTGCTGGACTGCCATTTTCACCTCTCGCTAGCGTGTGGCTGTCTTCCACCAGTAGGTCGTGGGGACGTATGTGCTTCGATTGACGACGACTACTTCATCTTTTTCGATCGACAACTACAGTGGTGGGTGGAGGGTCTTTTATTTGGTGCTACTATTTCATCTTCTTCGATCGACTCACACTTATCAAATGATAAGTGTGTCCAAACAAATCCCATACGTGTTGTCAAAAAAAGAAAAAATGCATCCTTATGTATTTATATAATTGAGAATTCGAGTCGCATTGTTCTATATGATAATGATCTCTACGAACCTTGATAAAGAGTTTGTCAACATGTCAAATAAGCATAAGATTACATTTTGATTTCTTTTACGATTTTATTTCTTTTTATGTCAACGATCATATGCTTTGTCGAATTAGGGCAATTTATCGGAGATGTGTTTTGGAGATTGAATGCATATTGATGTTTTATAATTTTTTTGAAATTACGTTTGGATTGAATATTATATTATAAATACTCAATTGCTAATGTTATTTTAGGATCGTATTGTTTAAGTATTTGTGAGATGTTAATAGTTTTTTAAAAATTTCTCAAAGTTTTATCTTATAATATTGTTTCAAAAATAACCAAATATATAATAAAAACTCTATTCCTAATTTTTCTCTTCCATTCTCTTATATGATTTAATTTATTCATGAAATTTTATTTATTATTCTCGAATATCATTTTGCATTAGTTTATATGATTATATTATTTATTTATTATATATCTAGACCATACATAACTTTTTTTATAATAATATTGCATGCATTCAATTATTTTATTTTATTTATTTACTTACTAAATAAAAATATATATTCTTTTTTTTAATAAATATTTAAAATATAAATGATACAATTTATCACATAATGTCAAATGAAGTTTTGAAATATAATTTTTTCAAGAAACGTTGATGCTAATACACATTTAAGATTCAATTTTCATCTGTTATTTAAATTTTTTATAACTATATGTTCATTCAAACCTCTTTCTCTAAGTATATATTAAAAATATAAATATGTTCTATAATGGTTTTTTTTTAAAAAATGCTAAGAGAATAGTGGTATGCTACTTATGATTGAAAAATTCGAATGACCTATAATGAGTTTGCCCGAAAAAACCTATGCTTTTGAATCGTAATATCATTCAATCCCATATATGTTAGCCTCGACGAAAACCCCGATTTGATATATGATAATATCATTCAATCCCATATATGTTAGTCTCAACGAAAACCCCGATTTGATATATGGTAATATCATTAAATGTCATATATGTTAGCCTCGACAAAAACCCCGATTTGATATATGGTATATGGTGGCTTCGATGATACCATTGGTAGGGGGGTAGCGATAGGATCTCAAGGAACAAAAATCTGTCAAATTTTCAACAGGTTTTTTTTTTTTTTTAAGATTGCAATTCAACAAATGAAACCTAATTGATCGCTGCATGGTAGCAGCAAACTTCACATGAGAAACGAGAAAACGAAGAGGAGCATCCTCTTATGCCAACCCAAGTGGGGCTGTACATCCATCTCTTGTGTTATACAGACTACACTTCTCGATATAATGTCCTAAAATATTAATGCAGGCGGCAAGCGCATCGAATAGAACCACAAAGATGCTAGAGATCAACAACACAAGCTTTGGAACAGTGCAAGCTCTGCTAAAACATGGAAGCAGACCCCTAAAAAAGAGGGGTCATCGTCCCTCGAAATGACACGACAGGACAAAAAATGATGCAACTTGGTTTGGATGTTTTTGTTTCATTTGACACCTTAAACATCTCACATCATAGTGTAGAGTACTAATACTTCATACGAATACGTAGAAAAATTGCCCAAATGGTGCGATGGCCATTAAAGGCCATCTGAAGTCAACATCCTACGTATAAATGTACCTGCCATGTTCAATGCAAAGCTATTTTTGTATGTGTTATAAAACATTTCAGAAAAGGCCAGAGAAGGCTTCTTACATGGCAGTATCCAATTTCTTGGCAGCACGATTGGCACAATGTTGACCGACCCCATAGGCATATTGGCACATTTGGAAACATATTTGAAACCTGGTATCATACAGAAAATGGTAAAGAAAAGGTGAGAAAACGTCAAGAAATGTCCAAACCAGACGAGCAACAGACAATAGCGAAAAAGTTTTGGGGAAAAGAAAAAAGAGATTATGAAGAAATTGCAGCTAAAGCTTTTAAATTTAATAGCACTATTCTGACATATTAGACAGAAAGAAACCTGAGTTTGACTTGTTGGTAGTGGACGGCAAAAACTGATACCAGCGTTTCGTTTCGGACGAACCTGCGTGGCATTATGAAGATATTGCAGATAAAGGCATTAAAATTAACAGTTCGAGAAAATAATTTATAATGAACCACCCTTGCAGAATTTAGGCAGTGGACAGACATATCAGACATTATAATAGTTCATGTACACAAGTTTTGACAGAATATGACAGCAGAGCCTCGTGGGGCTGTAACTGCAGAAAATGAGTTTCACGCAACAATGAAACAAAGTCCTGCATCAATTCTTGGCCCTGCAATGCTTCGGAATAGGGCCATCAATAGCTTTCCTCGTCTGTTTCAGGCCTGCGGAGGTAGTATCGTAAACAGTTGGTCAACACCTGCAAGCACATTTAACCTCGTTAACTAGAGTGACACCTCCGACTCATCAACCTACAAAACAAGGCATGTATAGTATTCCGGCGTGTATCTGGTTCCCTCCGAAAATAAGAATGCAAGTGTCTAGCATTCTGAAAAATAAGTTCAACACTAAATAATTATTTTGCGTTAATACAGTTTGAACCATGGCCCCTTGTTGGCTACTCCAGACATGCCAAAATGCAAATGGCTCCAGACCCCATATATTTAGTCATTGAAGAATAACTACTATAAAATGAATTTTACCTGTGACAATGAACTGTTCAATGCAGCACCTCTGTAGCTTACATGAAACATATCCTTCGCTACTAGGCCCTGCAAGATAACACAAATATAAGCTTCACTCTTGTTCTTTATTCTTATTTTCCTTGGGTGCAGGATGAGAAAGAGACCTCAGTGTCAATCTCTGCTGACTCCACGTCTATATTGATGTCTGTTATGATCTTGATGATCTCCAAGAGTAGTCCTGGTCGATCAGCAGTCTCAATGTAGAGCAAGCTGGAAGATAAAATGTTCAGTTGGAGTTCGAAGATAATTCTTGAAATTCCTAATAATATAATAAGACTATTACTCAAAAGAACAAGAGCAAATAATGAAATAAAAGCACATCAAGTTTTATTATTAATTTGCAAATAGCAATGAAACATATGTAACACCCTAAAGGCACAAGAGAATCCTCGAGTGTAGAAAGGACAAACAGGAAATCTTGTAACAGGATGTAGCCATTTGCTAACGCAATACGGAATAAGAAAGATGTTGTTCCCGATCGAGTTATGCCAATTAATAACAAGGATTAACTGACATAGAAGTGCCATTATCTTAAATATAATTTAAATGTCTACACTAGGAAGCATAATTTTGCGCGCGTGCACACACACATCAATGCCTTGAGACCACTGCTAAGACATCTAAATCCCATAAAACATAATGTATAATTGATTATTGTATGTATTCAGTTCATTGCCAAACAAACAAAAAAGTCAAACTGAAAAGCATCAGTATAACATACTGACCTCAAATAAAGGGAAAATAGCTAAAGATGAAATAACTTACCTTCTCTTTGGTCCATCATCTTGCAGAAATACCTGTGTGGCAACATCAATATCTAGCTGTTGATTAAGAAATCAAAGATTTAGTAACTCATTTTGGAAAGCATGAATGACCACAAGACCATCTGAATTTGAATAACTATTTTTCAAGTCTGAATAAACAAGCATCAGATCCTCGTATAGGACAAGGACTTTATTCCATGACACAAGCAGTGTGCAGCACCTTGCTCATGCCAAACTAGTGCTACCATGCATGCCATGTGTCAAGTACTTTAGTGGGTATCACTCTTGAGGCTTGTTCATTCCTATGCAACCAGCACTGCATGCGTCACCTTCTGTCAGATACTTCTCTCCTCATCATCCTCCTCCCCTCCTCTTCTTTTCTGCCTCCTCCTTTTCCTCCTCTTTTTCTCTTCTCTCCTGCTTCCCCTTCTCCACCCTTCCCCCTTTGGGTATGTCAGTATGCTAGCACATATCAGACCCATAACAGTCCAACCATTGATTGGTATGGACTCGGTAACCAAAATTGTATTTCTTGGTTGTGACTATTTTGAACAAAGTAAAATGACTAAAAAACATAACTAAAATCTATGAATCCTCATATCTGTAACATTAAGGGTATTTAAAAGCAACACAAGCAAAAAGATGTAAAAAGCAACAAACAAAATAAATGTTTACATAATAAATAATCAACCGGAATATAAAAGGCATCAAAATTCACATTTTATTTATAAAAAAATTGTGAGTAACTAACAAGAGAGAACTTATATTAAAATATGAGAATCCACAAGAACCAGATATACTCTCATCAATCACAACAATATCATTAGCAAACAATGCACACCACAAAAGTCTACCCTGGATAGGGATAGCAAATCATCCCTCCATGTCAACAACAACACAAGTTTGTTATACACATTTTTCTTACTTCAATATAAATTCCAAGTTTGTTATACTCTCATCAATCACAACTTTTCTAAAACACACTTTATAAATATTGTGGAACTAAATCATATGCTTCTTTAAGTCACTCAAAACCATATGCAAATATTTTTTCCTCTCTATATTTCTCCATTAACTTTGTGAATAAATAACATCTAGTTGATCTTAAAAGCATCAGACTAAACTCATAAAACTATATCCTATCTTTCCTTCAACAATTCTTTCCTATGTATCATTAGCTTAGTTTTCTCTGCAATAATAGCATCTTTGACCATCTCCCTCGGATCAAAATGACTGGTCTTATTTTAGAGAACATTTTTTAGGGTTCAAATTTTTGTTAAATATCATTGTCTCCTGAATTCTCTCAAAACTTGATAGTGATTCTTTCAAGTCCTAACTCATACCTATTTTCATCTTCAAAGCATAGTTAGTCAGACAAGTATCAGGATTGGGTTCAGTTAGAAAACTGGTGTCAAAGAATTAGTTGGGCCAGATCTATCGAAAAATTAATAAAAAGTAAAATAAACCATAAAAGGCAAAACATTAGGAAACTATAAAATAAATTTTATGAACATGAAATTTATAAAACATGATAAAATTTCTCTTACTTTCAAGTGTTATTAAATATCTAACTTATAAGGATATGATTCCCTAATATAAATGATAAAAATTATATGAAAGATGGCAATGTTAAAATGGAAATTAATTCATTAAATAACTATGATATATTTATTAAAATGAATAATAGTTAGACAATAGTAAGATATTACTGTACAAAACAACCATTAAATATTTATCATACAAAATACTCAGAATTTATCCACCTATAGCTCTGATGATGGCGATAGACCTTAATGTGGGCCATAATAGTCTCTTATAACCGTATAGGTGAAGTGTAAGGTAGTGCAAATTTGTAACTTTAGAAAAATAGAATATTTTATTTGAAGAGTATATGAACAGTAATTTATTTGAAGAGAACACAAACAGTAATCAGAAAAAATCCAAATCTCATGAATTCTCCTTAATTTGTGAAATCATCCCTGCTTTCTTTAAAAACTTACAGCTTACTCCCCATCATCTTCTTTCTTCTCTCAAATAATTCTTTTCCCTATTAACTGCAGATGGCAAACATTGTGATAAAGATAACATTAGAAATTTAATTGTTAGAGTGAATAGCTCTTCTATCATTCATAACCATAGCCACAGGATCCATTTTTCTCTTTCCAGTATCTTGGTTTTCTCATTACCCCACTCGTCCCTTCAATTTACTTTTTCTTCTTTTGAGGCGATCAACTTCGTTAGAATTGGCCAACATTGGCCTACTCCAATTTAGTTACATCAACTTCATATAATTCCAAGTGATTTCCTGACAATAAGATGAAGAAATCAATCAATATTGCATCCATGTTCCACTGTACCAATATGGATTTCCACTATACCAGCATGGATTGGATACACCATTACAAAATCAATTTATATAGCAAAATGTGCAGAAAAGCTTCTTTAACTCATCAACTTAATTTTTATGGACAAGTCTACTATTTCAAGATTTACAATTAATTAAAATTGATTGTATTGAAAGTTATCTATGGAATGCTTATTATTTTTTTTTTTATAAAAAACCTCCATCTTTATTTCTGTATCATTAACAAGTACTTGTTGCTTCATCCATTATGCATCTAATATTATATACATCTCAAACCGTCCATTCGGTAGCCTTGGCAATCCAACAAATCCAAGTCCCAAACTCCTTTTTCCAATCCACTCTTAAAAGGCATTGTATTATTATCACTTTCCTAAATTCCATCATTTAGTTCAAGTAAAGAAATTTCCTATGAGCTGGGGAGTCTTGGTATGACGGTAAGGTTGCAACCTGAGGAAATAGGGTTTGAGTGATGGAAACACTCTCTCTATGTTTATAGGTAAGACTATATGTTAATCCTCCCTATACCTCGTGCAATGATTACAGCTCTCAAGAAAAATTTACCACTTACGTTTTTAGATTTTTTTTTGACACATTACCTCTTTATCAATGCCTATCGATGGACAAACTTACAAAAAAGAAATCTGACCACTTAACATGAGAGCACAAAAGACAAAAAACAATAGCATTTTCTAATAATAGCTTGGTTAGATAGTTTCAACCAAAAAACATCAGACTATATACCTTTTTCTCTGGGGGTTTGACTCCAAAAACTTCACCCATTGCCAGCCTTTCACTCGATTCCTATTAAAGAGACACTTAATTAAAAGAATAAAACAAATAGACCATCTAAAATTAAGCAAGCTAAGTAGTTACACACAGGATGATACTTCAAAAGATTGTTGATGATGGAAAGGCGAATCTTTTCTAGCATAGCTGGATCCTCAACCTTCCGCCCCCTGAAAAGTTAATTGAAGCTACTATTAGATCCAGTTAATAGCACATGAAGCTTGTTCAATGCTATAATTAACATTAAGAATATTCTTTTCAAGATAGAATAGTGCATATAGACATGCATGAATTTTTTATTCTAATCTAGCAGATGTGTAAAACATTTACCAGTGGTTTTTGTTATTCATGATGCATATACTAGAAAGTTTATATATGCACAAATGAATAATATTCATACACTAAACAAATTTTTTAGCATGGCATATTTTTACTCCCTCAGCAACCAATCTTAGTAATCAATATACAAAGTTCCCAAGCTTGCAAGATATACACTAGAAATCAAAACAGTAGTTGGTTGTGTGAACCTAGATTCAGCATATGATGCTTGTAGATGGCATGGACCACACAAGTCTTTGGTAAGGACTAGGGAGCAACTGAATTTTAGTTGGTCATGAGATTTGAGTTGAGAGCCATCATTTCAATTTAAGACTCAATTGTTTTTTGTTTTTTGTTTTCCTTGTATTACTTGGATTTTAACGAGTTCAAATGAGGTATCGCTAAATTAAAATATTTAAGTCAGTTAAGGTTCAGTAAGATATCTTAAGTGGCACTTACCTTGAGTGATACACTGCATCATCACTGAAGCAGTGGGCCCATTGTGAGGTATTCATCCAAATGAAAGAGATGGGAAAAGAGGATAAACATTCAGCTCTTTTGAGGTGCATGGGAGAGCCATTACACCGACAAAACTCTTCTTCAATGCCTCTTCTTCTTTCTCTTTCCTTTACTACCTCTTTTGCTCAGAGATTAAATAAGATACATGTATATATGAGTTTTGAGTCATGTGAACTCTAGTTTTGAAAAAAGGAACAAAATATTGTCGGCTTGTTCTCTCACTGGCTCTCTGGTGAAACTTCTGTTTTTCATCTCTTATGATCAGTTCTCTTGCTCTCTTCTCCTTACTGCATATTCCATCTCTGTCCTTTGCTTGCTGTTGATTTCTTGGATTTTTAGTGTAACCGCATCATATGTTATCAACACACATCATCAGTTTTAGTCGAAGATCATTCGACTTTGGTTTCTTTTAATTCCAGCATTCTGTTCCCTAAAAAATGCTTGTAAACTTCCAGATGAAGACCTAAATTATCTTATTATTTTGTCTCATAAAGCTCTTTTCTTTAATTTAAGTAACCCTAAACCCATAGGGTTACATCACATCATTGGCAAAGGATGAACAATAACATTTGACATATATAGTACCATAGTATGTTATGCATGTGTAACATTGGTCCATAGAAAGAAAGATAAAAAAAAGACAGAATAATGGCATAAAATCCAGCTAAGATGTCCAATACAATTCAGATCAAGAAGTTTCAAGAGACTAACAATAGAAATATAAAAAATGGGTACACTCAAAAGAGATTATTTTAAAGTCATGCAAGAAGTTTCTAAATGGATACAGTACACCTCCCATTCTTTATGTAGAATAATTTGGAACAAAGGCATAATAAAACTAGTGACTTCAATAAGGACAGACACTGAAACAATGTCAGACAGAAATTAAAGTACTCACGCCCGCATAATGAAAAATTTTGTCTTCACAACAGAATCCTCAGTTGTCACAGTTCCTTTTGTCACATCCAGTCCCAAATCCTTAAGAGACCGCATCTACGTCATTGCAATAAAATTTGAAATTAGAATTTCCTACAATGAGATTAACAACCAAAAAGCCCTCATTAATCCATATACATAAATCAAATCATCAAACAAAAATGAAAAGAAATAACAAATCTTCAAAAGTACAGAATAATAAACTAATTGACCTCAATCGAACAAATCAAATTCAACTCTAACAACAATCCTACTAACCTTTAGCCTAGAAAGAACTCAAATGTTCAGCAGGTCTCTTTGCCTAGCTTAAAACGGGTTGTTTAGCTCTCTCTCACCTTTCCCCTCTCTCTTACAACCCTTAAAATAGGTTTCTTTAAGGTTTCAACTGACCAAAACTAGCCTTTCACAGTGCCACAGGTGCATACCAATGTACCATTTGATGGTGCATTGGCACAGATCAGACTTGTTTTAATCACACCATCAACCAGCATGGGTCTGGTACCAAAATTTGAAAACCTTGAGTGATGTTAATTTATTTAGTAATCCATAAAAGCATTCTCTACATGTAGCCAGAAAATACTCTGAGAATATAACTTGTTAAACCATTTTCAAGCAGATATATACCAATCTTTGTAAAATTCCTTTAGAATATGGTAATAGGATAAAGGACTTTACCGTGTCCACTAGTGCTCCCAAACGGTCACCAAAACTAAGTTGCACGATTGTTGCATCGGAATCTGAATCTTGATCTATCAAAACTATTGGCATTGGCACTGATTCTTGATCAGACATCTGCCGTGGATCGTAATCATATCAGAAGAGCAAAAGTAAGAAATACTTAAAAAACAGTTATTAAAAACAGATTATAAGTTTAGACAATAAAGAACAGGCAAGACCTACTGCTGTCAAATGCCTTACACATAGAACAAGAAAACACTTCATATGAGATCGTAGAAAGACATCAAAGTTCAATACGAATATCATCTGTACAAGATTTGAACCACTCAGAGTCTAATTAAATACTTAAAAAGAGCATCCAGAAGTCATCTACAATAAATTCTTTTATCAATCAACTAATGCATGTTTCCGAACAAAATCATTTCAAATTTCAGGGGATACAAGAACAAGCACTGCTCTAAATACAAGTAGAATCATGACAAATCAATCTAACAAATTGTACCAAATATGTTGGGCTATAAGTCATCTAAGTTGTCTAGCATTACACCACCTTGGATTTTGTGTTTACTTTCAGATATAAGTAAAATCTCAGTTTAATCAGTTGAAGTTATACCTTACCTATAGTAAACGAATTTTGAAATAACAATTAAATAACACATTGTCCCTTACAGTTGGTACAAGATTATTTGCTAATACAACTCTTCAGCTCCTCATAGTGAGGGCATATTTATAAAAAAATAACTGGAGTACACAGGAAGATTTTATGACATACCCTTGACGAAGATCCCAGCATATCAGCTGAATTGATAGAAGTCTGAGGGCAATTCCTACATCATAAAGTTAAAATAGATGGTCTTTGAGATCGTCAGATGCCAGTAATTGGATATGTACCTTAACCGAAATGCTCAGAGTAGAGAACGAAGCATAAACAAGGAAAATGAAAATTGTGTTGCACCCCCTGGCCCCCAAATCCCTCTGTAAACCCTCTAAAAATAATAAAGGAAGAGAACAACATTTATATAAAGTGTGATTCGAGAGAATATGTCACTTAAAAATTATCTTTCCAATTTATACAAGCTCTCAATGGAGAAATAACAAAAAATATATTAAACCTCAGGAGGTATATTTATCATATTTACAATAACATAAAGTAAACAAAAAAACTGAAACTAGTAGAGTCCATATTGGCATTTAAAGGCTCTACTTCCAATACTGGTTGAAGTGTTCTGATCCCATACACCTTTACTTTTAAGGCATTAAACTATAAAGCACATTGACTTTAGTACCATTTCATGCCACAGAGCTCCCGCCTTCCAGATTTCGTTCACGATAGCAGGAAATAAAAAAGAAAATCATTATCACATTATTAATGTGCAATCTTCTCGTCAAAAGTTGGGACTTACCAAGGCCACATTATTAATGTCCTCAACTACGACTTACGGTTTTGTTATTGTTATTATACTCTTCTCATCAAAAGTGATGACTGACCATGGGATCAGTTTGCATTAATAAATATATAGGAAGAAAATTAACTTGTTGAGTACCGAAGGCCTCAATTAGTTGTTTCAGAAAACATTATTACAAGAATACCAGAACTAGCAAATGAAACCGGAATCAAGGAATTGACTCGAACCATCTCAGAAACAACATCAAATCAAGCATTCCAACAAGTTAGAGCAATCCAATAATTCTACCAGCTGACCAACCAGTGACAACACAATCTCTATCAACAATTCAGTGACTCGACCAGATTATAACAAAAACAAACATCTGGAGATAAAATTAAATTCTACATGGTATAATGACAAAGGAATCAGAATATTCAAGAAAAATCCGCATCAAGAACCACTGCAATTATTTCAATCCACAGATAATGCGCGAGAAATCAGAAGACACCTAAATCGAACCAGAAACGACAAGGCATCAATCAGTCGTCTCATAAAACATTTTTACAAGAATACGGAACTAGCAAACAAAACCTGAACCGAGGAATTGACTCAAATCATCTAACGAACAACAAAAATCAAGCATCCCAACAATTCAAAGCAACCGAATTATTCTATCAGTTGACCAATCAGTAACAACACAATATCTATCAACAATTCAGTAACTCACCCAGATTAAACCTCCTATGAGAAACCAAAAAAACAAACATCTAGAGACACCATACACTTGTACATGGTAGACTAACAAAGGGATCATAATAGTCCGCATCAAGAATCACCGTGACCATTTCACACCAGAGATTATGCTCGCGAAATCAGACGAATCCTAAATCAAACCAGAAACGACAAGAAGCACGATCCTGACAGCCCCAAGAACAACCTACCGGTGAGAGAACAAAAATCAATAGCAGCGAATCGGAGCTCACCCGCGCATCGTCCCGAGGAATCCGCCGACGGAGACGAAGGATCCATGGAAAAGCGGCGAGAACCGGGCGGTCTCGTGGCGAATGAAGCGAGGGTGGAGGAAACCGACCGCGAGAACCCTAGATTGGCGAAGAGCGGTAGCGGAGAGGGAGTGGGAGGAGAGGAAAGCGGTGGCCAGAGCCATCTTCCAGGGGGAAGAAGAGACCTTTCGGCCGCGGATCACAATCGAGTCGAGTGATGGGAGGAAGGAAGAGACCGCACAGTGACAACAAGTGGGCGTCGCCAATATATAACAAGGGTGCGGATGCTTTTTTAGCCGCCCCACGAATCAGCGAGCAAAGCTCTGTGGGACCCGCAGTTTTGGATGGATGCTGGGTGAGCCCAACATTGCTGTGGTAACAATGACGATGTGACGAAAGCAATCAGATCGAGTCACGGATCGTCGATCGCTGATCTGATTGATAGGCTCACTGGTTTAACTGTATCCTTGATTAATATTATGTAAAAATGTATAAAACACTTTAAAATCTTATGTATCATTAGAAATATTTTAATTATATATCGTAAGCATAATTGAAATTCAATTGGTGGGAGCCTACAATTCAAAATTATACGTAATATAATATTTTTAAAAATATTAAATATCAAAATTAATATAAAAATTTACAAACCATAATCTTATAGATAGACAATGATCGACGAAAAAGAGTTATCGGATGGAGAGGACACGAGGTTAAGAGTCACCTTGGTTTGGTCTGGACCGAAGGCGTAAGGACATCATAGGAATTCATATAGTAGTCCTACGAGTCAGTTGATGGGACACTAAGGTATTTAAAATGATTCCGAGATAATCTTCCGAGGGAATTATTGAGTGGCAGAATCGATTCTTCAGTAGGTTCTTACATAAATGTCAATATTGGTGGGAGAGAGTTTCTTGACCCAATTGCTCGAACGCTCAAGTGAGTTTTTAAATAGCATATAATGTAAATGAGTTATTTGGAGAGTGATCCAACCGTGGGTTAGCATGGAGGGTCGAATTTTATTTTTAACCATGGAAAAAATTATTTGTAACGATTGATAACGTCTTTCTTTTGACCTTTTGTCCACAAAGGTGACAAATTTGAATAACCTCCTATGGATTATTGTCCACGAAGGTCGACCGAGGGAGAGGAAAGATAAGCCTAAACGATCTTCTATGGATTGTTGTTCATAGAGACTGATAAGATCAATTCGAATGATCTCCTATAAAATGTTAGTCACGATAATCGATAAGTAATAACTATCCCCACGTCAGTACCAATGCGTTGAGTGATTTAGCCTTATCTTTCATGTTAGTGCATTTATGACAACCAATTAACGAGTTGAAATTGATTATCAAAATATTTTCTTAAAAAAAAAGAAAAGAAAGAACAATTAGATATATATATATATATATATATATATATATATATATATAAGAAAAAAAACGATCGATATATGTAAACTGTAGAGAATGATATCAATATAAAAAAGACGGTACACTAAGAGAAAAATAAAATTTTAATATAAAAGGTATATAAAATATAATATAAAAGGCATAAAATAGCATGAAATATAATGACATTGAGTAAAATAAAAACCAAAATATTAATAAAAATACATTATTTATTGTGAATCTTAATTCCGATCCCAGAATTATCACGTCAATCGTGTAAGATGACTTAGGCATTCATATTAAAAGAATGAATTTTCAGTTCTATTTCCAATGAACAAAGCTGGTGTCAACCACAGTGCAATTACATGCATCAAAGTCCCTCTCATAAATTCTTATTGAATCTATGATGGCCCTTAATGTGGGCACCAGGGAGGGTATGGAAATTATGCTTTGTGCTTGTTCAAAACTTTAATTAGGGAAAGAAATTAATGAATAATGTTAATATGACCAAACACACTTATAGTTAAGTAATATCATTTTTAATAAATCTTTCATAATAAATAGAGAGTGATTTAAATTTAATTTATTATGGTAACAGGATTAGCATCACAACATTTTTGCTCTTCTAGTTTCAATGTACCAACATTAGTGTAAAGGGCAATTGCATTCAGTTTCACTATTTTCAAACACATTTACCATGTTCTAATTCAATATTATTGATCTCTCTTGCCATTACTCTTGCTCTGGAAACAAATCATAAAAGAGAATGTTGTTGTTGTTGTTGTAGACATATTCTGTTAACAACAAAGATTGCAGATCTTTCTGGTCAATGTTCTATCACTGAGAGCAAACTAATGTTGTTCATGGACACAACAATGCAGATGTTCCTTGATATTTATCTTCGCAATGAATACAACTAAGGACGTGGTGAACATTATTAAACCAGGGCTTCAGCCACAAGCAACAGCAACAACACAGTTCAATGATCAAACCCAACACTCATCAGCCGGCTTCTACGCATAGCTGCACATCCCATATCTGCAATGGCTTCCCTTGCTGCACTTCTTGCCACACCCGCCGCAGTTCTCATCGTTGTGAAACGGATTCAGGCATTTACCTTTGCAGCAAACCTCGGCAAACTTGCACTGCACCCCGCAGCGGCCACAATTGAACAAGTCAGTCTTCAGGTCCACGCAAAGATTCCCGCAGCAGGTCGGGCCGGGACTTCTTGGGAGTTTGCACAGGTTTCGGTGCTCCTTGCACGACAAGGAACCTCTCCATCTGTGCCGACCCAGCATGCGACTAGCTTCGTCGGAGAATGAAGTCATCTGATCCTGCTCGCCTTTGTGAGTATCTTCTGCGGCAAGAGAAGTGGTTAAAGCCATCAAGAATATTATCAGAAGGAATGACCTCATCGTGTGCAAGGAAGCTCTTCTTAAGTGTTGTTGCAACAGAAAGATTGCAGGGATGAGGAGAGCTTATGGAGGGTTGGGAGGTACTTATAAGGGAACACAAAGGAGGTAGAAGGTTGAAGTATGCTAATATGACAGTTGCATTGTGTTGGAGGATAACATTTTTGTTCAAGTAATAGAGGAAAGTTAGGCCTCTCAATGGACTGCCAAAAGATTCACAAGACACACATCTAGAACTGGAAACATGGGATTCCTTTTGCAATTACTTTCTGAGTCATGGATTATCATGGCCAGTTGGGATGGAGAGTTTGCCTACTAAATTGCATTCACATCAAAGGCAATGTATTATTCCTCACAGAGAGTACTCTCTCTCTCTCTCTCTCATAGAAAGGTGACCTGAAAGGAATAAAGAATAAACTGAGTGATTCACAGAATATATTTGTTTTGCTTTAAAGAACCTTTCCTTGATGATTCACACTTATATAAAAACGTGTAAACAGTTGAATTTAAGGAAAAACTATAAACTAAGCATGATACAATTTGATTGGCTTTAGAAAAGCTTTCCTCACTAATTCCATCAGATTCCTTGACTATTTCTGTCTTGGTTTCCCCATATAGAGTTTCCTATTCCTCTTGATAGCACTCAGTGCATGCATCCTAGGGCTCATAATTAGTCCAGATGTCCATTTTTTTTCATAAACATCATAAGCTATTAGTAATAAAAGATCAACATAAAATTATTACTAAAAAAATTCACAAGGTATCATCAGCAAGTGTTGATACATAATTTTGGCAATATCTTCTGATATGAATGAGTATATTTCTGTCCAACAGCACCCAACTTTCCTGCTTTGGTATTTTGAACATAAGACTACAGACGGCCACATCAAAACCATGCTAATCTAGAATGCTCATTAATTTTCAATTGTTTTACCATGTGTTGAGCTCAACCTGGACACAGGCTAACAAAGTAGTCATATGGCATTATTATGTGCTAGAGCAACAGGTGTGTCATGGCTTCCCCAGGCCATATGAGATGTGTGTTTAGACTACATAGCATGACTAGAGTACTGTGCCAATCATTTGAAGTATATGTTTCAGTATATTTTAGCCCAAACCCATTGAGATTCAACAGTAAGATTATTTCTTTACAACCTAGATGATCAGGATGCGACTCATGGAGTAAGGACCGTAAAGTTACATACTATAAGGTCCCGCATCAGAAGGGCTTCAATGGATTCACCCATTTAAGGGCATCAACGATCTCCAATCAAACTTTTGATATTCAGTCACAACAGTGTGAAAGAACTTTAAGAGATATTAGAAGTATTAGACTTAGCTAGATAAAAATGTTTATACAACACTAACAGTATACTCATTCGAGAATATTAATATCCATCAGCTCAGTGATTTTGGACCAAAATCATGCAAAATGTAAAAAAAAATAATAAAATGTTGTACAAGTAGTTGGCGTTCATTTAAGTACTTGTCTACATTCTACAACCTATCGAAAAAACATGTTCTTTATTTTTCAGAAGAGGCTTCAGAAATTAAATAGTTAATGGATCATAATACTCCATCAAAGAAATTGCAACATTCAAAACATCGAAACGTCTTAAAGACTGGACATCAATAGAATGCTTAGTCTTGTTCCTCATAAGAACAACAATAACAGGTCATAGTCTACCAGTTATATGGTGTTGGAAATATGAATCGTTTGTCACCATTGAACTCTTCACATACAGCATTCTTATTTAAATTTAGAGTGTTCAAATTTTTTACTTATAATTTCTAGAAAAGTCTCCTTAGACATCTCTCTACCTCTAGTCATGCCACAATTACTACCAGTCTCATCTCTTCTAACTACAAAAACTATGGGTCTCTTACACATATTATAAGCATCACCTTTTTTATTTCATATATGCCCAAGGAGATAAACATGTTTCATAGTGAACATCTCGCCTACGAATAAAATCAACCTTGAAGTGATCAATTAGAATAGAAACTGTTCAATTCCAGTCCAAACCACCAAATTAATTTACACCCGGTCTGACATTGCTGAAACTTCAGAGACTAACAAAAGTTAAATTCGACAAACGTTTAACAAACAGGATCAAACCATAAAATCTACATAAAGCCTTTTTTAAATACTAATCAGTACCATACCACTTCAAATCCTTCTTGCAGCTTGCAAAGCTAAGAGTTTTAGCTATAAGAAAAATGCTTCCAACATTCAACAAACAGAGAGAAGCGTATCTGTGAAAATTGCTTTCTTCTACAAATTGCCCGAAACTACATCTCTTGGGTTGAAAAGTTCTCATGTTAGTGATTCCAGGAAAGTGAAATCTTAACAGTTTTGTGTTCCAGAGTTTCCAAATGCAAAACTTCATATCAAGGTCATGATATTTACATGATTGCAAGCCAATATTCGGATTTGAACTGCAATTATTGAAATATGTTACCCAATAAATCGTCGCCAAACAGTTCCAACCAATTATACCCAATTTCATATGCTTACATACCACAAGAAAAGAACAAGAGAGGAGCAGTTACTCTAATGCTCGGAGGGACTCATTGGAAACCCAACAGCAGCCTCGGGCGGGTGGGCACCAATGGGCGCCACCGTCTGTGCCGAGACTCCAAAACCTTCTCCCGTCACCGTCAACCCGCTACCGTCCTCGAGGGCCATCAACCAAACCCTGGAGCGACCGGTTCCGGCAAGGGCACCCGAGGTGATTGCGCCAGATCACGTGACAGGAGCGTGCGGTGTTACGTATGAGAAGGGATTTCTTAAAGCGGAGGGATTATACTCGTTATAAAATATAAATACGGTGATATATATATATATATGTTTGTGTGTGTGAATTCCGTCCAATTCTATCTCCGCCTCTCTTCCCCTCGGTCATGTCGAATCTAACGTCACCTTCACAGGCACCATCGACCCTCGTTGGAGTCGCTCTCGCGCGACAAAGAAGGAAGCAATGGAGACGACAGCGACAGCCCTCATGCCCCCTCTTTCCTCGTGCGAGGATCGCGGGCAAGGATGGCGAGGGTCACTGCTGCCTCTATGAACTGCAGTCATCTTTCTTCCGATCATGTCCTCTATAAACAACATGGATTGCGAAAACAAACCTTTGTGCAACAAAGAAGCAACAATTATTCTTAACCACCAGACGATGAGACGAAGTGTAACTCATGGGACAAAGAAGCGAAGACATGTTTGCATGCATCTAAGTTGCACGACGAAGACGACAACACTCATCAGCAACTTGCCTTGCAGACGCCGTCGCAGCAGGCGCCTGGGCACCGGTGATTGCAACGACCACAGTTGTCGGGGTCTTTCTTCAAGTTGGCGCACTTTCTAAAGTTGCAGCAGGTTTCGTCGGGCAGGCACACTTCGGGATAGTACTTGCACGTCACCGGAACCACCATCGGACGTCGCTGCACACCTTCTTTATCGGCTGCAGCAGCAGCAACAGCAACAGAGATGGCCAAAGCCATCAAGACTATTGTGAGAACGAAAGCAGCACTTCTTCTATGTAGTTTCATGGGCGAGAGGTCTGTGGTAAGCATCAAAATCATATAATCATGTCATGGAGCGAAATAAATTTAATATAAATCAAATACGTATAGATTAAAGATAAGATATACATACCTCTTGATGTCATTCTGAATACCTTTATTTGATTCGTAGAATATAACAACACTGCAACAAAAATATAATAATACTTATTTTTTCATAAAATCACTATAAGTGATGAAATAAAAACTACAATGAAACCATAATACATCTATAGGCTCATGTATCATATGTTATCGCATCTAGGTGGTCTTATTTATTTATAGATGAGAGTAAAACGTGTAGAATAAATAATTAGGAAAGTCTCTCATTGGTAATTAATAAAATTTTACCATAAATATACTTTCATTTTAATAATTAAAATATCTAAAATAACTGTAATATCTAAAATAATAATTAATTTATTTAATAATATAGATAATCAAACATAACAATAATAAATTATGTCACGTGGATAAAAATAAAATACCTATAATTTATTTTTTTATTTAATTCTAATAAAAAAATTATCAGGATTTATGATATAATGTTATTATTATTGAATTATGATTGGTGATATAATATTAACAAATTAAAAGGGATAAAATTATAAATAGAGGATATCAACGAAAATAATCATTTCACCAGGGTAAAATAGAAATTTTATAACTCTAGTAAAAAATAGTTGATTTTTAAAGAATAAAATTATAATTTTATTGGGACATATATCTAATTTTTGAAGGCTAAAAAATCATCAAGCGATATTGGAATTAATAGCTTTTATAAAAATAAAATTGACCTTCGCTAGGATGGAAGCTCTAAAACCCTAATGTCTCACCCTTTCTCCAACCATAGTCACCGCAGCCTACCAAAGTGACCAAACATCGGCTAAATATTAATGGCAATCTAAAAAAGTGCTGCCATCATGCCTAGCTATCATTGCTCTTAACTATCCATAATAATATAACTCCTCGTTGTTGTAGTGTACAGAAATCTAGAGACAACATCACATGCGTAGTGGAAGAATAGAAAACAAAAACTTCAAATTTCTCAAAAAGGTGTTTATCGTCGTATGAAAAATAGAAAACATAACACTTCCATCAAAGTGACTGATGCCCTTGATAGGATTGTCACACTTCCATCACTACCCATAATAATACAACTCCTCATGGCAGTATAGAAAAATCTAGAGGCAACATCACATGCGTAGTAGAAGAATAGAAAATAAAAACCTCAAATTTCCTAAAAATGTGTTTATAATCGTGTGAAGATTGGTGTGCAAAAACTCACAAAACTGAAAATTGCATATATGAAAGATAGTGTTACCTAGAGAGATCATATATCACTGAAATCTGCTAGGACCGTGATGATACTAAAAGAGGGGGTGAATTAATACTTACGTAAAAATTTATCGGCTTGAAAATTCTTGTTTGATGAAAATGTTAGGAATTCTTGAGGGCGATATCACATGCGCAGTGGAAGAATAAAAAATAAAATCCCTAATTCCTAAATATATATTCGTTGTTATGCGAAGATCAATGCACAAAATCCGTGAAATATAAAATCACGTGTGAGATGATTATGTTACATAATGGATCCTCCCCTATTGAGTATTGGATCTTCATCCAACTACCAGAGCCTCTTAGATTAGTGGATCTCTGTCCAATAATCTCTCATGGACTCTTATCGGATCTTATCCATATGATCCAATAATTCATGAGCTTATTATATATCCAATAAGATAGGGGTTCCAATGGATATATCATATCCGAACCTCTACTAATTGCGATGCCTACCATATGTGTGTGACCCTCTAGGCCTAATATTGAGTTGGTCATGAGTTATACATGTCAGAACTTATTCTGGCTTAGTAAATTATTATCTCTATAATAATTCACTCGACTCTGCGGACGTTCTAGGCCACTACGCCGCAGTCCCTAGATGATACAGGAGAATCCAATCCATTGGACCTGTTTGTCCTCAATTACTATGTACCTATAGTCCATCATCTATCTAAGATCTCAAAGACCATATACCGGGTATGGTGCTGTCAAACCAATACAATTTCTACTCGAGTCTCGCTTTAATCGGATTCTCCCGGAGAACTCTTTTTTTCTTAATCCGAATGACCCTAGTCAGGGATTTGTTTGAGTAAGAATATATGAGATATTCCTCTCATGACACCGAGAGTGGATGATCCTTTATCAATACTCAAGAGCCCTTGTAAAGTCGGCTACCACTCTCGATGATCGACTGTGCTAGATTTGAGACATCCAAACCTATAAATATGATATCAAAGAGTGGAGCACTCATATAGGACATCCTTGGTATCTTAAGTCTAAGTACTAGATACACCATTAGGACTACGGAATCACTAACTGGCAATAAGGCATTATCAACCATTCAACATTCCGTAAGCGGATCAATTAGTGAACTCATTCCACAATGAGCACCTGTATTGTATCTCTAGTGTCCCTATACGAGCAGCTATGAGATTAGCCGCTTCTATCATATGGACAAAAATATGGCACACAAGTATGTCTGATTATCTCGATGTGTCTCTCGAGTAACACATGACTAAGATTATTTAGGTTCTATGTTTAAATGTGAATTGATCTCATTATCGTGATCTCATCACGATCCGATTCTCATTACACAGATCCATTGATATCATAATATACTTATGCATCAAGCAATGTAAAGTGAGAAAATATCATAATAATAATGAGCAAAAAGACTGCGTGTTATGTTACACGTGATATTACTCACATGATTGGCTTGTATGATACCTATGATTAGCATGCAACACACATCGCCATGACTCTACCATCATTCTTGACAATTGAAAAACCATCATGCTAGCAATTGAGGTTCTACGATTGCGACTCCTTGTGATATCGTCAACAACGATCCACGTTACCACCTACAACTCTCTATAATGTCCTATCCTATGATATCAATGATAGAACATATAAGATAGAAAAATATATCGATAGCACAAAACAAAGGATGCTGATACTAATTATAATCATAGAATTAAAATTATACTATTATACTAAGTAAATTTAATATGAAATCAAATATGTAGAGATCAAAAAATAGAGGTGCATGTATTTCGTTGCTATTCAAAATATATTTATTTGTTTAATTCATAGAATGCACTTTATAATTTGATTCATAGAACATAACATCATCGATATACGAAAAATAGTCATACTCGTTAACTTCTTTTTTCCTATCTTTCATAAGGCTACTATGAACGATAGAATAATAATCGAAGGAAGTTGATAATATATTTATAATATTACTTCGTATTGTATCATATAATATCATATTGAATCTCATTGATATCTTGATTATTTATAAGGGAGAATAGAAAATCTATGATAAGTAATTTGGAAAGTCCCTCCGATCAATATATCACTTAAATAATCATATCATAAATGAACTTCCTTTTATTAATCGATAACCAAATATAATCCTAACTTTAATATATCTTATTCAATTAAATAGAATCTCAGGATAGAGGAGGAAGATGAGATTTTTTTTCCTTATTTTTGGATATTTTATGCTGCTCAAGTTTTGTGTATTAATCTAAAATTATAATTAACTTTAATATGAATCCAAATAATATCGAATTTGGAATGATTTGTGGCCTAAAATCCAGCTTTGGGAGGCAATAAGACCTTGCATGTGATCGGAATTAAGTTGATATAACTTATTTTTATGAATTTAATTTCTCATCAGTCATTAAGTAAAGATATAAGGATGGAGAGTCTGTTAATACAATAGTTCTGCAAGTACTTGAGTCAAATTAAGATCAAGGACATCATTGTTTTCCTCCCATCGACTGATGATTTCTAATACACTGTTACTGACGGAGGATAGATCCTCTTCACGGGCCGCCAACGATCCGTCGACGGAATGGACAGCATTTTAATGGGCCCGTTATGATAAATTTCATTCGACCGAACCGTGATCCGGATTCTAGATCCGGTCCTTGCTTAAGGAAACCCTTACCGCTATCATCAAAACCCTATACCCCTTCTCTTCCGGTGCTCTCCGCTGCCGCCGCGCGTGTGCACCCCCTACTCCTCTTCCGGTCCTCTTCCCTGCCGCCGGGCGTTCTTCCGGTTCTCTTCCCTGCCGCCACGCGTGTGCACCCTCTCATCCTCTTCCGGTTCTCTTCCCTCCGCGTGTGTGCACCCCCTCCTCCTCTTCCGGTTCTCTTCCCTGCTGCCGCGCGTGTGCACCCCCTCCTCCTCTTCCGGTCCTCTTCGCTGCCGCCGCGCGTGTGCATCTCCTTCGTTTCTTCTAAGGATGGGCGGCGGCGGGGGGAAGAGGGAGAAGGCGGAAGGGAGTGACGTAGACGAGCATGAAACACGGGAAAAGAAGAAGACGAAGAAGGGGACGACGCTTCCCTCGATGATCAAGAATAAGGAGAAGAGGAGTGCCGTCCATGCCAAGCTCAAGCGTGAGAAGAAGATCGAGAAGCGGAAGCAGGCCAAGGAACGAGAGGCTGCCGTCAAGCGAGCCCTTGACCTCGGCGAGGAGGCAAGTTCTTTCCCCCTTGATCTCCACATTTTGCTTGGCTTTTGCTTTTCGGGTTATGAATCTTGTTTCTTGATCAATAGCCTCCGGAGAAGAAGGTGCCGCGGACGATCGAGAACACCAGGGAGGTCGATGAGACGGTCTGTCGACCTGATGATGAAGAGGTGAGCGTGCTGTTCAGTTTCTGTTTTCTTCTCTTGCTTTCTACTAGATGTTGGTCAGTTATTCCTGATAATGGCTAGTCCAGTTATTTGCAGGGAATGATGCCGATGAATTTAGCCAAGTCCTGAAACAAGAAGTGACGCCAAAGATACTAATCACCACAAATCGTTTCAATTCCACAGTACGTTTTTAGTGTTCGTCTTTCCATCACTTTTACCTTTTCTTTCGTTGTTTATTTGTGTGTCCTTCTTGCCCTATCTTTAAATATTTTTTAGGATTCATGGAATCCATATTTACTAGGAACTAAGGCCACCACTGAATTCTTACCATTTTGAAAATGCATGCAGAGAGGTCCTGCCTTCATTCAAGAGTTATTGTCTGTGATTCCAAATGCTCATTACCATAAGAGAGGAACCTATGAACTGAAGAAGGTGAAGCATTTGTGATGAACCAAAATTCGGGTTTCTTATTTTGCTGAGCCTTTATTATGATGATTGTTTCTCTTATTGCAGGTTGTTGAATATGCAAAGAACAAAGACTTCACTTCAGTTGTAGTGGTCCATTCAAATCGAAGGGAACCAGGTTAGAAGCAACAGGGGAGATAGTGACTCTTGTTTTGTCATTGATTGTTGTTTGTTTTTACATCTGTAATTCTGTCTTTAAATACCTGTTTTTTTAGATGCTCTGTTGATCATAAACTTGCCTGATGGACCTACGGCACATTTCAAACTATCTAAATTAGTCTTGCGGAAGGATATTAAGGTACATTCACTTGCACTTGAAAAATGCATGAAAAATAGCTGAGTTCCATCATACTTTGGAGTTTCTCTTCTTGCTTCCATACATTCATTTAGTAACTAGAGTATGTACGAGTTGACATGGTTTATTTCACTGGCAATATGAACTCAAATTTTTACTTGCGCTTTTGAAACATGGGGACATCTTAGAAATGCATCCTGGATTATTATACTTATAGAGCACAATGTTGTCAAGTATTCACAGATCATTTAAATTTTATATTTCTTAAATAATTACCGAAGTTTATGATATTGTATGATTGCCTGTCTTGGAGAGGATAAATAAACCATAGCGTCATCCTTATAGCTTCACACATAATCTTAGCTTCTGAACCTGATAAGCATTACTTGTATCATATTATCCCAGCTGCATAGTAGTTCAAAAAATTGAAAAATGCATTAAAAAAAGGGTTTAAGATCCTTTGGAATAAAGCAATAATAAAAAATTTCATTAATAAACTTAATAAATAGTAATCAAACTCGATCTAGTATGGTGCCTTTGAGCCCCTTGGAGATCCTTAAACTGTCTCAAAAATCTCCTGAATATTGATTTGAGTTTCAAGTCAAGCTGTTCGTAAAATGGGGTTCATGCCATGCAGATGATGTACCTGCATTGTTTTGGCTTGGCATGGATCCCTCGTTGATATATGCTGCTTAGCAGTATCATTCTAGGACATTACTAGAATGTCTTCTCAAGTAAGGCAAATCAGTAGTATAATAGTAAATTTTGCTTGGCCTTGTTCCTCATTGTCATCGTTCATGTATGTCAATTTGGAAATATAGCAAATCAGTTACAATATATGACTATTGCCACATCTCTAAGTTGTACTTTTGATATAGTTGTTATAGTACTATGGTCGGAGGAATGAATTTTTGTCGATTTGAATTGTGGCAATTTTATATTATGTATGGACCAATAATATGAAAGTTGCATCTGTGATTTTTTTGCCCTTGTGATACTTGTAAAATGTCTTGATGATTGCTGCATCTGTGGCATGCTGACGCTCTAGCTTGTTCATTGTCTCGATCACCTACCAATCCTAAGCATCCACAGAAGGCTCTAACAAATATTCTCAATCGAATGACTTTTAGTGCAGAGTAGCCCATACCATAAATTGATTTCTTATTAATTTATCATTATATGTGCAAGCATTACATTATATATGTCTAATTTATAACTATCTGGAAGTTTAATGCTTTATAAACATTCATTTTCAACCGTTTTGCTACATCATTTAAAATATTGGTTTTTAGTTTCATATACATCATACACATCCTTTTAACTATGGGTTTATTTTGGCTACCAGAATCATGGAAATCCTACAGACCATAAGCCGGAGTTAGTACTGAACAACTTCACCACACGTCTTGGTCATCGTGTTGGAAGGTTAAAGTTTTACTTAATTCAAGATGTCAAATGATACTCTCATTTCTCCTTTTATAGTATAAGGATTTGTTTTCCTCTTGTTTTTTTCCTTCTTTATCAAACTTATATTTCTGCTACCTCTATTGATTATTTGAATTTGACTCTTTTTAGGATGATACAATCACTATTCCCTCAAGACCCCAACTTTCGTGGTCGTCGAGTTGTAACATTCCATAACCAGCGAGACTTCATTTTTTTTAGACATCACAGGTATATCTATTTTGTTGACTACTTATATTTGTTATTACATAATATGTTGAGGATCTTATGCAGAACCTCGAAGTTTTCTCAAGCCATATCAATAGTATCTCTTCTATGTCACATCATTGAACCTTTTTTTAGCTTTCAAGGACTTGCTTTGAACACTGGCAGTATATTCTTAGTAACTGTTTGAATTTCTTCAAGTGCCTCTAGACATACTTTGTTTAAATGTCCTTTGCAATTTTTGCTCAGGTTCTTATTGTCTACTGTATTCTTTGTGCTGGTAGAGTGAAATAATGGGCCTATTTAGAGGTCTTGGACCGTTAAAGGTCATTTGGTGCTAGCTTAGGAATTAATTTGAGCTACTATTGTTCAAGGTGTTGGTCGAGGAAAACATGGACATGTTTAGGAAACCAGAGATGGTCACCTAGATTGAGTTGGGAACAGTCGAGAATATTGGTCCAGATGTCTGTGGCTGGTCTCTTAGATGGGTAGCAAATATCAGTATGTTTTTGAAATATCCAAGCTATTTGAGTAAAGCTGTTTGTCATCTTTAAAATTAAGAGCTATTAGATCTCGAGTCTGATTCCAATGTGGCTCCAACAACTGTTAGATCTATTGCCGGCACACCTGTGGTGATATATATCGCCGACTAATTATTTATCGTAATGAAAACTACTTTTTCCGAACAATATGAAAACTGAGATTTCTGTAAAGCTTCCTGTGGGAAGCTAAACAGAGTTCTAGTGGTCATAAGTATCACTGAATTATGATGTATATGCTCTAATCAGTAATATCTTGAAACTGACTATAAAAATGATTCTGAAAACAAAGAAAAAAGTAGTAACCATTGTGGTTTTCCCAAGTTTCATAGAAACTGAAATAAATAATGTAGATGTTGAAATTGCTGGTGGAATTATGGATGTAACAAATTGTATAACATTGTGTAAAGATGGCTCCGAAGTAGGATGAAACACTTCCAATATTGGAGAAGATAAGGGCGTCATCTTATCATGAATGTTCTTCTTGGATGGGAGATCCTCCCTCCGGTAGAATTTTGTCTCTAGTTTGTTCAGCTGTGCGATGTGAATTCTACTAGTCAAATGAACATCAAGGAGGAATGCTAAATAGTCTTTTAAAAGTTGAGATTCTCTTCTTCTTTTTTCCATTATGTTTTTTAAGGTTCTTTACGCAGGCACATACTTAATGTTGGTACCATGAACCGATCTCAACCTATACTTAGTGTTTCTTCTTTTGTTTGGGTAGACTTGTACGAAAACCCTTTAATTATTTATGCCATCTGGAATTATGTCTCATTTTCTCTGCAATTATTAGGTATATATTTGAATCCAAAGAGAAAAAAGATGACTCCAAGGACAAGGCTGCGAAGAGCAAGAATATAACTCAAGAGAAAGTAATTGTACGGCTTCAGGTACTGTTTAACATGAGTGTGGCACTTTGTCATTTGATGATATGCTATACAATATTTATTACTTGGACCAGACACACACACCATGATGCTTTCTCACCCAATTTTTAAATGTTTGAAGACTGTTTTATGTTATGGTCTGATCTTTATTCCCCTTTTTGTTACACTAGCAACACAATTTCTCTGTACCTGGAGTATTCCTGTAAACTTTACTGCTTAGTTATCTGACCACACTCAACTGCTGTTGAATTGTGACCTGGGAGATGGATTGTTTGATTTGACAATCTGGCATGGTATTTTGTCATGTATTGGCCATGACATTTTGTTCACATCTTATTCTTTTTGAAAATGCAGGAGTGTGGCCCTCGCTTTACACTTAAATTGAGGAACCTGCAACATGGAACATTTGATTCAAAGGGTGGAGAGTATGAGTGGGTTCACAAGGTACTCTTTTGTGATCTTGGTGTAGAATTTACCATGTTCTCCGATTTGCTTTTTCCATCAAATTTACCATGCGTTGCATTTGATTCTAGCCGGAGATGGACACGAGCCGCAGGAGGTTTTTCTTGTAAGCCAGAGATTTTGCTTCAGAAGAAGACCTCCCATTTTATTATGGGAACTCTTCTACAAACATGCCGAACCACATTTGATATTGATTTTAATTGTAGTCGTTTCTTTCCCCACTGTATGTGGAGGGTTTGATCAAGTGTAGGCAGGATTTCTCTGCATCAAGAAACAAGTTAATTAGCTTGCAGGCCAATTACAATGGTTTCTGGGCCTTTTGTTTCGTAGAGCATTTGGTTAAGATTGGTCAAAAGCCTCTGATAAAGAGTGGCTGTCCCTTTGCTGGAAGGGAAGGACATGACCTCTCTCTTAATCTGCTTAAGGGCAAAGACCTGCTTGGGAGTCGTAGGAGAATGTCAAACTGAGCTAAAAGGATATGCATACTGCAATCAGATATGAACGAAATTGTTGATGTTATATGTATGTTTTAATACCATTGTTAAATGCTTTATTTATATGCTTTTCCATGGGACATGTTATTACAAGCAAGAGGGCATTGTGTCATCAATCTTGGCCACTTTCTGCAGTTTAATGCGTAAATGGCAGTCATACAGGTTGCATTTATTTTTATTAAACAACAAATTAAAACAATTTTTTCCTACAGAGATTGCTGTTTTTCAATTAAGATGAGATGATGATCCCCTTTGATCAAAGAATAACGGTGCCTATGTGTATTACACTTCTGACCAAAAATGCTCGATGGTTTTGCAACATCAGTATTCATACCCTAAGATCTAATCCATGGATGCACTTAATTTCTGTATGTCAATGATTGAATAGACAGGCTTTTTAAGGAATAAATTGATTAAAAAAAAGATATCTGGTTCAAATTACATAAACATTTATTTATTGTAATGTGTTCAAAATCAATCTCAACAATCTTTGTGTCACTTGATGATCCTATTGACATTTGAGTCGTGAATGGTTAAAAATAGTGATTCATTAATTATATTAAAAATGAATGATATATTCTTAATCGCTTCTAATAATTTTATCTTGATTTTTTTATCCACGTAAACGATAAAAGATGAAAATAATATTTTAAAATTGTCAATCTTAGATAAATGATAATATTTTTTCTATCACATTTTTTCTATCACTTCGTCAATCCGACAATCAAAAGCACATCATCAACATCAAACACTAAAAAACAGAAAAGGAGAATGGTTAAATAAATGATCGGACTCTGTTCTTCACAAGCGGAAGAAGGCAGATACCTAACAAGAACATATACCAAACATTCCAAAGTTGGAGGTTTTTCCATTTTTTTTTTTTGGCTTGCGAGAACAAAATTGGGAGAACCTTTTTGGAAAACATCCTGAGAATTGAATCTGCTTATCATTCAATCTAAGCTTTGGTGTCACATAGAGCATTGTGTTGGACTGAGAAGTTAGGAAAACATCAATGTATACAATCTTATCCATACAAGTAAAGAGACTGCATCTGGTTGTTTGTGAGCTCATCACCATGTCACCTCTCTCAATCACTTGTACATCCACATATTGTTGATGATCTGAGGGAGTAGACTATTGTCTTGGCTGGTGCAATGTTACTTATTTCTCTATCTAATCTTGGACACAAAGCCCTCATATCATGCAGGTAGGGCTTGCTACCACATCACCTTTCACAATGCTATCATTGCCCATAATTATCCATACCAATATAACTCATCGTCATAGTGTCGGAAAATTTAGAGACAACGTAAAAGAATAGAAAACAAAAATCTTAAATTTTTCAAAAAAGTATTTATCATTGTAAAGAATAGAAAACATAATACTTCCATCAAAGTGAACGCCCTTGATAGGATTGTCACACTTCCATCATTACCCATAACAATACAACTCCTTTCGATGTGTCTCTTAAGCAACCTATAACTAAGATTATTTTAGTTATATGATTATTATATGGAAACAATATTTTGTGTTTTTGATAGCTTGAGGATATACTTTTGTTTCTTCAAAACATGTTTTGAAGGTTTTTATAAGCTACTTCTAAAATCCATGTCTTAAGTAGGACAGTTTCGAAAGGAATTTAAGAAAAGAAGAGAAAAGTAATTGTCTCGGTTCTACTTGTTGTGTTTCTGTTTCCATATTATTTCGAAGTCGATGTATACGCATTGGCTTGAATCAGTGGTCCAGCAAATCAATTGGTGACATCCGGCTTGGCTCTGGTCCGATTCTGATAACTATACTGGCATGTCATGCATGTTTCCTTGGACTCTAACTTGATGCCTCTGTAAGTACTCCCCAAAAGAAAGCAGTCCCGGCGGCAGAACCGCGGCGAAGGATCGGGCGGTGCACGGCGGAGGCCGAGGAACGACAGACACCCTGTCGCTGCCTTTTAGCCCTTTAAAGGAGTTCAGGCCGTGAATGTGGGTCACACTGGGCTTCCTCCTCATGGAGGAGTGCAGCTGCCGCTGAGACTCCTGTTGCCATTGGGATATATGAGGACCCACGATTCACATTTCCATCGTCTTCCCGATCCGAGCAAGATGACGAATGGAACTTGACAAGAGTTGCAAACTTGGTAGAAGCATACTTACTCTCTCGTGGTGGTTTACTCTATATACAATTTGATTACGAAATCGACGACGAACTCAGCCGGGTTTTGGTCGAAAGTGGTCCGGTTCATGAGGAAGGTGACTTCGGCTCGCTTCGGTTCGGTTCGGATGTGAGCTATACTTTAATAACCCAACCGGGAGTTCGGCTTTGTCTCGATCTCATACCGTGTCGACTCCCCGACTCCGCTTCGCCCAAACGCCGTTGAGGCGTCGACAGGTTTCCATCTCTTCCGCGAACGAAGCAAGCGACCGTCAAGAGAAGTATTGTTTTGTTCGTCCTCCTCCTCTTCCATCTTCTTCCGCTCCTTTTGCTGCGCGTCCCGTTTGCGTTGCTGCCGAAAGAGGGAGGATGTAGTTGATGCCTACTATGTGTTCGACTTCTGTTCTGTTTGGAAGAACCTTGAGCAAAAGGAGAAACGTTTTGCTGATCCACGTTTCATTTTGAGAATCTTAATGATGGTCCGTTTTCTTTTTATTATATTACGCTGCCACCTCACGTGTGCGTCTCCTTCGATTCTTCTCCTTTGAAGTACAAGGATGGGCGGCGGCGGGGGGAAGAGGGAGAAGGCGGAAGGGTGTGACGTGGACGAGCAGGAAACACGGGATAAGAAGAAGAAGGGGACGACTCTTCCCTCGATGATCAAGAACAAGGAGAAGAGGAGTGCCGTCCATGCCAAGCTCAAGCGCGAGAAGAAGATCGAGAAGCGGAAGCAGGCCAAGGCACGAGAGGCCGCCATCAAGCGAGCCCTCGACCTCGGCGAGGAGGCAAGTTCTTTCCCCCTTGATCTCCACCTTTTGCTTGGCTTTCGCTTTTCGGGTTATGAATCATGTTTCATGATGCATAGCCTCCAGAGAAGAAGGTGCCGCGGACGATCGAGAACACCAGGGAGGTCGATGAGACGGTCTGTCGACCTGATGATGAAGAGGTGAGCATGCTGTTCAGTTTCTGTGTTCTTCTCTTGCTTTCTACTAGATGTTGGTCAGTTATTCCTGATAATGGCTAGTCCAGTTATTTGCAGGGAATGATGCCGATGAATTTAGCCAAGTCCTGAAACAAGAAGTGACGCCAAAGATACTAATCACCACAAATCGTTTCAATTCCACAGTACGTTTTTAGTGTTCGTCTTTCCATCACTTTTACCTTTTCTTTCGTTGTTTATTTGTGTGTCCTTCTTGCCCTATCTTTAAATATTTTTTAGGATTCATGGAATCCATATTTACTAGGAACTAAGGCCACCACTGAATTCTTACCATTTTGAAAATGCATGCAGAGAGGTCCTGCCTTCATTCAAGAGTTATTGTCTGTGATTCCAAATGCTCATTACCATAAGAGAGGAACCTATGAACTGAAGAAGGTGAAGCATTTGTGATGAACCAAAATTCTGGTTTCTTATTTTGCTGAGCCTTTATTATGATGATTGTTTCTCTTATTGCAGATTGTTGAATATGCAAAGAACAAAGACTTCACTTCAGTTGTCGTGGTCCATTCAAATCGAAGGGAACCAGGTTAGAAGCAACAGGGGAGATAGTGACTCTTGTTTTGTCATTGATTGTTGTTTGTTTTTACATCTGTAATTCTGTCTTTAAATACCTGTTTTTTTAGATGCTCTGTTGATCATAAACTTGCCTGATGGACCTACGGCACATTTCAAACTATCTAAATTAGTCTTGCGGAAGGATATTAAGGTACATTCACTTGCACTTGAAAAATGCATGAAAAATAGCTGAGTTCCATCATACTTTGGAGTTTCTCTTCTTGCTTCCATACATTCATTTAGTAACTATAGTATGTACGAGTTGGCATGGTTTATTTCACTGGCAATATGAACTCATATTTTCACTCGCGCTTTTGAAACATGGGGACATCTTAGAAATGCATCCTGGATTAGTATACTTATAGAGTACAATGTTGTCAAGTACTCACAGATCATTTAAGTTTTTTATTTCTTAAATAATTACGGAAGGTTATGATATTGTATGATTACCTGTCTTGGAGAGGATAAATAAACCACAACGTCATCCTTATAGCTTCACACATAATCTTAGCTTCTGAACCTGATAAGCATTACTTGTATCATAATATCCCAGCTGCATAGTAGTTCAAAAAATTTAAAAATGCATTAAAGAAAGTTTAAGATCCTTTGGAATAAAGCAATAATAAAAAATTCATTAATAAACTTAACAAATAGTAATACAAACTAGATCTAGTATGGTGCCTTTGAGCCCCTTGGAGATCCTTAAACTGTCTCAAAAATCTCCTGAATATTGATTTGAGTTTCAAGTCAAGCTGTTCGTAAAATGGGGTTCATGCCATGCTGATGGCTTACCTGCATTGTTTTGGCTTGGCATGGATCCCTCGTTGATATATGCTGCTTAGCAGTATCATTCTAGAACATTACTAGAATGCCTTCTCAAGTAAGGCAAATCAGTAGTATAATAGTAAATTTTGCTTGACCTTGTTCCTCATTGTCATTGTTCATGTATGTCGATTTGGAAATATAGCTCTTGTTCTGCATTTTACTGCAAATCAGTTACAATATATGACTATTGCCACATCTCTAAGTTGTACTTTTGATATAGTTGTTATAGTACGACGGTCGGAGGAATGAATTTTTTTCGATTTGAATTGTGGCAATTTTATATTATGTATGGACCAATAATATGAAAGTTGCATCTGTGAATTTCTTGCCCTTGTGATACTTATAAAATGTCTTGATGATTGCTGCATCTGTGACATGCTGATGCTCTAGCTTGTTCATTGTCTTGATCACCTACCAACCCTAAGCATCCACAGAAGGCTCTAACAAATATTCTCAATCGAATGACTTTTAGTGCAGAGTAGCCCATACCATAAATTGATTTCTTATTAATTTATCAGTATATGTGCAAGCATTACAGTATAGATGTCTAATTTATAAATATCTGGAAGTTTAATGCTTTATAAACATTCATTTTCAACAGTTTTGCTACATCATTTAAAATATTGGTTTTCAGTTTCATATACATCATACACATCCCTTTAACTATGGATTTATTTTGGCAACCAGAATCATGGAAATCCTACAGACCATAAGCCGGAGTTAGTACTGAACAACTTCACCACACGTCTTGGTCATCGTGTTGGAAGGTTAACGTTTTACTTAATTCAAGATGTCAAATGATACTCTCATTTCTCCTTTTATAGTATAAGGATTTGTTTTCCTCTTCTTGTTTTTTTCCCTTCTTTATCAAACTTATATTTCTGCTACCTCTATTGATTATTTGATTTTGACTCTTTTTAGGATGATACAATCACTATTCCCTCAAGACCCCAACTTTCGTGGTCGTCGAGTTGTAACATTCCATAACCAGCGAGACTTCATTTTTTTTAGACATCACAGGTATATCTATTTTGTTGACTACTTATACTTGTTATTACAAAATATGTTGAGGATCTTATGCAGAACCTGGAAGTTTCCTCAAGCCATATCAATAGTAGCTCTTCTATGTCTCATCATTGAACCATTTTTTGCTCTCAAGGACTTGCTTTGAACACTGGCAGTATATTCTTAGTAACTGTTTGAATTTCTTCAAGTGCCTCTAGACATACTTTGTTTAAATGTCCTTTGCAATTTTTGCTCAGGTTCTTATTGTCTAGTGTATTCTTTGTGCTGGTAGAGTGAAATAATGGGCCTATTTAGAGGTCTTGGACTGTTAAAGGTCATTTGGTGCTAGCTTAAGAATTAATTTTAGCTGCTATTGTTCAAGGTGTTGGTCGAGGAAAACATGGACATGTTTAGGAAACCAGAGATGGTCACCTAGATTGAGTTGGGAACAGTGGAGAATATTGGTCCAGATGTCTGTGGCTGGTTTCTTAGATGGGTAGCAAATATCAGTTTATCTTTGAAATATCTGTGCTATTTGAGGAAAGCTGTTTGTCATCTTTAAAATTAAGAGCTATTAGATCTCGAGTCTGATTCCAATGTGGCTCCAACAACTGTTAGATCTATTGCCGGAACACCTGTGGTGATATATATCGCCGACTAATTATTTATCATAATGAAAACTACTTTTTCCGAACAATATGAAAACTGAGATTTCTGTAAAGCTTCCTGTGGGAAGCTAAACAGAGTTCTAGTGGTCAGAAGTATCACTGAATAATAATGTATATGCTCTAATCAGTAATATCTAGAAACTGACTATAAAAATGATCCTGAAAACAAAGAAAAAAGTAGTAACCATTGTGGTTTTCCCAAGTTTCATAGAAACTGAAATAGATAATGTAGATGTTGAAATTGCTGATGGAATTATGGATGTAACAAATTGTATAACATTGTGGAAAGATGGCTCCGAAGTAGGATGAAACACTTCTAATATTGGAGAAGATAAGGGCTTCATCTTATCATGAATGTTCTTCTTGGATGGGAGATCCTCCCTCCTGTAGAATTTTGTCTCTAGTTTTTTCAGCTGTGCGATGTGAATTCTACTAGTCAAATGAACATCAAGGAGGAATGCTAAATAGTCTTTTAAAAGTTTAGATTCTCTTCTTTTTTTTCCATTATGTTTTTTAAGGTTCTTTACACAGGCACATACTTAATGTTGGTACCATGAACTGATCTCAACATATACTTAGTGTTTCTTCTTTTGTTTGGGTAGACTTGTACGAAAACCCTTTAATTATTTATGCCATCTGGGATTATGTCTCATTTTCTCTGCAATTATTAGGTATATATTTGAATCCAAAGAGAAAAAAGATGACTCCAAGGACAAGGCTGCCAAGAGCAAGAATATAACTCAAGAGAAAGTGATTGTACGGCTTCAGGTACTGTTTAACAAGAGTGTCGCACTTTGTCATTTGATGATATGCTTTACAATATTTATTACTTGGACCAGACACACACACTCCATGATGCTTTCTCACCCAATTTTTAAATGTTTGAAGACTGTTTTATGTTATGGTCTGATCTTTATAGTTTATTCCCCTTTCTGTTACACTAGCAACACTATTTCTCTGTACCTGGAGTATTCCTGTAAATTTTACTGCTTAGTTATCTGACCACACTCAACAGCTGTTGAATTTTGACCTGGGAGATGGATTATTTGATTTGACAATCTGACATGGTATTTTGTTCACATTTTATTCTTTTTGAAAATGCAGGAGTGTGGCCCTCGCTTTACACTTAAATTGAGGAACCTGCAACATGGAACATTTGATTCAAAGGGTGGAGAGTATGAGTGGGTCCACAAGGTACTCTTTCGTGATCTTGGTATAGAATTTACCATGTTCTGGGATTTTTTGTTTTTTCCATCAAATTTACCATGCGTTGCATTTGATTCTAGCCGGAGATGGACACGAGCCGCAGGAGGTTTTTCTTGTAAGCCAGAGATTTTGCTTCAGAAGAAGACCTCCCATTTTATTATGGGAATTGAGCTTTTTTACTCTTCTACAAACATGCCAAACCACATTTGTTATTGATTTTAATTGTAGTCGTTTCTTTCCCCACTGTATGTGGAGGTTCGATCAAGTGTGGGCAGGATTTCTCTGCATCAAGAAATAAGTTAATTATCTTGTAGTCCAATGACAATGGTTTCTGGGCCATTTGTTTGGTAGAGCATTTGGCTGAGATTGGTCAAAAGCCTCTTTGATAAAGAGTGGCTGTCCCTTTGCTGGAAGGGAAGGACATTACCTCTCTCTTAATCTGCTTGAGAGCAAAGTCCTGCTTGGGAGTTGGAGAATGTCAAATTGAGCTAAAAGGATATGCATACTGCAATCAGATTAGAACAAAATTGTTGATGCTATATGCATGTTTTAATACCATTGTTAAATGCTTTATTGATATGCTTTTCCATGGGACATGATATTACAAGCAAGAGTGCACTGTGTCATCACGCATGACCACGGTCTGCAGTTTAATGCGTAAATGGCAGGCATTACACTTCTAAAAACAACAAATTAAAATAATTTTTTTCCTACAAAGATTGCCGTTTTTCAATTAAAAGAAAAACGGAGCCAATGTGTATTACACTTCTGACCAAAAATGCTCGATGGTATTCCAACATGAGTATTCATACTCTCTATGATCTTATCCATGGATGCACTTAATTTCTCTATGTTAATGATTGAATAGACAGTCTTTTTAAGGAATAAATTGATTAAAAAAGATATCTGGATCAAATTACATACAAATAAAACGGATGGGCGCCAATTGGGTAAATCTATCTTAATTTTTATACATAAACCTTTATTAATCGTAATGTGTTCAAAATTAATCTCAACATTCTTTATGTTATTGGAAGATGCTATTGACATTTGAGTCACGTGATTCGGATTCGTGTGAGTATATGCATAGGATATTTTGAAGTGCCCTTGAGGCGAAAATATTGAGTGTCTGAGGGGATTGATGTCACTTGTACATAAATCAAGATCGAAAAGATTTTTTGAATCGATCCTTTTGATATTCAAATTAGTAATCCGAGATAGATGAGTGTTATCGTCAATGGTAAAAAAAAAATTTATTAATTATATTAAAAATGAGCTTCTATATTTGCTAGCGAATGAAAGATGTATTCTTCGAGGAAATAGGCTTTAATCACTTCTAATAACCTCATCTTGATCTTTTATCCACGTAGACGATAAAAGACGAAGATAATATTTTATAACTGTCTATCTTAGATATAGACGTCCACAAGGATAGATCGATGGGGGATAACTTTTATCTCTTTCTTCTAATTTGGACATCACGTGAAAGACACGTACCGAATGATGATTGTTCGATAATATCTTCCCTATCACTTTGCCAATCCGACAATCAAAAACACATCATCATCAAACACTAAAAAAAAAAAAAAAGGGAGAATGGTTAAATAAATGATCGGACTCTGTTCATCACATGCGGAAGAAGGCAGATTCCTAAGAAAAACATATACCAAACATTCCAAAGTTGGAGGTTTTTCCTTTTTTTTTTGGCATGCGAGAACAAAATTGGGAGAACCTTTTTGGAAAACATCTTGAGAATTGAATCTGCTTATCATTCAATCTAAGTTTTGGTGTCGCATAGAGCATTGTGTTGGACTGAGAAGTTAGGAAAACATCAATGTATGCAATCTTATCCATACAAGTAAAGAGACTGCATCTGGTTGTTTGTGAGCTCATCACCATGTCACCTCTCTCAATCACTTGTACATCCACATATTGTTGATGATCTGAGGGAGTAGACTATTGTCTTGGCTGGTGCAATGTTACTTGTTTCTCTATCTAATCTTGGACACAAAGCCCTCATATCATGCAGAGGCTAAAACACATTGCTGAGAGAGTGACTTAAGCTTCACTGGTACCTAAGTGTATATACTACAGTAAAATCCTAACTCTGTAGAAGAATCAATTTAGATGGTTTCCTTTAGCATCATCATGAGAACCATTTCCTTTGTCATGGAACCTCAGAACGAAGCTTACGGTGGGATTCTGGCCTTCACCAACCTCAATAATTAAGCAAGCGATGGAAAGTCTCGGAAGACTTCAGGGGGGGGGGGGGGGGGACAAGACATGGCTGTTCCATGTGCAGAAAGAACAAGGAAGAATCCATGTTCAGAAGTGCGTACTCTTCCTATTAATCTAATCACCTTTAGATAATGAGCTCAAGCTCTGGTTGTCTGCCACCTTGTCCGCAAACTCCCACCACCCCAAGACAACTACAAACAATCATAATCATGTTTACAGCAAGCAGAGCACGGTTCATGCTTTCAGGTTTCTTTCTTCAATCTTAGAGTGAAATGAAGGAGAAGGAAAAGTATCACTAGGTTTTCAGACTCCTTCATGCAAGCCTGGGGATTCGACAAAGGAAAGAATGGACTTTGTCCAAGCCACAAAACGTGAGTGAGATGTATCATTAATCTAACTGCACCTGCAAGTCCACAAGCTTGTTTTTGTTTTGATGTAATCCATGTTTCTGCAACTAATTTGTGCCAAGGTTTGTCCTAATAATCTTCCCTGATATATAATTAGCCTCCTCTCATACAAACCCAAATGAATGGGGAATGTTGTTGGGACACATTCATCAGACAGAGAATTCTGATTGGTAATACAGAGCTTTAATTGGGTTGGAGAAGAAAGTGTCGAAGAACAATGTGTTGGGAATGCCATTCCCCTTTCTCTAAGTAGGCCTACTCTTCAGAATAAAAAAAATTGCGTGTGATTCATATTTGGTTGTGAAAAGTCAGACTCAATCATTCGAATATGTAGTAAGATCAATTGATTCATTGTTGATGCCTGGAATTATATATGAGATGCAAACTAGCTAAGCAATGGTTGCAAAATGGAATTTTTGTTGTTCCAGTCATTCACTGGTTGCAGACAGTTTGCACGCACAGCGAAGTGCTGAAAAGTGGAGACTCTCCATCCATCTCGGTCTAAAGAGATCTGAAGAAGACACTACTTTGGATCACAAAATTCTTCTTGCCGTGGGTGGCATCTTGTGCGGTGAAATCCAAATCTTGTCACCTCTTCTTTTTTTTTTTGTTTTGTATCCAAGAAAGATTCTTGTGGACTTTGTTTTGCCACGGACAGGCTGGGCTGCGTTGACCCAGGAGCTCGAACTGTCGAACCCGAGCAAGTGCGCGGGCTTTTACCTAGCCGGTTGGTGAAGTTTTCCCCGGGATGGAATAAGATATCTCTATTTGCTCATCTCACTGGGAATGACAGTGCCCCGAGAGCTGGCAGTCGCCATGACTTGAAAGCTTGGTCTTGGTTTCCAGCTAGCTCATGATGCGGAGGAGCCTTCCCAAACTAAGATATTGGAATTCCCCCAAGTCGCGTCACGTTTGTCTCCCGTTTGCGGTTGAGGAAGGACGGTGGCTTCTTGGTTTGGTTCTTTGTTCTCGAATGTCCTGTTCTGACTTCTTCGGGTTGCCTTGTTTCACGGAGTTCGTACGCGCGTGGATTGGATTCTGTGATCGTAAGACGACTTGTCTTTGTAGGTAAAAGTTTCCAAAAGATAGGATCTTGATGAGTTTTAGGGAGGAGAATCCTATCCATTGTCTTATTGAGTTCGACGAAGATTATGATGAGATTTTGGTCTTTCCTTGAAGAAGATCCGTAAAAGTGGGATTAATCTTGAGTGCTCAACTCTGGTGTTGGAGTGGATCAAGGGTTCAAGTTCTTGAGAAGTTCGCTGATTCTGGTTCTGGATATGCAATGAGAGAGAGATTTTGATGCCGTGGAAGTCGACAGCAAGCGTTGCTGATGCTCGTCGTGAACTTTTCTGGAAGAGATTAGAGGATGTCTTGTTGAAGATGGGGAAGATAAAGATGGCAGCTTTTTATTACTCATCGCCGCCGCCACCACCGCCAGTTGACGTATCACCGCCAGAGTCTCAGCCTAGTGACTATTACAATCCATCACAACCTTCGATCCCACCTCCTACTTCCAATGCCGATCCCCCTTCGCTGCCTCCACCGCCGCCACCTGCTTCTCAACCACCGAGTACTCCAGTTGATGCCTATACTCCACCACCTGAACCATTGTCGCCTCCGCCACCGCCGGCCTCCTCTCCTCCGCCTCCGCCACCAACTCCGGAGTTGTATCCGCCTCCCCCTTCTGCTGCCCCTCCTGCAGTTACGCCTCCGCCGCCATTGTCACCTCCACCAGCCGCTATCCCTCCTATGTCACCGATCTATTACCAATCACCGCCACCACCACCGCCATCATATGTCCCGCCTTCTAGTCCGCCATTGCCACCACCACCGCCAGCCTTACCATCTCCTCCCCCTAATTCTGCACCTGCAAGCCCATTGGCACCACCACCTAAAGCTCCCTCCCCGCCACCTCCTCCTCCTCCTCCATATATCAGCAATTCGACCCCTCCTGTGCCTTCTTCAATGCCCCCTAGAAGCCCACCGTCACTACCTTTACCTGCTCCAATTAAGCCCAATGTCCCGAGCTCATCCAATTCTTCAAAGCATACAGGTTCTTCTCATGGAAGCAGCAATGCCCTGAAGAGTGCCGCGAACACTTCTGAAACTGTTGTAACAGTTGCAGTGGTAGCAGGTCTTGTGATGCTTACTTTTGTTGGAGCAGCTGTGTGGCTTGTGAAGAAGCATAAGAAGCCATTTGCACCTACTGCATATCGTGGAAATCTTGTTTCGGCTTCACCAGCATCTTCACATGCATCAGGTAAGGCCTGGAGTTTCTTTTTATCTAGAATCAGCAAGATTAATGCAAACATGTTATTTGAAACTCTAGCATTAGATGATTGCTGGCTACAATCTATTTCTAGTGTCTAGCAGAAAGCATTCAATTACGTGCCATGACAAGTTGTTGAACTAATTAGTTTTCTTTTTCCTCTCATAGAATCATCCCGTGCAAGATCTCCATCATATCCTCTCATAAGACATGGTTCCGAAGGAAGCTATGGTTTCCCTTACTCACCATCGGACCTAGGGTTAGGACACACAAAATTGTGGTTTACATTGGAAGAGCTATCAATCATAACAAATGACTTCTCAACTCAGAATCTTTTAGGTGAAGGTGGATGTGGTTGTGTATACAAAGGACGGTTACGGGATGGAAGAGAAGTGGCTGTGAAGCAGATCAAAGTTGGTGGTGCACAGGGGGAGCGTGAATTCAAATCAGAAGTCGAAACTATCAGTCGTGTACACCATCGCCACCTGGTTTCACTTGTCGGGTACTGCGTTTCGGAGAATCAGAGATTGCTCGTCTATGATTATGTGCCCAATAGAACTCTTTATTATCATCTTCATGGTGAGAAAAATATTTTACAACATTGGATTTGGCAATTGCACAAAGCATCTATAACTATCTCCATAAAAAACAATGTGCATTCTTAGTTGGAATTGCATTTGCAGGGAAAGGAATGCCGATAATGGAATGGACTGTAAGGGTTAAGGTTGCTGTTGGGGCAGCTCGGGGAATAGCATATCTTCATGAAGATTGTAATTTCTTATTTCCTTTCTTCTTGCTCTGTACATAATATTGCATTGAAATAATTAGACACTAAATAAGGAATCTGCATCAACTTAAATCTTGTGTCAGGCCATCCACGGATAATCCACAGAGATATAAAGTCCTCAAATATTCTATTAGATTACAGTTTTGAAGCTCAGGTAATCCATATTCCATAACATGCTTACTCTGAACATGTGATGCTGTTGTTTTCTAAAATTTTGTCAAGCTTGTCATTGATTTATCAATATATTAGGTTTCTGATTTTGGGCTTGCAAGGATGGCTGTGGATGCTAACGCACACGTGACCACATGTGTAATGGGCACATTCGGGTAGGTAAACCTTGCCAAATCGGGATATCTTACTACCTATTGGCTAGAAATTCCAGGAACAATTCCTTCAATGATCGCAACACTTTTGATTTTTGACCAAAAAATATGCATTGTTCTTGCAGATATCTGGCTCCAGAGTATGCAACTAGTGGAAAGTTGACGTCTAATTCAGATGTGTATTCTTTTGGTGTGGTTCTTTTAGAACTTATTACAGGGCGGAAGCCTGTTGATACATCACAACCTGTGGGTGATGAGAGTCTTGTTGAGTGGGTAAGTTCCATACCTATAACCTTTCATTATTTTCTGTTATGTCAAAAGCTTATTAGTTAAATTTTGCAATGTTCTCATTTGAATAAACATTCATCGTTACTAGTGGGAAGCATTGAGCTTTTGTGTGATTGGAGCTACAAAGCAAGCAACTGTAATTATTTATATGCGATCCCAACTTGGTCTGTTATTCGTGAAGAAATGGCTAATAGTCCAATGAGAAAAGGAATTTAAGAATTGGTTTGAATTGTTAGCTTATATAAAAACCCTGAGAAAATAAGAGTTAGTAAAACTTGTTATGCATATTGTGTAAAGTAGCTTATGCCATTTGACAATGCAGTACATACTGCTTCGAAGATGTCAATGGGCCTCAAGGTTGATGGTGAATATTATAGTGGTGGTGATAGGCAACTGATGCAATAGTTTTGGGGAATAACAAGCAATGTAGTGACATCATGTTCTCTTTTACTTCATAGTCACAGAAATAGGTTTCCTTCTTGTTATTTCTTCATCTCGACTTCCATCTTATTATCCTTCTCCTCTTTTTGTTTCCCTCCGTTTTATTTTTTCAGGGTTTCATATTGGTTAGAATTGTGGTCAGCTCCATTTGTGCTCAATTGATTCTGGTCAATTCGACTGATTCTTGAGTATAAGATCAAGAAATTGACCAAAATCAGGTCGAACTTGGCTGTATCATGTCGGAATTTGTTGATTCCATGAACTATGTTGGGGATACAATAAGGTACCCGACATCTGACCATGGAAAAGTAGGACCTGGTTTTATATTGTCATGACAAAAGCTGAGTTTCTTACACACATATCACATGAATAAGGTACAAGCCATACATTAGATATTGAGCGAGCAATTCTGTTATCATATGAGCTCTTGGGCCCAATCCATAATGAAAAAGGATCTTTATTGTCCATTTCTGTGAAAAATAATTGAATAGGTTAGACAGAAGATAGAAGTTTGCGTCTGGCATGGTTTCATTTCAACAGAGAGTTACAGAAAGTAATTTTATAGTTGGCTGTCACTGGTTATAGATGGACTAAGCTTCTTTTATGCAGTTTCATTTCCTAGTCATCAGATCGAACACATTCTAACAGTTCATCCTTTAGATTAGTGGAATTATATGTAATGTTAGTTACATGTTTCACTACCAAGAATCAACTCAGGTTACAAATTTGTGTGTTCATTCTGAGAGGGTCACCATCTGCACGGTTTCTTTTTTTCTAATGAGCATTGTGTTAGCATAAATTTCTGTTCTTGTTAATCGGGAAAACTTAAGGTGAAGACTTGTGATATATTTAACTCATACAATGGAAATTCTCTTACTCGAGGATTTTGCCATCATGTGACATAACTCTCTATAGTTAGAATAATCCTGTGAACTCTAAATTCTATTTGAACCTCAAAGGTTTCCTTGCTACAACTTAATGCTAATCTGCAATATATCTTAGAAAAAAATAGTTTTACTGTGTTAATAGTATCTTTTCCCTTCTTTTTTTTTGCATTGTGTGTTTCTGCTGCTGTGCAACCAAAAGTAATCTCTTATCATTGCAAGGAAGTCAGTGTTAACCAAAAGTTTTGAATTCAATACCCAATCTCAGGCTCGACCATTGCTAATTCAAGCACTTGAAAATAGAGATTTTGGAGATCTGCCAGATCCTAGGCTCGATGGTAACTATAACAAAGATGAGATGTTTCGTATGATTGAAATAGCAGCTGCGTGCACTCGTCATTCATCAACCATGAGGCCTCGAATGGGACAGGTAAAGCCTGAACCATACAACCAAATAATCTAAATTGGCAGGGATATCCCGGAAAGAAAAAAAAATTTGAAACAACTATTTTCTTGAAAACCAAATCCTGCCACTGACTTGTTTCACACTGCGGATGCTTAGTTGCGCCACTGCATTGACTTGAACCGGAAGGAGATCTTCTTACTGATTTGTTCTTTACTATGTTATTTCCTCTTGTACTAGGTGGTGAGAGCTCTCGAAAGCTTAGCCGATTTAGACATAAACAATGGTGTCCGACCAGGCCAGAGTGAAGTCTTTGATTCGTCGCAGCAGTCTGAAGAAATCCGAATGTTTCAGAAGATGGGATTTGCCAGCCAAGAACATGACAGTGATTACAGTCGAACTAACTGAGCCGACCATGAGCATTGTATTCATTTTTTTGCCCTTCAGTCATGATCTATATCAATTTTTGATGTAATTAATTTCACTTCATAATTGGAATCATACAATTGGTTTCGCCAATTCTTTGTTTAGTTCAAAACAATCTTACACCTTTCCTGAACCGTTGAGGTTGTCTTTGTAAGATCTTTTTGGCAGAACGCATTCAGTAAACTGGCAATTTGCCAGTGGTGAATCACTTAGAACTATTGCTTGATTGAGCTGTTCATGTTCTTTCTGTTCTTCCAAATTCTCTATTGTTGAAGCATTAAAACCTCATAAAGGCTGTGTGACATCTTTTGGGATCAAACTCTGATTGACTGACTTGGTGCCCCTTATGGTAGATACAAGATTGACAGATTCAGGTTTAAAATCTCCCAGTCTATCCTAGCAGTTCTTTAGTTGAGTGTCTCAATAATTTGCTAATTATCTATATAAAATGTCGAATTGGATCATTAGATAAGATCTCGATATAATTTTATGATATATTAATCTATATTCTTAATAAAAATCAACATTAATGACAGTAAAATATTAGAAAATGTTTTCGAATTAGATTATTGTTGCAATATGCGGACGTGATCGATGCTTGCGGAAACAAATGGATCGGATCGACGTGGCGCTCGGTGTCCTCCGCTCCCTCCGAGTGCCTCCTGATGACTTGAAACCCATTGTCGACGGCGATCGCCGCATCATCGACTCGATGACATGGATCTTGCTGCATGGTGCGGGGGACAACCGCGACATGAGATCGACGGCAACTCTGGTCTTGAAGTCCGTGATCCAGGCAGCAGATTCGAGAGTGTTAGAGCAACTGAAGCCCGATTTCTTCCGAGCTGTGTTATCCCTCGTCCGCGATCGGATCTCTCAACAAGCAACCAAAGCCGCGCTGCAGGTCCTGCTACATGCACGCGGATGGGGAAGGAATCGAATCAAGATAGTAGAGGCCGGTGGAGTGAAGGAGATTGTGGAGCTTGAGCTGACGACGACGGAGCTCAACCTGGGGGTGCTGAGCCAACTGTGCGCGAGCGCAGACGGAAGGGCTGAGCTCGTGGGCCGTGCCGCCGGCATCACGACCGCTTCGAAGTGGTCCCTCCGGGTCTCGTCGCTGGCGGACGATGAAGGGGTCAGGATTCTGTCGTCGCCGTGCAGCTACTCCGCCACCACCGAGGTCCTGCAGGAGATGATGAGTGTGAGGTTTTGTCGGATCCGAAGCTTCCAAACATTAATGACCGTTTTCTCGCGATACGACAAAAGATACTCTGTAATCAACACGCAATATGAGTCCGAATCGGTTGGTGATCGGACCAGTTTTGATTTCGGATCCACGAAGATAGATCCGATCCACGAAAAGCTCCGTTAGCGCGACCCATTTGCTCGAAGACCTAAATCGTGGGTTTAAGAAGATTCCCGACCGCGACGAGAGAAGACCAAAGTAAAGCCACCTAAAAATTCCCCCGCCTCTCGTTCTTCGTCGATCCATCGCCGCGAATCCGGAGAGAGAAGGCCATGGGGGAGGAGGAGGACAGGGATCCGCAGCGGCTGAAGAGGATCGCGGCGGCGGCGTACGACTACGACAACGATCCCCGATGGGCGGAGTACTGGTCCAACGTCCTGATCCCGCCCCACATGGCCGCTCGATCCGACGTCGTCGACCACTTCAAGCGCAAGTTCTACCAGCGGTTTATCGTACACCTTCGATCACTCTTCCTTTCCTTTCTTGGTTTCTCATCGGATTGATTTGATCCATTCTTGCTCCTTCGTCGTTTCTTGATGGCTAAGCCAAGGCGAAGATCGCGGAGAGGTTGTCCTTTTGTGGGATCTGTCAGTTCGTTTTCGGTTGTCGTTGAGAAAGTAATGTGTTCGTGAACTAAGGTTTAGTCGTTGGCAAATTTTTTTGGTGGTTTTCAGTTGCTTTGGCTAATTTGATGAAAATTTATGTTTTAAGTTATGGTATGCTTTTCAGCATTTTTTTGATGTCGAGATCCGCAGCTTTTTGCTTCTATAAGTGAAAGGTTCGATTCTTGTTCTTCATATGAAACCAGCAAGTTGTTAATTTCTGGTTTAGCTTTTGTGGTGACACCTAAGGGCTTCATCTTTTACTGTCTAATACTTGTACTTCTCTCTTGGAGTTTGATGTGTTTATATGGATTTTAACTTAATTCTATGATGCTTAGTTTTGGCTTTCGCTTATTTATAATTAATATTCTTTTCTCATGAGTCCATGAATCCGTTGCCTTGTCAATTTTGTTCAACAATCCCCAACTGGTGTTAATATTCTTTGATGGAATCTATGCTTGGAAGATGAGTATAACATGATAAATAATCAATTACTATGGATAATGTTAAAGCTTCAAGTCAATGTTTGTCGTCTGCTAGTGGGATTCTAAGAGGCAAATGGGCAGGACTCTTTCATGCTCCTCGTTAACATAGCAAAAATTCCAACTCCAACTAGATCAAATAGGTCCCGGTGTTGGTGGTTTTACTTTTAAGCTATGCTGAAATCTGAAATTATCATCTAGCTTAAAATTTTTTTATTTGATGAGATTATTTATTGTCATGTTTAATCGCTAGGCTACGATATTGGTGTTCTTGAAGGTACAAGATTTTGACTTCCAGTCAAATGATTATCATATATCAGCCTCATGGGATGTTTATGGTTATACCTATTGATGAACCATATCCTGACCAAGGACTGGTTTGGCCCTGATTCAGATGGGTATGAATCAAAATTAGGGCCCATCACATACAGTGACAACCTTAAACCTAATTGAGTTAGGATTTATAACATTTCGGTTATTTTGATTTGATCGACATAATTTTCAATTCAAATTCTAAAGTTGCTGATACATTGCATCCCTCATTTTCTGCCCTCCCTCTCCCTCTCTCTCTCTCTCTCTCTCTCTCTTTGCCTCTTCCTTCTCCTCACCTAAATATAATGATTAGAAATCTTCCTTTTCTTTTCCTTTTCCCTCTCTCATGCAGAGCCTGCACACAGTCGGATCTAAAGCAGGCGGTGGTAACATCTATTCTTTTCCTGCTTGCCTATTAAGCTATGGGGCTAGTACTTCTTGAATTTTTTATATTCCAGACTTGAACTTGATTTTGTGGATTTGATGGAAAAATTTATCGTTCTTGACCCTGAAATTCTGGCTTCCCAATCGGAAAATGATGACATGCACACGGTCCACACAGACACACCTGGACAGCAGTGGGTAAGGTCCACCTCAAGATGTTTGAACCACTCACATCATATTTGTTGGCCATTCGGTTGTGATGTCTTCTGTTACCTTCGTTAAGCTAACACTGGCAGTGAACGTATCTCTTCACATGCCTGCCTTGTCCACCCTTTCTGGCCTTCAACCGTCACTGCTCCACTACCTGATTGATCTACTTCTCATGCTTCATTTTTCAATTTTGTTATTTCTAATGTTAACATAAAGAATGGACAGTCTGTGTGAGGTTTTTAACTGCTTTTCAGATTTTTACACTGGTTATTATCTTGATTGTCTGTTGGTAATCATAATGGTTTAGAATTTTTTAAAGCTAGATTGGACATTGGTCGACCCATTCATTTCAAATCTGGTATCTTCGCAAAATAATGCAGACAGGTATTCTTGGGAATTGAAGGACTTTCTTTTGGTCAAACAACTAAAATTCTCCAAAATGGACAGTCTGCCTGTATAAATTGATGATCTTCCATAATCTGACTTGTATAATATGTACATATGGGTAATCTTTGCATAACTGAAGCTACTTATCCACAGATTGCCTTTATAGCTTGTAGCTACTTCCAAAAGCAGCTAATGTTGCAAGATGACCCAAAATATAATTACATAGTTTGCCTTTCATGTTCTGATCACAATTTATATTCTAGGATCCTGATCTAGTTGTGGAGGCCATGTCTTCCACTAGTTCTTCTCAATCATCAAGAGCATCAGATGGACCTTCATCGCAAACTACTGCTCAAAATTTGAGGCCACAAAATTCAGGTGGATTGGAACTCAGAAGGCTTTTCATTTTTTATACTGTACAATATTCTGCCATAGAAATTCCTTTTAGATTTTGTACAGACATATCTTAGGCATCCTTTTTTAGAAAAGAAAACATATCTTTGAACTTTAAACATGTTGTCCAGGGTCCGGTAGTGGAAGTATTGGAAGAGCTCCATCAACAGGAAGGAACGTAAATTCATTGAGGCTGGATCAACGATCTATACAATTTTCTGTCAATGCTTGGGTATGTAAAACATTTCCTTGCCAAATGGCCAAACACAAGTACTAGCACATACTACTAGTGTTTGATTGCCAGGGATTTTGTCTTTGTTTATGGCATATTGTGCTTGATTGTGTTCTTCTTTAAATGATATTTCAGTCTTTGATAGAATTTGTAATCAACATACCTGCTCTAAATTCATTATTCTTATAGAATGTACACATAGAATATAAGCGCGTTGAAGAATGCATGTAACGCAATACCAAAATAGAGAGCTAAGGTTGTGTACATCCACCCTTCCCAAACCCTGCATTAATGGGAGCCTTGTGCATTTTTAAAGAGTAGGTTTACATTGATGTAGCTGCTAGATCTGCATCCGTTGAGTAAAATAAGAAGCCTGTTTTCCAATCAGCATAGCTTTGCACAATCTGCAATCGTTTGAGTGATCAAGCAATAATTGTTTCAATCAGAGCAGGTCCCAATTGATGTTCTTATTAGACAAGATTTTTCTTATCGATCAGGTACACTCAAGTGGATATCAAGAAACATAGTGGAATAATTAGTTCTTTGTTGTGAGCTTGGACTTCAGTTTTCCTTGTTAAGCTTTTTATAATTCTGAAAAAAAATTATGGAACGGATGGTATCTTTTTTTTTCACAATCAATGTAGGGTTGAAGAAAATATATAATGTGAACTAGAGTCTTTTTTTGTATCTTAGCTCATTTCATAGGAGCGCAAGATAACCTGATGACGTGAAGAAATTTGGTGGGTTTTATCTTTGTCTATGGTAAATTTGTTCATTTCTTGTTCCCATCTTTCTGCTGTTGCTTCTTTAGCTTAGTTTGTCAGGAGGTTGAAGTGGAACAAAAATGGTTGTGGGTAGGGCCCAGTAAATGTCCTTGTGTGCATATTTATAATGTGTGTACATTTAGATAAGTACAAACTAGATGGGCTGGGGACAAAAATGGTTGTGGGTAGGGCCCAGGAGGGGCTATTACCATGTGGTTATTCAGTATGCACTGGGAACATATATGGGCTGGGGACCATGAGCCTGAACACTTTTGGCTATATGACTTGTAGGGCATCTAGATGTTTGTGTCTACAAGAAGAATTTATCTGATCTTATGATTGTTTGGACACTCAAAGATGCACCAGTGTGTTGTCATGTATTTAAACCCACAAGGCTTAAAAATGTATAATAATAGATTAAATAGCAAATAAAATTTGTATATTAACTTTCATGTTTATAAAATTGTTTTGCAGTCTTCTGCTAGCTCTACTATGCTGCAGATCCTGTAGATTCCGAAGTCTCCCATGTAGGATGAGATCATAAACTTGTTTTTTTTTTTCTGTAAATTGCATTTTTCTCACAGAAACTGGTAACTAACATCTGATCTTAAAAAACTTTGATTCATATATCCTAGTGCTTGTGTTTTATATATGTATATATTTTCCCTGAAGTTGATTGTTACATAGATTGTAGTATCATGCTGTGCCTTCTTTATATTGCTTCCCATCTCTTCTATTAATTTGGAAGTATGCCCGTGTCAGGTACTAGTTGTTGCTACACTCGGAATGCTTCCAGTTGCGCCAAGAAATCTTTCAAACAAGGCATATCGGTTGTCATTGCTGGGTACTGCATGTTCCTCAGTTTGTTCACTATACACAGTCTATGGGGTGAGTTTGGTATAATAGTAATTACAACTAAAAGCTCTGCGTTATGTAGTTTTATTTCTGTTATATTAGTTGGGCAGGGTAATTTCACATAACCATTGTGTATATATGATTTATTTATTTTTTCTCTACAGAAACCAAGGGCATGGAACCTGCCTGCTATTCAGACATGGTTACAGACGATTATTGGAGCGAAGGATTTTATCCATTTCATATATTGTATTACACTTATTACATCTAAGCTACACTTGAAGTGTGAGTTGTTTCAAATAATTTGTCCCTTTAACTTGTCAATTCCTAGAACTCCGTAATACTCATTATTTACTAATACTTGTTCATGGCTTTTCAAATGACAGTTGCTCTCATACCTGTGTTTTGTTGGGCTGTTGATCATGTGGCCAGATTTCTAAGGCGTAATTTTGCACGTTCAACTTTATACAGGTAATGAGCTTAATTTTGATGGAATGATTTCTCATTAGAAACAAAACAGTTTATACCAGAAACAGATTTAGAAAACTTCGTGACAAAATTTTGCATTCTTGAAATGACCTATTCTTGATTTTTAACAGAATTGTTCTAAAAATCAGAATTGGAAACATGATAAGCTATTTAAGCTAAAACTGGGTTCTCGTTGGGTTGGTCAAATTGGAAGAGACAGATTTCAGGATCGTATTTCGGCAAAATTTTAATATTTAACACTGATTTTTAATTTTTTATTATTTCATAATAAACAATTAAATTTGAAGTCTGAAGTTATTTTTTTAATATGTTGTAATTTTGATGATGTAAGTTTCAGTTACATATATGCATTAGTTTATGATTTTATATGTGCTATGATTTATTTTATCATTATATATTTGTATTTTATGACTCCTATTAGTTATTTACCTGCAATCTTTTTGTATACATTATTGCTTTCTATTGTATTATGTTATTATATTTGCTACTACGTGATATGTAGCTCATCTTGCATGCTAATATGTATTATATTCTGCTTAGTGCTGACTAATAAAATTTTATTGGGATTTTTAGTTGGCTATGGTCGATCTAAGATTGAGGCAGCCAATTTTTAAAATTATGATAAAGAGCAGCATTGTCATGTGCACACTTGGGCTCAGTTTGTCATAGTTTACTGTGAGACTGAGCAGTCAATGTCACCCAAAGAAGTTTGTCATGATATGCTTCTTTTTTTTTTCAACTTTCTATTTGGTTCTTGCAGGCAATTATGTTGGCCTTTGACATTGATGGGACAAGTTGCTTATTTCCTTCTTTCTTTTTAGCAAAATTATCTAAAGCTTCAACTGTTTTTTGTTTGTTTGGCAGGAAGAGAACAATAACCTCTTTCGTGATGCAACTTTGGCCATGCATTAAATCTATGACTAAATGGATTGGCATGATGCCTGCTGATACCTTTCTGTGCTCTATGGTACTTGTGCTGACCCATGCTGGTCGGCATGGCTTATTAGAAATGCATAGGAGGGTATATGTTCCACCTAAAATAAATATTGACTTATTGAGCCCATTGTTCTAAATTAATTTCAAATACGTATGCGAAGTATTGAGACCTGCCAAGTATGCTGTCGCAGAACTATGTGTACAGTCAGCTATTTTCAGTTATCATCGGAAAAGTAACTAAGAAAATTAAAAGGCATGGAATTTCAATATTTTCTTTGCCAACAAATTCAATCTCTAAAGTTTGTAAAAGCTGTATAACACATGAGATTAATTCTGATCACTCACAAATAAAATTTTAAATGGGAGCTTGCAACATTCATCTCGAAGAATTTTCACTTTCATAGTAGTTTTGTGTTTAGGAGTGTTCTAGGCAAGGATTTTAATTTCGAATGATACGGGCGATACGTATCAGTTCGCTAGCAAACCAATATATGGACCGCCCGCTATTGGGCGGTACCGTTGATCTAGCTCCGTATCAGACAATACGGGCCTGTTTCGGGTGGTAATGATCGATTTCGATTGTTGTCGCTTGCTACTGAGCGATACCCGCCTGGCTATAGCGAGGGAAGAAGAAGTGTTGAGGCAGAAGAGGGAGAATCGGAAGAACCTTGACGCTTCTCGATCCGGCATCGCCCTCCCTCGACGATCCCAATCCAGGACGTAACGGAGAGGCGGTGGCTAAGCTTCTTCTTCGCCGAAGGTCGAGATGTTTGCGGCCTTCGACATCTTCGTCGAATGCCGTAGATGAGGAGTAGACTGTGTTGTTCTCCTTGTCTAATGTGACGAGGACAAGAAAAAGAGGCGATGTTGCCGAGGCAACATGCGCCTCCTTTTTTTTTATATATTATTTATATATATTGATTTTATATTTTAATATTTTATATATATACCAAGCAGTACACCTTGGCATATCGCTCAGTACGCTCGTACCATACCATACCGAGCAAAACTCGATACGTCGGTACAATACAAAATTATGAGCCTTGGTTCTAGGAATGGTTTACTTGCAAGCATATAGATGTTTTGGAGAAAAAAATGTCTAATTTGCATAGAAGATGATCTGTAGGTAAAGAATGTTTTGGGAATTATGGTCATCATCAAAATAACTAGGACTCTGCTATTCCGAAGCCCATTAATCAGTAATGTCATCAGTAATGTCAAAGATGACATCACTTTGTAGTTTCAAAGGTGATCTAGTCTACATCGACCCTGACAAGTGTGATTCAGTTCACTTGTAACTTTTTTTTTTGGTACAAAGGGTAAACGACAAAGGCGGGATTCGAGCCCAGAACCTTGATGAACAAATTTCTCATTATTGATGTGAAGTTTTCTAGTACAGCAGACAATCTCATGTATGTTGGCTGGTGGTCGTGATTTTCCTGAATCTATGACATTATGTTGCAAATTTAAGATATTTTGATATGTAGAAACCCAAAAAATGCAGAATGTTACTAGCCACTTCTGGGCGCTTAGATATTCCCTTGTGGTTGCTTTGGTTTCTAAGCAAAAGTATGTTTTTTAAGGTAAATTTTATTTTATTGACTAAAATTTCATGTCTTAAATTTGGCTCCCTACCGAAGGGACCTATCTGTTTCTGGTATCAGTTGATAGAATGTAAGGAAAGATAAAAATATCACGAGAAGAGATGGGAAAAATACTTGATGCCTGTTATCATCTGATTAGTTCTGATTTAGTATGACCATATGAGAAAACTTGTTGATATCTATATAACATATTGGGTTGCTTTATTTGTTAATTGAGCTTTCTGTAGTGCTTTATTTGCTCAAGAATATATGATGAGAAAAATTAACTAAAATAATGGTTACTCATTTCATGAACAGGAAATACTTAGAGGAGCCTTGTATATGGGTGGAGGCAAATGGAACTACATTAAACATCCTAAGTTCAAATGCTGAGATTGCTCTGGGCTTTCTTCTCATCATATCTCTATTCTCGTCAGTCAATTTATATTATTCTGTTTTTGCTGTTTTCCTAATTTTCAGATCCTGATCTATAGAACTTGTGGTTTTGTTGATGCAGGCTGCAACGCAACATTATCCAAACGTTCATATACTGGCAGGTTAGCTCCTTTTTTTCTTAAACAGAAGCAGTATCAAAATTTTCATCGTTATTTGTTGGTGGCTTCGATGTTAACACCCTTGCCATGTTGAACAACCAGGAGACTTAAAACTTATGATGTGGATTGTATTCTGGCTTACAGAAAAACAGGTCCATGATAGCAATAAACAATTAGGCATCAGCCTGACTATAATAGATAGGCTTAGATAATTCTCCACTAGAACTAGTGAGAACTGATCTGATATTGGAGAAACCATATTCAGATCCTTTTTTAATTAGCAGATGCAGATTTAGATAACAGATGCCAAATTCTACAACCATATGTGCATATTATGGCTACTAATTCATACTGGATATATGATGGATACAGATTTGAATTAGATTGTAGGGTGGATATAATGTATATATTATATGAATCAAGGCTAATATATATAAATAAGCATGATAACGTTTCAAATCAATAGTATATGTGAAAAGAAAAGGAAGTGTGAGAGAAAGATGGAATATCGTGACATAAAAAACCAATTAAATAATAAGTTTTGATAGGTTAATAGAGATAAATTTAGTATGTTGAGATGTTTAAACATATGGCTGGCTCTGCTTATGTACGAAGAGGATTCATACCGATATTGTCCATCTCACTTTCACCTCTTACTGGAACTTCCACAGTGAATCATACGAGAGAGATCTTTGCCCATCGTATCCATTTTTTTTGGGTGGACGCCATTTAGATCTCCTAACTACCCTATTTGGTTGTGTTCTTTAATTTTATTAATTTTTCTCTTCTCCATTGTTGATGCAGCTCCTGAAGCTCATGTACCATGCTCCAGTTACTGCTGGTTATCACCAGAGCGTTTGGGCCAGGATTGGTCGTGCCGTGAATCCATACATCTACCGTTACACCCCCTTCTTGAACAGCCCCATCTCTGCAGTCCAGAGATGGTGGTTTAGGTAGAGGGAAGAAGAGAACGAAATGGATAGGAAGAGAATGTGAAGGCAGCTTGCAATATTTTGCCCTCACAAATTCTGAACGTCATGTTTTTTGTCAGTGGATGGATAGCGCTGTTCTGACAGAAAACCACTCTGATAAATTGGAATTCGACTTTAATGATTTGGCTAAGGTGCTTTCTATTGATTCTTACGGTTTGTGCCACAGCCAATTGCAGGAAGTTGGCAATCTTCCTGAATCCATTCCGTAAATTTCTGGGTCTTGTGATCGATGGGAGTAAATACATACGCCCTTTTAATTAATTTGAGTTCATACTGCATTAAATCTCTACTGATTTCTTTTTCGTGTTCTAGTGATTCGATTGTCAAAACCCTGTAGCTCACATGCAAATCAGCTTCGTCTTGTTCTATACATGAGATCCTGTTATCATTGTCAGAAGAACCTGATCAAATCCATGCCGAATTATTATTGGGAAGCTAAATAAAAGAGAAATCAAAGGTAGTGTTCAGTGAAACATCAAAGCAAAGCCCCTGCAATGATCATTACACACATGCGGAACGATGAATGAGAAGTATGGATTCATCGACTGCTTTGTACGTGATCCTAACTCCATTATATCATCTTCTGCTTCTGTACATTTATTGATCTCCACACCAATCCACTGCTACCAAAACCAAAAGAAATAGTAATGGTAACAGTATCAACAGCCATCAATGGGAGACGAGGGTGAGGCCGAGGAATTCGGCGGCGGACTTGGCCATGACGGCGGCGAACTCTTCGAAGCTGATGACACCGTCGCCGTCGGCATCGGCCTGCTGCATCATGTCGGTGAGCTCGACGAAGGTCAGAGGCTGGCCCATGCGCGCCATGGACCGCGCCAGCTCCGCCGCCGATATGAACCCGTTGCCGTCCCGGTCGAAGCAGCGGAAGACCTCCAGGAGCTGCTTCTGGTCGACCATGGCCTGCTCGGTCATGACGGGCGCGAGCGCCGCCGCGAGCTCGTCGAACTCCACGGTGCCGTTGCCGTTGGCGTCCATGCCTGCGAGCATCGCGTGGATCTGGTCGCCGTCGGGCTTGAGGCCGAGGGAGCGGAGGAGGGCAGCGAGCTCCAGCTGGGTCAGGCTGCCGTCCCCGTCCATGTCGAAGCGATCGAATATGTTGCGCAGTTGCTTCAACTGCTCGCCCTGCAGCCGGCCGCCACCCATCGATCTCGTTCACCTCCGACAACCTCAATGCCGATGGTCGATGTGGTGTTGCTGATGGTGGCAAGAGGAGGAGAGGAGAGGAGAGGAGCGGTGGCGGTTCGATTGAGCGGCTGCGAGAGGTTTGAGGTGGTGGGCGGTGGCCGTTGCGCACGTAGGTTCTCTTCTTTTCCAAAAGATGGACAGAGGGACAGAGGGACAGAGTGGTTAGCGAACGCGGTGGTTTGACTTAGTTTTGCCGACAACATTTTGTTTGATGGATATCATCTCAACATATTTCATCAAAATTTTTTTTATCTTTTAAATATAAAAAATATAAACACACTATCCATTACTACTGAGTTGAAAAGATATCTCAAATAAAAATAATTATATAAAATAACTTTCATATTTTCACAAAATTTTAAATGCCAAAGATATATATATATATATAATGAAATATCAGTGAGATCCAACACATATATCTCAGAACAAGAAAAGAAATCCCAAAGTGTGCAGTAAATTAGCAGTTTATTTCATCATACCATGGTGATGATTCTACATTACTTTCTTGCACGGCTGAGCACAACATCAAAGCAGACTTCAACCACTTCACATCACAAGCTCACACCACGACAGCAGCAACATCCAGAGTACAGTGATAGAACACAAACGCTGAAATCTGAAGATAAAACACACTTTTGTTGTTGTTGTTGCTGCCATCCATCATCAGTTTTTGGTGCTCGGTTTGCCACTCCTTGCCTGTAGGAGAAGGATATCACTGGGAATTCTCTTTCAGAATTAACATAAATTATAAGATTCTCTTTGGTGCAACGACATGGATACCTTCTTCTTGGGCTCGCGGGGCTTCTCGGGTTTTTTCGGTGCCTGCCTCGACGCCGCCGGCGGCTTCACGGGGCCCTCTCCGACCTTGGCCGGCTCTTTGCTCGGCGCCGTAATCCCAGCAGGTCTCGCAGCCTTCAGTGACGCCATTCTTCCTTCTCACAGGAGACGAAGCTACCTACCGAGTGGAGTTTGGTGCTTAGCTTAGCTTGAGAAGCTCAACCCCATGGCTTGAGGTATTTATAGCAAAAGTCTTGGATTCCAGAAAGATGGAATATGGAATCGGATGCAAACTGAGGAGGAACACAGTTGGCCTGAATAATGGTAGCATGTTGATGGGGAATAATTACAATGTGTCAGTAGCTACTGAGATGGGAATTAGATGCAACTCTCATAGACTGTCTGTGATGGTTAGTTGGGAAGAGAATAAGTTCCTACAGCTTTATGACAACTGAGGTTTGCCTTCACATTGGTGGTAGTAAGATAGTTGCATTCTGCATCTTCTACTACTATTGAATTGAACTTTAAATTTGATTTGAATGTATCTCTAGTGTCAGAATTTGATTACAACTTTATATGGTTTGATTTAAAATGTAACACACTCATTAATGGCCATTGATTTTATATTAAATCTATGCGGTTGTATTAAGCAGTTTATCTTATCTAATATATCGTTTTTTTTTTAGCGATCTTTCCCCGAAAACTAAAAAAAATTATATTATATTATATAATCGACATATAAGATGATCCGAACTTCGTTCCGATAGAGATTAATTTTATAGTAATTATTATCTATAATTTTTTTAATTATTTTTCCTGATTAATCTATAATTTATGACTCGAGCCTAAGATATTTATATAAAGATGCTTAAGTGCTTTTGCATGAGTGCTATATGTTTTTATTACATTAATCAATGTAATTATTCATTTGTGCACTAATCATTAAGATGTCTCGATAAAGATTAATTTTATAGTAGTTATCTACGCTTTGTTTACTATTTCTCTTGATTAGTCTATGATTTATGGCTAAGGATTTAGAAGAAATAATTTCGATCGTAAAACAAAACCTATTCATGTATCGTCCATCGCTAAATCGTTGAAGATATTTTGATGACATTAGAATTGAAGGTGTTATATTCCAAACTTATCCAAATCATATTTATGATAATTTATCTCATCAATGGCATTAGCTTAAGCTTCTAGAAGCAATGATATTGATAAAAAAACAATTCTAGTGATATTTCTCGAGTTTTCTTGAATCTATGGGTGAGTTTGGTTAGATTTACTTTCGATCGAGTTGGATCAAACCATAGAGCACATCAAAGTATTCCTCCCAACCCAAAGGCTTACACAAAGGAAAACAAATAAAGACTCCGTCACGCCTTTCATCGATGCATTGACTGCCGCCAACTAATGATGATATAAAACTTTTTTTCTTTATCCTTTTATGATATAAAACTTAGACAATTTTTTTTTTTTGGCCTTAACATACAATTAACGAATATATCTACAGAAATTTTCTTTTAAGATGATAGAGGTAATTTAGATACTTTGTATTGATTAATCTAATCTAAATTTTAGATGAACCATGAAAAGAAGATGTTTGTGTAAACAACTCCGCGGCTTTGGGGCCGACGTGGCTCGGTTCGGATCCGGATGACGAGGATCTTGCTCAAGATCTCTCGGGGTCGCTGATGTGGGCGGTCGCGCGGATCGGATCACGTCGGGGCTTGTCGGGACGTCTCATAGGGAAGGATTCCTCTCCTCGGCGTTGGGGGGAAGCAGCTCCGTCTCCGTACCTGCACACAGGTCGGGTCGAAGCTCGGCCCGACCCCTTCGACGATCAAGTCAAATGGAGTGAAGAGGTCCTTTTTTTTTTATCCCTCTCCCCCTTAGGAGCGGGGTTTTTATAGGGTGACTTACCGTGTCTGGTGTGCCTATTTTGCAGGGAGCGAGATCGTACTCCCGGTCACGTCTGACAGTGGTATTGGCGTGGCGTGAAGGATTAGGCCTGAGCAAGACGTTACTGCATCTCGGCCGACGTTCCGATCCGTTTGACTAGGTGCTGTCAGGTCGATCGAGGCGTGAGGCATCATCTGAGGCAGCTGACGTCAGTCTGAGTCTTATCGCCATTATTATCCTCGTCAGAAGAGATATACGTACAGAATTAATAAGGTCAATATCACCAGACATAAAGAGATCTGTGTTTCTATACCTCCTCGAAGATCGAAGCCACAGTAACTTTAAGAAAGTGAGATAGATTAATTTGATTCAATATATAATATGGATTGATAATTAAATTTAATAATAATAATTGATGCTAAAAGATCAACACCATGATCGATCTTTTTTGCTTGCCCTAAAAAAAGATCAACTTGATCTCCTGACATAATTAAGTTAGGAGATCAAGTTGATCTTTTTTTTTTGCTTGGCCTGGTCAAATAATCCTATTTATAATTTATATTAGGCTCAAAGCGATATAGTAATTTATAGGGCATCGGTTTGGTTGTGCAGATCTAAAGGAGTACAGAGAGAGAGAAAGAGGGAGGGTCGAAATGGCCGTGAGCATTGTTCTCTCTCACATCTCGGCTCTGCTGGTGGCCGTTCTCGTCCTCCTGTGGGCGCTCGCCTTCCGCACCACCATCTTTCTGCGCTTCTATTCCTCATCCGTCGACGGCGGCGCCACCGCCACCGCCACCGCCACCGCCGTTGCGCACTTCGACCACATATACTTTGTAAATGCACCATCTTCTTCTCCCTTTCTCCCTCCTTGAGCAAGGATCGAAGCGCCCTCACTCTCGCTTCCCTGCTCTGCTTTGCCTCAGGTCCTCCACACTCTCCTCATGGTCATCGGCTTCATCCTCTTCGGCGGCGAAGGTAACCGGCGCAATCCCCTGTAGCCTTTGGATGGGGAGGAGATGGTTAATGTGGTTGGTCGCTTGGCAGGTATACTGGCGCACAGGTGGGGGGTGGGCTTGGGTTGGGCACGGGGCCCGAGGAAGGCAGCGCACCTCTGGCTGCAGGGGGCGGCTCTGGGTTTCGGCGTCGCCGGGGTGTGGACCAAGTTCAAGGGCAACAAGGGGGTCCTCGCCAACTTCCACAGCCTGCACTCCTGGATGGGTCTGCTCTGCCTTCTCCTCTTCGCCGCCCAGGTCCATCCTTCTCTCTCTCTCTCTCTCTTCCTGTCGCGCGCTCTCCTTCCGTCTTTCTCGCTGCTGCACCTCCGGCCTCCGGTACGGTGGACATCCGATCGTAATCCACTACTTGATAGGCCCTGCTACTGGGTCATATCTGGTTGGCAGACATCCATCTAGAATGCCTTCTAGATGTTCATCGAATCCCTCACTATGCATGCCCCCAGAAATAACATAGAATCTAACATAGAATTGTTCTAACTTTAAGGTGTTTTGCATGTCTATCCTTGCAATAACATAGAATTTAACATTTTTCCCTTTACAATCCTCAAGTTAGTATGTATGTTCCTCAAAATATCAAGATCGTCACTTGTTCTTCTCCCATCAATGTCCATACTATTAATCATGGATTACCAAGATTCAAAATAGCAAAATGCCATCAGCAAGAGGGTATTATTGCCAAATCAAAGCTTGATTGATGGAGATTAAGTTTTCTGAAAGTGCAGTTTTGCTGATTGAAATTGTTCTGTCTATTCTTAACTTGTAGCTTCTATGACCATTGTGTTCTTTCAAGACAAAGTAAAAGAATTTCAAGAAAACAATCCAAAAGTAATTAAGCTGAATTCAAGCCTTACTACTAATTCTCAGGTTTAAAGGGGTGAAAAATCTAACATGACGTTTGATTTGGTCTATTGAACTTATTTTTGATAATGTTCAACCTGCTTGTAAGAAGCATTAGATACTAAACCTAATTACTTAATATTTTGGTTTGGTTTGCAAGCATGCATTTCGACGACCAACTATTGTAAGACTCCATCTCTTTGTGTTGCTTCTGCCAGTGGACAATGGGGTTCCTCAGCTTCTGGACCAGGGGAGAGGGACGACAGGCAAGAACATTGTTGCTGCCGTGGCACATCTTCATTGGCATCTTCACCTACAGCTTGGCTGTAGCTACAGCAGAGTCCGGCCTCATGGAGAAGATGGCCTTCCTTCACACCAAACATGGCATCCCAGGGTCCTCCTTGGAGTTCACCCTCATCAATGTTCTTGGCCTCACTCTCGCCATCCACTGTGGGCTTGTTGTCTTCACTTTAATCCCTGCAAAGCACAAGGGGAGCAGCACCAGTACCATGGTTAGTTCTGATGGAGAACACCTTAACTCAAAATTTGTTTTCTCATAAGAAGATAGTTTTCTCTCATCTTAGCCACCAGTTTTGGAGTAATGTTTCTTTGGTTTACTTCCGCTCGGTGACATAGTAGGAAGCATGTGTCCCCTGTTCATCACAAGAACACAAAATTTGTGATCTACTAGGTGCAGCTCAGGCAGATCTGGTTGGTTAAAGGTGTATCCAGGCAAACATTACTTAGATAGCTAGGATTTCCATTTAGTATCTTATGTTTTTTCCATGTTTCTGAAGTGTCAAATAAAATGTAGTTCTTGTTTTTAGTTCTTTCAATAACAATTTGTGGTGACTTCATGGAAGGAAGTTTCATGGATCCTGTTCTTAAAGCCTTGAAGGCTTCTGTAGTATATGTTTGAACCAATATAATGGTATTGCAATACCAAACATGTTTGATCGGCAGCTTACAGTACTATAAAACCACTGCAGATGCTTGAGAGTCGAATGCCACCCCAAGAAATATTATATAGGTTTTAGCTCATCTATAACTCAAGTTGGACAAATAAGCATATCATTTACTTTCACTTCATTATAATGGGTTCTATGTGACTTCCTTGTGCCTTGTAAAATGCCCTGTTCAAGCACAGTAAGAATTAATTTGGAATAAATTTTATTATACATTAATAATATGGAATTCAGTAAACGATAGCTACCATCAAACTTTAGAGAGTAACATCAGTCAACAAAATTATGAATAAGATTATATAACTAAAGCATGCAGAAATGATGATTTTAGAGGGACAACAGAAATATATTTATATGTGAGATGAATATTGAGTTATAAGAATAATCCCATATGATGTAGAAATTAAAAGAGAGTTGGGCTGATATATAACCCATAACTCAATGAACTTAAACTTCCTATGTTATAATAGTGTCTGATTAGCATGTATGCTAGTTTTGATCAGTTTAGTTTGGACTCGGTGTACTTTATATCTTGCTTCTGCATGCTTCCTAACAGCTAGATTTCATATTAATATCAATCTCACTGGAGCTCAGGCTACCTTCGCTTTCCAAACGATTTTGTAGATGATGGGTCTTGGGGATCGATTTTTATGTCTTGAAGTTCTTTAAGCAAATCACAGTAATGAACAAGGACTCACTATGTCAATGTTCACGTTGTTTGCATCCTTTTCAATGTTCAATATGGAATCTATTCTTGGTTTTGGAATCCACAGCCAAAATCTAGAGGCAACAGGTTCTTATTCTGCCCAACCCACTTGAAAGTTAAAGGTAGAGGGAAAGGTGAAGTGTGGATTCCTTCCTTGATATCTGTTCAATTCTTTTGACTCTTATCCCAAACTCATTGGAGTCAGAGAAGCTCCTGCATCTGGACCAAGAACACCCAAGCAGTAATATGGACAGATGTACTTATGGTTTTAATTAGAATCATGCAAAAGTGTTAACATTTTTTATTGTCGATGACAGACAACAAGGATCGGCTATGGTGTGAGTGGTGTTCAACGCTTGTCGCTGTAGATGGCCTACCGAATCCTAGAATGAAGCACAGAAAGGGAGCAAAAAAGTGAGGAAGAACAAGATCAATGAATTTTGACCGTGTTTCTGATTCCATCCATCAAGCTGCCCACCGTGATGGTGAAGACCTTTGAATGAGTGATCTGCTCATGATAAAACTTAACAGAAGGTGAGCGAGTTGCTGCTCATCATCATTCATGTAGTCTCGCAGTTTGACTGATGCAATGCTGATACTGCATGTTCAAATACTGATTTCACTGAAATCAACTTGAATAGCTCTTCTTTCTTTTTGAGATAAGAATCTGAGTAAAGAATTTATTCAGATCTTTCTGTTCAGTGGATTTGGTTAAATACCAACAAATATAAGTGTATGTTCAAAAGAGTTCATTTTGTGGAATCATTCATTAAATACTGAAAGTTGTGAAGAGTTCATCTAGATCAAGTTGAAGCTCTCTCTGTGTATGTGGTTAGATCAGAACACTGACATAAAGAGGTCATAGTGTGGAATCATTGATCTTATATTGCAAGTTCAAAGCAGTTCATTGAGATCAACTTGATTAAGCATAGTAAATTCAAAACAGTTGATTGATTGAATTATTCCAACCAATTAAACCAGTTGATTCATTATTCATATAAAGTCTTTATTCTGAAGCAAAGATTAGTAGGTAAGAGAAAGCCTGAAATAAAGCAACAGAGTTGGATGTGGTTCTTGTTTTAATCCATGCTTCTATTACCATGAAAATTCTCCTTAATGTTGAACTATGCAAACCTTATATTTACTATTTCTTACATTTATGTCTTATGTATGATAATCTAGATTAATTCTTCTTCACAAAATTATGCAATGTCCAAAGGTTGTGAGATGATTAAAGATTCAATAAAAATATCATTAATTAATTCTATATGTTTTACTACAGAGAAGTGAAAGAAAGATTCTATATTATAATAAAGAAGGATGAAAGATACTCTTTTTAATTAAGAGAGAGCAAACACTTTAAAGAGACAAGTAAACAATGCCTGAAACTATGAGTGATGGAGACTGATAGGAGCTTTGGACAAAATATATGTTCCATATTATGCCTTTAAAGTAGATTGAAGTCTGAACGGGACAACAAATTCAGGTATGGAAGGAATATAATACAAAAAGAAGATATCCTAAATATTAATGATTCGTTGTTCCAATAACATCCCATTTCATATATCTGAGAACATGAAAAAAATTCTTTGGAACTAATATGAAAGAATGTTTAAGCCGATTTAACATTGAGTTTAGATTAACTTAAATAAACTTATAATTTGTTCTTCTATATCTATATATATATATATATATATATATATATATATATATATATATATATATATATATATATATATATATATATATATATATATATATATATATATTTGTTGTGAAGTATGTAATAAAACATATATTTTCATTAAAAATCTTTATCAAAAAGGTAAAGATGCTCTGATCAGCATAACTCTGTGTTGCATGTCTATAAATACCTCTAGTCGAAGTCTGAAGACATCCATAGATTGCACACTCTCCTCCTCCTCTGTTCCCCTCCGCCACTTCTTGGGGAGTGTTTTATCTCCAAGAGAGAGAGAGAGAGAGACTGTAACTGAGAAGCGAGCGCTAGCCAGAGAAATGATCTCGTGGCACGACCTGAACACGGTGCTGGTGGCGGTGGTGCCGCTGTACGTGGCGATGGTGCTGGCGTACGGGTCGGTGCGGTGGTGGGGGATCTTCTCGCCGGAGCAGTGCGCTGGCATCAACCGCTTCGTGGCCGTCTTCGCCGTGCCTCTCCTCTCGTTCCACTTCATCTCGACCAACGACCCCTACGCCATGAACCTCCGCTTCGTCGCCGCCGACACCCTGCAGAAGCTGCTCGTCCTCGCGGCCCTGGCCGTCTGGTCCAAACTCCTCCGCCGACGCCCGTTCCCTGGCGGCGTTTCATCCCTCGACTTGTCCATCACCGCTTTCTCTCTCTCCACCCTCCCCAACACGCTGGTGATGGGCATCCCCCTGCTCGTCGCCATGTACGGGCCCTATTCCGGCTCCCTCATGGTCCAGGTCGTCGTCTTGCAGTGCATCATCTGGTACACCCTCATGCTCTTCCTCTTCGAGTACCGCGCCGCTCGCCTCCTCGTCGCCGACCAGTTCCCCGACACCGCCGCCTCCATCGTCTCCTTCCGTGTCGACCACGATGTCGACTCGCTCGACGCCGGGGCTGCCGAGACCGCTGCAGAATTCGGCGGCGACGGCAAGATTTACGTCACCGTCCGCAAGTCAACGTCGTCCAGGAGGTCGACCGTGACGACCCCCCGGCCGTCCAACCTTACCGGCGTTGAGATCCACTCCCTCAGCTCTTCCCGGAACACCACCCCCAGGGGATCCAACTGCAACAACGCCGAGTTTCCCTCCCCGACACCGCCATTCCGCTCGTCGAGCTTCGGCCCCGCCGACATCTACTCCCTACACTCCAGCTTAGACAACGACCACTACGCCACGGAGGTCCCAGCCGCGGCGAAGAAGCCGCCCCATCCGCAACCCAGCTACCATCACAACCACCGAGCAGGGGTGGGAGCAACGACGGTAAAGGCAGCAGCGGACGCGAAGGAGCTGCACATGTTCGTGTGGAGCTCGAGCCCGTCGCCGGTGTCGGACCACGTCGATCACGGGGCAAAGGAGATTCCGGTGGTGGTGCCAGCCGACGTGCCCTTTAACGGCCTCACCACCAAAGGTTGAACTACTAATATGACATTATTCTTATCACATCCACCTCCTAATCATGTCTGTATTGTTGCTTGTAGGCTTCGACGAGGAGGCGGCGGCCAACGACAAGGGCGCGGGAGGAGGAGAAGGAGGAGGGCCGTCCGATAGCGACGGAGGGCCACACCAGATGCCCCCCGCGGGCGTCATGACCCGTCTGATCCTGATCATGGTGTGGCGTAAGCTGGTCCGCAATCCCAACACCTACTCCAGCCTGGTCGGCTTCCTCTGGTCCCTCGTCGCCTTCCGGTGCGTACCACCACCAAGCACGTAGTCGATGATGATGATGATGATGATGACGATGGTATCGTTAATCTTGGCGTGCAGGTGGAACATTACCATGCCGAAGGTTGTAGAGAAGTCCATCTCCATACTCTCCGACGCGGGCCTCGGGATGGCCATGTTTAGCTTAGGCGAGTTCCCAAAGACCGCCAATTCTATTTCTACAGCAGTAGCCGGTGATCCTTCTTTTGCTAACAGTTGAGCGCTGTGGAATCATCGACAGGGCTGTTCATGGCGCTGCAGCCGAGGATAATAGCGTGCGGGAACAGGGTGGCAGCGCTCGCCATGGTGATCCGGTTCGTGGCCGGACCCGCGACGATGGCCGTGTCGTCCGTCGCCGTCGGCCTGCGTGGGACCCTCCTCCACGTCGCCATCGTGCAGGTTCTGCGCTCTGCTTTTCCACCTTCTGATTCGATCGTGACGGAAAGGGAACAGACGGAGACTTCGGTGTCGGTCGATTCGCCGCTGCCGTCGTCGTCGTGTCTATCTTTCTTGCACACCTTGTGTTTGATCTTTTGACGCAGTAACTAACGGAACTCGCAATGCTTTTGTTTGGGTAGGCGGCGCTGCCGCAGGGCATCGTGCCCTTCGTCTTCGCCAAGGAGTACAACCTCCACCCTGCCATCCTCAGCACCGCGTAAGCACTCAACCCAGACCGAAGAGATCCTCTCTTCGTCAACAAGTATCCACTAATCATGCTGTGAAATCTGCAGGGTTATATTTGGGATGCTGATAGCTCTTCCGATCACCTTGCTATACTACATTCTTCTGGGACTATGACAGACTTCTTCTCCTGCAATGATGCTGACGCTCCTCTACCTCACCAAATGGATGCGACAGTCGCCACCTTAGAGAACAACACTGTGTGTAAACGACATCATCTTCCTACAGAGGCAAAAAGGAATCACGGTGCAAAGGCTTCTCGCTGAATCAATTTGACAGCCGAAGTGGAATCTATATGTAGTCAAAGGTGTTGACCCGTTCAAAGCTTTGAACGAGGAAAGGTGAAGTAGAAACGAGGCAGATAAAGGAGAGCGTGGAGTCAAAAGAGGACGTCGCTTTCTTAAGCAAATCGTCTCCCATTCCGGCTGAGCCATCAACTCATACCGACATCTCACTACTTAATAGATTAATTCTTATAATTAGTTATTTTTAACGTCCCAATTTTTATACTTTAAAAATTATACTACGATCTTTATATTTATAAAATTAAAATATTTAATTTTATTTTTTCTCAATTCATCGAATTTACTGATAATATATTGATTTTACCTCACTTTAGTTTATCGTACATGTGATATTTTCATCAACAAAATTGATAATGTGAGGTAAAATAAAATTAAATATTTTAGTTTTGTAAATATAGAGATATCAATATAACTCCCGGAAGGAACGTAAATACTAAAATAGCTAATTACAGGAAGTATTATGTAATTAGCCCTATGAACTATATTGTTTGAAATTTCAATTATTTTTATTATAAATCATTAAGCTCCATTCCATTCTCTCTTTCTCTCTCTCTCTCTCAATCGCCAATCCACATCTCGAAACATGTTTGTGAGGAACAACATTGCTTGCCGTATCAATGGTGGCCTTTTCCCCTTGCAAGTTTATGTTTACGTCTCAGAATAGGCATTTGGCTTCATGAAAACGATTGCCCCAAACCCCTATGTTTTTTAACTGTGTGTTCATTCCAAGAACGGGGAAAAACACACACACAAACACACATGCAATGGCAGGCCGTGGAGTGAGTGGGATTTATTGGGCTTGCAATATAGTCATAAAATTTGGATGAAAGAGATTAGGCTCGATTTACTAATTAGACCATTTGAACATTTAAGAAAATAAAATATCAACAACTTTTTTTTCTAATATACATATATATTTTTTATAAAAAATCCTTATTTGAAGGATGAAAGGTGTATAAAATCTTATTATATTAAGTATTCTCTCATTATGGTTTTGGTGGTCTCAAAATTTGATTGGCTACAATAAGATTCAGGTGTTGATGACTTAAACATGAATCACAATAAATGAAAGCTTCTTAAAAATCTAATAGTGATTGTTACTATTGGTTGTGTTAGTATCAACATCTTTACACCGTGGCCTCGGGGTTAATACGGGTGGATTCAGGTCTGAATGATTGGAGATTTTCCTGAACGACCCTTAAGACTACTGAGGTAGCCGACCGCAGTGGTCCGATCGCGACGGGGTCACTGTTTTCTCCGGGAGGGGGCCCCTCGCCTGGGCATTCGATGGGAGGCACTCCGTCTTCGTCCCTACACATACAGGTCGAGTTAGGAGAGTTCGGCCTGACCCCTCCGACGATCAAGTCAATCGATAATCTCAGGGGGTTTTTCTTATTTGATCTCTCCTCTCATTCATTCCGAACACGAGGGTTTTATAGGGAAGGTCACCGTTTCCTGATGTGCCCTCTTGCAAGGAGTAGGGTCGTACCTTGGATAACGTTTGACACCGGCATTGGCGTTGCGTGAAGGACCAGACTCCTACAGGATGACGACGTGCCTCGATCAACGTTTTAGTCTATTTCGACCAGGCACTATCAGGTCAGACCGAGGCAGGCAACCCCCTAACTCATTGATCTACGTGACATAGGAGACATCACCCGGGAGTAGATGACGTTAGCTCGTGTCCCATCATTATTATTACTCTCATCAGGTTGTATAACCTATTTAGAGCGTCCCCCTCTAAGTAGGAATGCTTAAATGTGACAATAAATTATGACCCCACTGTTCATTCATTTAAGGTCTGATTTTGTGGACAGACAACCTTAAAGTATGACCAGAATTTATGAACCACATTTCAATTTTGATCTTTGTCGAAGTCCTTTGTAGTACAATATAGAAAGACTGTAATGCACTTTTAACATACTTTTCATTATTATGACCCTCACAAGTGACATCTAATAGCATGCAACTATCACACTTCTCAAGATTTGACTAATCGTTTCGAGCTTTGACATCGGAAGCATCAGAGATTCCAATTTTGGCGTGCCATGCAATTAATTCATTGAAACGGCCCCACCACGACAAAAATATAACTAGGTCAACGCGGTGTCAACTAAGCTCCTGTGGGGCCCAATTCTCAGCCTCCAATTTTCGCCAATGGTCAGATAGGTAGGTATTGGGTGGCGTGGCTTACCGTTTTCCCTATTATGGGTACTCCTCGGCGCAACGCGGAACACGCGGTCTTTGTTGCCCGAAAACATTCTTCCACCCGCTGATATGTACCCCTCGTGTACCTACGTACCGATTGGGAAATCAGACGGCCCCATGTGGGTCCCGCAACGAAACAATATTGAGATCTTTTTAAAAAATATAGTAGAATCCATTTCTGAATCTAAATAAAAGCAATGAGTAAAAATAATATTTCTTGCCGAATTTTGTTAGGGGAATGATAAAAATAATAATAATAATACAAGCAAATCAGGCTTCGTCTTTGGCGGCTCCGATGCAGCGATCACCACCGGTGAGTGGGCGCGCCATCTACCTCCCCTGCAACCAAACGTTCCTGAGCTGCACGTCCGCCGGCTCGCCGAAGCATTTGGCACGGACGAGGCAGAAGTGGGTGCAGAAGCCCATCGACGACATCACCCGGGTGATGTTGAGGATGTAGCACGCGACGCAGTCCATCCCCCGCCCCTGCACCACCAGGCCCCACGTCCGGGGGACGCTGCGGCAGACGACGCCGACCGCGGCCTCTTCAACGCGAGTGCCGTCCTCCATCTCTCCCTCTTCGAGCCCCTCCACCAGGATCACGGCGTCGGGCGTGCGGCCCTCCTTGTCCCACCGCTTCTTGATCTGCCGCCAGATCTGTGGCGACGCCGCTTCCTTCTCCAGCCGCAGCGCCGGCGCGGCGCCCCCTCGGCCTCCGTCGGAGAAGATGTGCATGAGAAAGGGCGCCTTGCCGATGTTCCGCACAATCTACATTGATTGGTTCCACGAGGTTAGCGGAATCAAAGAAAAAGGACAACGAAAGAAACACAAGGGATCGAGGAGCGATCGCTACCTCTCCGATTGATTCCCTCATCCACCGATCCAGCATCTCGGGGGTGACAACCTTCCCCCCCTCTTCCATCTTGTTCATGTACACCGCTGCAGGAGCCGACAGCGCTAGTTGTCCTGTTGGAACGGCGGAGAATGGGAGCCCCGTCGTCCTGTCGTGCCCCACAGCTTGGGCGGCCCTCACGGTGGCTCGTGTGCCTCTGCTTATCTCCAGAAAAGAATCACGCCGCCGGGACTTGGTGCCTGCCAGAAGAAGGCAGAGAGAAGAACCCTTTCGTTGCTTCCTTACCGCCGGAAATTGACCGGCCAACCCAGCCGCTCGGAGCTCCAAGGCGCAGGACGAAGACGCCATGGGTCGATCTTGAATCGAACTGCGCTTCGATGTCGCGGTGATCAAGAATCGCCGGAAAGAGAGGTGAGATCGATCCCACCCACCCTTTCGGTCCTTTTTTGATACCAACGATTTTATACTACTGATGAGGAACCGAGACGGAATCGGAGAACCGGGGCGGGTAGCGGTGTCGAATCCCAATCTCCCACGCTTTGCTTCGGTGGACGGCGCCCCTTCCTCCTATCGCATCCAACGTGGCCATGCCCACCCGATCAGCTACAAACGACGAAATCCAATTCCTGCCCTTCATACGAAAGACCCTCTGGTTCATGCTGAGGTGGCAAGTTTTTAATGGTTAATTATGCTGTTTGGAAACGGCTGTTTAATCTTTTATCCGTGGTGTGTGATGGGAAACGGTTGTCCACGTGCCCGCACGCGTTGGGCTCACACGGGGTTGGGGTCGACGCCTCTCGGCCTTGCGTCTCCCGTGGGCCACTGGAACCCGAGTGGTTGGATTCCTCGTTGCGTGGGCAAACTAAGCGCTCGTCCAACAACAGCCACCTTTGCGTCTACGTGTCCGCGGTGGGCTTCCAGATCGGAAGACCACCGAACCCGATTCTTCTCCATCGATTCCGATCCATCTCTATTCGGCTAGTCTTCTTGATGGACCACGGCAAGCTTGCCGGCCATCCACCGCCACCGGCACCGCAGCAGCAAGGGTTCCAGGGACTGGGTGATCGTCCCCGTCGAACACATCTCACCGATCCGCCTCTGCCGGGCCCTCGGCAAGGCGCTATGCTAACGATCTGAACCAGGCATCATCCGGTCTGTGATGGAGCTTCCCAAACCCTTAGGTGAGTTCTACCATCGTTCCCTACAGCAGCAGCGCCAACGAAATCCTTTCGGGAATGTTTAGTCATTCTTAATTTTCCGTTCTCACATTTTCCCTTGTTTGATTTCTCTCTTTAGGTCACAAGGATGCGATCCTCAACGTGCTTTGCTTAGTACCATAAGAAATCGGGAGAAAGGCAGGCGGCGCTGCTGGAAATTTGTGGCACCATCGTATGCTTCTCCTTCCCATCTAAATCCTTGTTTTGTGCAATTTAGATCAATTCCTATGTAGTTCAAATCTGGAACATGTACAATGCTGCCTGTTAAAGATTCATCATGTCCCTCTACATGTTTGTCTGGGGAGAAGTTGTTGGGGTTAAACGATCCTATTACTAGTCAAAAAGAGCACCTTTTACTTGTGAAACATTACTTTAGACTTTAGAAACAGAACTAAGATTGATATGGAGAAGAAATAAGCTATCCTCTTATAGGAACTAAGAAGTGCGTTCTGCCTTGGTAAAAATTATCTCACAGGCTTGTTGATCATGTGTTCGTTAATTGACCTTTTGCAGGACTTAAATTTCATATTGTTTCATTTGTATCTACTATATAATGTCTCTTCATGCCTTGGTTTTGTGAAAATTGTGTTTGTTTTGCAAGCAATTATGTGAATCATTTTCTTCTAATTAAAATATTACCATAAAAATTTATCAATGTTAATTTTGGTCATCAACTCAGCATGGAGGAGTTGACCCAACCCAACTCATTTTTCTAATGTTGTCACATTTGGAATTGGGTAGGAGTTCGTCTAGAGTGAAGTGAGATCTAGAAAGCTGATCAAGAAGCCCGACCAAGATGATGCCTTACTAGAGAAGATGTCCAACCAGGGAGCCTTGACCGAACCCATAAGCTGATTTGCTTAGATGCAAAATTCTTCCATATCTTGCTCAGATGTGAAATTCTTCCATAGATTCGAACCCATAAGATGACTATCCAATCTCAGTTCAAACATTTCCTGCAATGTACTAGGGGTGTGCCTAGTAAGGCTCCTCTGAACAGATTAAATGATATTTTATTCACGTGCAGTTTATTTGATTGAATTTGGACCTACCTAGTTTCTCAATGGACTAAGCATGTACGGATCACCAGACCTAGACAAGATATCATATGGTTTATGAAGTGTAGGCCAAGTAGAGCAGAAGCATTTGGTTTAGGGTTTGAGAGTGTTTTGAGGATTTGGTTGTCTGTTTAGCCTGTTTTTTCGTGACACCTTTGTCTCAGAAGATCCATATTATTACCACCTCTAGCGCCAACTGACATTCAATTTGGTCGATCAATCCTCTTCTGTATTTCATTTATGAACCAACATTCGGTCAGTTCAACAAATGGATACTTCACATTATCGGGCATTAAATAAAGAAGTGGCATAACAAAAATAACTAATTAAGATGTTTATCTGGTATTCGCGGTTGTGATTTTAGGTTTTAGGTTAATAAGATACTATGACAGGAAGTTTAAAAAATATGAATGTTCCATTAATGTTCATGTATCTTTTGTTTGACAATTAGAACCAGTCCTAGTGTTATTGATACAGCCTTGGCTAGGCTTGCACAAGGAACAAAAGTTCTTGCAGAAGGGTGGGACATGGGAATGACAAGGGAGAACAGCTCCTGAGAGCATACACAAGTTTTCTCTCTTCTTCAGCAGGTCCTGTGCTAGGAACATTTTTTTCCCACCCATTGCTAGGACTGTCACAATATCTCCAGTGGCCAACAAGAGTGGGCATATTATAAGGTGCACTACTAAATTTCATCCTTCATCTGCTCCGTAGTATAGTATGTCTACAATGTCTAGATACCTTGCATGATTAGTTTAGATTTCTGACAGATGGGATCGTCGATGCTTTTGGTATATGTCAATTAGGATCAATCAGAGCTGAAATCTGTAACATTGACTATGCCTAAAACACTATGTTTTGATCTTCATTGTAGTGGGCTTTTCCTTGGAAGGGATTATAATAGGATAAATTTATGAACACTAATTTTCTCAGATAGGCATGGGATAATCTAATAGATCAACAAAGGTGCCTAATTTATGATGTGCAACACTAACTAATCTAAGCAAGTCCAGTGCGATAGTAAGCAAGAAGCAAATATGTTATCTAGAGAGAACATAATATTACAAATTAATTAAATATGCAAAATTTTCCACCGGTAGATATTGTGCTTTAAATCAAACCATGATAATATCACAAGCTAAGAACTAATCAAGGATAGAGCTTTTATCTGATAGGGAAATCGAGTAGGTAGGAATCTAATTGACTTCAATTTCTACCAATCTTACATTGGGGTTCAAAAGTGTATGCAAAGAGTTTTTAGGCTGCAGAAATCTACCACCAAATGAACATGCATATTTCCACACATTTGGTCCCATGAAAATCCTGTCAGTGTTGCAATCTCATGCATTTGATGGATATTAGAAACTCCATTGATATATTTACTATTAATACACAAAAAAGTTAACATCCTACCAGTATACACATCTCTTAGACTAAAAACTTAGATCTGAACAGAACAAGATCAAGCCTCTTCCTAGTGTCTTAGTTCATGGTTTTAACTAGTGAGTATTTACTTGATGCAGTTCAATTCATGCTGTCAGGAAATCTCCAACTGTGTTAGCACTCTTCTGATCTGAGGATTCAAGCCTTGCTGCGAGCATAGCCAACTGACCTTTCACGCTCAGATCAATAATATGCGACCCATCGTCACAGTAGCTAATGACAAAGCCTGCAATCAGCGATGGATCGACAATGTTTTCCAGTCTCAATTTTCTGAACCCTGTCAGCCTCTGCATCTTTCTTGAGATGAGATTGATCTGCCTATCATCCAATTTCACAGCAGAAGAGACAGAAATGACAAGAACATCACTTGGCTTGGAAGAGTTTTGATCGCCCTCTTTGCTGGCATCTTGTGTCACACTGAACTTCTCTTCCTCCATGATAGCATGCATGAAACTCGGAGTTAAGGGCTGAAACTGAAACTCCAGGCCGCACACCGGCATGTTGCAATTTTCGACATGCCCAACTTTGTGTTCGTTTACAAGTGAATGAGAAAGATTGCAAATGCTACTGGTGGATCCATCGAATATGTCAATGCGTGCATCAGGGTCGGTTCCAACATCAGATACAGCATATGAAGGCCGTCCTTGTCTGGATTCCCTGCCTGCAATGGTGACAGAGGCCTTCTTCAATGAGCTTAATGGGCATGCCTTCAGGGAGGAAACACCATGCAGAGGCAGACCCATTTGAAAACGTTGTTGACAGGCATCCATGGCAGAACTTTTAAGAGGGCATGCTGGTTGCCCATTTGGATTAATGGACTGGTATAAGATCTTCATCTGCAAAATTGTTACTTAGTCAACTTCTGATTCCCAATATATGATTGAATGTTGCAATGATTTTTAGGACAAATGATTGAGGACAGTAGTGCAAGATAAAGATTATGTTCATTTCATCTGTATAAATGTTGGAGACTACTGTTTACAGGAATTCTGTAGAAGTACAACAACACGACAATAATGAAGATAGAACAACTTAAATCTGCAATTGAAAGGCAGATAAAAGTCATCTATTCTTCTTCACCTACATGTAGGTAGGCAACTCCATGAAGATAGGGGGATATTGGTGTGTTCATGGCCTGATCTAGGAATGAAGAAGAATTAAGAATACGAAAAGTGAAACCCTATCTCATGTTGGAATCCAAAATTCAGCAAGTAAATAACAACAGTTCTTATCAACAAACTTCTTTGATCTTTAACCTATGGTTAGAGTATCTGTGGGATGACAAGTAAGGAAGAAAATAGACAAGATAGAACACATATATGGGGTGAAAAGAGATCTGAGATTATATAATTCCTACAAATATGTGAATCATGTGCATGAATTGAGATTTACACACAGTTTCACATATCATGGGCTAATAATATACTTGCACCCTTTTGCTGCATGGTGTTCTCCCCAGGTATCAAGATGATGCACAAAAGCCGGACCGACTACATGTTCATCTTCAAAACAAAACCAGAGAGAGAGAGAGCTGGAACCTGTAGAAGCAGCGTTGAGACGAATGACGAGGGCGACGAGGTAGACGAGAGGGAGATGTGTAGGGTGTATGGAGAGAGGTTAATCCCAGATAGATAAGGTGGGAATAATATCGAGTGAAGTCTTAGGTAGAGAGAGATGAAAGTCCAAGAGGAATGGGATTGGAGGGGGAGACTGCTCGTGCTCTTCCAGCCGCGGAAACATCATCCTTGACGCGCTCCCGCTTCCCCAGCCCCGTCCGCGGAGCTCTCACCCCCTTGTTCCGTCAACATCTTATCTACAGCATTTGCTCGAACACAAAGGAGGCACTTCTCCTCCTTTCGACGCTTTGACGAGATTGATTGGCTAACGATCAGTGCAGGGGTTTGGTATGGTTTATACGTGGTAGAAAACCAGTCGCTGGTCAAAGCCGGATTGATCACGCCCGTTTTCCGACATGGAATCCGATGTTATATCCTCCCTAATATTTCGACATATTTTTTTGGATTTTCCTGTGACATTATAATATTTAAAATATCTTAATCATAAATTATATTATCATGCATGATATATTATTATATTCGCTCGAGACCGATATAATGAGCAAATCCTAATCTTAAAAATGTAATTAAGAAGAAATAATATTATCATTATTTATTTTTCATCAGTGTGATAATAGACCAACTGTATAAGTTGTGATTGTATCAGTAATAATTATTACGCAATATTCTGTGTACTTTTAATTTTCTTTTTTGCTTTTCTTTCCCTAATTAAAATAATGAACCCTGTACTCATACGAGTAAATGTCATGTGATCATGACCGTCCATAGCAACTCGTTATCCTATTCATCAAATCCCAGTCCTCCATTCGCTGCAGTTCGGAGTCTCACCCCCTCTCCTTCCCGATCGCAGCTACCACCACAGCGGTAGTCCGGCGCACCCTGTCGTAGCCCGGTAATCCCGCTCGCCCCGATCTTACTCGCCGCCTTCCGATCGCTTCTTCTCTCTCCCTCATATATTTATTCCAGAAATGGATCCTCCCAAGAGATTATCGGCAGTGTGTTTCCGATTGCGTTCGAAATTTCATTTTTTTTTCCCTTGAAGCTTGGATGCCCTAGTTACCAAAATATCCTTGTTATTTGTTGATGAAGCTCCCAATTGCGAGCAGCAACTGCTTGGGGAAAGAGTAGAGGGAGAAAGGTGTTGATGGCAACAGGAACATCGTCGGCGTATCCGCCACCTCCTCCGTATTATCGCCTGTACAAGGACTATCTTGAGGATCCCGAGTCTGCTCCCGAACCTCCCCCGCCCGTCCAGGGGACTTACCCTCTCTTCGGCGCCACCTACACTGTAAATATCTTCTTTTCCCTCTTTCTTCTTTTCTCCCCTTCATCTTCGCCCTCGTATTAGGGTTCCGTTAATGCAGCTCCATCATGATAACATTTTTTTTTTCTTCTCTTTTGGCGATTGTGGCATCTTAGACGGATGTGGTGCTGCCGAGCTTAGAGGATCAGGGAGTACGGCAGCTCTACCCCAAAGGCCCCACCATTGGTATTACTTATGCCTCTTTTCTTTTTCTTGTTGGTATTGGCTATTCAGCTAAATGCATTTTAGTATCCGAGGAAAAAGAAATCAAGAATCAAATAGGTTTATATGAAAGGGTTTATTTTTTGGCAATTAAATATTAAAATTGTACTAACAGATGTCTACAAAATTCCTAATTAAGTGGGTCATTGAGAGCAGAAGAAATAAAGGGTTTAATTTGTCAGTGTCAAGTAGCAAAAGATAATGCCACCGACATAGAGGAACTACGATTTTTGTGCAGCTTCGTTGTTAATTTCAACTTTTCATGGACAAATTGGAGTGTTTAAATATTGCAATACACTTTTAGGAATAATTAATGTCTTTTGATCTCCCCTAGAATAATTCTGTAAAAATGGACACCGCTGTAAGAACTGAATGCTGAAAATTTTCAACATTATAAATTGGAACTTTAAATTTTATTTTGAAGCAAGCTTGATTCTGAAGCTTAAAATTTCAAGGTACCTCACATGTTGAGGGCCTAAAGATAGCATCAGTTTTAGAATTAGTTGACCGTTGGACTTATTTTGTAAATTCTCCATTTGACCTTTATAGAGAATGAAGACAAGGTTTTAAAAGACGTAAATGATATGCAGGTTGTGGGGCCACTTCATAGTGTACATGCATATGTAACATCTTGATATTTTTTTTAATGATGTGAAAATATCATATCCTACTTTATTGTCGAACTGTTATAAGGATGTTAATTTACTGATTGCTAGTCTAGGTTGCTTAGATAAAGTCTAGATTGCTTCGATAATGTCCGTGCTACTTGGAGTTCTCGTGTCTGGCAGGACGCACATGCAATAGCTAAAGCTGTGATCTTGTTGTGGGAATTTGTTATGGTGCATATTTTAATCTAGTGGTAACACATCTATTTTTTTTCTTCGATGATGTGCTTTATTTTGTGGAGCAATTTTATGATACCTTGTAATTGATAATTGTATCACCTCTTTGTCATGATCATAGTTTTTGTCAGATTTCTTTCGTGACCATTTTATACATGAGAATCTTTTCCTGTTTCTTCTGCACTTGTTGTTTTATGATTTTGGACTAGTTTCTTGGATATATTATTTTTATTTCAGACTTCAAGCGGGAATTAACATCCCTCAATAGAGAGCTTCAACTGCATATTCTCGAGTTAGCAGATGTTCTAGTTGAGAGACCGTCTCAATACGCACGTAGAGTTGAAGACATCTCTCTTATTTTCAAGAACTTGCATCATCTTCTGAATTCATTGCGTCCTCATCAGGTACATGATTAGATGCTCAAACTCAACTGTAAAATCTTTTTCAGATTATTTCTTTTACCACTCTCAATGGAATCTTCTTCATGCTCTCAGTGTTGTTATTTTGATGTTTTACTTTTAGGCGAGAGCAACACTCATTCACATTCTAGAACGTCAGATACAACAGAGGAAGCAAGCAATAGAGGATATCAAAAGGTTTGTATTTCAACATAAAATGTTGATATATACTCTCTCTCTCTCTCTCTCTCTCTCTCTCTGAGGATGTTGATTTATTTTTGTTCATAACCAATTGATCATAAATAATCTAAAAATAGCTGGGTACAGAAAATTTTGGAGGGCTTCCAACATTAGTTAGCAAGGGTTAGACATCTTTGTTGTCTTTCTCAAAAGTAATTTTGTTTACCTTAATTTTGATGACCTCAAATTGTTGAACTTAATTTTGATAAGCTCAAATAACTTCCATTTGGCAAATACTTGCCACACCATATGGAGAATAAAATAACATTTATTTGATGTGTTAAAAGGAAAACCTAAGCAATTTCCCTTCTATCTTTATGGCAAAATCTTTGAGGTCTTTTGTTTGTTGAAGATTACAAAGGATCATTGTTGCTTACAAAATGTAGGTAGAGAGAGAGAGAGAGAGAGAGAGAGAGAGAGAGAGAGAGAGAACTATGAACTTATTTTCTAAACTGCTCTCTATACTGTTTGGTGACTTGATATGAACTTTATCTAAAATATTCCTTCAGACAATATGAGTTCATAGAAGATAAACAGATAGGTTTTATTGTTTAAGTCATAACATCCAGGATTTCCATCTAACCATCAAGTTATTTGTTGTTAGGTGCCTAAAGAAGATCAAAAAATGGTGTGGTATCTGAGCTGTGATGTTATTTAACATTCTCAATTACCTGATCTAATTTTTTATGTTAAATGATAAGCGTGAGAAACCTTTCTCTAACTAATGCAATGCTTGCTGATAGCTTCTTAAAATTAAGCTATGTGAGATTCTGTTGTCGTTGTGATATGCATGACGTTGGCAACATATGCCATTAAAGTGCAAACAATGGGGAGGAGCACCTAATCGGGCAAGTCCATATAATTGTGGACATTTTGATGATCATCAACCTGGCATAGTTAAGATTTTACTTTGCAGCATCGTTTAACTAATTAACACTATGTAATGGTAACCGTGGTAATTGGAAGGTATATCAAATTCTTAGTTCATTAGATACCAAAATTTCTTCAAGCTTGTGTCTCTTAAGAAAAACTTGTGTGTTGTAATCTTGTGGACTAATTGATTTCTTGGATCTAACTTTTTACAGGAGGAGAGAGGAGGCACAAAGGCTTCTCAAGGAATCACTCCAGAATTTGGATGGTCATCTGGCATGAATACTGTTCTCCTCTAATGCCTCATCGTTAGTACATGATTTATCTTGTTATGTCATATCAAGAATTTTATGGGAGGCTCTGCTGTAGAGAATGTGTTTGTTTCCCTTGTGAATTGTGCATTTAACTAACAAAATGAAGTTTTCCGTCACATAAAGCTTGAACTAAACTTAGATTTTTTATTTGTACCATGCATCATTTGTTACAAGCTTCTGAAAACATCATTAGGATCTGTTGGCAAAAGATTAATGTTTGATAGTTAGACCTTGAAATAATTTTGAAACATTATGGTTATCATAACCTTGAGATGTTCATAATCATAATATTTTATTTAATATAGAGCAGACTATGTATCTTTTGATAAAGTACTGTGTATTGACACTATTTTGCAATGGTAGTTAATCGAATCCAAGTTTATTGTGTTTTAGGTGACTTAGAAATGATACTCCATGAGAAGTATGATGGCAGCATTTTTATGGTTTTGATAGAATCACCATAAATGTATATATATTCTTTTAAAGAAAGAAAATTTGATAGTGATTATATGGAAGCTTAGAATGATCAAACAAATTGTTGGAAGACAAAATACTCATCCTATTATATATTGAGGGAAAAACCTATCACAGAAAACTCAAGTTTCCCTCTTACTGGTTGATGCAATCTGGGGATGAACTGATACAAATCAGAGAACCAAATGCTCAAGCCATGCATGAAAAATTGTGGTGGTGGAGGATCCTCTCAGTCTCAGCAAAAGCAGACCTTTTTATCAGATATCTGTCTCTCTTCTGGGGCATGCATAAAGGTATCACCCATTTTATTTGATGGCTTAGTGATGATGATGATTACTATGGACCTGAGTAAAGCCCCCATTTGAAGTAAAAAGTCTACCATGATTGTTGTCTTTATCACCTCTGTCCTTGTGTGCTGGTGGAATTTATAGGAAATCCTTTTGAATTTCCAGAATAAGAGACATAGAATGAATGGCTCATTAGTGTTTGTTTCGGTGATCCCTCTTGCATTTGATATGGAATCATTGCTTCAGAGCTGCTGCAAATCTTATTTAGCTAATGATTGAATGAACAATGAACAAACGTTATGCCGCCGACCACATTCCAGTAATTAAAGACAGTAGACTCAGTTGACCGCCTCTTCTGCTGCTTTCTTGGGTGCAAGGCGGCTCTTGATCTTTTCCACCTCCTTGGTTCCGATCTGGAAGGCCTCGGTGAGGACATGGTCGGGCACCGGCGGACTGGCCGCAAAGAGTGTGGCGGCAATGGACTGGGTGCCGGGGAGCTGGCTGTTGAAGGCAGAGATGCTGGCGGCGGGAACCGCACCGCTGTTCTTCTGGAAGTGGACTAGCCCGCGGGGAAAGACGAAGACGTCGCCCTTGGTGATGGTCTTGGCCACCATCTTGTTGGCGGTGGTGAGGAAGCCGACGTCGAGGGTGCCGTCGAGGACGAAGACGATCTCGGTGGCGCGCGGGTGGGTGTGGGGCGGGTTCAGCCCGCCGGGGGCGAAGTCGACGCGAGAGAATGACACGCCGAGGGTGTTGAGCCCGGGGATCTTCTCGACGTTGGCAGCGGTCACGAGGTAGCCCGTGGTGGTGTTGGTGGTGGCGCCGGGCACGGCCAGGCCCCTGAAGAAGAAGTCCGCCTCTGTGATGCTGGCGGCTGGCTTGCACGCGAAGCCATTTAACTTGACGTCTGCAACACAAGTCAGCGTTCGAGAGCACGAATACAATCTCGTTCGTTCGATGGGACGCAAGACATCATCATCCACTGAAACAGAGGGGAGTGAAGTGTTTGTTACTCGAGCTGAGATCTGCTACGCCGATGTCTTGGAGCAGGTCAGGGTCCGCAGCGAGGCAGGGAGGAAGAACGAGGAAGAGGGAGAAGCATGCGAGGAGGGAAGACTTGCCCATGCCACCAGCTTGCTGCTGCTGCTGCCGCTGTTGAAGACTTGTCTTGTTGGCCGAGAAGGAGACACAGAGAGAGAGAGAGAGAGAGATGATGGTATTTATAAGAGGGGACGGTGTGACGTGATACTGAAGAAAGAAGGCATGAAATGGTCCTCCACAAGCCAAGAAACATGGACAGAGGTAAGAAAGCAGCAGTATACGTGGCATTGGCATGAATAAATAATGAACATAAATATGAATCTCTCTCTCTCTCTCTCTCTCTCTCTCTGTGTTAGCTTGTAAGGGATCTCATCTTCAGATGGAAAATAGCATCAGCCATTAGGTAATAACTTGCAGTATTAAGCAGATGGAGGAGAGCTGATATGAGATTTGGTTCTTGGCTTGTAAGTTTAGCTTAGTGTCTTGTAGGAGGGCAGAGAGGGGAGAAAGCAACCATGCATGGCATCAACATATGGATGGATCACAAGTTCTCTTCCAATCCCAAACCACCATGTTGAGTAAACCACAGGTAGCATAGCAACTCACTTGCTAATGAACTGATCGACCCAACAAGCTTTGGTGGCTTCTTAGTTTACACACACGTGTGATTCTTACTTAGGTCCTTATTTATGTTTAGGACCTGAAAGAAGGTGAAGTCATGGTGTCATAGTAAGCTCTCTTCTTCTTCTTTCTTGGTAATTAATGAAAGTTGCTTCCCTCTTGTAAAGATAGATAAAATTGCATCGACCAATTTAATTTTGATATTTTATCTTTTAAACGAATATTTCATCTTTATAATGAAAAGACATAATAAATGTCCTCTAAAAGTATAAATTTATATTTTTTAAAGAAACACTGTAGAGATTTGGGCATTACTTGGATATGGTCCGAACCCGACTTGATAGGAGTCGATTGTGTCACACCGCATGTTGGATAGTGTTGGATAGGAACGACAACATGTAGAATGCTTGCTGACAACTATTTAACAATCTGAATATACTCCGATTATTATATATATATATATATATATATATATATATAATATAATCAGTATAGAAGTTTGTATAGCTGAGATGAGAATATTGAAATAATTCTATAGAATGGATATGAAAGATAAAAGAAAAAAAGTATATCATCGAATATTTATATATAATTTTGATAAAGGATAAAATAAAATTTTATTTAAATTTTATCATATTTTATATCTTTTATCTTGTTCCTTGTTAGAGTGATCATAATTCGGTGGTGGAACCATCGATTTTGATTCCTATTCGATCCATCACTTTTCGATTGATAAAATAAAAAATAAAAATAGTCCATCAAGATTTAAAACTTTTGTCATTTGACTTTAAATCTAAAATGTTAATCATTATACTAAGAAATCTAGTTTTTTTTTCATATTTAGTTGGTTTGAAACCCCATATACCCTCGACTTTAATTTGTTTCAAACAATGTTCGTCGTACCGTACCGTACCGGAGTTTCGACCCGGGCTCGGTACGGTATGATACCAGTGTACCGGGCGGTACACCAGGGCGTACCGATACTGTAGCAGTGCTACAGTATAGTACTGTAGCGGTACAAGGCGGTCCGCGTACCGAGTACCTGCGCGGACCGGTACGTATTGCCCGGTACGCTTCGATACGATAGACACTGGTTTCAAATAACTATTGACTTGATTTGATTCCTATTTGAATCGTTCTTCAAACATAATTTAGTAATCATGGATATTCAAATCGAATCCAAAAATCAAACCTGAATTGAACCATTCATAATTTAATTTTAAAGACTATAAATGATTGTAGTTTGGGAGGATACTCTTTTTCGATTCGATTAATATGTTCATATCAAACCAATCGACCTTATTTTAATTTTTTTTAAAAAATCAACTTAATCCAAAAACTACTAAAAATCCTAAATTTTCTTCCCAAACTAGAGGGGTTCACTGCTCTTTCTTTGTCTCTCTGGCTATTGAACTTTATTTTTTTCTCATCTTTTTTCATTAACAATCCCTTTGTTGATTTTTATGATATATTTTTTGTTGATTTGTATGTATTATTACTGTATAATCTCATAAAAAAAAAATTACATGTGAAGCCATTGCTCCTTTAAGGCATCTCTCAACATAAAAATAAAAAATCATTTGCTCATAAATTTAATTATTTAAAATAATATTTGTGATATATATATTTTTTTTAAAAAAATATAGATCCAATTAGAAAAAATTCTGACTTAGTTCAATTAAACTAAATCCATTCATTTAATATATATATATATATATGTATATATATATATATGTATATATATATATATATGTATATATATATATATGTATATATATATATATATATATATATATATGTATATATATATATATAATTTAAAATAAAAAATCGATTAATCTAATTTTCAACCGATTTAATTAGATAGATGAAAAATAATTTCGATTCAAAGTATCTTACTTTAATCGAATCATTTCTATAAAATTTAATCCGATTTGAATCTTGATTGTTCGGTTCCCATCTCTTTCAACACCCGTACTCACTGCTCATCCATCATTTGGACGATCACATTAAAAAAGCCATAAACCCACATCCTTTTGGATTCGAGTAAGATCTTCCCTTATGACACCAAATGCCAATTGGATACGTGCATTATGTGACCGATAAGAAGACCTTACAACCACAACCTTTTAGATTCGCGGAAGATCTTCTCGACTCAGTGGCCGTAAGACTCTTTTGCTCTCACAGATGACACCAAATGCCAGTTGGAAACATGCATTCGAACAGTAGTAGAATGGTCAAAAGATTCGCTGGTGTTCTTTTAGAGAGAAGACCAGCCGATGGTCAATATTAGTTGGATATAAGAAGAAACTTAGTACAGCTTCAAAAGATTAATCTAAGACAAAGTCAAGTAAAGGAACAGTGGAGGAAGCATCATTTCTCATGTGACAACAACAGGTAAGGAACTTCAAATTTAACATCTCTCCCGCATCTCCTTATTTTGGCTGCTATTTCAGATTCGATCCTCAAAATCTTGTGTCAGATTTACTGCTCATCATCCCATGGAATTGACAAATTCCTAATCAACTTATTTTTTTGAAACAAGAAACTTAGGATTATCCATCCATCCATCCATCCATCCATATGCCAATTCAATTATTATCCAAATTAATATGAACAAAACCTGTATAAATCAAAATTTAAAGATATTATATCATAGTTATTCTCCCCTCTATAGTTCAATAGATTTAGAATATTTAGTGAAATTGATTAACCAATCAGTCTTCCTTGGAAGTCTTGTATTCGATAGATACTGTTCGATCAGGGTGCTGCATGGAAGTTTATGATTCTTGATGACGGTTCACCTGCTTGTGATTGTGATGGACAGCTAAAGGATTTGAACATTACATTGAACGAAGACTAGTTTGACGCGAGTAGACGTTTGTTCATCGACATGAATCGACAAGTAGAATCGGAGGATCATCCAAATAATTTCACCTATATATATATATATATATATATATATATATATATATATATATATATATATATATATATATATATATATATATATATATATATATATATATATATATATATATATATATATATATATATATATATACATACGTACATTTCTTAATCACATAGCCGCCTTCGTGATGCATACGAGACACTAAAGTTTGTATTATCCACCATCTGATTGTGATCTGTTCTCCGGTAGGAGAGACGAGCACATCAACTGAAGCCAGTCATATGATTCAACGTGCGTGTGTGAGAAGAACTTCTCCCATGTGTTCGAAGCAATTCATGCGGACGGCAATGAGAACGACAAATGTTTTCTTACGTTAATATAATGTTGTTGCATTAAATTAGGATTTCGAGTTTGGGTTAGTTTAGGTTAAGCGGTCGACTGAGGCAAAATGATATGGGTTGATAATTCGGAGATGAAGGATCGTTGACTTCGATCGATCTCCTGTTCTTTTTATCGTATATAGTATCAGTATTTAGATTTCTTTCTCCTCTCTCGTGTTGTGATCCCATTTCTCTCACTTATTTCCGTTTGCAATTGTTCTTAATTCATCCAAATAAAGTCTGCTTGGGTTCCTTTTGTGACATCTATTACTGCAGCTGAGTTACCTTAGTAGCATGTAGATATTAATCTACGACTATCAAATCAATAAGAACATCACCTTAGGAATAAATCTTGACGTGGCTATAGGAATTTTGCTGTTGTGGTGCAAAAAGAAACACATTGACTAAGAGATGATGGTATTTGTGTGTCTTCCTTGTGTGAGGAAGGATTTCGACGTCATAACTATTGTGCTTTGTGGCGTCTATTTTCGTTAGCACGCAGCTTTTGACTCGTAGCAGTTCACACGAAGCTGCAATGGATCATTTGATATTGATGAGTGGGGACGATTATTCAACATTGAATTGACATTAGCAATCATTCAATATTGAATTGATCATTTTATACATACATAGAACAAGTAGTAGCACATGCAGCTTGGCTATATATAAGCTTCGACTTGGTTTGGGGAATTGGGAACAGCACTACTGGTCTTGCGTCTTGCAGCGTTCGCGGTGTCATCATGAAGGTAAACTGGTGGCCGAAGCAATCTTAGGCTTCCATGTCGATCATATGATTATGGTTGTGATTTGTTGTGGCTTTCCGATTGCTGCAGAAGATCGTGTTGAAGGTCAGCATCATGTGCGGCAAGTGCAAGAGCTGCATCATGACCATCATCTCCAAATTCCATGGTGGGCAGTGGAGGAGGAATGGGTTTCCGATCCGTCTTCATGCGTGCTGCGTTTGATCCTGTCTTACGTATAATCTGACTGCATGCAGGGGTGGTGTCGATAACGATGGACGCGGAGAAGAGCACGGCGACGGTGGTGGGGGACGTCGACGTGGTGCTCATCGTCAAGGCCCTGAGGAAGAAGAATCGGCCTGCGCAGGTCGTCAGCGTCGGAGAACCCGACAAGGAGAAGAAGGACGAGAAGAAGGACGAGAAGAAGGAGGACGACAAGAAGGAACCAAGCAAGCCTTTGCCTTCCTGCTGCACCGCTTGCAAGGCTGTGGTGGTGTGGTACGATGAACCCAACCCGTGCTCTATCCTCTAAACCACCTCTGCTGTGCTTCCTTTCTTCCTGGTGTCTCCTTCACCTGTAATCGATAACTCCCCCCACCCCCTTCTCTCTCTCTCTCTCTCTCTCTCTCTCTCTCTCTCTTTATTTATATATATATATGCATCGAAGGACGTTAAAGTCAACCATTAGAGAGAGTTGGGAGCTCAATCCTTACCGTTTCACTGTATCTTGTTTGTGTTCTAAGTCAGATCGTACCCTGTGGCAAAGGGAGTCAACCATTACCTCCTTGCATGTGCAAAGATTTGGCTCCATAGACGATAAGATCTGTCAATGGAGACTATTTAATATGTAGCAACACATGGGGGATGGATGAGATTCGATGTTCGATCCAAAGCCAAGAAATAAACAGCCAAATTCCTGAATTCTAACCCAATGAAATCTGATATCTAAATAGATTAATTTCTATGGAACAGAAAGAACAAATATAAAGTTCTTCACCCAGCAAAAAACACCCTTCTACTTAACATCAGGTTTCATCACCTGCATAATCCCTGCAGGATTAACTCTTCTCAGCTAATATCAGTCAGCCAATTTAGATTGCGACAATTTTGGTCTCAGCATCCTCTCCATTTTTGTCATAATATCTTGAGTGACATCATAGCAAAAGAACAAACGTAGGAATCACATTCCTATCAGGATTGCGTCACAAGTTTTGGAATGCTTTCTAAAAGACAAACCTTGTTCTTTTCAGAGACCCACCTGAAAGAAAATTATGAAACCATTACTCTAACAAAATGAACATCATTATATGGATTCACACAGTCCATAAATATTCAGCTTGAATGTGAACCAACAAGTTCTCAAGAATTGCAACAGAAATATTCCTCCTATCTCTCAATTTCAAGCTCAAACCAACCTCAGCTGCTGGCCTCTGAGATTGAACAGCAAACTGAGATTGAACAGAATTAGCTGGATTCTGCCACAATACAATACTGAATCCAGTATTATTATGAGCTTCAGTTGATTGGACATTTCCTGTAGTTGAGTTCTTTAATCTGAAACCTTGATAACAATGAGGTTCCTCAAAGTGAAAAGAAAACAGGAACAGAAAGAAATGTGGAAGATTCAATCAAACCCACCATTATCCTACTTTTGTTTGTCTGCTTTGATAGTAAAGTTGCAGTTCAGACAATTTGGTACTGTCCAGTTAGATTGGAGGCAGCAAGGTTGACGTGTGTTGGATAAGCATGGAAGTATGGTGAAAGAGGAGCACAATCTTATCATTATACCAAAGCTCACAAAAAACAAGTCTGATGCAATAGCTTATTTTGAAACTGGGACTCTCTTGGCAAAACATGGAAGCAAGATTTTGATGGTATTAGCAATATGACTCTTCAAGATGTCTCCCTTTCTTTGATCGCTTTCAAGTGATTTCTTGCATGGAGAATGGATGGATCTCCACTGACTGGTACAGCAGAAGTATGTGACCAGAACAGTCTATGGAGCTTGCACAAGAGGATACATGAGAAATACTCCACTCTTTCTCTCCCATCAAGTCTATTCTAGTTTTAGTTTTACTCGGTGCTGTAGTTTCGGATGAGCTTCTGAAGTTTTGGAGACCACCAACTGCTTGAACAATCTTTCAATGACCACACAATGTGTACGGAGAAGCGAAGGAGCTTAACTGAGCAACCATGGTGGTATGCAGCATGAACGATGACAGCTAGTTCAGCCATTGAGACGAGAGGCAGATGTGAGCGCCACTGCTTGCGCCCACACCTTCAGCTTCGCCTTCACATCCCTGGGGTCATCACCTGTTCCACAGATCAGAATGGCCATAGCTTCGTCAGTTGGCATCTGATGGCTCGAACAGATGTGGAGATCACAGCATCAAAACGTGGCCTTTGTTACCTGGGCTGGAGATCCTCCAGTGGATGGGGGAGTTGCCGCCGCTGCTGGTGTCGGCCGTCAGATCGGAGAGCGTCCCCGGGATCTCGACCGTCCAATCCGCCGGCAGGTCCAGGCCGAGGTCCCGGCACGCTCTGACCTCCTCCATGTCCATGCACATCCGCCCGGACCCACACCGGGGCCGGACCACCAGCCGGCACTCCCCCGACGCCGCCTCCGGCCCGTCCTCCGCGTGGCTCTTCTTCATCTGCCACGCCCGCTCCAGCCACCGCTCCCTCGTCCGCCGCTGCCGACGGCGGTGCCGCCGCCGTCGCACGCCTCCACCTCCACCGCCACCGCGGGCCTCCGTCTCGCTCGCGTACTCCTTGAGCCAGTCCGGTCCGCCCGCCGGACCTCGGGCGGGCGTGCCGGGCATCGACGCCACCCCCACGCCCAACGACGAATCCTTGTCCGACCCCTCCAGAAGCGCGCCCCCTCCCCCGCCTTTCGGCACGTCCTCCTCCTCCGACGCCTCAGCATCAGCGTCATCCCCTTCCGACTCGAGCGAGAGGCGTGACGTCCTCCGGCTCGCGTTGCAGGAGCTGAACTCGCGGACGTCACCAGCGAAATAGACAGCAGGCGTCGCAGCAGCGCGCGGCTCGTCGTCGTCGCCATCGTAGCCCATGTACTGTCCGTAGATTCCACGAATGATCTGTTCAGATGCCATTTCTTCTCAATAATACAGAGATTGTGTTAGGAGGAAGGAAGAAGAGTCTGTCTCTTTTCGTGTCTTAAGCATCTGTCGGGAACGATATATATATATATATATATATATATATGATGCATTTGACTGGGAATATTTGATGCATATTCCATCTTTGTTTAATATATTCATGTTTAGATATTGCCACACGTAAGGCTATCATTTTTTAGATTGCAAGGAGCCTGATTCCTTCTAGTATGTTCTCTTTGGAGGCATTAGCAGACACCAAAAGGAAATTATCCTTCTTCTTTTTTTCCTCTTGAAATAAGCTTTTTATAGAATTTTTTTATGTTTATTTATTATATTTTAATACTAATTCTAATGATCTGTCGGTACAAGACTTGTGGGCAAATCACGGCCGTCCAAATGACAACGTGCTTCAAAACGGACGGTTCTCGCCGGCGAATGGCGACAGCGGCATATCACAGGGCCACGACCTCGCCAAGAGCCCCACGGTTTGGTACACGCGTCGATCTCATGGTGGTCCATCCCCCTTCCTCGTGGGCCCCGCGGCGGTGTTGTAGGTACCGGCCCGGCCCGACCTTTCGTGGTCCAGATGCTAGCCACGAACCCGGGTGACGTGGACTGCGTGAACGGAGGGCCCCGGCGAGAGAAGACTGGACGATGTTGTTGACGCGGCAAGCGCCAGTTGGTCGACATGAGCGGTCGCTGTTCGGATCTCAGCATCTGCCGTGGCCGAGTTCGTGGTCTTACGGCCCACTGACCTGCCATGGAGACGACCCACGCCGCCGTCAATGCGGGCGCCGCCACCCATCACCCGCATCCATAAATCCACACCACGCCATGCCGTGGACTCCACGTAAACTGCAGGCGCAGTTGGTCGTCGTTCGGAGGCGCGTCAACGTCCCCTACCGACGGCAGGCAGTGGTACGGAGCTCGAGGTGGCCCCGCCCCACCGCCCCGGGACGTCGAAAGAGTTCTGATGACGACGAAACAGCCGTCGACGTTCTCGGACGCCACAGCGAGCACCCACCACATCCGTCTCATCAACGGATGTGGTTGTAACATCGACGAATCGCATCATGTGGCACGATTCTTGGAGCACCGATGCCGTGGTTCTCGAAGAGGTTGCTGGTTGGGCTTGTACAGTTGCAGATCTTTGTGTCTTGTGGAGTCTGCAACAATGGCAGCAGATCACTATGTTAGTGTGTTGTTATCAAGTCGAACGGTAAATGAGGATTGACTATATATAAAAGGTGAAGGTGGGCATAATTAGCAACATCTAATCCTTCTCGTTATTATCTAATCTATTTTGAAAGTACTTACTGTATTTGAATGTCAGAAGTACTATATTTAAAATTTCACTGAATATTAGTTTTAGTGAAAATAAACATAACATTAACACTTTGGATGAGACCAAAAGCTTGTACCAAACAAAAGCACTTGGGTTCCAATCAAAGATCCACATGTTCCAACCAATAGAAAATAATAAAATAAAATTATCATGTCAAATGATTAAGGGAGGATTGACTATAATAGACAAGCATGGATAAAATTAATAAGGTCAGATCATTTTCTCTATTATCTAATATATTTCAAAAGTCTAACTTAAATATCAAAGGGATGGATCAGATTCAATATTCAAAATTTTACTGGACGTTGATCTTAGTGAAGATCGATATTATATTAAGAATTTTAAAACATTTTGGATGGGACCAAATATAAGAATAAAAATTATAATATATTATTATTAAGATTAAAATATGAAATCAAATAATAATAAATCTAAATATTACGATGCGTATCTTTTTAATGTTGTTAAAAAAAAATCTTTCTTTTGATCTGTAAGTGTATCATTATCGGATTTGAGATATATATGATGTTGATTTGTAAGGAGAACTAGACTCTCCTTCTCCTCTCTTTTTATCTTTCATAGTACCGATTTATGAACAAAAAGAATACGAGAGGATATTTATAATATCAAATTGACTAGCTCACTTGACTAGAGAAAATAAGAAAAGATATTTAATTTCTCAAATGTATCCATTATTTACATACATGTGTATTCGTGTGTCCACATATTCAATTATTGTATGATTGTATTGTATGTTGAGTCCCTAGGAGGTCAGAGCATAGTATTTAGGATAAATAATTAGAAGCGTTCCTCCCATCAAAATCTTAATATAATCAAATTTCTATTCTATTTGTCATAATTATAATCGGAATATATCTTATATAATTAAATAAGATCACATAATCTAATACTAAAAATTTCTCGAAAAAATATATTTGGTAAGATTTAATTAAATAAGAACTCTACTCGACATTGTCTTAGTGAGATCGACACAATATGGAACGTTGTAAAGCACTTTGGATGAGACAAAAAAAACTTTTACCAGTATAAATCGGATCCAAACCGAATGGAGCTGATTAATCACTCCTCCACCGGTATCATATCTCCATTCTCCATTCACGAAGAAAAACCTTTCTGAGGAGAACAGGACAGAGCCAAGGTGATGTTCAAGCAAGCTAAATTACCTACTGTCTGCACTCAGTCCTACCACTTTTGGAGACAATTGGAAGACTTTTAATGATGATTTCATTTTCATACGAATCATGTAGGTGGCACACTATATTTATTGTAGAATTTGGCATTCAAAGTTTCCAGCTCAGGACCTCAACTTGAGCATGGATAATGATGAAATTTGCTCCAAGAGTCTTCTTTTTGTCCAACAAAATCTTGTAGAAAATGCTTCTACTAAAAATCTATCATTTTACTTTTGTGTTTGTGTGTGTGTGTGTGGATGATGGTTGATCTTGAAGCTTGTTTGAACTGTTCATGGAGCTTGTCATGCCACCCAACTCTTGGTGCTTTCTCATGGCACCAGATGTTGATGCTTTGTTTCACTCTCGATAACAGACTGCAGCATCAGCAGCATTCTTTGGCTTTAAGATTATTTCTGATCGAGTAAGAAAGAGAAGCCTATTGGCTTTTTCTGCAATGATCGATCGAGAAGGTCCTGAAGGTGTTGGTGAATAGAACCCTAATTGTCTTTGCTTGCAAGTAGGGGGTACTCGGTCTAGTTAAAGGTTTAGGACTGCATGTGGCCTTAGGTAAGGTCCACTGTCCCAAGAATCTTGATCTTGAAGCAGTGTGGGCTTGTGTCAGGCCATGGAGTACTTGGAACAGAAGGGATCACAGATGAAAGGGCACAGATCACTTGGTCTTTACACTCGGATGAACACCATGCATGGCACAAAGCTACCTTGATCTTTTTGCTGATGATCATGAGCAAAGAAGGAATCCAAGAGTTGCGAGGGGATTGTGGCAGTGGTTACTGCAAGAACTATAAACAATACCAAGAAGACAAAAGCATTGCTTGGCCTCATCTCTGCATCTCTTCATCTGATGCTGCATGGAAATTTTGGCCTTTCATTCATTTTCACTGAATAAAATTGACTGACACTGAAGAACATTGGCTGATGCAGCCAGGCCTAATTATTGGACTACTTTAGGGACAAACACCATTGATTTGTTAGAGAACTTCCAGTGGATCTGAATCAAAGACCACTAAAGATGCTTGATTTCTGCCAAACACAACAATGGTAGATTTATTGTGGAAATCTATCAGTATAATGCACATATGTACCTACAAATGGTTGATCTTGCCTTCTGTACAAATGGATTGAAAGAAGGGGTTAAATGTATCTTTTCAGAACAAAGATGACACATTTTGGCACCAAACCAGGGGCTAAAAGACAATGCCCATCACACTGCATGAAGCATAGCCAGTTTCATGGATCTCTGTCACTTACCATAAAAGAAGATGATATCCTTAACCCTTCAAAGAGAGAAAGCAGTGAACAGAGACCTGGAAAGTTGGGTTGATCAAGGGAGGGGCCAATGAAGTAGAAGTTCCCTTGAAGTTGTGGGAAAAGTTAAAAGCTCTATAGCACAACTAAAAGCAACCCTAATGGGATCCTAGAAAATCCTTCCACTTATGTCACCCACACATTGTAAAGTCACTTGCACAAGCCACCTCATGGCCTGAGGCTTACAGGGAAGCAATGGAGATCTCACTATCCAGCAGCCACTGGTGTGCCATGGAGATCAATAAACAATGCCCAGCTGCATTATTGTATTTAGTGTCTGTTATTTCTGTCCTTCCTTTTTCTTTGTAGCATTAGCATGTGTATCCACTCATGCCAGCTCATGTTTGCAATGCTTCCTAGTTGATCCAGTGGTGTTCTCCATCCCTTACTCCAGCTCTACTTTCTCTTATTATCTTCCAAGTCCTTTCTTTCTCTGCCATTACAGCCATTATACTCAATCTTGCCTCCATGGCCTCTGAAGCTTCTGTGACAGATCAGACTGTTAATGAGGTGAGTAAATGCCTTCTCTAAATCCTTCTTTCCTTGTCTTTCTTGCTATATTTGCCATAAGTGCAACTGCTACAACTGGTTTCATCTGATGGAGAACCTGATTCTGTGTTTGGAGATTAGAGTTTGTCAATTCCATTGGCTAAGAGGTATCTGTTTTCTGATCCTAAAAGCTTTTGCTTCATAAGCTCTTGAAGTGCTGATGAATCTTCCAATGGGCTTTTAGTTCCATTTTCCCCAAGAAGGATTGGGGGAAGAGAGAGGAAATAAATAAGAAAGCAAGTTGTTTGATGATTACAATTCATGTTTTTATGTTTCCTATCTGTTCTTAATTGTTTGCTACTTGGTATACAGAATAGCATCTTCTTTTTCAAGATCCCTGCTAATTATCATTCAAAAAATCATGAAAATAAAACCATATCAGTGAGATAGAAGAAATGAAATCTTCTGGTAATCTTTTAGTATTTTCTTACTATGTTATCCACCAATAGGCTTTAACCTTTCATTCATAGAGAATTATGGGTCTTTTGATTCTTAGATTGCTCTGATTGAAGCTTTGCTATGACTTCTTCACCATTTGCCTCTTTCAGCAGTATATGAAATTTCAATTTTGTAAACCCTGAAGAGAGTCTCAAGTAAATCTGAGAAACCAGACAGTGATTTAATATTCCTTCAGCACTATGCCTCTGTGCCAAACCAATCACACCCTCTTTTAGTTATTATATCAAGCATCAGATTTTTCTTACTTTTATGCAAGGAAGCATGTCATTACCAACTTCTGAAACACCAATTTACTTCCTCACTATTTTTATTAATTGTCAGGCATAATCATTCTTATCGAACTGTTCCCGGATATCGATTACCCTTTTATTTTCAATTTGAAGCAACAAGCTTCACCTTGATGCATAGTGATGAGCGAAATAATTTGCTAATCTCCCAAATTACTTGAAATTTTTATCCCAAGTTCTAATGTAAGTAAAATATCTTTTGAAGTTTTCACTTTGACACATTATTCTAAACAAAAACACAAATTCTCTACCTCTTCTTGAGACTGGTCATCATAGGCAACAGTGATTTCACCAAGTTTAGTATGCTACTCATGCAAAGAACATTGTGGTTTTGCTCTATATTTCTTTGTCAGGACATTTTGTTGATAGCTGAATGATTGAAACCTTTTGCAGCACATGGGGACTAATGTCTCTGATAACATAAATAATGCTGATGAGGCTCTTCTCTCAAAGATTGAAGATCTAAAAGGAAAAGATGAAGAGGAAATATCCAAAGGAAAAGATGAGGAAAAAGTTGATGCGAAGAAGGATCCAACAACTGTTGAAGCACCTACAGCTGAACCAGAAGAAAAGCTGGACCAAGAAGTGGCCACTGTAATTGAGGAGGTGGAGGAAGAAGCCAAAGATAAGTTTTATTTAGAACCATCAGTTGAAGCTGAAGAAAAGGAACTGAAGGACAAATCCGATGCACTTGTCACTCCTGAGCTACTGAATGAACCAGTAGATCAACCAACAGAGATTTCGGAACCATCTGTTGCAGAAGAACCAGTCGAAACACCGAAAGAAAATGCTCATTCAGAAACTGTGACCGAAGAATCAACGAGCGCTGAAGAATCTTCTGAAGTTTCTGCTGCAGTTAGTCCTCCATTACTAACAGATGACATGCCCGTCGAATCACCAACTGTATGCAATGTCCAAGAGCCTGCTCCTAATGCAACTGTAGCACTCAATGCTGTTGAAACAGCAGCAGACAGAGAGACTGCATGTGATGGGGTTGCGGTCAGTCCTGAATCATCAAAACAACTTCCTCTAATTGAAACTATTGAATCGGAAAGCTCAGATGCAGTTACTGTGGTTCCTTCTGTGAGTGAGCTCATAGAATCCACTGAAAGGACAGATGATGATTGTAATGCTGATTCGGATACTAGGAAATTAGCAGGAGAAGAGCTTGAGCCTGAAGTTGAAGTTGCTGAACGTATCGCAGAGCCAGTAGTTGATGTTAAGGAGGAGCAAGAAAACACTATTGATGTTGAGGCGACAGCTTTAAGCGAAACAAATCAATCAGTAAAGGTTTCTGAAGATGTCAAAGTGATTGTTGAGACAAAGAATGAAAATTTGGAAGGTGAAGACTTGAGCTTGGATACTATAAAATCAGCAGAAGAGATTGTGCCTGAAGTTGAAGATGCTGAACGTAACACAGAGCCAGTAGTTGATGTTAAGCAGGAGCAAGAAAACACTATGGATGTTGAAGAAACAGTTTTAAGCGAAACAAATCAAACAGTAAAGGTTTCTGAAGATGCCAAAGTGATCGGTGAGACGAAGAATGAGAATTTGGAAGGTAAAGACATGAGCTTGGATGCTAAAAAATCAGCAGGAGAAGAACTTGTGCCTGAAGTTGAAGTTGCTGAATGTCTTGCAGAGCCAGTAGTTGATGTTAAGAAGGAGCAAGAAAACACTACGGATGTTGAAGAAACAGCTTTAAGCGAAACAAATCAAACAGTAAAGGTTTCTGAAGATGCCAAAGTGATCGGTGAGACGAAGAATGAGAATTTGGAAGGTAAAGACATGAGCTTGGATGCTAAAAACTCAGTAGGAGAAGAACTTGTGCCTGAAGTTGAAGTTGCTGAATGTACCACAGAGCCAGTAGTTGATGTTAAGCAGGAGCAAGAAAACACTATGGATGTTGAAGAAACAGTTTTAAGCGAAACAAATCAAACAGTAAAGGTTTCTGAAGATGCCAAAGTGATCGGTGAGACAAAGAATGAGAATTTGGAAGGTGAAGATTTTAGCTTGGATGCTAAAAAATCAGCAGGAGAAGAGCTCGTGCCTGAAGTTGAAGTTGTTGAATGTACCGCAGAGCCAGTAGTTGCTGTTAAGCAGGAGCAAGAAAACACTATGGATGTTGAAGAAACAGCTTTAAGCGAATCAAATCAAACAGTAAAGGTTTCTGAAGATGCCAAAGTGATCACTGAGACAAAGAATGAGAATTTGGAAGGTGAAGACTTGAGCTTGGATGCTAAGAAATCAGCAGGAGAAGAGCTTGTGCTTGAAGTTGAAGTTGCTGAACCCATCACACAGCCTGTCGTTGATGTTAAGCAGGAGGAAGAAAACACTAAGGATGTTGAGGCTACAACTTTAAGCAAAATAAATCAAACAGTAAATGCTTCTGAAGATTTCAAAGTGATCAGTGAGACAAAGAATGAGAATTTGGAAGGTGAAGACTTGAGCTTGGATGCTAAGAAATCAGCAAGAGAAGAGCTTGTGCCTGAAGTTGAAGTTGCTGAACATACCGAAGTGCCAGTAGTTGATATTAAGCAGGAGCAAGAAAAAACTATGGATGTTGAGGCAACAGTTTTAAGCGAACCAAATCTCAAAGTAAATGCTTCTGAAGACGTCAAAGTGATTGGTGAGATGAAGAATGAGAATTCGCAAGGTGAAGACTTGAGATTGGCTGAAACATTTCGAGACATCGACTTCGCTGGAGTCAAAAATAAGGCATCTGCTAAGAATCAAGAATGTGATCCTAAAGACTCTGAGACAGCAGCAAAGCCAGTAGTCAAGCAGACCCTTTTGGATAAATTTGTAGAAGAGAGTACAGAAGACAAAGAGAAAGAGAGTGTCAAAGTTTATGATCAAAGTCTAGCTGCTTCCACTAAAGATGATGATGGCGCTACAAAAACAGATGGGGCTCCTAAATCAGAAACACCTGCTAAGAAATCACAACGAAACATAATATCAAAGGTGAAGCAGTCGATTGTCAAGGTGAAGAAGGCGATCATTGGGAGATCGCCAAGTTCGAAGACCATGGCAGCTGCTGAAGGAATCGAAGACACAAAACAAAAGTAGATGGAGACTGGATGAACACGGTTGCATGGCTTTGAGTGTAATATGTTCATGTTTTCTGTTCTTGGTTGTTCTTTTGTGCTTCTGTGTTGTTTAAGCATGTTCGGCAACCTGCCTCCCAGAAATGTGCCTGATATTTGATGGCCTGTCATGAAGCTTGTGTATCTCTGCTTCTGCAGCTATCCAAATCCGGGGGAGAACTCATCAAAGCTGTTGGCCTCTGATCAGTAGCTGGGAAGAGTTCTTTGTGGTTTCCATTGGCTTCCTTGTCATTGATTTGTAATATTTTTGGAGGTGTTCATATTATTTACAAGACATTCTTTTGGTTGTGATATGCATAATCTTCTTCTACATCATTGTCAATCTCTGGAAACCAATTGTTCTACGAATCAAAACTTTAGCTTACGTTGGGTGGCTTCTTTCGCTGTCAGACAGAGAATAACTTGGAAACATGAATGACCGACCGATAAAAGAAGACAACAACCCCAGTGATGCCGCAACCAAAATGGGATCCACAAGGAAGAGATTTGAGATCTTTGATGCCTTGTTTCTTTCTTCAGTCTACTTCACAGAGCAGAAGATATGCCAAGCCAAAACTAGAAGCAGCAGAGATCTGAATGAAATCAAAATGAAAGTCTCAAGAACACAATCAAGAAGTGCTTGTTTTGGCCAACAAGATTGCTCCTTTTCCCGTTTATCTCATTGCACCACAAACAAACTCAAATCCAGCATCTTTGGCACATGCAACCAGCTTACTCTAAATCACAGTCCACTACTTGAACAGAGCTTGTCTTACTCGTGAGGAGCTTGCAGATGAGTGTTTTGCTGATCTTACCACTCATTGCTTGGCTAACATGAGAGTGGGTCATAAATCTCCTTTGTGGATGAGGAGAAAGTTGTTGAGACGCGAAAATTCATTCTTTTTATGAGACACCGGGGACGAATACAGAAGCTCATGGTACGAGGATGACATGAAATCTGTGCCCAGAGGTGATGACCAGGAGAGAAGACTGATGACTAGCAACTGTTGATCATAAAGAAGCAAAATCTTTGAGAATCTTGATGCTTGTTCTTGATGGTTTAGCAAATGATCCACAAGCTAGTAGTTGGGTGGTGATCACAGTTCATAAAATTTGCCAGTGCTAAAACTCTTCTTCTCTCGAGCATCTGTCACCCAATGGTTTCAGTCGAAGACTTCTTCTTCTTCTTCTTCATTCTGCTACTGTTTGTGGCTCAATCTTGCACCAACTTCATATCTTCCAACTATTGAAGACTCATCCATCCGGTTGTTCCATTGGATCAACTGAAACGAACTGTTTCTCCGGGGATAATCTCCATTGCAACTACTTCGAAAAGGTCAATCATGATTATTATGTTTTCCTTCTTCAAATGAGAAAGGAAAAATATACCCCACAAACAATCAAGTAGGTGCTCCTATCTGGCTTTGTTGTGAAGCTAAGCATGTAAAGATGACATTGATTACTTTTGATTGCTCACTTCAGCTGCACTTTTTGGCAAAAAAAAGAGATCCAGAAACGACATCTCCAGACATCTTCCAGGGGATCAGCCCAGGGAACACAGTGAAGCACAGAGACAGAGAGGCCTCACCATGGACAGCATGCTTGCGTGGGGAACTCAAATGCATTCCTCTGAATCTTGACTCCTGAAAACAAATCACTGTTGAAGGAGAAAGGGACTTCCAAGAAGGGAGGTTAGACACCATTATTGTGATGAAAGACTTGGCCTGGAATCAACAGCTTGTATGCAAAGAAAGATGTGTGTCTTGAAAAGATGCTTAGTTGTTTTCTCCTTTTCATTGGGGTTCTCCAAAAGGTTGTAAAGATAAAATTAAAGAAGCCAGTGTATGGCACAATGGAGGCAATGTGATGAGCTGTTGGCATGGTGGCCTAAGGTGACTAGGACCAGATGCACTCCTTACAAGGCTCCCCTCAAGCCCACCTGATGATACACTTTCCCTACCTCCAAATTCTTGTGTTACCTCATCTGCTCACCTTTGCATGCAAATCAAGGTCCCAAGTGGGCCTAATAAAAGGGATAATTGAGTTGTTTAATCGAAGGAAATTGGTCGATAAATCCGTCGTGGCACCGCGCAATTTGCCGTGCAGTTTAGACTGATCAAAAAATGATGGCAGATCAAAGAGGGACATGAGAAACACAGGCTTGTAGAGATCCAAAGCAGTGGTGGCATGATCAAGGGGATGCACACTTGAGTTGTCCACATGCATCTTGAACATGGACATTGGAATATGAAAAAGAAACCTAGAGGGAGCAAAACAAAGGAGAGGACATTACACCCACTTTCTTTCTTAACCTGTTACTGAATCATCCTTCAGTTTGCCATTTCTTTAGGAGCAAGATAAGCCAGGTGTTTCCTTGAATCAGCTGACTTCCCTACTTCATATGGTCTTAAATTTCCTTTGCATCAAAACCTCATGCTCAGTAGTAAATGGTTGATGGCTTCTTCCAGTCCTTCACCCTCTAGCCTTCAGCTGTTGTGTAGCTGGCCTCCAGTCTATTTGATTGTCCAGAACAAGAAGGGGAAGAGAGCATTCATGCAGGAGGCAAATTTGCCTCTGGAAGCCAATTTGGAGTCCAGCAAAGACATTTTCCTAGCACTGTCAATGTTTCCTTGAACTGAATATGACTTCTATAATTGTCTTCAACATTTGAATAGCTGGCCTCCAGACTGTTGCATTGTTCAAACTGGAAAGGATAAAAAGGAAAACCAAATCCAGTGCTCAATTCTGGAGATCTAAGCAAAGAAATTTCAGAGCACCACCAACTTCTAATCTTCCTTGCACCTGTGCAGAAGCCACATGTTAACTAACAACTAGAGAACTAATCTTTCTTTTTCTTTTTACTGTTTCATACTATGAGTGCAGGATATACTTTTCCAGCTTGTTGGCTGGTCCAAGGTGTTGTCAACTTTTTCTTTCTTCTTCTAGTGTCTGGGGCTGTGGTTGATTGCATGTCCCCTTGAAGTAGCCCTCATGTCTTTCTTTTAGGAGGTTCATGCATTATCCTAAGCTACACAACCTTTTACCAAATCAAAGAAGGCCCTCAACGCTTGTTGTCTGTCCCAGACTTCAAGGCCAATTACACATCTTGTTCCTCCCCTTCTCCTCGCAGGCTAAGGTAGCCAATAGTTAACTCAACTAATCTTGGAGTCAGCTGCCTCCACTTTAATCGATTAGGACCATAAGCTAACACAATTAGCAGCAGTTGATGAGTAGTGAACTGGTTAATCTTGCAGTTGTTAGCCAAAGAGAGGAGAAGAAGTGCTGGCTGTGTGCACAACCAACTCTGCAACTCCAGGGAAATGAATTGTGCATGCAAGCTGAGCATATCAGCTTGGAAACATTCATACAAGTCCACGGAAAGCATTAATTGCTGGTACACTTGGGAAGATGTGAAAGCAAGAAGATATAACTTTTTTTGTAATTGACATGTGATTGTAGAACAAAAGAGGAGAATCCCAAGAAAGAAGGTGGTGGATTGTCTGCCCACTTCATGGAAATCTGCTTTCACTCAGCACATTAATTAGCTCGGAAACGTGCTGACATGAGACCATGCAATGCATTACTGTTGGTACAGTTAGGAAGTGAAGTATAAACAAGCAGATAGAAATTTTTATTGGCATATCACTGCAGAAGAAAAATATGAGAAACACAGGAAGAAGGAAGGTGGTTGCTTGTCTGCCCACTGCGGGAAATTTGCTTTTGCTACTTCAATCTCGTGCCATTGAAGTCTTCTTGCACAGTCCTTTGAGATGATGGTCTGCAAAATATGCATTCATCTGAGCCAAACTCAGCATCCAAACACTAAACATGGATTGGATTGGAAAGAATGGTGGTTAAAGTGTCATGTTGAGTGGCAGTTGTTCTCTCTATCCAACGCATAAGAAATCTTGAAGGATGATCAACTCATCTGTTCTTCCGGCAGTCAAGTCAAGCCATAATGGTAGCTCAGCTCAAACTTCAGCAGGGTGTAGTGTTTCTCCTGTTTGATTTCTGAATCAGTCCAGTCCATATCTGAATCCTCTTTTCATGGTAATGTCATCAAGCCTCATGCTCAGAGTTGTTTCAGAGATTGCCAACCTTGGTCGACAACAACATCTCATGTCACTTCTGTGAACAGCATGTATCTGCTCTCTCTCTCTCTCTCTCTCTCTCTCAAGTCTTGGAGTCTTAAGACAAATCTAATTAATAACTTCAAAAAAGTTAACAGATCTTGAAATCAGATACAACCTTGAAAACTTTCTCCAATAAAGTTCAATCAGAGACAGCATCAGCCTCTTCAAAGCTTGCAGTGCAAACTGTGTTTCATGGTGTTCTCACTCGAGATTACCTGTGCAAGACAGACCAACCATAAGGACAAGCAGCCAAACCCTGGTAAGCTTTCACCACCACTGGCCAACCCAGGTTTCAGGCCTTCCCCTTCTGCTGCCACATGCCCATGCAGTTTCACCAATGGAAGTTAAAAGAACCTAACAGTCTATTTCGGGGAAGCCCCCAATGCCATTCCTTTGTCTCCTAATTATATTCTTGCATTATAAATTGGAGACTCTTGGCTTTATCATTCCTATCTTTTGTGACCAACAAGCCAGACTGGTAGCTTCCTCTCCAGCATTACCCCTCTTGCATCCCACAGTTCCCATGGGAGACCAGAGTAATTCCCCTTCTTCCTCCATAGACAGCAGCAGTAGCCACCCTGCTCTCTGCACTACATCTTCCATCTTCCAGACAAGGAGAGACCTACTGAGCACAGATCTAAAGCTAGGACTTGGCCTCTCAGCTTCAGCTCTGCATGGTTGTTCTTCTAAAGAAAGGTATGCATCTTGTGAGACCACTATGGATGTTTCTCCTTCTTTGTAATCTTTCTTGCCTCCTCCTTTCCCCAACCCATACACTTGCATGAGCGCCAGCCTTCTTCGCTTCATGGTGACACGGGCCTAACTGAGATCTTTAAGTTCCGTCTCTTCAGCTACAATTCTGAATTTTTGGACATATCCACGTCGTTTGTGTTTGACAGCCTTCCAAGTTTTCATCCTCCTCAGTGTCTTTTATGTTCGATCAATCCAAATCCTTTTGCATATCCTCTGTTCTTTGGTGTTCCAGCTCCTTACAACAGTGTAACTTCAATTCTAATGCGTGGCGGCTCCTGCCTTATCCATTTGATTGCATCTCACATTGTCTTCACCCAGTTTTAGTCGTCAAAATCCAATTTAGCTTTTGTTCTTGTTCAGATTACTGCTCTGTCGTTTCAATGTTCTTGTTTTGGTCATTAGGGAACAATTATCTCACTGGCCACCGATCAAACCACTTCTTAGGAGCACACTCGAGGAGAAAGTTCATCGAAGCCATTCGAAAACATTCTTCGTGAAGGTTTACATGGAGGGCCTTCCCATTGGCAGGAAGCTCGACTTGTTCTCACACAGTGGCTACGACAGCCTAACGAGGACACTTCGACGCATGTTTAGGACGACGATCATATGTAAGAACTTGTTCTAGGCAGCAATGTTACTATGAACATCCTTGGAATTGCATGAAGCATTGATCATCATTCCAATGGTGTGGTGTGATCCAGGCCCTGATACTTCTCGAGTTCCTCCAGAGAAGGCTCATGTACTGACCTATGAAGACAAGGAAGGAGACTGGATGATGGTTGGAGATGTCCCATGGGAGTAAGATTCCTGTCAGCTTATTATCCTCATCGATGACCACCATCTCTTTTCTTTCCTTTGGCTTCTTCTAGATTTAGTGTTTGCTTGCTTGCTTCTTTTTACAGGTTGTTCTTGAGAACCGTCAAGAGATTGAAGATCACAAGGGCTGACAAGTGCTAGTGTTCATTTCCGAGCTCAATTTTTTTTGTATCTGGTTGCATGTAACATCAAAATTAGAACAACATGCAGCAAAATTAGCTAGTTTACTAGTTGGGTGTTCCCTCTCCTCTATTCATTGTTCTAAAAGAAAAAGGTATACACAATGCAATGGTTGTTTGCAGATGTACAGTCATACAAACAAATAATAATAATTGAAGTGGCTTCCTTGCTCTGATCTTCACAGGATATTTGCATGTTATTTTCTTTCATCAAAGATCCTAAGGTGGTGCTATGTTCTGTCCCTTGTTTGCTTTCCTTCTTCAACCATTTCATCTTCAGTGCTTCCAATGGAAACCACACTTATCAGCTTCAGTAATGACAGCTCTCAGCAAACAAGTGATAAGGACATGAACTTTTTGAATGTTGTATCACAATGTTCAGGTGTTGGCAAGCAAACCAGCAGTGCAGTTTGAGATGAGCAAAGGAACAGTTCATGCACAGGTGATGAAGATGCTGAAGCAGCAACTGCTTGAGACAGTAAAAGGGTAAATGAATGCCTCACAATTAAGTAAAGCTAATGCATGGAAATCTTGAATCTTAATTCAAGGTCTAAGATTAGAGACACTTTTGTCGATGATGTTGGACTTTGGCCATGCCTTGCCTCTGATGGTTTAATGGGTCAAACCTTTCTCTCTAAGCATTTGAAGCATCATGTTGACTCTGAGGAAGAACACAGAGATGCTTCAAAGTTCAAGCCATGTGAAACACAGAGATTCATATTATTTAAATCCTTAGATTTAAATAATATGAATCATTATTTACCTCTATTATGTATTGGATAAACATTTACTAGTAGCGTCTTTTACCATGTTGAAACCTGCTATGCATCTAATTAAATAAGCACCATGAAGAGTAGTAACAATATAAATACATAATTTTATTTCTATCTGAATTGCATGTGGGATGAAGAAGATTTAGATGTTAACTTAGATTATGGTACCTCATCCCTCTCTTGTCCTTTGGATGTGCCATATCTGCAAATTAAACTTAAGGCAAGCACTAATACTTAGTATTGTTCCTGAAAATAAGAGCAAAATATAATTATGATGAGCTATTTGTCTCCTTTTATACTTTCCAATAGTACTGAAAATATTTTCCATGTTCTACAGCAAAATAACAGCTAATTTTTATGCCTTCCACTGATCTAAGAATCAGTGGTACACAAACTGCAGAGGACTTTTCATTTCTTCTATAGCATCATTACACAAGGAAGGAGCTTGATGACAAGAGGTCTACTTCAGATGAAATGTGTTTCAGCTCAAGATCTACAGACTAGTCTGCCATATCTTTCTTCTCCAATTGCATTTGCCTGTGGATTTTCTCAATGTGTTCTTTGGCCTTCCTGTCTATATCAGGCTCCGCATACCAGTGGCCATTGTCGTCCTCATCGCTTCGTCTAATCTTCCTTGGCCTCTGATGCCTTGGTTCAGCTTCTTCCTCTCCCTGGTAGGGTTTCCTGGTGAATCCAAAGAAAGCAAGCAATGATTTCCAACCTCCTCCCATCTCCCACCCACCTGTTTCATGAACTGTAGCAGAACTACTTGCTTGTAGATGGAGTGGCACCAGAATTTATAGGCTAACATGAATGGAAACTTGGAAGCAACGTAACCTGTGCAGTATATTTTCCTGTTCTTTTCTTTGGCCAACATATATTGTTCTGCAAGGAAACTGCAAGAACCATGCAATTACAGTGAAGCTGCAAGGAAACTTTCTGTAAACTCAGACTTGGATGATGTACCTTTCAAAGCTTAAAAGGGGTCAAAGAAGAACTTTGCAGCTGGTCTATGACAGTTTGGTGCACCAAAGCAGTTAAATGATACAAGCAAACAGCATTGAGTTCCCTTAGCATTCAACCATGAAGTTGGTAGAAGTCCCCTTCCCTTGTTTGTACCATTCAGGACTCCCAAGTGTTAGGGATTATTCTTCAGCTCTTAATGCTCAAAAAGTGCCAAGCTACCAATGGACAAGGGATTCTCTAAAAGGAAAGTCTAAAGCAAATGGAAACTAAATTGAGATTTATCATTGTTTATTGGAAGATGCAAGATCTACAAACTCACATTGATGTAACCATGATGTGATTTGCATGTACCAGTAGATGTTTCTTCTTTCTCTTGTCCTATTTGCCTCTGTCTTTTCCTCTCTTTTATTTCTCTCTTTAACTTTTTCTTAAATATATTCACTGGAGATGTCTCAATTAAATACAATTTGATAATCATGGCTTGGTAATCAAAACATAACAATTTGATGTGGCACAGTCATTTGCTGCAGCATGTGCTGTCTGTACCATAAGTTCTGGCTAATATTTGTCAGAAGATACAAGATGTTTATGCTTCTTACCAAAGAATTCACCCAATCCTTCAATAAGATGTTACTGTCTTACATCTTTATATATATGTATGTATATAAAGTAACAGATACATGAGAGAGGGAGATGACAAAATTGTTGAAGCCTTAAAAATTGTAACTGAAGCAGGAAGGAAAGATTATTAAGATGCAGCGCTCATGTGAAGCGCTACAAGGGAGGCGTAAGCTCCATCCTTGATTTTTATCAGCTTCTCGTGCTTCCCTTTCTCTATGATCACTCCATTCTTGACGACGGCAATCAAATCCGCACCCTTTATAGTAGATAACCTGTGAGCTACAACGACTGTGGTTCGATTGACCATAACACGATCTAGTGCATCCTGCACCACTCTTTCAGACTCAGCATCAAGTGCACTGGTTGCCTCATCCAGCAACAAAATCTTGGGCTCCTTCACAATGGCACGTGCAATTGCGACACGCTGCTTTTGGCCACCTGATAGCTGCACTCCCCGTTCTCCAACCAGTGTGTCATAGCCCTGCGATTCGAAGTATTTAGCCAAAATGATAATGGAAGCAAGGAAGACATGGTAAAATCTATTGGTCTCACGAATTAATAAGAGAACTAAGATGACCAAGGACATTAGGACAACACTTTTAGTACATTGCCATAATCTTGGGGAATCAGCTCCTCAGATTTCCCAGAACAAACAGGGTTTGACTTAAATTAGAAATGCAAGTAAATAAAATTCTGGCCTGATATGCTAGAGGTGAAATTATCGACTAGAACCTATCGGGTCTAAGACCCAACTAAATGAACCTTTTGAAACAACTAGTTTGAGGGATGAAGAGAAGAGATTATTAGACTAGTAACAAATTGATTTCTATAGGTAATAAATTGTAATCTAACAAAAGTTCATATTCGGCATCTGACCTTCTGCAAACTGGAAATGAACTTGTGGGCATTTGATAACTCTGCAGCAGCTATGATCTCAGCTTCAGTAGCCTTTCCCTCCTTTCCGTAAGCAATGTTGGCACGAATTGTATCATTGAACAGAGCTGGTTCTTGGCTCACCAAACCCATTTGCTGCCTCAACCACCTCAGTTGTATCTTTTGTATTTCAATCCCATCCACCAATATCTCACCAGAATCAGGACTGTAAAATCTCTGCAACAACGATATGACAGTTGATTTCCCGCTACCACTCTCTCCAACAAGTGCAACTGTCTGTGAAGAGGAAAAGAATTTCATAAGATAGTGTCTTTATAAGGTCAGGTCTCACAATACTTTCAATACTTGATAAGAGTTTCATTAGTAAAAATTATTTTCACTTCTCAAAAATTCCTTTTGGTACAAACCAAAGATTGCTATTACTTCAGTAAAAAAAAACTTCAGCAGAAAAAGTTAAACATTAATTATTACTTAATGCAATTTCCAGTAGCAACTATTTCATCTGGAAGTATATGAACTTGTTCTACTATGTCTTGGTCTAGCAATTTATCCAATGTCACATCAGTATGTTTGTGTGCTCAGTACACATATGCATCTACCAGTATTGGTTTACCTTTCCAGACTGGATTGTCAAGCACAGGTCTTGGAAAATCTGGATATCTGGCCGCGTAGGGTACTTGAAGTTGACATGTCGAAACTCAATGTTTCCCTTCAATCTTTCCAAGGTCATGCCAGATTCATCGCTTGGATCTATCTTAGATTTCTGGTCAAGAATTGCAAATACTGATGCCGAAGCTGATCTGGCTTTTGAAGAATCTGGTGCTAAGGAACTTGACTGAGAAATCCCAATGGCTGCCATTGCAAGAGCAAAGAAGACCTTCAAAGCAAATTAAGACCAACGATTAGGAGACTGAAAACAATGCAATTACAAAAAGTTTGATGTGTTCCACCAGCATCACAAGTACTGCAGACAACATGCAAAATTTATTACGGTTCGTAACAAGTTTTGGAACTTATCGATTTATTTTAAGATTTCATTGGATATTATGCAGTTCATAGGCAAAACCAGAACTAGTTCTCTCGCAAAAATTGTCTTTTAATTGGGGAACATGTTCTTTAACTAGTGATGTTTTAGAGTTAACAGATGCACTCATCTACACATTCAGCTTTAAAGATTGTGAGCGTCTTCTGACAAGGTTCTCACTCTGATATCTTGAAGATGTGTTACGAGCTAAATTTTAAGCTTTCAGACATCAAACATGCAAGAAAAGTTCACTTTTTTTTTTTTAACAAAATCTCGAGTAATAGAAGTTTCTTAGAATCACGTACCCGAAATACTTTGTCAAATGTAGCCTTCCCGCTCTCAACTAATCGTGCTCCAGCATAAAAGCTTGCCGCATAAACACAAAATAACAAGAAGAAGGAAATACCAAATCCAGCACCACTGATCAACCCTTGTCTAATTCCTTTCTTTGTGGGGCCTTCACATTTTTGCTTGTAGATTTCCATCACCTTCTCTTCAGCAGAGAATGAAGCAACTGTTCTGATGCTTCCAACTGCATCATTTGCAACTTGACTTGCTTCCTCATACATTATCTACAGCCATTGTAGTTGATAATCGTTAGAAAACATTAACATAGCAAATTTCTGGTTCTAACAAAAGAGAACTCTCGACGTTAGTAGAAAATATCAAACTTATTTTCCTAGAGAGAACAATTTTTTAGTTCAATTAAATATGTTCAAAATCGTATATGCCAAACAAGTTCATCCAGTTGGGTTTTAAAATATGTTTTCTACTAAAATAATTCAGCACAATACAAACGTTTATTTGTTTCAATGACGGAGTTAGAAGTACTATGTAATTAATTCTAGTCAATCTATAGAAAATACATAGAGAAAAGGTAAATCAATAGATGCAATCTACAGATATCTTATGCATGTTCAACAAAGAAACATTATGAACTATGGGACCATACCTTTGCATCCTTGCTGAACCCCTTCACAAACTTCATCTGTACATATCCATTCAGACCCAAGAGAGGCACCAAAGCCAGGATTATTAGAGCGAGTTGCCAATTGGCAATAAAAGCAATCAGCAAGCCAGCAATCAATGTTGTAATGTTCTGAACAATTAATGCGAGTGCATCACCAACAAGACTTCTGACCGTCGCTGCATCTGCTGATAACCTTGCTCCGATTGCTCCACTTGAGTTCCCTGGCATATCAAACCATTCTACCTCCATGTTAACCACCTTCTGAAATGTCATTAGCCTTATCCTCCTAATTAACTTTGATCCTGCAATGCCAAAAAGGTAGGATCTAGCTGGTAGGGCAATTAAAGAAATCCCACCGAACACCAGGAACATTAAAGACCAAAAGTTAGAATCCTTTCTAAGCTTGTGCGGTGGCTCGTAAAATGCTTTTATCACATTTGATAAGAGTATCGCGTACATGGGAAATATGACCCCATTAACAATGGCAGCAAAAGAGCCAAGCATCAAGACTGGGATCTCTGGTTTATTAAGATATGCAAGTCGGCGGAGAGGTACTTCATTTGACCGTTCATTAGGAATTTCAGGATCCATTTTCTCAGATGTAATATCTTGAACATCAATTCCTACAGGCAAACCAACTGCAGCTTGGAACGAATGGCTACTGCTTTGCCTGCCTGATGATCCTTGGCTAATTGAGCGGTGGAAAGACATTTTTTTGCTTGAGGACCTTGCTGAACCAATCCAAACATCAGATTTTTCTGAATCATGTCCATTTACATTATCTGCATCTCGGTTCACTTCTTGCAGGCGAATGAGCTGGCTATAAGCTCCATCTGGATTCTTTAAGAGCTCTGTATGTGAACCTGGAAACATAAGTAAATGTTAACAATTTGTGTGTCATTATACAAGGTGGCTGGATTTTTGGCTCTTTTTCATCTAAACAAGCATAGAGAAGTATTCATGGCTCGGTTGTCAACAACTTGAGGAAGATGAGCTAAATGATCCTTGGCAAACTTAACTTCTATAGCATCAGTAAATATTTACCTTTTTCGATCATTGATCCTCGATGTATAACAGCGATTGTATCAGCATTTCTAATGGTGCTCAATCGATGAGCAACAATAACAGTAGTACGGTTTGCCATGACTCTATCAAGTGCTTCCTGTACTATCCTTTCTGACTCAGCATCAAGCGCACTTGTAGCTTCATCTAGAAGTAAAATACGAGGATCTTTCAGAATTGCTCTAGCAATGGCAACTCTTTGCTTTTGACCCCCTGATAGCTGAGTTCCATGTTCTCCAACCATGGTGTCAAGACCCTGAAAATTAATGTTTTATCCAACATTTGATCATTTCAGAAGAAGAAAAGCTAATATGAAGTCAAGAAAAGAAGATCCCTAGTTTTTAACATATAAGAAGTGTCTATGAAGTTTGGTGTTTTTGATCAATGATGGAAGCTCCTAAAAGCAGAAATGTTCTTACCTGGGGCAATTTATCTATGAATTTGGCAGCATTAGCCAGTTCTGTTGCAGCTCTGATTTCTTCAACAGTTGCATTATCCTTGCCATACGCTATATTGTCTCTAATGCTTGAAGCAAATAGGACCGGCTCCTGACTCACAAGCCCAATTTTTCCTCTAATCCATTTGAGTTGAAACTCCTTGAGGTTTATTCCATCTATGAGGACTTCACCAGCATTTGGATCGTAAAACCTTTCAATCAAACTAATAACAGTTGACTTTCCACTTCCACTCTCACCAACCAATGCAACAGTTGTTCCTTTCTGGATGAATAGAGAAAACCCACGAAAGATCTGTTCATCTGGTCTGGCTGGATAACTAAAACAAACATCTCTAAATTCAATATCCCCGTGAATATCATCAAGTATCTTTCCTTTGGCATCATAAGCATCAATTTCTGGCTTTCGCTTGATCGTCTCAAACATCTTATAAGCAGCAGATTGTCCTGCTGCAAATGCTGTCATGCAAGGTGCTATCTGGCCTAATGAGCTGGAGAATTGGATGAAGATAAGTTCAAAATATGGTGCACAAAACTTTTGGAAAAGGAAATCAAAATAATCTGATCTTACAAATGAGTTCTTGAAATTTTTTAACGTTGCAGAATGCCAAGACGAACCAAACAATTATGTAATGGTTTAACAAAGTTCCTACTTCTACAGATGTTGTGCATCCATATCATCTATGCATTAAAAAAAAAAGCATAATAATAACTTGAATGAGTGGAGAACATGTTCATATTCATATCTCTTTATCGGTGTCAGAGTAAAGGCTAAGATTTGCTTTGGATGCCATTTTCCTCTTCATTGCACCATTTCTGTGACCGATCATTCAGATTCGTGTCATAATTCATGTCAATAAACAAGCTAACAATCACAATTATGAGCATATTAGTTTTTTATGGAAAAAACGATAGCTGCATGGAGACATAATGGCCTCAATATAGAGACTAGCATGTTAGAAAAGTTTGTTAGCACAATGCCTAGAGAGAAAATTCTCGGTGCCTTTTCTTTTAGACCACCTAATAAGGCATATTGTTTCACTATCAACATCAAGCCTGCCACCATACAAGAAGCATGAAACATTATGCAACACTTATGACAGTGTCATAATAAGTATAAACTGCAATTAGCGACACTTACAAGGAGCCAGTGAGGATCGCGAATATCACATTGATGACCTTGCCGCCAGTGTAACTCTTTTGCAGTATCAATTTTGCGCCATACCATATTCCCAAGGAATACCCAGCAAACATGAAAAGCATGACAGTTCCAAGGCCTAATCCAGCTACCAAACCCTCTTGAACACTTGCATTGTATGCTCTTACCAAAGACTTATCATACTTCTTTACTGCTTGTCTTTCTCCAGTGAAAGAAGCAACCTGTGTAAGAAGTCAGATTCCATAGGGAAATTTTGTCAGACAATTCTCTTTTATCATGTCTTCATCTCTCTAAAACAAACAAAACTTACTGTCCTAATCGAACCAATCGTCTGCTCAACCACGTTTGCCGCATCTCCATAAGCTGCTTGTCCCCGTGATGCCATCTTGGTCACGACGTTAGCCATGGCGCCTCCTGCAATTACCAATGGGGGGATAGTGCACAGCATGACAAGAGTGAGAAGCCACCCTTGAGCAAATGCAATTATGAACCCTCCGAAGAATGTCGATGTCAACTGAATGAATTTGCCCACCTGTGAAAAACAGTGGAAATAAGTTGCGACGAAAAAGGATTACACTGACATATCAGTAGATAAATTTCAAAAACAGTGACTGATGCCATCCGAGGCGAAAATGCAAACATGAAATAAGTACCTTCTCACCCATGGCATCCTGTATATAAACAGTATCGCCAGACATCCTCTCGACCACTTCACCTGTATTTGTTTCCTTGTCAAAGAACGCAATTTCTTGCCTTAGTATGGTTTTCAGGTACAAGTTCCTTATTCTTGCAGATTGTCTTTCCCCGGTAGCCATCCAGCAAGCCACCTCTGACAGAAATCAAAATTTTTCAGCAACCACCATCATAACGCAACGGTAGAAGTAAATTTTCTGTCATATGTTTGTAGTAATTAAAGCATTCTTACGGAGGAAAGATGCGACGCCTGCTCCAATTGCGAGGTAGACAAATTTCAGTGATACCTGAGTGTTATTAAATCATTTCAACGAGTAAGTATAAATCACTATGAAATCTGGGCACCAAGTCATCCTCCTAAGAACCCTAATCTAATTTGTGGTCAACCATTAAAACATGCTAGATATTTCAATTCTTATGATTGAGGAACCAACGTAGATGTGAAGCATTAAGATGGTAAGCTCTGAGCATGACGATACGCGTACCTTGGAAACTTCATCGATCACATCATCTAAATTCGAAGCTCCTCCAAAGGACTGGATCAGATTCCCAAATAGAATTGTCATAATAGGTAGGGCAAGCCCGTTTCCCATGGCACCCAGCGATCCCAGGACCATCAAAACTACATCTGTGGAGTCTGCAAATGAGAACAGCTTGTAGAACGGCACAGAGTACTTGGTCTTATCTTGATCCTTGTTGTTCCCCCTGGCCTCCACATCTTGATTCTCCGTAGAACTCGCTGTCGGCTTGTCCGACGCAGAATTGCTACATGATCCCTGTTCTTGAGTCCTCTCAGCATCTGCAACAGTACCAAAATCCTTTTCGCCTACAACACCCATGTCTATCGTTTGTAGCCCGGTCTTAACTGGAATAGTAATCTGTGGGCAGTACTCCCCTTCTCCCCTGCAACGAGATAGAGAACTCTCTCTCTCTCGCTCTGCGTCTCTGAGAACAAAAAGTTCTTCATGTTATATTCAGGAGTAGTGGTGAATAAATGGATTCGCAAAGTTGACAAGAAGAAAGACGCTCTGCTTTTTAACATCAGATTGATAAAGCATGATCTCAACATGTTCGCAGAAAACCTGACACCAATCAAGTATTCCAGAATGATTGATTCAAAACATGAAAACACAACGATCGATGTTTAGCAATAGAAAATGACCGAAGAAAAACGGGATGTTGCAGTGGAGAATAAAAGGTTCGGGAGAGCACAGGGAATAAGATTCTCGATCAAGCTAAGCAGCAGAAACTGCTTCAGATCAAGTAAAAACAGCAAACAAGATCAACTGGATGATGAAGACTATGAAATCAAGAATCCTCAACCTCCCCACACCAGACGGGAACAACACACAGTTATCAGAAGAACTCACCTTCCCAGACCACACAGGTCTCTTTGCCTTCCCCACTAGGGCAGTGGGCTATCAAATATATACACATGCTCCATGCCTCTTGGCTTTGAAGAATATGATGCGACGATGGGAGAAGGTTCCCATTCCTTGGGGATCAAGTTTATATTGACTACCTTACACCCATTCATGCAAGTGGTCAAACGTTTCTTGCTCCGCACTTTGAATGGTCCACCGCAATGGCAACTGACAGCATATGCCATCTTTCTCGTTACTCATTATAGGATCGCCAGCGTTCATCTCGGAGAGAAGGTGCGCTTGGCGTTGGACATTTAGATTGTTGCATGTGGAGTTTGACCAAACCCTTAGCGGTTTGCGTTGGCTTATGCCTTATATCCTCCCCACGATGGTTTGTCGGCCGACACGCGGTGGACTCCAACCAAACCCTGCAGTCGATCATCTGCCTCTGCTTCCTTTTATCCATCACTGCCTATCTTTTCCATTCTATACAACAAAAGAAATATTTCATGATATATTTCAACAAAGAGCTTCATGTGGAAGAAGCCGAAAGCTACATCAGATGTTTGAAGGTGCAAATCTGGATCTGGTTAGGATGGTTGATTTGTGAGTGTATAGAATCGCAGAAGAAATCAGCAGTTGATCTTTTTGAAGCTAAAAATTAAGAACACACTGCTTAATGGAGCTCAGTGGATCATCAAGCCTAAAAGATGAAGTATGTCGTGTGCCGATCTCTGACTAGCTTTCCAATAATATGTGGTCCAGACGCGTGGCAGCTTAGTCAATAATATGTGGTCCAGACGTCACAAAAATTTCCATTTCACGTGTCATCATTCCCAAAATTAGACGCGTGGCATATACTTCACTTGATTTAGTGGTTTTATTGACCCATGTTTGGTCTTGATTACTTACCCTATGCAGATTTGGCTACGTTGCCTTAAATTATTGATCTATCCCGAACCGGCCCCACCGGTTCGTTTCTTTCCTTAGTCGATCCCACATTTTCAATAGAGGTCAATTATTTTATGATAGGTCAATTAGATGTGTCCTGATTCCCAATAATTGTACCATGTGACGTCGTGCTTACCTACCCTATGCAGATTTGTCCGAACCGGACCGGTCCGGTTCGTGGCTTTTCGACCAAACACGCTTGTAATGATGCGATCCACTCGGGTCTATCTACAGACCGGAACCAAATTGAACCGGCCAATCCATTCTTTCACTGTCACCGCAACAGCTGACAACTCCGAAACAAGCAGGAAGGAGACGCAGAAGAGGATCTTCTTGATCTCAGCCATTTTCGACAAGGATTAAGGTCGGTTTCACTATTCAATGCGGTGACCCGGTCAGGTTTGGAAGCTTGCTATGCCGGCTCTCTTTCTCCCTTCTCTTCCGGAGGAGGAAACCAAAATGAGGGGCCTCGGTCGCTCGCGTCAGTGGGGAAGAATCTTCCTACACGGTGGGGCATCGGCCATTGACCAACTCTCTTACTTTTCAAAAGCAGGCTGCTTTTCGTGGGTTGGTGGCTTCCTCCCGTGGTAGGAATTCAAATCTGTCTTCATTCACTCGGCCGCACACGCCGGCGAAAACAATGGGCATGATGCGGCCACCACAAGGAGGAGCTGTCACCGTAGAGCTCATGTTGGTGTCCCGTGCAATGATCGCCATGTGTTTGTAACTATGCTGGCCAATTGTGTGGCCTGGGATGGGGATGGCTCGCCAGCACTACTTTTAAAGCACTTGATCAAACCGACGGTGGAACCCTAACAGAGACCATGAGCCCAAATCGATAATTTGGTTGGGCTTGGACGTGAATTACGTGGATTCAACTGAACCCGAGTTGGGCTCTCGACTCAAGTTAGCTTAATAGAACACCATATAAGGGCTGACGCCTAACAAGAACGTTAGTGACTTAAATGATAGTAATTATAATAGTGGTAGATAAGATTTTTCCTAACTGTATGAGAAAATCTTCTTTTCTAATATGTATAAATAGATATTATATTTAACTAATTCAAGTATATTTTTTTTTTACATTTTAATTTATCAGTCATAAGATAGTAAAATTTTTTATCGGATAAATTTTAACCTAAAAGTCTTAATGATCTAATACTGTCTTAGAGAGAGATTTTTTGAAATAGATATATTTGTGAAGATACGACCATCACATTGAAAAGAAAAGCTCCTTTGTAACTTTATTATTATTATTCCTTTAGTGTGTTGGGACCTATGGGTTAAAGGATAATCTTATAGAGAATTTGGGTAATTCTAATATTGTCGAACCCAATCATCATCCAATTCGATTAATCTAAAATCATCTCTTTTCCTAATCTGATGGGTAATTTAAATGATCACTAGCTATTATTACCCATGAATTTTCTGCATACTTTATGAAACTCTAACAATGATCATATCAATTAGGGATCCAAAATTTGATGGAGAGATAAAACATCTTCTAGTTGTTTTGGTGGGGGAATAATTTTGAGTTGTCTTCTTCTTTCTTCCATGACAACATCTTCTAGTTGTTTTGGTGGGGGAATAATTTTGAGTTGTCTTCTTCTTTCTTCCATGACAACATCTTCTAGTTGTTTTGGTGGGGGAATAATTTTGTCTCATGCTTCTTTCTTTGTTTTGTGCTTCAAGATTTGAACTACTGTATCGATCATGCAATGGCTTTCCTTCCCCCCCCCCATTTTGATCATTCGTTGATCTTTTTCGACATCACATTGTCATCTCCATTTGCTGCCACTGTATCTAAAAACCTATCTCACCATTTTCATCACCTCCTGATCCCACCCTCACCCCTTCTCTTCTCAGTTTTCATCGTTCGATCATAAACCAAATATACAACAAACAATAAAAGAAAAGAAAAGAAACTAATCTCCCGATCGATTAGATCAAAACTCGAAGCAAAGACATTGAAAGATGATAAGAAAGACAAAACATACCTCCGAGATAAAAGAGACGCCACAGATTTCGACCAGCTTTGGATATTAAAACCTCTTGGATGATTATTGCATCACTATTTATACTCATGGACGTAAAGCAATTTACTATATTTTATACATAACAGGTTTAGAACACCTATACATCACAATAACCACGTATACATCCCACATAATGATTGGTTTATATGAGCATAATGAGTATATTATAAAAACTCTTGCTCGGATGGATTCAGAGGACTCACCACTGTACTACGCCATGCATTATTTTCGAAAAGACCACATTTTTAGCTTTTGATGCTCAAATAATATATTCTCGATGTGCTTTTATCAATTAAGAGCAAATAATAGTCTAAGATTCTGCTCATATTAAATGAGAATCTAAAATTATAACTAGGGAGGAAATTTTTTTTTTTTTTGGTTATGTTAAGTGGAAAGATTTCTTGACACATATTCTGTAAAATAAAAAGAGATAAGCAAATTTCTAATGGAAGTTCATTTATTTCTTAAAGGGAAAAAAATAAAAAAATTGATAATGGAAAGAGCAAAAGGAAAGGGAAATCAATCAGTGGGATTCCACTATCAGAATAAGATTAGGAAATCAATTATTGATACAATTAAGATATAGAATGAAAGATTAGGAAATGGTTTTAGAATCCAATAGAGCTCTATTGTTAAGAATCTTGTTGAGTTAAGACAATCAATTTAATGAAACTAATTTTCTGGATCTTATTTAATAGTTGAAATTTTATTTTTATTTTAAATATTTGGATATAATTACCTTAAAAAATGATTTATGTATAATTATAACACCCAATGTATCGAAAACCGATAAAATTTTATGTGGAAAAATATAAAGATTTAATATTCCACAACGGGTTTTTTTAGAAAATAAATTCCAAAATAATATAAAGTTTAATAAAGTTAATATTAAGGTTGGTGAGAATTTAAATTAATTGAAATGCATTTATAATATTTTTAGATATTAAACTAAGACAGTATAATCTTCATTCAGGAACATTATAATTAATTAGTTTCATGAATTAAAGCATTATAAGTTTATTTTAAAACATTACAATCAGAACTATCTAATACCATTAAATTTTAATAAAAATAATAATTATTTAAAATTTAAGGACTCTCTAAAATAAGAGTGCAACTAGAAAAAAAAACCAAAATATAGGGTTTTTTTTGGGGGAAAAAAAAATCAAAAAATATATATAAGATTATCAAATTATGGATAAAATTAATATTGCCTTTGACATGTGCCTTCAATTTCAATTTAGATTCAACAGCTGGTCGACCAAATAGGTCAACGACATTGACCAAACAAGTCCCTTGTCCAACACTAAATCTCGACTGGATTCTGTCACCCCCAATCCCGGATTGTCCCTAAGATCATATTTTACTCCTTTAATTGTTACTATTGTGTTATTATTCTTTACCTATTTATTTATTTCTTTGTTTTATTTGCTCTGCCCGTGCGCGGTGTGCCTCCAAACCCTCGGTTCTCCGGCCGCTTGCTCTGCTCGCGCGCGATCGCTCTCCTCGTAAAGGAGAAACGATGGTGGATTTGATCGAGTTCTGTGGCAGCTGCTCGCTGCGGAGGCTTCAAAATCCCGTGTTGGCTCCGGTTCGCTTTAGGAACCCCGCTCGAGCACCTGCGCGCGCACTTGGCTTCCCGCGTCCCGGTGCGGGGAAGGCTCGCGCTCCTCGCCGCTGCACAATTATTGCGGAGTCCGTGGAAGGGGAGGTGTTTTCTGTGACGTCCTCGAGCAAGTCGGATGTGGATTACTTGGGGGAGAGCACGAAAGGGGATCTGAATGTGAATGAGGAGCATCTCGACGCTTTTGGTGAGTTTGCTACTCAACTGTTGCCGTCAGTGTTAGGTGGATTGGTGTATCGACGACCTCTCTGTAGCTTCCGTCGTGCAAAGGGCAGATTTTTCCTATGAATTCTTGGTTTGCTACTCGACCGTGACGGTTTGTTTTAAGGTTAAAAAGCTGCCTGAACTGATATTTGCATATTAGTTCAAGTGCAAAAGTTCACTAATTCCCTCATTGTTGGTTGGGTTTAGCTCTTGGGCTTGTGGAGAAATATTTACATGTTGTGCTTAGTAGTCTTACTTCAAATGTGCCCTATGACTGCTATATAGTTCACCAACCAATCTCAAATTGCAGCTTCTAAACACTTATTTATGGGGGTAATTATTACACGGATTTTGGATTAAGTATTGAGAGATACAGTATCAAGGGCCGTCTGATGACAACTGTGGGTGAATTATTGGGTTTAGAAGGAATCCCTGTCATGGGGGAGAGGGGGGGCGGGGGCGATTGTGAAGTATGTTACCTTTGATAGTCCACCCTGAATAGTCATGACTATTCAGTTGAGTGAGTCTTGTGAGTATAATTATGAAGGAAAGCTTGTGATTGGAGAGTTAGTTGCTTTTTTGGTCTTTTTTGTAGGTTTTGATGGTCAAGCTGACTTAGATGGCCTGATTGGAGAGATAGCAAGAATTGAAGCTAAAGAAGCTGAATGCTCACTTAATGCTTTGGGAATTGTGGTATAATTTTACCATCATTTGATCTTCTAGTTATTATGCAACTCATACATACTGGAAACTTATCATGTCTGCTTTACTATGAATTTTTTCCCCTCATAGTTGAGTCTAAAATAAGCATAAAAGATTTACATTTAGAATGCAGCTGGCTTTTGGCACGTAATATCTGTAACTTTTTAGTACCTTCAGTAGCTCCTACAAAATGTACAAGGTGAGTTATTTTGGAGGAATCCTGCTTGGACCAATTCTACCACACACATTCCTGAATAGTTGTCTTTCAGAGCATCTTATAAGTTATTTCTCTTGCATTCTTTGAAAGGCTATATTATCACCATTCTCTTCATTAATAAATGTTTTACTTTTAGTTATTGCATTGTAAGATCTTTATGTGAAGTTACATGAGTGTCTCCATTGGATAAGCTTAAACCTCAACCAACACAAAGTTTTTGCTTGCTGTGGCCTTTTGGCTATATTGCAAGTTACTCTTTGCCTAGTTCTGCCTTATTTAATAGTTAAGCACCAATATTAGAGGATTCTCGTTTGGTTCACAGCTGAATTCTTCTCCATGGTGCCTTGTTAAGAGATGCACTTTAAAGCCAGTCATCTGGTGATGATAAGAGGCTCCAAGGATGATCTTTGATGATGATAGTATATGAAAGGAGACCGCCAGCTATTTTATTTGTACTTCAAATCTTGAATTGTGATTTAGCTCGCCTAGTATTTCTTTAATTTTGAATGTTATTTTGTAGTTATATGTGTATATTGATTAACTAACTATACAATTGTAGCATTTTGGATCTTATTCTTATATAAAAGAGATATCATATGCTTGACTCGCAACATGGTGGATGCAGGATCCTTTCTCATTAAGAAACTCTCCATGTGGCATTTTCTGCAGCAGGACTTTAAATCTCAGATCAATCAGTGCAATAGGTTATGACATGGACTATACATTAATTCACTATAATGTAATGGTAAGTAACTAGCTACATGTCAATTTTACTTAGACTTTGTTAATGGCACTTCAGTCACTGCCCCTGAAGTCATTCTACTAGCTCAAATTAGATCTTTATGCATACATGTATTATCTTCTTATGGGATACCCTCATTAGAGCTTAATGGAGGGAAAAGATATATTTAAACAACCTACAAATGGGCTCTTATTAGGGGCAAAAGAAACAGAGTGGAGCATAAACCAAATAGGTTTTATTTTCAGTTAATATCTATGGGCACATGTGTTTCAGTTTGCTCATCATACCCATGTTGCTGTAAGGACTTTGTTTTATTTTAGTATCAACACTCTGGTTATAGAGATAGATCTATGATTTAATAGACTGTTTACTAGAACTGTAGAAGAGCCATGCTCAAACATAATTGTTCAACTCTGTGGCAGGGGGTATATCATTACCTTTCTGACAGATAGGTACTATCACATGCCAGTTGGCACAAGGGCATAACACCAACATGCATAGTTCAAAAATTGGCCTGGGCCTGCATCAGAATTGCTAGTAGGACTCAGCATATCATGTTGTGATAACTGTTTTGGTAGGACACATGCCGCCGCATGCTTACTGGCGCAAAAGTCCTTGATGATCAGTTAAGCTTGAGCAGCACATGGCTTGAGTTCTAGCAGGCATTTAGGTACTTGCTCGGATCATTTCGGATCCACTCATTGGTTGCTAGAACCAACCACTTAAACTAATCATGTAACTTAAAATTCTTAATATTAAATTGCTTTTAAAGTGTAAATATGCATCGCTTACGCAAGTTTCATTGAATCATGACATGTCTTGTTAGTCACTTTGCAGGCTTGGGAAGGGCGTGCGTATGATTATGGAATGGCCAACCTAAGAAGCATGGGCTTTCCAGTTGATGGTCTCGAGTTTGATCCAAACATGGTAATGTTGTTTATGAACATGATGAATAGGTGCAACATAACTATCTTGCTATGTTGCATGTAGTAATGTAGATAACCTGTCTCTTGATAGATGCAGTCATTTTGGATGAGTATGGTATGAGGAATTTGTTTGACTTTTTGCATCTTTTTTTTTTCTTTGCACAGGTTATTAGAGGTCTGGTCATGGATAAAGAAAGAGGAAACTTGGTTAAAGCCGATCGATTTGGTTATGTGAAGAGAGCAATGCATGGTACCAAAATGCTCTCGACACGAGCTATTAGGTGCGTCTGTTGTCTCCTGGTCTTGCAAATTATTCTCTATTTAGTATCAATGTTAGAGAAATTTTATGTTTTTCACTTTTCATCTGTGGTCTAGTGAGATTTACGGGAGAGAACTGGTTGATCTGCGAAAGGAAAGCCGCTGGGAGTTCCTTAACACCTTTTTCTCTGTTTCAGAAGCTGTGATGTTCATGCAGGTTGATTACCATCCTGAAATAGAATCTAGGAACTTCAGGTTCTGGTGAATCCTATTATTATTTTTTCTTTTCTTTTAATGGCAAAAGCAACAATTAGTTAATAGGTGTTCTGTTGCCATGTTTAATGAATCAAGTTTTATGCGTTTGTCAGTGGTTACTTAGACACTATATATTGCTCCCTTTATGGCTGAATTGGCTCACTTTCTGGATGCATTTTCTAGTCCGATGAATAATACTATGTTAAATTTTGACTTTTTGGTTCTGTCAAAATGAGAAAGTGATAGTTAATGATTGGCAACAAACTTATAATATACCTATTGGATGTTTGACGTAATGTCTAGAAGTGTCATTTAGTTTACGTATTTCATAGGAAGCTCCAGTAAATTAGAACATCAGCATTTTCTTTTCATCTTGGAAGAAACACATATGAGTGGGGTATCAAGAGACAACTTGGTAAAGAAATTATGGATACATTGTATGACAGGGTAATGCGTTTAAACGTCCAATATTATTCCACTGCGTAAGCATCAACATTTTCCCTTAAATATTCTTTCACTGTGTAACCTTCCAATACATGTATGTTTCTTCTATATGTACGATGCAATTGTATATTTTTCAAATTTTTTGCTTATTTATTGGCCCTTTTATTCCCTCAGATTATGCTGTGTTGTTATTCAGTTTTCTAATATTTGCCATATTACAATGCAAAACTGACATTAATAAGTTTCACTTGCAGATGGTTGACAGATTGGATCAAGGAGCAATGCCAGCAGAACTTGGGCCACTTGATTATAAGGGGATCCAGAAGGCAAGAAGCTGCGGCTTATCTAACTATCATGGGATCCAGTATTATAATTCTAATATTTCCTTTGGCTTTCAGGCTGTTGCTAAGGCCCTCTTCAGAGCACATGTTGAAGGTCAGCTTAAGGTAATATACCAGCCTATGACCATCACTCATGATCCTTACCAATTGGGTATCTAGCAAGAACATCCAAGTTTCGGGCTGCTACTTTTTTGCAGAGTGAGATAATGGCAGAACCTGAACGATTTGTAGAGCCTGATCCTGAACTTCCTCTGGCTCTTTTAGATCAAAAGGAGGTTGACATATGCACTTTTTATCTCTAAAAACTTTCTTTTTTGATGTACTATTTTTACTAATGAGATTAAGTGGACTTTCTCAGGCTGGTAAGAAATTGTTATTGATTACCAACTCCGACTACCATTATACAAATAAAATGATGCAGCATGCCTTCAATAGGTTTCTTCCTAATGATATGGGTTGGCGAGACCTTTTTGAAATGGTGAGGCAATCACTTCTCGGGACTTTCCACTTTTTGTTGAACTAGGCATTGACTTTGATTAATCGTCTTTTTGTATTCTATTGTATTAATATTTTCACATGTGAGTTTCTAATTAATGAGTGCTGTTATTTTGAAGGTTCTAGTGTCTGCAAGGAAGCCAGAATTTTTTCAAATGTCTCAACCCTTATATGAGGTTGTAACAAGTGATGGATTAATGCGTCCCTGTTTTAAAGCAAAGTCAGGTGATGCAATGTGTAGTCGATAGCTCATTTTCTATTATTTTCAAATGTTCCTTATATTGTTTTAGTTTCAATATGAGAAGCAGCAGCTTCATTTGTGTGGAACATCTCTATTCTAGGCACAATATTATATGTCTCTTTCACAAGCCCTAAACCGAGTTTATAAGACACAAGATGTGGGGATCCATGCATATGACCTTTTTCCAACATCATGTTCAAACTACTTTAGTATTGTTGTTTACCCCATGATGAAAGTTCTACTGGGAACAAAACAAGGGCATTAAATCAGATTGGAAGCATGTTATTTATCGTATGTCAAACCTGTCCAAGTCACATAGAGAGTATTGAAGTAGCTCTCCTCAAATTCAAGATAAAGGTATTAATTTATATGACCCGATTCGTGCTATCTGATAGATTCTTTATTTCAGAAATCCACAATGACTGCTTAACCCAGGGAATTATTTCTTATCATACATAGGTGTATTTTTTTCTCAAGAACAATGCTTAGATTATTGGTGCCATTGTAGTAGAGAATATTTCTCTTTTTATCAATCTTTTCTATTTTCTTAGGCCTTTCATGGTGCAACTGCCATGTGTTGTGGTTTTACTCATAAGTGCATGGTATGATATATATTCTGTACTGATTATGTTCAATCTTTAACTCCATATTTATTTTGAAATCAGATAGTTTTTTAGTTAACTTTATACTTCTCTTTTGACACAACTTACTGTCATGACCATAGCATCTTTATATTTTAATTGCCTTGCAGTGTTCAATACCTTTGATTCCATATTTCTACCGCTGGAACTCTCCTAGATCCATTGTGTTATCAGAGCAACAATACCTGTTCTTTATCTATGTCAGTCAGCTCAAGATGTGACCACAAGTATCAATGTCCCCGAATTTTGACTTGCTCCACAGTAATAGTCATATGGATCTCGGACTTGCTTTGTTTTTTCCCTTCGATTTCCTGATTTTGCTTAAACTTGAAGCTCCTGATCTGCACCTACACCATTCAGCGAATCCTTTGGAATGCCACATATTCGGAATTATCGGCAGGTTTAGCTTGTTCTTGTGGCCGTGCCTAACCTTGAAATTCCTTGAAAGAGTGGAAGAGCTTCATCCAGTTTTTCTTGCATTTGCACCTTGATATGGTGTTTTTTGTCTGTTTTACAACTTTGATTTTTTAGCTGATACTTGCTTTTTTTATCCTCTTTTCCTGGGTCATCTGCTAGAAAAAATCAGACAATTTATCAAGTTATAATGTTTGTCATACATGCCAATTTGATGAATGCAACTTGGGATATGGTTATAAATGGGTCTCTGCTTGAGGTTCTCACTGACTGTCAATACTTTCATATTGCATAAATATATTGCATAGAACATCCATTTATTAGCTGGAGCATCATTGACTGGGCTGCCTTCTAAAGGGTGGGCCTGCAGTGACATGCTAAAGCTGTTCTTTTGTAATCTAATGACTAGTGTTTCAGACATGAAAACAAGGATATGCTTACAGAGGTAAGACTATGCATATTGATTCTCTGCAGGTCCTGCATTGCTGGAGCCCTCCTTTTAATCAATCAAATAAATCATTACTCATTACATCACAATTCAATTAAAGCCAATAAATTTTGATCTGTAAAAAAATGATATGAAACTGCAAATAATAACTGCTCTGTTGCCTGGTATATCACAGACCATGAATGAATGCTGCAAGGCTCCTTCAAGACAACCATCCACTGACTGTACAGGAGTGTATTCTTTTCTAATTAATTGAGATAGCTCATTTTTAAATCAACCTAGGAGGCATCTGTGACTGGTAGCAATTTAAAACCTGCAGCATTGTGTTTCTAGTTCTTAGATATTATGGACTTTGACATGTGTCGTTGGTAATATAACTGATAGTTGAACCTTTGGAATTTGGAACAGTTCCTTATTAAATCCTTTGTTACTGCAGGTGGCTTGTACTCTGGTGGAAGTGCTCAGATGGTAGAGAAATCCCTTGATGTACATGGTGATGAGATCTTATATGTTGGCGATCATATCTATACAGATGTAAGCCAATCAAAAGTTCATTTGAGATGGCGGACAGCATTGATCTGTCGAGAATTAGAAGATGAGGTTAGTTAGCTGGTATCTCGCATCTGTTATATGTTCATTAACTCATGGCAATGATCTCTTTCAAGATGGGAAGCTAGCATGTTGTTGAACTTAACTGACAATTTGGCATCTCTGAGATTCTTATGGTAGCTTGTTCCACTCTATATATAATTGGATCGAATCTTAAGGAAATTTGTCATAGAGGTTAACTGTAGAACTTCACATGGATTCCAAACATCAAAGTAGGACCATTTACAACTCCACCAAAAGCTGTCTGTAACTTTTAATATTATCTATGAAATCCTTGTTTGATTTCTTACTAATACATTGTCATATTCCTGGCTGAAGAATGTTACAAGTTTTTATCAGGTTTCTAGTAGTAGTTGGTACTGTTTGCTTGATTGCTTTTTGGCGAGAATTATTTTATCTCACCAGTTACTATCATATAGTATCGATAAGTTCTTTCTTTTCTTTTTTTCTTCTGATGCAATCACATGGATGATAAGTGGAAATGATGCTAAATGTGCAAGCTGTGGATGGAATCCATGACATCACTGAGAGGAGGCGATGTCACTACCACACGTGCAATCTGACAAAGACAAAGTTTCGTTGAAATATTTTCTTGTAGATTAATATCTCATATTATATGTTTTTTACTGCTATCTTGTGTTATCACCAAGAAATTGCTAGTGTTGGTTAGAAACTAAGTCTTGCTTTTAACTGGAACTTAATATATCACTTCGATTGTCTAGCAATGTGGCCTTTGTTTTGGTGGACTCTAGAATATCATTGTATAATTATTCTAAAGATTTATTCAAATAAAAGATCTTATGAAAATATGTTCATTTTTCTAGTTTTCGGGCTTGATGACTTTGGCATTAATGAAGAATATATCTTATCAAATATAAAATATTGATAAATTCTTTTGGGTTTGAATATATTCACTCCCAAAGTCATCTTTTATAAGCATTGAAATATTTTGATGATTAAAATGATTATTTAATTTCCATAAAACAACATTATGATTAAGTAATTGCAGAGTCATCATATGATGATTAAAATGAAGATTTTAGTGGTTCTGTTAAGTTGAGAATAGGTGTCAGTTTTCTTCCCATTGATTTGTGCTTTTTTGCAGTATAATGCATTGATCCATAGTCGAAGTCACAAAGAAGAACTAATAGAACTTATAGAGCAGAAGGAAACAGTAGGAGATCTATTTAATCAGCTACGCCTTGCATTGCAACGCCGAACGAAAGGCCGCCCAGCACAGGTGAACTCAGATGACAGATAACATAAATTTTCTGCAATTTTTCTCTTTCATTATTTTTAATCTAATACATCAATGTGTTTTTTTATTTCTTATATGTTCATAAGTCAAAATTTACTTGATTATATATCTGTTATCGTTAGTCTACTGCTAACATGAATAAAATGAACCTTTTGTCTGAAACAGATAGCTAGAAGGTTCCACCAATAAAAACATGAATCTTTGTTCTACAGGTATAAAAAGTGTCATTGACTTTTCAACAATCAAAGAATTGATAAATGAATACATGACTTTCCAATTTCCTATGTAGTACTGGAATAAATGTGATGGAATCATGATTAACCAGTAAAATCCTTTGAATAGAAGATTCTTACAGAAATAACAAGTTCTTTTGTTTGTACTTACATAAATTTGACAAAGATTAGCTACCTTTAATCCTGGTGGTACTTCATTCTTGCCTTTTTTTAGTTTTAAATGAATATTGCGAAAACAATGTTCTATCATTGGATCTGTGGTGCACAAACCAGTACTTCTGAAAGAATACTCTATTCTTCTTTTTTCATCCACATATAAAGTGACTTCATAAAAAAAATAGTGGAACTTGGGTGCATCTAAGTTATGTGATTCTGAGATTTTTGTTTAATGTTTTGACCATCAAAATTTCACCATTTTTGAGGTTCCTCTTGTCTTGTTTCTTTTCTCAGACTCGTGCTGCAAATAATATGGATGACCAAGAACTGACAGAAAGCATGCAGAAACTGCTGATTCTTATGAAAAGACTAGATCAGAAAATTGCACCAATGTTGGAAGCAGATGGAGAACTCTTTAATAAAAGGTAAAAAAAGTAGTTTTGATACCTAATGCGATATGTGAGAAAAAAAGTGTATCGGTCGTGGACCATATATAAGCTTGGTCCAGTAGGAGTTTATGATTAGGTGATCTAGCAATGACTAATCACATATAATGGGCCTTGGAATGGGTCACCCAGTCCAGCAATGATCAATCTTTTACCTTGCTGTTGTGATTGTATAACCTGGTATTGTCTGTGCGGTGTTCTCTTTCTTCTCAATGTGGCTTTTACCTGAGACTCTGACCAAAGGTTGTCATTCATTATTGTTTGCCTTTGGGTACATTGTGAAGCAAGTGAAGTCTTTCTTCAGATACAAAGTGATAGATACAAAGGTATCAATCAAATGACCTAACCAGATATTTCTGTAGAACTTTGAAGCAGTAATTTAACTTCCTTTTTTGAAAAAAAAAAGTCTTTCTTCCTCTTCCTCCTCTCTTCCTCTATCAATATACACATTTTTTCCCCTCCTTGTCACTTCACCTCTATTTTATTACCAAAAACCACTTCATATGTGGAATGCTGCAGTCTAAATCCTTGGCTTTGTTTCCTCTTTCCAACAATTCCTGTACATATTTGATTCACCCAGCCCATGCACCTATGTTGGTCAAACGTCATCTGTCGACCTGTTTTGATTTTGGCCATTCTCAGCCATATGAGTGGATGTGTTGGCTACAATTCAGCTAAGACTGGTCAATCCCATCTGGTTCATGCTATTGTGATTGCTAGACATCAAATTAGAAGAAGAAATGGATAGAGAAGCTGTAGGACATTGTGGCAGCATGACTATCCTGCAAGGTTTGGGTAGACCAATGAGATGTAATTTTTTTGAAACTTGGCATTTGACTTTTTTCTTGTTTTTTATTTTAATGTTAACTTTTTGGTCATTCTTGATTTGCTGATCTGATTAGGCTGATCCAATCAATCCTAATTCTAGGTCCCAGGTTCTTTATTTCTTCTTGAATGCTTGTTGCTCTCTGAATTTTTGTTTTTTGTGGATATTAATTTCAAAGCCTCATTCGCTTAAGCTACTTGCTCCTTACCAGGTGGGGTTATCTCTCACGTGCCGGCTTGTGGGATAAGAGTCACCTTACAAGACAAATTGAAAAGTATGTCATCCTGTACTAGCTTTCTGATTTGCCCATCAACAGACGGGTAGTGAGAATACATGCAACTCTGGTTTGTTTATAATTGATGTGTGATTATTTTCAAATGCAGGTATGCAGATATTTATACATCCAGGGTTTCAAATTTTCTCCACTATACACCATTCATGTATTTCCGCTCACAAGAACAGGTGAAAACAGTATTCAAGTTTTGCTATCATTTTTATGTTAAAAAATTTGAACTTCTTTTATGGATGCACTAGAAATATCATTTTCTATGACATTTTTTTTTGTTATCCCATGGTTACAATTCTTTCTATGCCATTTTAAAAAATTCTGATTCACAGAAGCATCTGATAAATAATATGATTGCGGGAAGTTTTTTCAAGATTGTTTAGATCTTTTGAAATATTACCAAGGCTGATAAGTTTTCTGGTTGTAAACACAAGGGGTTTAGTGTTACTTCAGGTTTACATGGAACCGGGCTCGACATCTAATCTCTAGTAATATGCCTTGATATTGGTTTAAATCATGACTATAGAAAGGCCGGTATCTTAGTGATCATTCTATATTTTGTGTGGAGAGTTTAAAATAAAATCTGCAACCATCCATCATCTCACATCATACATGCTGTAAACCTGATGTCATTTGTCATCGGAATTACAGAGAGGAATGAGGGGTTGACATTGTGTGGTGAAGAGTAGTATTTTCTTGCTTCATTTTGTTTCATATGAATTTGATTGGTTAATAGTATTCTTGTTTTCTGGTTTTAGAATCTCCATTTAATTCAAGAGATCTTATGGGCATCGAGTGTTCCAAGTGAGCTTTTTGCAAAACTTGAATAACACCACATGAATTTAACTATAGCCTATGATTTTAACTATGCATCTGGAATGAATAATTTCTAAACGATAGGGAAAAAAAATCTTGGTTACTTCAAGCCTAACATTGTAGCTGATGCAAATTCATATGCTACCTACACTTTAGTCCAATTAAATCTGTTTTTCTTCTTGTATTACAAACTATATTGACATGCAAAACTTTAGTAATATTCATAAATGTGAATCGGTTGTTTACCGTATTCTTGATCGACAAATTAGGAGTTGTGGTCTACTACTAGTTTTTTTTTTTTCGCTCATCATCTGATTTACCGTATTGCAGACACTTGCGCACGATTCACTCACATTCTCCTCTACGGGTATTAATGGAGTTGCAATGAATCATGCGGCCTGACTCAAATGGAAGTTACTTCTATACATTATTTACTTGTGACCATGGAATGTAAGTTGAGGAGTCTAACCTCATATTGCAACAATAAAAGAGGTTGGAAATTATCGATGACTTCTGTACATGCATCCTTACAAGAACGTAAGAATGTGGCATTTGGAGAGAAGAAACCTTTGATACATTCTCACCACTATGCAGTATCTGATTCTTTGCAGTTCGTATGATTATTAGCCATGGTTGCTAACTTGACCTGTAAATTGAAATACTACAGACAGAAGCCAGAACTCAACTCTATATATCTACTAAAGTGGATGCCTTTTCTTGGGGATTCATCCTTGTCTGATTTGATGCACCTCCTCTATTTGCTAAGGGGATTCGAGTCTTGTAGACATTTCTGAAACCAGATAAAGAGATCATAGTTTGATCAAGAAAGCAATCTCATGTAAGATAAGTTTGCATGCATTATACAGTGATGAGAGATGGATGACTTCAACTCACCCTCTTTAAGTGGAGCAGTTCAAAGGAGTGAACTATCCAATCTCATATATTAGTGCACCAATACTAGAGAGAGGGACAGAGAGAGATCCCAATACTGCACCTTTCAACTAGTCCATAAAGAGTAATAAGCCAACACAAAAGCACATTGTTTATTAGAAAGAGAGTAAACTCAGGACTCCACAGCATCACAACCTCCACCTCTCTCTCTCTCTCTCACACTCTCTCTCACACACACACACGCACACATGTCACACACACACACAGACGCACACACGAGCTAAGTAGACGACACCCTCACAAGCTAAAACACTAATGCAGCTCCACGTCCTACACAGACAGATTCAGGTCCGAGGCAGCCATGGCCATCCATCATGGTGGAGGAGCACCGCGGTCGCCGCCCGATGCTGCCGGTACCCCCGGCACGGTCCCGAAGCCCGGAATGCCGCGGAATGGTCGTCCAAGGCCGAAGCTAGGAGCTCCGCCGAGGTTGGGCCTCCCCAGGAACCCCCTAAATGCCCCAGGAATGTTCTGAGGCTGATAAGCTTTTGGCTCCGCGTCCAGGTTCCTTGCTTCGAGCCCTACAGCAAAGGAGGCAAGGAAGAGTGCAAGAACCAGAACCATCTTAGCAGAAGACCTCTCCATGCTTGCTTCTCTAGTTCTCATGGACTGTGTATGTCACTGGCTGCAGCCCATCTTATAGCGGAGTGGATGCAGGTGACATTTACTTGCACCGACTGGTAACAGTTGAGCTTTTAAGGTCTGCAGTTAAAACAGGTTGATGAAGCAGCTGAGCCTGCCAACGCATGGAGACTGCATCTTCATATAACAATCATCAACCGAGGAGATGAGTTCGGTAGAGTGGTACTAAGAATGGTTAAAGCGAGTCCGATCGAATCACCTACTCCCACCAACTACTATCAGTTCCCAGGATACTTGCTGCAGCTGCCTTCTTCAGCATAGGAATGCCTCATTCAAGGAGGAGGTGTAAGTTGGTGACATGACTGTCCCGAGTGTCGCTGGTTCGAAGCTGGTGGTTTCTGCGCAGAGATGGAAGGATCGGAGGCCTCTGATGTATTCCCAATGCATCTCATTTACATGCAATTCGTCTACGCAAAAGCAGAAAACCCATCCCAACTCCTAAGGGTTTCTTTTACACCTATCGAGTCCGTCCAGAATGAGACAACAACAACTACTACTACATTACCACTTTCAAAACAGAGATTTTGCTATGTTCTTTATCAATGCCCAAATGAAGGGAAAACACACTGACTTGACCAGAAGAAAGGTTTTGCAGGTGAAATCCAACATAGTTTTCTATAAGAAGGAAAGGGATAACGATCTTTTGATATGAGATATTAGCATCACATTTGCGTTTGAAAATTTTCTTCATAAACAATACTCGAAAAATGAGTAACAAATTTATTAAGTGAGGTTGACAATCACATTTATATTTATTATTGATTATTATTATTATTATTAAATATAAAAAAAATACATATTAAGTTTTTAAAAACTTAAATTGTATTTTGTCATTTTCATCAATTACTTGACTGATTAATTTTTTTATTTATTTATTTTTTGAAGATATATTAATATTATTTTGTGTTTTAATGTAATTACGTTAACTTCATATTTAACACATATTTATAGTGATAAATTATATATATATATATATGTATATTTATTTATTTATATTTATATTTATCCCAATTTGCCCTACTTCTAAATGCCTATCATCACAGCCCTCACAAACCTTATGATGCATCTACGGTGATGATCATCCGGTACACCGAAACTAAGATACCGGCGGGTGTGCACACCGCGCCAACCTTTCGGTATAAGACCTCTTCCACCGTGTCGGGAACCCTAACCTTTCTATGCGGATTAGCTCGTGAGGGCCGAACTCCTAACCTGACAACCGCGGCGGCGGCGGCGGCGGCACCCGGCCACTGAACGCCGGAAAGATGCAGATCTTCGTGAAGACCCTTACGGGGAAGACAATCACCCTCGAGGTGGAGTCCTCGGACACGATCGATAACGTCAAGGCCAAGATCCAGGACAAGGAAGGGATCCCGCCGGACCAGCAGCGCCTCATCTTCGCCGGGAAGCAGCTCGAGGACGGCCGCACCCTCGCCGACTACAACATCCAAAAGGAATCCACCCTCCACCTCGTCCTCCGCCTCCGCGGCGGTGCCAAGAAGCGCAAGAAGAAGACCTACACCAAGCCCAAGAAGATCAAGCACAAGAAGAAGAAGGTCAAGCTCGCCGTGCTCCAGTTCTACAAGGTCGACGACGCTACCGGCAAGGTCACCAGGCTGCGGAAGGAGTGCCCCAACGCGGAGTGCGGCGCCGGCACTTTCATGGCCAACCACTTCGACCGTCACTACTGCGGAAAGTGCGGCCTCACCTACGTCTACCAGAAGTCTCAAGGTGAGTGACCAGTTGCTGTTCTGGACAAAAAATTAGGTGCATTATCTGCAAGAAGGCATCTTTCATCTGCTTTTAGCCTTTGATCGAATGTTTAGCTGATGTTCTTAGGGCAAAACAATCAGTGCCAACCAAATTTTGAGATGGAAACTTTAGATTGCCCCTATGTTTCGGATGATGGATAATAATCTTGTTGTTTTCGGGTTAGACTCTGTGATTGCATTTTTGATGAATTGGTTATGTTATATTTCCTGGTTGGTTGTTCATTGGTTGAATTGATGCAAGAGTAATTGATGTGTATTTATACACAGTCTTTGGCTTACCATTTCATGTTATTGTATCATGAAAAGGAAACAACTTCATCTTTTGCATCAAGTTTTGATATATTTGTCAAAATCATTGTTTATAAGATATGTAAGACTCTAAAGAGTAAAAGTTTGACTATCTACAAATTAGATTAGATTAGATTTGATTCAAAGATCATCTTTTCAACAATCAACATGTGATATTTTACTCTGATCTGATTAGCCCGACATCATTGTGGGCTAATCTTTATGATGTTGCAATCAATATTTTGGGAGTGTAATGAATCTCTATGCAAGATTGCTTTAAGAAGCTACAAAAGGCTAATTCGTTAGAAGGAAGAAGATATGATATGGAATAGTGTGTTTGATGAAGATTAATGTCATTGTTATTTACTGGTACTAACCACAATTTACGACTCCTAACACGGATTAAACAATGATGCCAAACTATATATATATCCAAGAAGAGATTTGCTTGCCCAAACAACAACAGTACTCCATTTGACGTTATAAGATGCATCACCAATGTTTCTAGTCAAATCTTTGAATCAAGCAATTAAAAAGAATGAGAACAAAGCAACTACACGATCGAGAATAAGAACAGCCAACGCAGTAAGGATAGAAAACAGCTATGCACCAATTCATCCCACTATGTTGCATTTCATCTTTTGGATGTCATATGAAAAGAAAAAGAGTTACATCCTGTAAGAACGCAAAATAAGATTTTCATCAACAGTGAAGAAAGAATCCCCACCTCCCTAAACCTTTCCCAAAAACATAACTGCGCCAATCGAAAACAAGAAAGGAGAAATGAAAAATTAAATAAACTCTGCTTGCAGATAAAACCCTGGCAGAGAAAATGGATTCAAGAAAAAAAGCTCCTAGATATTGGGGCACTATGGGATGGATGATCATGAATGAGACCAGTAAGGATCAACAGCAAAAGCAATTAGCATGATAACAATCTAGACCACAGTATCATTTCCTTGGTCGCTGACCGTCAGGCGACATACCCTTCTTGTGCAGCCTTGGTCCTTTGAATTCGGTAGACTTTGCCCGGACACTCATAACCCTAGAGGGAGATTCACCAAGGTCAACCTTAATTTGCATTGATCCAACCTTAACCACGTCAGGGGGGATGACCTCTAAGCCCATGGTTGTACCTTGCTTGGGATCAACGGAACGCATACCAGTTTTTATGATAGCATTAGTATCTTTGCCGTCTCCGGATAAGTAGTAGGGTTCAAAATCAGAAGATTCTGAGGAGTGCACACTGGTCTTCGCCTGTCCCCCACTAGGGCCTGTTTTACCTACACCATTGACATCATTGGGACTAATAAGGTTCCCATCTGGCTTTGGAGATCGTTGAATTTTCTGCTTTGCCTCCATTCCATCCTCTCTTGGAGATACTGCAAAACTTGGTGGTTTAATTTCTGATTTTGGCAGCTGATTCGTCACAAGGCTATGCTGTTTTTCATCCAGTTTTGCAGAATTTACTGCAGGTTCTGACTTGGCATTCCCCATCGGAAACTGAATCTCACTTGATTGCATCCCACCTGCTACAAAATGCAGGTCTTTTGTATCGGTGGAACTGTTCCCATCCGCTTTGAAAGGCAACAAGCTGACAGCAGGACTAAACTGTTTTCCATCTGTTCTCTGGGATTTATCAACTGCAACACCCGAATGCTTTCCATCTATTTTTGGAGGCCTAGAAGCTGAATCATCTTGCATTTTCTCTCTAGATTTTAATGGCTGTGCTGCTGCATCATCAGTTTGATATTCCACTGCCTGGGAAATTTGCACCACAGCACTTGAATGGTTTTCACCTACTCTAGGAGGGTGGTCAGCTTTCCCATCAGGTCCACTCCGAGCAACAACTGCAGGAACATGAAGAGAAGCAGTGTAGCTCCTCCCAAAATGTCTAATTTTATCTTCCATCATCTTTTTTTGCCGCACTTCATAAAACATGAAGTCATCAAGTATCGATGTTCTCAGCAAACTCGTCTTAAAAATACTCAGCATATTAATGCCTGTGCTGTATGGTATCTGAATGCATAAACTACATCAGCAATCTCATATAATCAAAACAATGATCTTCAAACTAGTCTTAAAAATACTCAGCATATTAATGCCTGCGCTGTATGGTATCTGAATGCATAAACTACATCAGCAATCTCATATAATCAAAATAATGATCTTCAAACAAGTCTTAAAAATACTCAGCATATTAATGCCTGCGCTGTATGGTATCTGAATGCATAAACTACATTAGCAATCTCAGATAATCAAAACAATGATCTTCAGTAAGTCAAAACAAACGTGAGCATGATTGCTGAAAGAAATAGATTTTTGCAAAACATATTGCATAACCACCTAAAAACTATTCTAAGCAGAAACAAACTTGTGATGAAGCAAAATTCCTTCATCAATCTTCGCATAATAGACTAATATCCCCAAAATTGCATATTATGAAATGCATCAAAAAGGGGCAAATAAGTACTGATGCAATGTGTGGAAGTGTAAGGTTACAGCTGAAACTGCAATTCATCGTATAAAAATACACTAGATAGTTAAAGAACCCATTGAAATTTCCAACAGAGGAACTACAAACAAACATCAGCTAGATTTACAACCCTAACCTATCAACAAAATCAGAACTTTCAGTTCCAAGAACAAGAAAAATGCACTAAGAGTATATTTATATACATGGAGCTTAAATGCAAGAACTGCATCCTATATACGAACACCATAAGAACATTGTCCACAGGTGAAAAAAAGGCACCACACATTATATGTTCATCTTGGGCTTTTTGCATGGCTTAAGCAAAGCGTGAAAGTAGCAACAAACCATACTTCCTCAAGTCTATTCCATCCTTATCATAGTGTGGGATAAAAGAAAATATTTTAGAACTAAGCTTGAATTAAGTTTGCCCATGCTTCTGAAAATGATCAATTGTACTAAGAAGCCATTCCATTTATAACTATGCCATACTTCTGTTTAATGGAAAGAATTTCTTGTAAAGTGTGAAAAACACTTATTTCAGTGTGGATATATGAAAGAAACATACAAGTCAATCTAGACAATTATCATAATATCCTAAGTATTCACCACCTAAAACAATACATTTGTTAGGAAGCAGTATATAGGGAGGCATTACTGTTCCTATAAACATTATCTTCCTAGCAGATACATAACCTGAAAATTTTATGTCAACAATATGGAAGCTACCGAGTAAAACATACCTCTTGTGTGTCTCTGCTATTAGTTACAGGTTTATTTTCATTGTTCTCTAGTATGATGTGCCGGAGACTAGCATTTGATACGTCCTTGATCACATGCCACTTCACAGGGAAGCTGCCAGACCATTTATCTTGCTGCCAAAAATCCATATCCTGGTCAAAATCAACAGGGCCAACCATCTCAGCAAGACCACAAAACTGCCCACTTGCATTGACCTGATGCAAATCTTTTTTCTGTCAGAACAGGTCATCAAATAATTTGCAAAAATGGGAAGGACAACTCAAAAGCAGAAATGTTTGAGAGAAAAAATCACCCACGGAATAGAAAAGAAAGACAGGGCACTTTCTTGATTTTCCTGCAGATTTTCTTTGAGCATCTTCATATGCACTATTAAGCCTCTTGTTGCCATTAGGGGTACTTGACCATACATTATATTTTATACTCTTATGCACATCATCCTCACTGTAAGATTTGATCACAAAGAACTTTGCATCTGGATAGTTGACAGGGAAGTCATCCTTATTATAATCATCAGGGCTGATAATAATGCATCCTCCTTGAACATCACTAGCACTTATTTGAGATAGACCAGCTAACTCAACACCTGATGAGGTCGACTGATCCTTTAACCTGTTTTTACTTTCCTTATTCTGTTCCCCTAAAACATAAGGGTGTCTGCCCCCATCTGTAACATCATCTTTAGATTGGAGTCGTCGTCTCTGCTCATCCTGACCGGCCCACCCAAAAACATTTGGCTGCCGATTTGTTAAGCCTCTGGAGGATGGTCCAGCAACTGTACCATGACTCTGTCCAAAAAGACATCCTTCCATGTGAAAATTCATATGTTAATCGAATTGGATCACAAGAACATACAGCCTGATAGATTAACAGATTGATATGCAAGATATTTTAGAACATCAAAGTAACAAGCAATCGAAGAGCATAGCAGGATTAGCAACCATGAACATTAAAGAATAAAATACACAATGATAATGTAGAAAAATATGTCATCGTCAGCATCAAGTATACAACACCTCAAAAAATTATTCAACAGGAAATTGTGGTCCCCCGAAAAGAAGGCTCAAATAAGGGCAGCCATTACAGAAAATCATGACAGACACCCATAGATATAATAGATATGATAGCAGGACAACATTCCAAAATTTATATAGCTTTAAAAATACCTGATGCCGAGTAGTGCCACTAACATGCATCATAGATTCATGCGATGAAGACTGATTACTTGGTTGAATGTTAAACTGCGATCCCTCTGATGGTTTAAATGCTGCTAGATTCTTATGTAGTGGCTGAGAAGTATCTAACATCACTGATGGACTCATTGAAGTTGCCAGTTGAGAAGCAGCAGCTACACTAACAGATGCTTGTGTTGGAACTTTTGTGCTTACATTAGTAGGTCTAGTAGCCACTGATGTACTGGCACCGAACAGAAATGGATCCATTGATCTACTAGTCACAAAATCAGAACTAGGTTGAACAATAACTGGAATATATGCAGGTGAAGAAATTGGGGGTTGGTATGAGGGACTACTCAGATACTGTTGTGTTCCTAAAAATGAACCATCTAGACCTGTAACAGCACCAGGTACATAAGACGTATATTGGTTGAAGGGAGACTGAGCATATACATAGCCAGGGGAGTAATACACATAAGGCAAACTTTCAGCTTGCAGACCCTGCCAAAAAAAAATCAAATTACAAGCTAATTAATGGTAAAAAAATAACATTTTTTTTCTCATAAAAAAATACTTGAACTTACCATGTAATGAAGATCTTGTCCATCTAACCCAAAAATGCCATGGTGGTCACCCCATTCACCAGGCGATTCATATGCTGGATGGATATATTTAACAGATCAGACAGAGTTGTTCAAAAGGTCTGCACTTAAGTAGCAGGTACAACCTGCAAACACACGACTTACCAGGACAAAGATAGCCATAATGGTTGGCAGCAGGATAGTTCGGTCTTCGGTCAAAAGTATATTCTGGATGCAGTTCATTACCCATAAACTCTGTGCCAGCCAGTGGAGGAATCATAGTGGCATTTGGAATGGTCCCAACACCAGGCATCTAAAATCCAAATGAGATGATGAGCCCTCACTAGTGTTGATACCTAATATGACTACAAATATTCTATGTAATTGTGATGTCCTAAAGAAAAAGAAGTGCTATCATGGAACAAAGAAATACCAAATAACAAAAAGTTCTTACAGATAATCCTGAACTTTTCCTTAGAACCACCACACAAAAAATTTGAACATTTAATAACTCATGATTGGCAACTATGAACCATGACCACTCAGGATCTTCCCATTTTGTGCAATTATAACAAGGGAAATTCTAAATACAAACTATTCAACAACAAGAATACCATGTACGTTTCTGTGCTTCCAGTATCAGAACCAGGATGCATCTTCTCTCCAGAACAACTGTCCCTGCAGAAGGCAAAGAAAAGAATGAAAATGCATACACCTATTATTACCTAGGTTACCAAGATATGCAAGAATCAAGTGTATTAAAGAAGCCAAAAACGAAATACACTACATTTTCTGATGTCAACTGACACAACAAGCCTGTCAATACACTTGGAAACAGCTAGCAAAATGTCTCAATGCAATTTACCAATTCAATTTAAAATCTTTATAAAGAAGCCGCATAAGCCCTCCCATGTTCAATTTCTACAAACTGTTGGATACTAGAGAAGGTTCCAACCAATCAACTTGAACAGAGCATAACAAAAGAAAAGGTTGTAAAGGAATACATATACAGAGAGAGAGAGAGAGAGGGAAAATCGACAAGTAGGATAGAAGCTACAAAAATTGCATAAAATTGATTTAAGTATCCGACAAACGGACATTCAACTGCTAAAATCGGCCAATTAAATGCACGCGACCGTAACCTTAAACATAATTCTACCGTGATATGGGAGCAAAACCCTAAAAAATGACCTAAAAACCCTGTGAAATCTTACAGATGGCACCAAAACCCCGTGTCAGAGCACATAAGAAAGGCCAAAGATGGGACCTTTACGGCGTAGAGATGATTGCACGATTCCGTGAAGAGGAAAAGAAGGGAACTAACCAGAAACGGGAAAGCGAAACCAATCTCAAGACATCGACGACCAGGCGAGTACAATAAGGGGGAGAAGGAAACGGAGGCTGAGGGGAGAAATGGGCTTCTCGATTACGGCGGCAATCTCCGGCACCATAACTCGGCCAAATTCTGGTGCAGAGATGCGCCTCGCAGAAACCTTAACCCTAGATCGGAGGAGACTCGCGCATTGGAGAGGTAAAGCGAAAAGGGGCAGCGAAGGCTCCCATTAAAAAAGGCAGCTTTACGAGACGCAGCGAGGAAAGCGTTGTTGAGAGCCTTTGTAGAACGCTTAAAATACCAAATGTATCCCTAACTCCCTCTATTCGATGTAAATTAGTACCGTCTGGAGATGCGACAACGAGTCAAGTGTAAGGGTAATATAGGAATCATAAAAGAAGGAACCAAAATAGGGAAGTTTCTGGGCATCGGCGGGGTTCCATCTGGAAGATACACCAATCTCAAAGCACGATGGCCTCGTCGATTTAGGATGATGATCGCATGTTGCCAATAAAAATTTTGGATTAATTTTATTATTTATCGTCATCGATCCATCATAACTTTGGTCAATTTAGGACTTGAAGTAGCCATTAAGTCAATTAAGGGGATAACGTATAATTAAGATTAATATGTGGACGTATCCACCTGTCATAATATGATAATATATTACATTAATATATGGATTATGGATTTTATATGGAGGATACGAATGTACTAAAGGAAACGATAAAGGGCAATTGGGTCATTTTAAAGGCTGCAAGAATAGAAATGCGGGAGTCCAGTAGGGAGCCTTCTTACCGGTTAAGAAACCCCTCGCAGCTGCTCGCGGAAGGAACGAGATGGATCGGGTGCAGGTGATCCCTCTCTCCCACCAACGAAGAACCCTAATCGCGTCCCTCCCATCCTCTCAGTCTCTGTCGTCAATGGATGTCACCAATTCGCAGTCTCCATGCCGCCACTGGCATTCCCCAATCTGTTATTTTCGTGTCAGATCTTCCAAGGGTTTTTTGCTCTCTTGGAGTGCCGGTGAATAAAGACGAGATCTTTCTCTACGCTTAATTGAGAAAGACAAGTTGGATTCTTGTCCATAGATCTCGTCTCTTGTGCCGTAGATTTTGGTTCATTTCGGCTCCTTTTGATTGCTGCTTGATATTGTTCTGTGACATGTGTTTCTGTTTGCAGCCTTCGGGGGAGAATTATGCGAATCCTAGAACTTGCTTCTTCCATGTTCTCTTCAAGGTGTGTTCTTGGGCGTCGTATACTTCTATTTTGTTCCTGGGGTTTTGTCAGATCCAAGTTGTAATTTGTGTAGCTTTGATGTTTGTTGATAGGCTGCAGCTCTGGCTTTCTACGTACTCTCGGCGCTCTTTGTTAGTAGTTTTGTGATCATATTTGTGGTCACCGTCTTCCTTGCGGCTCTCGATTTCTGGGTCGTCAAGAATGTCAGTGGTAGGATTTTGGTTGGGCTGAGGTGGTGGAATGAGATTGATGAGCAAGGAGAGAGCGTGTGGAAGTTCCAATGCCTGGATCAGGAGGTTCTCACCTTCTCTACTTATCTTTAGGTTTGTTTGGTAGATCAATTTACCGGGTACGATGTGAATTCCATCTCTTTTGCTTCTGATTCTCTATTTTTCCCAGTCTCTTGCGCGTATGAATAAGAAGGATTCGTGGCTTTTTTGGTGGACTCTTTATCTCACGGTACGCCATCTCTAGTTCATGCTATTAAGACAGATCTCTTGATTATGATCAATCTTTGACTGGGAATATAGCTATCATGTTTTTTATGTTGGTTTGTAGTTTCCATCATTTCTTAGTCACATGTTCTTATGAATGCTAAACAGGTACTATTTGCGATCGAATCTTCTAGCTTTATAGAAGAGTTTTAGGAACTAGAAATCTAACAATTGATGAACAGTCTAAGAATATGTTCCACTCTCATTACAAGGATTGGGCATGCTTGCTTTACATCCATGTTATACACTACTGTCAACATCTTTGCTTGACTATTATTTATTGATTCAGAGAACACAGATGTTCATCTTTATACATAGGCTTTAATGGTGCAGAGACACATATGAAAGCATGTGACTGACTATCTATGGCTTAGTCTAAACATAAGTGTGGAAAAAAAGGTTGGAAACTAAGAAGAAAAATAGTCATGTGTCTCTATATTCAAATCACAAAACATTTATAGTAATATATGTTCTTTCTGACCGTAGATGCTCTTCCCCATAGTATTATGGTAGAAAAAATTTAGATCACTTGCTGTGGAACAGATTTCAGTTAAGAAGAGGACTGATATGTCTTGAACGAGCATGTGAAAAGGCTGTAGCAAGATGGAACACCAGTGATAAGATGTCTGGAATGATGGTAGCATGTCCTAGGATCATTTCCTTTCAGGTTTGACTGTAAGTTGCCTTCAAAACAGCTAATAAATTACTGCAGCAAGGATCACTGAATCACTCCAGCAGTCCATTATAACTAAAAAGAAGCAGCAAACAATGGGTTAGATCATCTTCAAATAAGCTGGTTAATATAGCCCATAACCAATTAAAATCAGAACCAAAATTCTATGAACTTGATATTACGTCAAATCTAAGTTAAATCCTAGATAAAATTCAAACTAATCATTAACGATTAAAATCTCAGTTTGATACCGCTTTCAACACCTCATCAGACTGGTATGGTACTGTTATACTGGGTCGAATTATAACCTATACTGCCTGCTTTCATTGAAAAAAAAATTTGTACACCAGTTGGTACATTGTATGGTCCAGTGTTGATTCTTGGTCAAACTGCTGGATATCAGTCTGTATGTTCTGGTCCAACCAGTATTTCAAAACCTGCCAACAATCTTAAATGAATTTCTATCGCTGATCGGTAAGCCTCCAGCCTCTCCATTCAGGGAAATGAGTACGTTCAGAATATCTTAGAATCACCTGTCATGGATATCCACGTGTATTTTTCAGACAGGTGATGTGTATATCCATAGTTTTGCTACCTTTCAAAGTTATTCTGCTTGTACAATTTACTCTACCCTATTTATTCACTTTTCCATCTGGGAAGGCATGGTTCGATTTAATATTTCAGCATTCTTTTCTCACTGTCATTGTTGTTTTCACTGTTTTCTCTCTATTACTAAACCTTCAGTTGTTTTCTCTCAATCAGTATCTGCATAGCTATAAAAGATACGTTAATTGATTAGTAATAGTTAAATCATTGATATATTATACATTAATTGATTTTCAGAAGTTAAATCATATACATTAATTGATATGCAGAAGTTAAATTATTGATTTATTATTAAGTTGAATTTTTTAATTTTCCTAAATTCATGAAATGCAGGCTGTTTCTTGGATTTTCCTTGGGGTATTCTCACTTATAAGGTTTCAGGCAGATTATCTACTAGTTGTAGGAGTTTGTTTAAGCCTCAGCATTGCAAATATTGTTGGCTTCACTAAATGTCGTAAAGGTACATATTTTATGTGATTCTATTTGATTATTCCATTGTCTTTTCTAGCATGCTTTTGATTATGAACCCAAATTGCTCAAACACGTAGCCTTTGATGTCGCCATGAGATTTTTTATGATGCACAACCCATTAGGTGAGTTAAACCTTAGACGATAAGTTTAACATTCCATTGGCTTATTTATCTCCTTGTTATTTTGAGTTATAAAATGTTGCAAAATTGCTGCCAAATTGAAATGACTAAACATGTTTTTATTTCTTAAGAGAAGTTTCATCAAAGAGCCATAGTCAAACTTCATTAGCATTTGAGTATGTCTTTCAGTATTCACATTAATTTTCTCGTGATTTCAGGATAAAAGATATTACTATTTCTGTTCTTTTCTACAGTAACCTTTTTGCTTTCCTATTCTAAAACATGTGAAATCTGTTTTTCTTCGTGGGAAACTTAAACAAGGGATTCTACAAAGTAATTATTTGCTTTCTTTTGACTTTTACCTCAGTTGTTCCTCTTCTGTGTTCCAGATGCCAAGAAACAGATCCAACAATTTGCTACCAAGACTATTGCATCACAATTCACATCTTCATTACAGTCGGCATTCAGTGTTGTCTGAGATGGGCAAATGAAGAGAGGATATGGTGTTAATTAATATCTGTGGTTTTTTACTTTTGGGAAGAAGCAATTTCATCTTCTTTTTCTCTTTGACTTTGTGGGATGTCTTCCCACCCTAAAAGAAAAAAGAAAAACTTTGTAGACATAAACAAACTTTCGTCTGTCTGTATCTTAGTTTCCTGCATTGTCTGAGGTATTTTCTTTGTCGAGTCTGCATTACAACTGTCTCCTTTGAGGATGAAGGAAAAATATATATATATGAGATTATTATAATTTTGACTGGGAAACTTTGTCGAGTCTGCATTACAAACTTTGTCGAGTTTGCTTAGCAATTAAAGGTTTGGAGCGATAAGGTGCATTCATTCAAAGGTGTAGTGGGAAATGTGAAGGATAGCTCTTCTTCCACACTTCACTTTCTCTTTCTTCAGTACTATGATTCCATTAATCAAACTACTGAGCTTGTCATAACTCTTGCCTACTGTTTCAATAACATGCTTCAGTAGAGAAATCTCTCCTTTCTCAAAAGCTGAGCTTTTGCATGAGCAAAGAAGGAGAGTTAGAGAGAGCAAAAGATTCATTCTAGTTATTGTGTCATGGTTAGCAAAGACAATATCCAAGTTGGTTAGTTCATTATTGCATATGTAATAGGTTATGTCCAACATATGTATGTATGTGGTTTAAGGCAACTGCATCAGAAGGATCTTGGAAATCTTGGTCTCCTGCATTATTAGCATCTCTTTTTCTAATGAGGACTTAACTAAGCAATCATATCATGTTTTAGTCCTTTTGCAAATGTTATCTCATCTTAAAAAAAGCTTGTCTTCCCTTTTCTAAGCTATGCTAGACTTGTCAGAGAACTGAAAGGAAAAGTGTTTTGTAAGCTTAACACTACAAAATTTAATTTGATTCTTAACTATTCCAAACAAATTTCTATGTTTTTGTTGTTCTTTCCATTTGCCTATTAAAAGAGATTAAAAAAGATTAGCTTAACTTATATACCAGTAAAAATATACAATGTATTCCATGAACAACAGGTCAAATAAACATCAAAGAAACTTGGAAGTATGATAACCACATTACTGCCAGTCTGGTTCGAATTCCTTGCTCATCCAAGCTACAGTATATATTCAACATGTCAAATAAACTGTAAGCCAAAGCATTGGGAAAACAAGAATGATTCATTTGAAATGCAGTACAAGAAACTGAAATCTATCTGACCAGGAAAAATCTTCTTCTTGTGAAGTTGAGAATCCACAACACTTGATTCAGTACTTCTCAAGCAGCACCAGAGGGTCATCACCTAACTCATGTTTGGTATGTTACCATGTTGACTTGAAATCTGGAGAGTGCAACTCTGAAGAAAAAAGCTGATATCAAATCATAAGTTGAAATCGATACCAAAAGGAATTTGCTGGCTTGATCCGAACATTTTACACTCAAACTAATCACCCGAACATGACGTTTATTGGATTAAAATCAATCATCCTCGTCATGATCCAGCAATTGTCAAGTTGGTGGCCGATGCATTTGAAGTCTAAAGACTATTGGCAAAGGTAGAATTAAAGAAGCATTATCTACATGATGATGTTAGGGTCAAAGACGCTTCATAGCAATGTTGATGATTCCATTTGAATCAATCACTATCAAATGTACCTTCTTTTCTCAATTTCTACTCAATCGTCTCATAGTTTTCCTCCAATAGAAAAGTTCAAAAGTCCTCTCCACCATTACATGTGAACAAAGAAAGCATTGTGTAGCTTTCATGGAAGACCATGTTTGGACTTTTGGAGAGATTTCAGGAATTAGAGGAAGAGAGAAGCCTCTTCTAGAATGTTTAGACTAATCTGATGACGTTGATGTTAAATTAATTGAACTTTGCAGTCTGATTAAGATGTTTGGTGCCACACTTCTTTCTCCTTAGAATTCATCTTGTTGGAGAACAAAAATTAGACACAAAGGTTGTCCTTCAACTGATTTCGCTGTATCGATAAGGTTTCGAAATTGTTATGAACAATTAGAGTAGCTAAACTTCTGAAGTTGACAAGAATTGGACAATCAACAAATCGATGTGAGTATATCTTTGAAAGGGATTAGTTGCATAATTTCTTATCATGTGAATTGTTTCTTTGCTTGAGTTATGGACTCTTTCATATGTACTTTAGGCCCTGATGATCTATTGACAGACCCCAAGCATAAGAAAGGAAGTGTTTCAATGCATACTTGGCTGCTTGAAAGAGTTGTGGAAGAGAAACTGTTGTAGTGAGAGTGTCAAAGTGATTTTAGGTCTCCTTCATAATATTTGTAGGGCTCTAAAGCTACCTATGCATCAGAAGATAAAAGAAGAAGAAGAAGTCATCTTTGTAGCCAAACCAGTAGTTCAAGCAACATGAAGTGTTGCATCAGTCGCATGTATCTGTTCTCTCATTGATTTTGTTTGCTTTGGATGTTCTTCATCTTTGTCCAAGCTCTGTGCATGGGTCAAACATATCCAACTCACCACTTTGACACTCTCACTAGCCACAGCTTCTAGACTGTCAAACCCCATGAGGAGTAGCAAGCAGCCATTTTGTTTTGTTCTACAAGAAGGTGGCAATCCACCCCATGCCATTTAGCAGTATGCAAAAGAACAGAAAATGAGATGGACCAGTGGTTCATGTCAGTCAAACTAAGACCATCTTGTTTCATCCTCAGCTCTTGGCATCAGGTCAAAACCGGGGTTAGTCTTCTCATCTCATCATGAACCTCTACTTCAGGCTTTAGAGAGCTTAAACTAGTCTTGTTACTCCACACCACCCTCTATAAATGCCCAATGCCACTCATTCCATCTCTTAAGCTCTCAGCACTTCTCTCTCTCTCTTTCTCTCTCTCTCTCTCTCTCTCTCTCTCAGGCTCTCCTTCATGGGGCTCAATGGAATGGCTCGTTGCTCTGCCACACCAACAAGGGAGCACGAGATGGACTTGAGAAAAGGTCCCTGGACTGTGGAAGAAGATCTTGTGCTGATGAACTATATCGGTAGCCATGGCGAGGGCAAGTGGAACTCACTTGCCCGCTGTGCAGGTAGCCAATTCATGCTTTGTCTTGATCCATTCCGATCATGGTGAATCACTCTGTTCTTTATCTGGTAATCATACTTGGTCCTGTTACAGGTCTCAGAAGAACGGGCAAGAGCTGTCGGCTTCGATGGATGAACTATCTCCGCCCGGATGTCCGCCGCGGTAACATCACTCCCGAAGAGCAACTCCTCATCCTCGAGCTTCACTCTCGTTGGGGAAACCGGTGAGTGATATCGACGAAGATCTCTCGGTGATGATGCTCTCCTTGCAGCTTAGCCCTGAACAGAGTCCCACGCCATCGTCTCGTAGGTGGTCGAAGATAGCGCAGCGGTTGCCGGGGCGGACCGACAACGAGATCAAGAACTACTGGAGAACGAGAGTGCAAAAGCACGCGAGGCATCTCCGGTGCGACGTCAACAGCAAGCAGTTCAAGGACGTCATGAGGTACCTGTGGATGCCTCGGCTGGTCGAGAGGATCCGGGCGGCTTCCGGCAGCTCCGCCACCTGCGTGCATCAGAATGTTGCAGCTCCATCGACTCGCGAATGGCCCGCAGAGGGAAGTGTTGAGCTTGGTCAAGCGAAGACCAGCCCGGACGACTCCGAGTTGCAGCTCTCGTCAGCTTCAGAGTCCGACGACTGCTTCGCCAACAGCATGCAGGGATGTGAGAATGGAAGTGATGATTGGTTTCAGGAAGCAGACTTCACTGCTTGTTGGCCGCAGCCTCTGCCAAGTCCTGGAGTTTGTGCTGATGACTTGGGGTCGCTGGATTTGGATGGGTGTGGATGGGAGGAGAGCTTGTGGAGCATAGAAGACGTTCGAGGAGAATGAAGCAAAGGGAAGATAGAAGAATGTGTTGGGAAATCTTAATTCCTCCCCTCATTTTCTCCTCTAATTAAGGAACTGTATCTGATTCTTTCAGATTAATGGACTGTTTATTCTCCCTAAATTTGGATGTCTAAATCTCATATATTACTTTAAATTTCTTCAAAGGTAAAAAAGAATTGTTTCTGTGGCACAGCAGATGAAAACACAGCAAAATTGTTTCTGATATCAACCAAGCAGATGAGGGATAGACAGAGAAACAATCCACAGTTTTCAAAGTAGACTAAATACATGCAGATTGTTGGATTTGGAATGAAGCTTCTTCAAAGGTAAGTGGAGGTCTCCATCCTATTTCACTGTGCCATCAAAGGAATTATTTCCACACTCTCTACATTTCCTATCTATCCATCCATCTCCTTTCTTTTCTTTTGCCTGCTTATGTCAATAGTGCTTCTCATGGAGCAAAACTGCAAGTAGTTCTTGCAAATTTGCAGGCTATCTACTTGTATTCTGCAATTAAAATCTTGCATCCTATTCTCCTGAGCTTTTCATTTTTTGGTCACAGGAGCACTTTCACTAAATCTGCCCATGGCCAAAAAACCTATCAATTTCATAGTGACTGGCTTTGACTTGGAAGTAACCCAAAATTATAATATAATGACTCACTTTGGAAACTGAAACTATGATTCTAGATGATATGACTCTGCACCAATTAGTCAAAATGTAAACAAGGAAAGTTTTGGCTGCTAATTTTCCTCTAAAACTCCTAAAGTCCTCCACATGTCACTGAATAATGAAGTCTTATCTAGAATGTTGAACATGTCACAAAAGTACTGACCTTGGCATGCCAAACTGATGTCACTATGTCAACAAAAGCACTTTTTTTAAGTTTGATTTGTTCATCACATTCACATTGGATAATATTATATACATTCACTATGGGCCATACTACTACTTCTAACCCAATCATTGGTTACCCCCATCATAATGTATTCAAAAAAGCTTGAGGATTGCTCCTTTTCTTTTTGGATGATCCAATTAATGCTCTACATTTCCAGCCAATTGCACTTGTAATAATTTCTTGTACCATTTGGTGAACATTGCTGAGTGCACGTGCTTGGAAGACACCGGCTCGAATTTGCACGTGCCATCCGGTCCGGTTCGTAGCTTGTGTTCTTGATGGGCGGGCTAAGTCCAGTCATTTGGGCTGGAAGGTCATTTGATGGGCCCGCCCATATAACTTGAACTCTCTGGAAACTTCCTGAGCTCCGCGTACATGTACTTGCGCGCCATGTGGGATTGGAGCCCATCCCACCTGCGGCCACGAATTCAAATGTCCCCTACGATTGGCATTCCCGTAAATCCTTGCCGCCCCAAGCCAACCCCACCCCACGCTATATAAACCTCCTCCCCGAACGCCACCACCACCACTTCCTTTTACTTCATTCTTTTTTACGGAGCTTTCCGTTTCATTCCTTCGCTTTCCAGCTCTCGTTCGCTCTCGTCCTGGTCCGCGTGCCCTCACTCGCCACCTTCGATCATCGCCATCCGCTGCCCGCCGGCGCCGATCCCGACCGTCCGTTTCATGGCCTATGCGTTACCCGGCGAGAGGAGGATCACCGTGCTGCCACCCCCGCCGCCCGTCTGTCTGGTCGACCCCGGAACCCTAATCCTTCCACCGCCGCCGCCTGTGGCTTACCTGGTGCCCCACGGCGCCGTCCCGCGCCCTGGCCATCAGGGCCCCGTCTTCGTTCAGAACCCGGTACTGGTCCCGAGGAACCACAGCCTCGCCTACCCTCCTGTGATCCTGCGCTTGAATCCCGCGTTTTTGATGCAGATGGATGAGCAGAGGACGCGATCCCTTCTTCAGGTCCGGATCGCTTGCTGTTGCCTTTTTTCCTTTTCTAACTCGTCCCTGATTTTGCCCTAATTTCGTTTCATATTATTTTATGTGAATTCTTTTTGTTGCAGTTTATGGCTCAAGAGGGTCTTGAGCCATCTCCGGAAGAGGAGATGAAGAGGAAAACTGCGATCGATCAGCTTAAACAGGTTTGAGGATTTTGCAATATCTCTTCTTTGGAAAAATAGTTGTCGTGGGACGAGCGTGTGATGGATAGTTTATCAAACTAAACATGTTGTTTTTGTTCTTGTCGTCGTCATAGGTGTCAGATTCGGTTGTGCTCCTTTCCTATTATAGAGTTGTTTGTTGGAGTATAACATGGTCATAAGAATCTCAATTTTGAGCCTAATTGTTGTGATGTTTTAAGACACAGGAACTCTATGGTTAGATATATAATAGGTCCCGGTGTGTTGGTCGGTTTTGGTTCTTTGTTTTTATCTATTACATATTTCTTGAACACATTCGTTATGAGAGCCTTCCTATCTATAACATTGCTTTCATGCAAGGAAAGTTAACATGATGGTCTTGCATCCACTAACAGATAGTTCTGGCATGGATAAAGAAGGTTGCTTGGCAGTGTCGTCTGCCAAAGGATGTAATTCCCGATGCAGGTGCAACTGTTCTTACATATGGTTCATATGGTTTAGGGGTAAGTATGGTTGGTATTGACTCCAGAAGTTAGAATGTGTATTATTTGCTAATTTCATAGCTTTTGTCCTTACAACATTCTAGATTCTTGTCCTTGACCATTTGGAATTCCCTAACAAAAGCTTCATTGCTTCAGGTGCATGGACCTGAATCTGACATTGATGCACTGTGTGTTGGTCCTTATTTTGCGACTTTGGAAGTTAGTTATATCTCATGTCCAATTGCTTGCTGTTTTTCTTTGTTTTGAAAGGGATATTGTTTTTGAAATGCTCATGTATGCATTGCAGGAGGACTTTTTCATTATTCTGCACTCAATGCTAGAGAGCCAGACACAAGTTTCAGAAATTCACTGTGTCAAGAGTGCCAAAGTTCCATTAATGCGCTTTAAATTCAATGGAATTTCCATTGATTTTCCATATGCTCGGATTCCAGCTATTTCTGTTACTGAAGTATGTATATTGTACTATTGTAGTAGATCCATAATTGCTCATTTTGGTTTGCATGGGTTATTTTCAAGTTAAAAATTTCCGGTGTTTGTAATCCTACACATGTTTAAGCAATCCATGATACTGCTTGAGAAAATTGTAAGATGTTTTAATTATCTATTGTTGTTTGAATCATGCACATGAGGTTTACCTTTCTACATAATATCTAACATTGCTAAAATATTATTAAGTATTATGATCCAAATATTCTGGACATTTTCTTGCGAAATTGGGTGCAAATTTAAATGTATTGTTGTGTACATCATGCAATTTTTTGTCTACCATCCTATGTAATGTTACACATGTTTAGAATATGATCAAGTATACGGATTCATTATGCTTCTGGACTTTGATTACAGTAAGTGGAAGTTGTTGTTTTGAAAGCTCCTCAATAATGGTCGCCACTGTTCAAATTGCAGTCTGTAAATGTTTTTGATCCCTCCGTGTTGGCACAAGTTGATGATACTAGTTGGAGAAGCCTCTCTGGAGTACGTGCTAATAAACGCATCCTTCAGTTAGTGCCAAATTTGAAGGTACTTGTGTTTCAAAATGACCAGTTTTTAAAAGTTAAAGTCTTTCTTATAACATTTTTTAGGCCATTTCTTATCAATCTTCTTTAATTCAGTTTTATAATATTTGCAATTTGAAGTTTCTGCACATATATTCATGTGTTAGTTGAGTCCTTACGTCCGCATTGTGCTTTTCACTTTATGACAAATGGGGATCAGGGCCATTCTGATTTTAGGGTGTGGGTCTCATAAATACTTGCATAAACAATGAGTCTAAGAGCTGAAAGTCTAAGGTTTATTTGGAAGCTGAAAAACATGTTAACATCCAACTGGCATTCAATTGGTTCAGGTAACCTTTTATCACACATGATATTTTGGTTAATGAATGAACCTGCAGTGTTCTTAAATACTGAGTATTGTTGTCACAAATGAATTCTTGGAACTGGGTAAGTATGGTTATCTGATACATCTTTGTCATCAACAATTGTTATTACTTGTATATCTTAGGCATTTTAGGATATAAAGCAGGATATCTTCAAAATTTAAATATCCATATAGAGAGCTATATGGAATAAATGATATCAGGATCAGTCTGATGGGAGAATTGAGGTTGTAGGAAAATTGAATTAGAAGCAAGAATAAATGAAAAACAAATACCATTAGGTTGTCATAAAATAAGATCCGACTGGTCATGCTTTTATACCTTATTTACATAGATATTTTTATAATTAATATTTTTTATCTTGGACATTTTCAAACTCGAAATAATTATCCAGACCTTCTGCCTGATCTGCAGCAGCGTAACAGTTATTTCATAAACTTAATGGTACTTTTGCTATTTTAACAATACTTTGATTTAGTAAATACTTCATTCAATACAATGTTTTCAGAAGACTTGTCCAATAATATTATCAATTTATTCATCTATTTGTTTCTCAACTAGACATATCTTTTTTTTTTTGTTGATATGCTCATCGATACTTGAATGAAAGATTTAAATCTTGATTCGGTACCCCGATTTTGGTAACTGGTTGAATTGGTAGGGTTCCGATATACCAAGCTATACACCAGCCCATTCCACCTGATTTCACTAAAAAAATAATAAAAATTTGGTTACCGATTGGTACCAACTGTGTGGTTCGGTATTGGTCCTTGGTTCAGATCAATAAATACAAGTAGCAACTGGTATGTGATTCCTTGCTTGAATTGTTATAGAACATGATCAATCTTGGAGGCAAAAAATGTGTGGGCACACACAAAAAAGAACAAAAACTTACCTGACATGTTTTCAGAAAAGAAGAAATTTATAATTTCTAAATTACGCTCCCACAAACATAGATCAGTTTAGAAGCCTTGAATGCTTATCTTGTTGTGCATGTCTGCTTTATCATTTTCATATAGATGTTGTTTTGTGGATTAACTTTTCTTGTGAGTTTGATGCACAGAACTTCCAGTCCATGTTACGATGTGTTAAATTATGGGCAAGAAGGCGTGGTGTCTACTCCCATGTATGATCTTTTCCACTTTGTTTTATCTGCAAATTCTTCTAGACAATTTATTGTGTCTAAAGTACTACTTGTAAGTTCTCTACCTTGTTTTCTCTGCAGTTATTTGGTTACTTTGGAGGAATCCATTTGGCAATACTTGCAGCTTATGTTTGTCAGAGATACCCTAATGCTAGTGCCAGTGCTCTCTTATGTCTTTTCTTTGAGACATTTTCGAAATGGCCCTGGCCTGAGCCAGTAGTTTTAAACGATCCATCAATACCATATAGGCATCCTGATGGGCGCGCAGTCATGCCTATTATGATGCCTTGTAGCCCATTCGAATGGTGTCACTCCAATATCACGAGAAGCACCTACAAAAAAATTGTTTCTGAATTCCAGCATGGATATGTCTTGACTAGGGTAAGAGTTTCTCTTTAGCCTGTGAATTCAATTTTACATATCTAACAATTGTTGGCTTAATTATGTATACTTTTGATCAGGAAACTAAAGAATGCAATATGCTAATGCCAACCTTGTGTATATTGCATGCTTTTAGGAAGTGTTCTGTTTTTGCTATTAATTCTTTCATGTTGTGATCACTTTTTATTCCTTATCTATCTTTAGCCCATGAGTTACTTGTGTTAATTATGTTAAATATAGCTTTCTTGAGTTCTAAGATTTATGGAATCTTCAGGGACGCACAAGTTTTTTTGATATGGGGATTGATGTTGAGAGTTAAGATTTTGTTATCTTCAGTTTTTTAAAGAAGAAACTAGAAAAGTGAGCGATCAGTTCACCTAGATTAGATAAATATAATTACAAGAACTGTTGGTTTTGTTAGAACTTTTATGAGCATGATAAATGCTATCACTTGATTCTTGAGGAGACAAATGTGCTTTTTGATAAAATACACATCCATTTTACTCTTGTAGATAGGGTCAAGATGGCCACAAGGGGCTTGCTAATAAAGCAAGTCATGCTGACTAGGCCGAAATTCCATTTGAGCCAAGTTTATGTGGTAGAACGAACCTCAGCCCAGCAATAGCCCATGGCTTTGGCTAGGTTGTAGAATCTAGAAACTTGGGCTTGGCACTACCCCACAAAGTCAAACATTCAGCATAAGTTGGTTCACTACTTCTCATACCAAATTGGTTAACTTAATTAGAAAACTCCTCTGGGTTTGTTAATGTGTATACTAGGTACATCCTTAATTCTACACAATTTGAACATCATCGAGTTGTGATGTGACAGTTGATTTTGCATGACTATGTGGCATCCCAAGCTACTCCTATTAGCATTGTCATGGCAGAAGAAAAATAAAGAAATATGGGTTTATCTCTTCCACGATTGCTAAGTATCAGCACAATCTCAAATGTGCCTTCAGTTGGCCTAAACTTGTGTATTGGTCATGATGCATTTGCTGCTTGGGGGATATCGATGTGTATTCTTGGTTAATTTGAAAGTAGAATTATTCTTTTTTTTTCATATGAAGTTTTAAGTTCCTGCATACCACAATTCACATTGGCGTATTTCATGGTTTTTCAAGAACATGCTGTAACCATAGGTTGTTGATTTGCTTCATGAGAATCTTCATTTAGTTGTTCACTTCATCTGCTAAATTGATCACATCATATCATTAAACTAATTGACCGGTTTTTTTTTTCTTTTTTACTTGGATTTCATGGCAAAAAAGCCTTTGCAACGCTAAATAACTTTTTGTTGGTCCATGTTAAGTCTCATTTTACCTGTTTGTGGGATATTTTGCTCTCTATTTGAGTTTTGGAATCAAAGTTTTAACGATGTATTAGGACTTTGAATACTGCAGTTCTATATAAGTAGAGTAAAAAGATGCTATATGTGTTCAGGGATGATTGTTAACACATGTTCAAGGTTATCATTAATAAATTATGGTTAGTTGTAAAAGAGTTTTATGTAGTACTCTCATCATGAACACTTGAGTTTTGGTTTAATGTATGTAATATGCTTAAAATCTAATTGGTTGTTTGATTCCTTTATTTGTATGGTTCCACATGCAATCTTGCATGTGACATGACAGTTGCTTGTCGTATGGGCACATCTCATCGATTTCCTGATGATATCTTAATATTTCAGGGCATTCATAATCAATCATCTTTAAGTACAAATTTTGATTAATTAGATTAATTAGATTAGTTTATATGCTCTCAGTTGCAGGATCCTGGTAGGATGGAATTCAGGTGGAATAATCTATTTGAAGCATATCCATATACCACCAAACACACTCACTTTCTGCAGATTTTGCTTACTGCTGATAATGATGATGAACTACAAGAGTGGGTAGGATGGGTGAAGTCGCGCATCCGTGGTCTACTACTTAAGGTTTTTATTGCTTACTTATTTTTCTCTCACAACCCCTGGACGCTTTGATGACTTCAGTTTTTTTTCGCTTTCTTTGTTTGTCATTTTAACCTGTTTCTTTCTTTGATGACTTCAGTTAGAGATGGTACAGGAATATTGCGACCCGAATCCTACAGAAAATGTCGATCACAATATAACTGAGCCAAACATTGTATTCTACTGGGGTCTGTCACCCAAAGGGAACACCATAAATATTGGCTCTCTGAAAAAGGATTTCATGAAGAGTATTAATACAGATCAATTTGCTGATGAGAACCATGCTCATTGTAAGCTGGCTTTGTCAATTGTACAATACTCTCAGCTTCCCAAAAGTTTGCGGCTTGATGCTGGTAGTGCAAAAGGGTCAAAACCTTGTGGGAAGATATTAGATAACAATTACTTACCGAAGCCAGTTTACTCACAGTATCTGCCACAGGATTTTGTGGGTTATGATGTGGCTAATGAACAGCACCGAGCTGCTGCTGGCTAGAACTACGTAGCACTCGATGGTGTGGCAAAGATGCACCAGCATTAGATTGTGTATTGCAGCTCCGGAAGAAGTGATTCTGCATTCACACTTTTGTTTCTGCGCTGGGTTGTTTGGTTGAACAACTTCAATGTGTTTGTGAAGGGATTTGAAGAGCAGTCTACCTGTTGCCATTGTTTTGCTTGTAAAGAAAGGGGAAGACACCTGGGCATTATATCACACATTATTTTGTGATGTTCTCTATATCACACATTATTTTGTGAAAAGTTTAGGCATATGATAAGACAAGGTCATGTTGCACTGAATGGAGAACTGCACCTTGGCGATGCAACCAACTGGGTGTGTGTATGTCAACCTTTTCTCTCAATTATCACATGTGCTCGCAAATATTACAGGTTGGTTTCCATTGATTTGTGTTTGACATACTGTAATAGTTCCAGATGTTGTTTATATAATTCTTGTGACTCTTTAACATTCTGCTAACTATTAACATATGTCATCACAATAATGACTGCATGCAGCCATCTTCTGGGAAATATTACATGTAGGACACACATAATGACGACGGCGTCTGTGAAAGGAAGCTACTTTATGGTTGGATGTAAAACTGGGTTGAAGGTTCACATTGTTCAATGTGCATTGCAGGGTGAGACCAGCCACAGGGTTGTATAATCTGTGGAGATGGCCTTGGCCTTGGAAGTTGACTAAATTGTATCTTGTAGTATTTATTATACAAGATAGAAAAAGGCAAAACCTGTGTTGGTTGTGAATTTGTTTTCTGCTTTGACTCAAGTAGTAAATGACATTGTTGTTATTGCAATTTGAAATGTGTATATGCATTTAAAAATTTTCTGTTATAATTGGATTTATAATTAGAATTGCAGTATTTTGCACTTGGCAGGTTGGATATCAATTAGATTTGGGAGGCCACTGCTTCATAGCTCGTTTCGCGATTCGATCATGTGAATAGCGGGGTTCTCTTTCAGGTCCAGAGACACCTCGTCCTTGTTGCCCTGTAACTTTTTCTTCATTTGGTCGTCCAAACTTTTATCCATGCCTGTCTTGCATTACTTGTCTCGATTCTCTTCGAGTAAGAAGTTTATATGTTATTATTGTTGGTAAATATCAACGTATACTCTTGGGTTAATTACATATAGTTAGTTACCTTTAATATTCTGATATTTATATTTTAAAAAATTATATTAATACAAAAATAAAATATTTAAGTTTATTTATCTTAATGTCATTAGTTTTATCAACGAAAATATAAAAATAAAAGATAATTTTAATGTTTTAGTTAGTGGTGGTGAATGATGTCGATGGTGGCAGGTAGTGGGGTTGAATGATTATTGTTGATAAAAAGAGCAGTTGCGAAAGGTAAGGGACGCTTTGCATTTACGTCAATGCCAACGTAGTTACTGAACGATTCTTTTATCGTTCTGTATTTGTGTCGATGTTGACGCAATTGTCAAGCAGTGAAAAAGTCGTTGATGCAAATGTTGAGCGACGTTACTTTGCATTTGCGTCAATGTTGATGCAGTTGCCAAGTACTATCGCTCGGCATTTGCATCAATGTCGACGCAGATGCAAAGCAACCCTCACCTCTCGTCGTGATTCTCCTCAACATCTACTCGTGTTCCCCAGCAATATCGTTATTTATCATCATTAACTAGAATGTTAAAATTATATTTTTACCGATCTATTGATCCTCTAGTTCCACTAGTGATCTAGTGAAATTAAGTTTAAATATATGATTTTTTAATTCAATTTGATGACCATCATGAGAATGCAATAATAATATTTAGAAATATAAAATAATCATAAAAAATGTTGTATTATATAAAAGTGGTGGAGCAATCAAATCTGATCCATTATGAAAAACGAGGCTAATAATAGAAAAGGATAAGTGTTGTGAGTAACAAAAATTTGTTTAGGCTTTTGTAGATGGTATTTTTATTTTTATTTTTTTCTCGTTGATGTATCTTATTACTTAAAATGTCGTAAGTACCTCTTATCACTATTTCACTATTTATCATTCGTCGCCATTGTCCTATCATGAGGTTTCGTCGCTTTCTCATTACAACCACCACGATGCCTTATTGTGATGAATGCCTTTTCCCTCCACCTCGCTGCCTTCATCTCGTCGTGAGGGCTTGCTTCCCTTCTACGAGGTCCTGTTGTAATGACATCCTACATGTCTACTACTTCGCATATGGTAAAGAGGCTATCGACAATAGTGATGAGGAGACGATAGTGGGCCTCCTTTCCTCTATTACGTTTGCCTACCATCAACGGTGACAAGCAGATAACGACGAGCCTCCTTCCACTCTATTACTTTTGCCTTATTACTTTCGCACCTAGTAAGGAGGTTATCACCGGTGGCAACGAGGAGACGATAAATGAAGGCGAGATTGAAATTGATGATGAGGTGACTGTTGTCATCATTGGTGGCCATGATTTCACGGTCAAGCTCTTGCTCGATGAGATCTAGGCGTTGAAGGGCGAGCAATCCAACCTCTAGGAAGAATGGTCGAACCTCCTCAAAGACCTATCCAAAGTCTTAAAGAAACTTACTGGTATCGAGTCATACCTCAAGGCCATAGTGGCCATAGTCACCTTATAGCATAACAGAGGCAATGGGAATGTTTTACATGGTGAGATCTAGTGGTGGTAGAAGCGACAAGTGATGGATGACAACGAGAGATATTTATGAGATTATAAAAAATAAAAATACCATATAAGGAAATTAAAACAAAGGGTGCGATGAAATGAAAGCCCAAAAAAGAGGAGTGTTTTTCTAGGAAATCGCCCACGACACTCGAACATAGACCATGCTTCGCTAGCTGGTCATTGACCAACATGCGACCAGTTTAGTAGTAGCCCTATCTTCATAGACGACAAGTAACTGTCCAACTTGAATGGATCATATAGTTTGGTTCAAATCAAAACGAGAACTAAATTGTTTGATGGTTTTGAACCAAACTGGAATCGGATTCTGATGGTTCAGTTTCAGTTCTTAGAGTCGGGAACCAGATTTAGTGATTTCTCTCTCTCTCTCTCTCTCTCTCTCTCTCTCTCTCTCTCTCTCTCTCTCTCTCTCTCTCTCTCTCTCTCTCTCTCTCTCTTCCAATAGCTTAACAAACAACTGATTAGAGGAGTATTTAAAAAAAAAAAAAAGAGAATTGCCTTAAAACTAGTAATTTAATGAAAATGGAATCATCAATTCTAAAGTCAAGAGTCCGGTCTGATCGAGTCAACTACAATACAACCATCATTGTTAGATCAAGAACAGCCTGACCTACTTGAGTCAACCATACAAACGTCCTTAGATTGATTGTCAACCCCAAGTCGACAACCCAAACTCCCCTAGTCGACCAAGCACGTATCATTGTACAAATCACGTTGAGTAAAGCATCCAAAATGACCCACCAAGTTTCATGGCTGAAAGATTGCGATCGTCACAAAGCATAATTATCACACTTAGCATGCTCAAACTAGTAAATGACCCACCAAATTTCATGAGAGGTTGTACAGATCAGTAGCATTTAGAAAGATGAAACGAAGATCTCTCTCTCTCTCTCCACAGATTTGATTTTAAAGATGAATGAATGCACATTGACAAATATATTTATGACAAAAGATGGCTGTCAAAAATACCATATAGATCACGCAATGAAGAATTGTTGGGCAGCTTTGCAAAAGGTCGAATAGTGAAGATATGGATAGATTCCGAAACACAGATTTGTAGCCACTGTTCAGATTGTCAGAATGCTGTCTCAGCAACTTCATAATGGAATTACCAGCCATTCGGATACGAAAAGTAATTTTGGTGCCTAAATTAAATAAGGTTTCATTACTAAAACTAAAGAAAATTAAAGGCAGACAGCTGTGGTGATCAAAGCCGGAAACTCATTTGACATAAAATCTCACCCTCATACGGGATGACGTCCAGAAATCTACCTATGACGACCTTCACTTCTCTTATCCAAGCAATCATTAAAACACCATTAACCCATGCTTATAGATGGAAGGAACAGGATTCGGTGATGTGCAGCATGCATGATCACCAGCCTGTACATACTCCCTACGGCATGTATCGACAATTATTCCACGTCCTGCCTCCCCAGTATAATAAGTGTCAGAATCTTAAATCAACTACACAGTCCAAGAAAAGATGCAAGTGATCCCACTCATTCTATGTACCTTATTCCATGTCTTCCTGCTACTTCCCCACGCCAATGCAGCTGCAACCATCTCAAAGACCATCACGGTCAACAAAAATGGCGGCGCTGACTTTTCGTCGATCCAAGCCGCCATAAATTCGATCCCCGACTACAACAACCAGTGGATTAAGGTGCAGGTTGCAGCTGGAGTCTACAGGTCTCCATCCTCACCAACACTCTCATTCCCTTACACCTCCTCTACATCACCGTTCCGCTCTCGATGCAGGGAGAAGGTGACCGTCAGCTTTAAGGGCTTCATCCTCCTACAAGGGGAGGGGGCGCAGCAGACGTCGATCGAATGGGGAGGCTACAGCGGGGACGCCGCTGGCGATGACACTGCAACCAGTGCCACCTTCACCACCTACGGTGCCAACTTCGTCGCGAGAGACATCACATTCAAGGTTTCCCACTCCTATCACCGCCATCCAACTCTGGTGCGAAGGAACCATCGATTCATGACATGGATCTTGCATGTTGCAGAACACGTATACTGGCAATACAAGGGAGCAGGCGGTGGCAGTGTTGGTAGCGGGAGACAAGTCTTCCTTCTACAACTGCAGGTTCATTAGCGTCCAAGACACGCTATGCGATGAGATGGGACGACACTACATCAAGGACTGCTACATCGAGGGTGCCATCGACTTCATATGGGGAGTCGGCCAATCTATCTATGAGGTATCACATAAATGCACCGAGTAGTAAGTTGATCACTCGCGGCAAGTTTTAAGTGTCGCATCATACAGGGATGCACTATATCGACGGTGAACATACCCGAACAACCGGGCTATATCACAGCCCACGGACGACAAACCTCTGGGGATCCGAGTGGGTTCGTCTTCAAGTCATGCAACATCACAGGAACTGGGAAAACCTATTTAGGGAGAGCATGGAACCACCACGCCAGGGTGCTCTTCCACCAGACATCCATGTCCGACATTGTTGTCCCTGCCGGGTGGGATGTTTGGCACCAGAGCGGTCATGAGTAAGTCTAGTCACCCACTATATATAGGATAGAATGAGAGTTTGAGATCAAGAACAGGGCTGATTAGGGTTTTCATGGCAGGAACGACATCACCTTTGCTGAATCAGGGTGCACGGGACCAGGATCAAATCACACAGGGCGCATCTCCTGGGCGAAGAAGCTTGGTGATGCTGAGCTGCAGCAGTTAACCTCCATGTCATTTATCGATAGTGAAGGGTGGCTTGCTGCACAACCATAGGCGGAGTCAACATCGGTGCCATGGTTGTTCTCAAAGAAGCAGAAGCCTGCTGGTCTCTTGATGATGGAAAGTGAGTCACTGGACATCAACTAGGATATTGTTTTAATAGATCAATGCTAAAACGTTGATCTACTAATTATTGACCAACCTAAAAGAGTAATCACTGGAGCGTTAAGACAAACACATGGTGTGCTACTGGGCTAAAGATGAAGCTGAAGTGATGAGGAGGTGTGCTTCCGCAACAAAAAGCCTTGGCTATGCATGTACTGGGCCAAAAGCCCAAGGCTTCTATAACGAGCATTAAAACAAACATAAGGTGTGCCAGTGAACCAAAAGGCCTGGTCGCGCATGCAGTGGGGCAGAAGCCTGGGTCACGCGCCTCGACCAGGACGCTTCTACGATTCAACAAGGATGAACGAGTAGTGATGATGAGCATTAAGACGAACACAAGGTGTGCAGCTAATGCAGACAGTGACCGGCCACTCACCAACCAAACAAGCATCATCGGAAATGACGTAGAGAGGCGAAGGGGCGAGATTCTTATTCTCGCTGTCAAGCCACCGCTCCACCCGCCATCAGCATCGCTCGCTCATGCAACAGAGACGGCTGCCTGCCCGCTGTCGACCAACAGTCGGAGGGCGTCCCGTCCGTCACACGAAAGACTTTGCCGTCGCCAGTCTCGAATCGACAGCGCGTCACCTTTATTTCCCCATCCATCAATCAATCCATCAAATCCATCCGTCGACGTCGGTCTCCACGTCCCATCCGGCCGTCCACCGCGTCGCCCCCCTCTTTTTGGCAACATCAAAGCGCCCGATTCGCTGCCAAGGTTTCCCGAATCGGTAAAATCCCAGGCCCCACCCGCCACGTCCGATAAAAATATCCATAAAATTATGCATTTCCTTTAATATTATTAGTTTTGGTGAAAGATTAATTTATGTCAATTTGAAATATAGTAGTTAATAACTAATGAAGCTAACTCCAATTCACCCATCGATATGAGAATAAATCTGAACATTTTTAAAGAGTCAACATCTCTTTATATCCTCCACACAAATCAGATGATAAGATCCGTCACCGGTCTTTATCGCCTTGTCCGGAACAAACATGAGTAACAACGATCATACACATAGGACTAAATAAGACAACAGTAACTTGGATATGCATCGTTCGATGGGGCCCGGTGATGAGCGGGATTCATGTGTGGCCCCCGGCGGTGGTTTCGACCATGCGGTAGGTAGTTCGGTGGAGCCGTCGCTGGGTCCCACCGGGGCGGTGGGCTGGACCCCATCCGGCACATGCTATTGGGACTCTTGATTTGACCTGGCCAGGTTAACCGGGTTCGAGCTCGGAGGCGGGCGTGCGAGAACCTGCTCCTTAATTTCGACTGCCACAATATATTACAAAGGTCCTGCAGAAGACCAACAATGTTAGAGCTACTAGAGCTGCCACACCTGAATGCTTAATCGTTCAGAGGACCGTTCTCCTTTCTTTGTTTGCTGTGGCAGTTCTACGTATCGTTTGCAGTACTACTGTGCGGCTCTGATGTAGACGCCGCGGCGATCTCATGCATGGGTTGCTGCTGCCACACCTGAATAGATATCGGAGGAAAGCGATGAAGTGACGGTGGTGATGGAGTTATTGGTTCGAGGTTTACAAGTTACGAGGTAAGGGAGATCGCGGAAACCGAAGCGCAAAGCTCCGATGCATATAATATATGTGTGTGTAATGTATACTGCATCCCAAAGTCCAAAGAACATCCACTCGATGTGGGCGCCGAGTAGAGTTCCCCGTGACTTACGCTGTTCCCCCCTGCTCTGCCTTGTTTTGCTCTCCTTTTTGCCTTGTTTTGCGCCCCACCTCAGCGTCCGAGACTGGCAGAGCAGCAGGAGTCATGGCAGACCTCGTTCCGCCACCACCGCCACCAGCACCACCACCACCGCCAGCAGCAGCGTAGTCGCGACGTAGTACCCTCTCGTTAGATTCCGTGCGTCTCACGAGACCGCTCACGCCTCCCTTGGCTTTGTTCGCTTGCTCGCTTCCCTCCCACCTTTCTCCCTTTCTCTTCCTTTCCGAGAAAGCAACAGCTTTTATTACTGGCCAGCGAGCGGGGGAAGGGAAGCGCGTGCGCCCGTGAAAAGCCGCTTTCTGCTCGGTCTCCCGTTGACCGCACTCTCGTCTCTCTCACGTGACTCGCACGTGCTCTAATCCGTCAATGGCTTGTTCGTTTCTTCATATAATGCCATAATAATAATAATAATTATTATTATTATTATGTGTATTTCTTTTTATTTAGACTGATCAAATAGAATGGTAATTATGTGATATTGACCGGACCTGATCCAATTTATTGCCAGCTCGGATATGTTGTCAGCCTCACAGCTAGCTTAATCGCATGAACAATCGATCTATGAGGTGCAATTAGGCCAAATTCCAACATGTAAAATCCAGCCACTGTAGTTGATGCAATACAGGTGAGGAAGTGGATCTGTCAACACATGTGATGGATGTGTCACTATCCATGTCACAATTAAAATTATCTGTCAATACATGATGTCTCTTTCTTCTTCTTCTTCTTCTTCTTCTTCCTCCTCCTCCTCCAAGGAAAGGAAAGGAAAGGAAAGGAAAGCTACAGCTTCCCCACTTTCCAAGACCCAAATCTTTAAAGCAAGTTGAGAAAATAAGCACAACCATGTTCCCCATTCCACCTTATTAAGTGGAGAGACATCTTTTGATTGAAAGCTTCTTTTATCACCTCCATCCATCAATCCCAATGACCACATAAGAAAAAGAATACAGAAAAATATGTCATCCAAGTTAGATCAACTGATCAAGACAAAAGGTTGGGTTTTAATCCCATCTCCTCATGTCTCCCTCCTTGACTTGAACAATCTGAGGCTAGTTTTCTTCTTTTTTTTTTGGCCTTCATTGGGACCTCGAAAGCCATGGTGATTGTTCGATGCCGAGCACAGTCGAGGGATGGTGGCGAGGAGTTGCAGGGAGGAGGAAATGGGAAGAATCATGAAACCCCAAGTAGCCGTGTTGGGAACCCCACCATGACCGAAGCCCGAGAAACACAGCTCCCATCATTTCCCAGAGCTCAATGTCCCCACTCCCCATCATTTTCAGTTGGACAAATTTAAAGATGGGGAGGGAGAAGGGTGACAGCAACTGAAGAGCAGGACATTGAAAGGTTTGTGACACCTCACACATTCCCATGCACTCCACGCTACCCCACGCACACTCCCCCGTCTCCTTCTCTCTCTCTCTCTCTCTCTCTCTCTCTCTCACTCTTTCCAAAGCCTCCCCCCCCTCCTCCGGTCTCTCCTTCTGGGCACCTTGTGCATTGTTTGTGTTGTGGCAGTAGCAGTCACTCTCCCATGATATTACATCACCTCCTGTTAATTTTCTTTTCTTGTCTTTCAATTTCCTTCTTCCTTTTTTCCTCACTCGTAACAGTCTCACTATCATCTGTTGAGCTTGTTGGTTGGCACAGTATGTTTGGACAGGAAGGCAGCCATCCCATCTTTTCTTGTCTTTCAGTCTCAGAGAGTCGATAGCTCACCTCATGCCCTCTTTGACCCGTTCTTTCCTTGTTTCTCACTCGACCGCCGGGTAATCAGGACCAGAGTCTTGAGGTTGGGAGGAGTGTAGCGCTTGCTGTGTTCGGTCGAAGGGGAGGGATGGGATCGTTGGGTATGGAGGTGGTGAAGGGGAGGAAGGCCATGTGGCTCTACCCGAGGGTGACCGGCTTCAACCCCCCTGAGAGATGGGGGCACTCGGCTTGCTTCTTCGAAGGGGTTGTGTACATTTTTGGAGTAAGTATGCAGTTGAACCTGCACTTCTCTGTTTTGCTCTCCGTTTCTGATGCTTCTCTGTGGCTTGCAGGATCGAAAACCTTTTATGAACGACTTATTTGGAAGTTTTTAGAAGCAACCTCTGTGCTTCATACTTGAGCAATAGTGATTTATTGTTTGACTTCCACCCTATTTTGTCATGCCCATTTTGTGGAGCTTGTACTTGGCATTTTTCTTGTATCCTGCTCATTGTGTACGAGCGAGTTGAGCATGGCGTTCTTCAGTTTTCTGCTACTTTTATGTCATTCATTTTGCTCTTCTTTTTGCTTTTTCTTCTTCACAAGTGATTCAAAGTTTGGGCTTCTGTTTCTGTTTGTGCTTTACCTGTGTGTTATACTTTAGATGGCATATGTAGTATATGGCAAAGTTTGGGTGTATGGAGGATCCATTGTACATCTTGATGAATCCTGGGAATATCTGATTTTTGTATGTGGATCTAGCAAGGATATTGTAATATCCCAAGATAATCTCGTAACCCAGGCATAACCACTCAAGTTTTCTTTGTAGAACATATCTATCATCCATTAATGTTATGTTGATTCAAGTTCAATCAATTCCAACTCATTCTGAAACGAAGATTAGTGTCTCTCAGCATGTATTGGGTACTCTAAATCGTAACAAAGTTGAGCATTCGAGTGTCAACATAGATCGAGTAGGGCTCGTTTTAGGCTTTTGATTGGGTTTTTTTGGCAAAGAGCTGCAGATTAATGCCTAAAAGAAGAGAGACTGACAGTCTACCATAGGAGTCAGAATTGGTTGATCGTGTCAATTTCTTTCAAGAAATTGTTCTTTAGAGTCCATAATATTTTGTTAATCATGGGGCTTGACTTAGCTTAGAAGACTAGTGATTTCTGACATTGCTTCCTAATCTGTTTTTACTTGAGTCTCCCAATTCCTTCAGTTATTGCCTTGTAGGTAGGTATGTTCCTTGCAGGTGTCAAACTTGTAGTGTTCGCCGTTCTTCCACTGCTTTGTGACAATATGTTTCGCGCAAAGGAGACTGTACAATTCCTTGACTGCCAAATCTCATGTACAAGCCGTTCTAAGAGCTTCCTGTTAATCTTTGAAAATTATTTTTTTGTTATCTCTCATGTTTCAAGAAAATGCTTGAATTGTTTTTAATGTTTACATCGGTTGACTGATTTCTTAAAGATGGCTTTCTCTTTGGGTCGATCGATGAATTTTTTCCTATTTGTTAAAACGCTCATCGTCGCTAAATAAAAATTATTTCCTGCAACACTTGGTTACAAAAATATTGTGGAAGATGGTGCTTTTGGAGATGAGAAGTGAAAGCATTTGTGTCCATCTGTAATATTTTTGGAGTACATTGCAGAGAAATCCCATGTTTGCTATTTCTGTCTTCATGGCATATTCATAAGCTGTGGTTAATAGTCATTTAACAAGACCACTGGATGATAGCACAGGTTGTAGCAGCTGTTACCATCTGCTATTGTTTTATCCTGGGATTGCGCTCCGTCTTCATGATATTTGTTTGGGTCTGGCAAGGAGATATGATTTATCTTTGAGCGAGTACAGTTGCACTTGTCCCACCAAAATTAATAGTTTCTCTCCGATATTGACAGGGATGCTGCGGGGGATTGCATTTTAGTGACGTCCTCACACTTAATCTTGAAACCATGGCCTGGAGCTCCCTCGTTACCACAGGTCAGAAGCCTGGCAGCCGAGACAGTCACAGTACTGCAATTGTGGGACACAAGATGATTGTACTAGGAGGCACCAATGGCACAAAGAAGGTCAATGATCTCCACATATTAGATCTGAGGACAAAAGAGTGGAGTCAGCCTAATTGCAACGGAACGCCGCCTTCACCGCGTGAAAGTCACACTGCCACGGTCATAGGAGATGGCAAACTATTGATATTTGGTGGTAGTGGAGAAGGGGAAGCAAATTACTTGAATGATGTTCATATACTAGATTTAAAGAACATGACATGGACTTCTCCAGAGGTAAAGGGAGACCCTCCTGCACCAAGGGATAGCCACACTGCGATAGCTATCGGAGACAAGCTTCTCATATATGGTGGAGACTGCGGCGATCGGTACCATGGGGAAGTCGACGTGCTCAACATGGAGACCATGACTTGGTCAAGGGTATGAGTTCATTAGGTTTTTGTCTTAATTATTTTTTGTGCAATGGCATTGTTTTATTCCCTTTTCTTTTCTGTTACGGGCATCTGTTTTGGGTATATGATCCGTTAATATATCTGAAGTGTCCAAATAGTGTGCTAGATGATCTCAGGCAGTACTATTTGCTAGTTGAATGCAACTGCCAGAAAGTGGCAATCTTGACCAAAGTGATAATGTACAAAAGGGAAATCATTAAAGAAATCTAATATGGCACCACGGTGACATGTAATGTTATGTTTCTTTTTTCCTACGATGAGTGCTACTGGCAGAAAGTGGTAACCATGACCAAAATGATCATATACAAAAGGGACCTAATGAATTAAGAATTCTTGAAGATAACTTGAGAAACTTAAAATCATTTCTAATTAAGTACAGGTTCTTTCAGACAACTGGGATGTAACTTCTTAAACATAGTCGATGCTGAAAGAAGTTTAGTGCTCAAGTTTTATGGTGGCTTTATCCTGTGCAGTTGGCAGTTAAAGGATCATCTCCTGGAGTCAGAGCAGGTCATGCTGCTGTGAACATAGGGACCAAGGTTAGTACCTCCTGAACTATTTGAAGTCACTAAATTCTGTTTACATTACCAAGAAGTAGCTCCTTAATCATCGGTTTGTGCAGGTTTATGTCATAGGTGGAGTTGGTGATAAGCAATATTACAGTGATGTTTGGGTTCTCGATGTTGGGATATGCTCATGGGTTCAGCTTGAGATACGGGGTCAGCAACCACAAGGGAGGTTTTCGCACACTGCTGTAGTTACCAACAATGACATTGCCATATATGGAGGGTATGCTTCTCTGTTTTGATGTGTACCATCAAAACTATTCAATATAATTTGTTGTAGCAATCAATTAATTTGTTGTGCTTTGTTTTCACAGATGCGGGGAGGATGAGCGGCCTCTAAATGAGTTTATCATTCTGCAGTTGGGATCCGAGCATCCCAATGGGCGGTATAACATCTCCATGTGCAAAATTTTTGGCAGCCACTGGATTCAAGAGAAGCGAAAATTTTTTAGGACAGAAAATTTGGTAAGAGACATCTATTTCTTCTTGTTGATGAAGCCTTCAGATGTTTAGCTTCATTATTCCGAAACTTAGTTATCTGTGTGATTCGACTTAATCATGCAGCAAACTGCTGTGGTTCCAAAAAATGGGGAACAGAGTCGTAGATCCAGTGAAGTGGAAGTAGAACCAAGGAACTCAATGGCATTGGGTATGTTTTGTCTCTTATCTTATTGCAGTAGGTGATGTCAGCATAGCATTATGCTAATATAATCACATTTCATCTTTGCTACACAGAACATATGAATGTTAAAAGGAGGAAAACCAATGATGCAAGAGTGTCAGAGAATGAATCAGAGCCGGAAGAACATTCTCTTTCGCTCTCCCAACATTCGTCTCCATCGCAATCTGACCAAGAGCAGAATATAGTTCAGAAGCTGTCGACTTCTGCTAATGACTCCATTTTGCCTCAACAATTTGCTCGGGTGAAGCTATATAATCATAGGGAACCAGTAAAAAATGTTCAAAGGAGTACCAAGGATACACACTTCTTGGGTGGTGAATCTCCTAGGCAGCCAAAGGCCGAGCAGTTCCTTCGTGCCGTGCCACCACTTAGGCAAGAGTGTGTATTACTAGGAGCAGAACCGAAGCCTCAACTTAGACCTTGTTTCTCTCCCTTGGTAGGCAAATACCATGGCATATGTTTGCATCCTAAAGATTGCTTGTTATCTTTTTATAATATAATTCTTATATTCTCTGGATTTTACCACTGTTGAATGTCTTATGCAGATTGGAGCTGAAGTTCATGGAACTGTGGATGGAGCTTTTGACTCCGGGTACCTCATGACCGCTAATGTTAATGGTCAAATTCTCAGAGGTGTCTTGTTCAGTCCGGTGAGATTATTCTTACACATATTAATGACTAATGAGTGCGAAATGGAAATTGATATCTCGATTATGGTTTTTTATCTGAAAAATTTTCTTTTAATGATGTTGCTGCGCTACAATCATCAGGGTCCAGCTGTTGCAGCTCCGAGGCCTGCGATAAATTCACAGGGTTTGACTTGCGCCACTGCAATTTTCCAGCATTCTCCAAGTCCACATGCCATACCTGTTCATGTCAGGCCACCACGGCAGCCGATCTCTGGTGTGCTACCTGAATATGGTCATCATTTGAAGCAAACTCCGCAAGTGCAAGTGGTTAAAGCCCAGCCAGTGAAGTTCAAAGGTGATATGCAAGATGTAGTCCTCACACTGGGAGGACCAGGTGGAGGTGGTCTGTCTTAAAAGTTATGCAGTCAATTAAGATTTTAGGCTTTTGTTTTGTTTGGTTTTGTTTTGCTTTTGTAAATTCTAATTTGGAAAATAAGATTACAAGTTTTGAGATGTTAGGCTTGATGGTTATTGCTGTAGTTGCTTTCATTGAATGCAAAGTATAAATCTTGATGTTGTGGTTTGTGTACATGAAGATTTGAACAAATTCATTCATGGTGATCTTGTTATGACCAATCAGCATATACTTGACTGATAAGAACAGCCCTTGGGTGCTGTCACAAGAGTCTTTGTTTTTTTTTATCTTTTCTTTTCTTGGTGTTAAAAAGCAATTTTTTTCATTGTCAAACAAACTCTCCCACCCCTTGTTTTGCTTGGTAAATGTTGAATGGACAAGAAAAGGGTTATATGATGGATCAATTTACTGGTATTGTTTCTACCTGAAACATTCAACATGGTGTTTGTTCAGTCATATCCTGCATCTGAGAGGAAAGAACAATAGAAAGAACCTTTCAATGGATGTTCTAGTGATTGGTCACTCATGGAATGCAAACCATATGAGATGTTTGTCCATGCTTCAGGAAATGTCATATTTGATTGTGTTGCTGTGTCATAATGGATGTGTCAGTGATGGGTTACCACTCATGGAATGCAGACCATATGACATTGGAGAAGAAAAAGAACCAAGTTTTGAAAGGATGTATTCTCTTAAAGATCATAGATCTTCTGAAAACTTTGGTTAAAAGATGGTGAAATGCTGTGATTTCCAGCTGTATTAGAGAATAAAATTGATTTCATTTTGGATAAAAGACAGTGAAAATTTGTGTTTTAATAGAAAGAATCCCATGTCTTCGCCTCCAGACATGTTCTAGTCTGAAGCTTGAAGCCATTGTGATGTCATATAATTTTCTCAATACATCAGTGCTTTGTGATGCTTCATTTCCTTGTTGATTTGGCTGTCCTTTCTTGATCTGAAGTTATCAGCAGGTCATATCTAATATATATATTGTTTTTCTTATCATACTTGCTATTCCCATGTGGGGTTATATATGGTATTGTGTTATGCACCATCCAAGAGGCTTGAGCTATCCTATCTTGCTTCCTGGTGTATTAAAGAATCCAAGAATGAGGCCTTTAAATTGACTCTACTAAAAGATGTCACCATATTTTTATTGTTTGGTTTTAGTTTGCTACTGAGAGATTGCCAAGGGTCACAGACCTGCAATGCACCTTCTTTTATCAGCTTTCATCTGACAAGTAATGATAGAATTCTAAGCATCCCAGGATGTTAACAAACATTAAGAACTATTAAGATTCTGAGGATAATAAATATATTATTCCTTTTTTCTCCAATAGGCATGCATGTACAGACCCTAAGATCTTAATAGAGACTGTCGAAACATGACAACAGCAATGACAAAAAGATTTGATGCAGTAATATCTAGGCTGAAGATATTGTTAACATTAACTATGAAATGGTTAGTCCTTGGAGTGGCTCTAATCCCCCATTCATATATCTCTAAGTTATTGAGGAAATGAATGCTCCTTCTAGCTTAGACCAAATCTCATGGTATTGTTTAGCTTGTGGGTTGGAAGTTGTTCCATGGTGAATGCAATTCCATACGTTGAACAATGTTAAACCAAAAATGTTGCATTGTTTCTCTGTGCAATCAACTCTCCTGCTTATTTTTAACCAATTATTGATAAATTTTTACCAGATGTGCAGGTTACACGAAGCAAATCTCATTTTTCCGGTTGCAGGTTATTGCTGATGAACAAAGAATTCCTTCTGTTGACAAATTATGTTGCATCATGACATTCATACTAATGACTCTTCACATTCGGCATTTTAGCTCCATTTTGGTAAATGTTTTACAAAACTATATCCATCAGCCAAGTCAATAATCCAAAGTTCAGAAAGACAAGTAGGTTACCTTCATCAAGAAAATAAAGAAATATATCTGACAGATACATAGGTAGTCGAGTACTGTAAAAATTGAAACAGATTTTGATTGTTCTTTAGCTTTTCTCCTTTGTGTAGGAAAATTTTGTGAAATAGGACATGCAGATGAAAAATAAATAGAAAAGCTACCAAGAGAGCAGTATTGTAATCGAAACTTGTTGAGTTAAAAGTCCAGAATGAATCTAGAGAAGTTGCCAAATAAAAAAAATTGATCAATTCTGAACTACTTTTGGATTAATCAGGCCTTGGAAGGTGGTTTGATAATGATTATGCCAACTAAAATTCTCTGTCTGATAGCTTCAAGAATTTTGTTACCGATGTAGGTCAGTCACAATCAATCAATAAATTCTTGTAAATTCAAGCTTTTCTTGGTCAAGGTGTATGCTAACTATGTTGAACTTAGTGGAAATTATCCTCGTTCTACCCCCAAATTTTATGGTTTTCTGTCTGATAGCTTCACGAATTTTGTTACCGATGTAGGTCAGTCATAATCAAATCATAATAAATTCTTGTAAATTCCAGCTTTTCTTGGTCAAGGTGTATGCTAACTATGTTGAACTTTAGTAGAAATTATCCCCATTCTACCCCCAAATTTGATGGTTTTGTGCTCAAATCATTAACTAGTTTCAAACCGAATTCAAGTAGAAGGTACAAGATAATGTCAGTATCTTTCCAATTAGATTTACATATCAAAGTAAACAGAAGACTGATTATCTATTGATTTTCTTCTGCTTCCTGAATTGTTTTGTTGCATATGTGAAAACAAAAGAGCAATTTTTTTCATTTACCAGCTATCTCAATGCATTACACCTAGTAATGCTATGTGCTACTAACTTAAAAGAAAAAGATCTGATCTTTATGGAATCAATGCTAGAGAGTTACTGATTGCTAAAGATGACATTCTGTCTGTTTCTAGTCTCCGACTTTATTCTGATCAAATTTTAATATCCTATGGATCTATATATATGGTAACACATGTAAAGAAGCTTACTTTTTACAAATCTATCCTTTTTCTACATAAAAATTTTATAGAGTATGCAGATGAGATTGGACACCATTGGTCCTGATTTTGATAACACAGACTCTTTAAACTTAAATCATTACTCTAACAGAGAATGCTAAACATTGAAAAGTTCAGGAAACAAAGAAAAAAGAACAGCATTACCAAAACTCAAGTAGTTCAACATTGATAATGTTGGCATAAAAGAAGTGATGGAAGGTAAACAAGATTTAATTAGACAAGGATGCAAAATCTACAATGGCATTCTTTTTTACAAGTTATAAGCTTGCATTAGAACTAGTATTAGTCTACTCTGTACAGTAGCAAAATGTAAGTGATAAGGAACACTCACTTTCACTAGTCTTCTCTTACATTTGTGGTGGCAGCGAAGGCTGTGAAGCCACAGCAGCCGACGTCCGTTTCCTCTTCTTCTTGCCACTACTCTTGTGCTGAGCGCTGCCTCCTGCAGCGGACGATGGCTTCGAGTGACTGAGACTGGTGGAGACGGACACGGGCACTGCAGCCTCCACTGCATCTGCGGCTGTCCCGACCGTGATGATAGACCCCAATGGACACTCCTGCCACCCGAGCGCCGCAATGTCCTGCTTCGCCTCCTCCAGTGACAGCGCCACGCCCACCGGCGTCGCCACCTGGCCCTGCACGGTCGACCTGTCCGGGCGCATCAGGTCCAGCGAGTTGAGAGCGTCCACGATGAACGCCTGAGAAGAACAAAGCGGTGAAGTATCAATTGCCAAGGTGGGGGTATCAGATACTCCCAGACCAAGGAAATCAAGGGATTTGGTGGGCGGACCTTTTGCAATCGGTGCAGCTTCAGGAATCCATGCATGTAGACGATCTGATAACCATCAAACCACAGAGTAAGGACGACATCAAATTTCAAAGAAAAAAACCTAAAACCCTCTCTTTTCTTCTCCTTCTTGCTCTTCTCCCCAAGGAATTCTAGTACGGGAAACTGGGATCTGATGCATGAAGGTGGAGTTAGAACAACGAGGGACGAGGATTTGGGCGGAAGGAACCGATCGCAACAGAAGAGGAGTGGCACTGGGGATTGGAAGAAGCAAAATAGAAAGGGGAGAGCATGGGGCTTGCACCTGGTTAAGCTGGTCATGGGAGAGGTGGTGGCGGAGGTGGGAGTTGCGGAAGAATCCGGCGTACTCTTCCAGGGTCAGCTGGCTCGCCGCCTTGTCTCCTTTCATCTCTTCTCTCGCTGTCGTCGGCGTCGGGTTTCTCGTGCCGTCGCGGCTTTATGTTGTTCCACCTCTTTCGCATGAATCAAACTTCCACGGGAACTCCCTCACCTACCCGCGTTCACACCCCGCTTTGGCGGGAAACGAGAACCACACAAGAGAGACCCATTTGGTGGGTCCCATGCCGGACCGGTGACGTGCCCTTTAAACTTGCAATTTACGATCCAATTTTACCCTTGACAACCTCTTCACTGTTGATAATACCTTAAAAAAATAATAATATAATATTTTATTATTTATCATCTTTATGTTATTAAAAAGAAGAAGAAAAAGAGGAGGATGAGGAAGACGAAGAAAAGAGAAAAATATATGGTATTTATGTTCATTAAAAAAAAGATAGTTTAGAAATATAAAAAATATTAAAATTAAAGTTATAAAATAGTAAAAAAATAATAATCTCCTTTAACATTTATAATTTGGTGTCCCTTTATATCAATAATGCTCCCGACTTGACCCTTTATCTACCGATTTTCGTCTTCGTCCACATCTTATAGATCGATTATGATATACTTTTAAAAATAATATTTTTATTGAGATGATTAAAAATAATAATAAGTTGTGCTATGTTTTTGACTAATTTATAATATTTTTTAATAGACTTACGATATTTCTGTAGATGTACGGAAAAATATAAGCCAATTGAAAAATATTGTATGTGATATAATATTCTTCTTATTTCATTATCCTTTCATTATGAAGGTTAATTTGATAATGTTGTTGGTTTTTATGGTTTTGAGTTTATTTGGATCATTTATATTATTTAAAAATAATAATAATATTTTAAATTCAGGTGACAAAAATAAAATAAAATAAAATTATTTGTAAATATTATATTATTTAAAAATACTACACACCCTATAGATGGATTCATAAGATGTGGATGAAAGTATGAAGTGTTCAAATAGGTACCAAATGAAAACTCTTTTAATTCTTAATCTATGAAGCTTACTTGTACATTATTATGACAAATATTTATTAATTAACTATCATTTGACTATTAATTACAAATTTTAAATTTGGTTGATACACTCAAGCTACCGAATGCTAATTACATAATATATAATATGAACAATATATTGTATCAGAATTTGTAAGGAAAAAATACGTTTATATGCCTTAAGTCAAGAATTTTGGCAAACTCTCAATGGCCAAATTGAGCATTGGCCTATGTGTCACATATTTAGTGATTCTTCTCAACATTTCTTCTGAGTGTTTGTGTGTATGCACAACCCTTTTTTGGAACTATTCATTTTTGTGAAGCTCCAGTGGCGACCAATGAGTTTGATGAATGCAGACACAGATGAGATTAATTGCAAATGCTTGAAAAAATAGGGTGACAAGAGACAGTCATGAAACAATTTCTACCACAGAATACATTCAGCAGAGATGGGATAGATTACAAATGTTGGTTGGTACAGGAACTACAGCAGCCAAAGCAATTAGTGAAGTAGGCAGCTTTGGAAAGAATCTCAAACTCATTCAGTGTGGCCACAACCTTATTGTAGCAGATCTGTTGTTGGTGTAGCACTTGATGGATGGAAGATGTGGAATGCAGCAGCTTTATCTGCATCAGAGTGTCACTATCAGAGCACTTATGATTTACACTAACTTTTGTAATCAATCTAAAAACTCAGAACTATTTATTCTTTTGGAATGCAGCAGCTTTATCTGAATCAGAGTGTCACTATCAGAGCACTTGTTTGGTAAGGGTAAGTAATATCACATAGTAATAGTGAGTAGTTAAGAAGATTCAAACTAAGAAACAGGGAAAGAACAATATGAAGGCTCACATTTGCTCAATTCCAAGTAATGAAATAAAGTTGACCCTCTAATTTGATAGTGTCCATTGTTCACTAACAATTTAATAGTAGCAATCTCTCTCTCTCTCTCTCCTCCCTTTCCTCCCTTGTGCTCTTTCCACCGTTCTTTGTTGGGCCAAGCTGATCCCTGCTCAACTGAACCAAAACAATATGTGAACTCAGACTAAGCCAAGCATTAACACTTTGAACCACGTAGTCAAAACGCTAAAGCCCATGACATCAGCAATAAGCTCATTTAACTTTATATTCCATCATAATCTCCTCAACATCCCATGTGGGACTAATCGAGTGTCAAATATAGGAAATATTTTTGAAGTCCCTGAAGCAGTTAACATAACCATATAGTTAGCTGGTGGCCTATGCAAATTGCAATTTTTTTCATCATTGAATAAAGCTAGCTGTTTGGAATTTGGGCATCTCAGGAAGTCTCGAGTATCTGTCATAGGTGCTCCCATCAAACTTTGGAATAATGAAAGTGGTTGAACTACATTAATATTACAGGACATTCTCAAGAGCAGGCGACGATTTGATAAAATATACTTTAATGTTTTTACAAAAAGTAGAAAGCTAGCTTACAATTAAATTGTTAACTCTAAGAAAGATGTGTAGCCACATATCACCAAGGTTTTAGAGGTTACGCATGACAAGCTAATCCTGTCAGCTAAATCTCAAGTTCAGACAAACAGCTACTTCTGACTTCCTGAATAGCTTTAGTTTTGACTCTGCCTAAATGTAAGCACAAAGGACATGCCCTCACCATTAGAATCAATGATCGTAATCTGACAATCCTGAAAAGCCTTAGCTTTAACTCTACCTCCACGTATGAAAGACATGCCCTAGCTACTAAAATAGATTATCTTAATTTGACAAAACCACCTGTAAACATTATCATTCTGTTTAAGGAAACGATATAGTACATTAATCAATTAAAAGTATATTTAACATGAGAATTATAGTTCCATAAAATGCCAATAAAACTGTCACACAGGGTGTATGGTTATATTGGACATCAAGCAAGCAATAAAATAGTAACAAGGAGAATGGTACAAACAGATACAAAAGCCAATAGGTTTAGCAACAGATAACTGTGAGGAAAGCATCAGTTTGACATTAAAGAGAATATAGAGGAAAGGAGTAGAAAGAGGATAATACCACAATAGAGACCTTGGTGTAAAATAAAACCCATCCTCTTGTGTACTTTCATGGTCAGGCACAGATCCAGTAGCTGAGATGGCCTTATTTTCAGAAGAATTTGGAGATTCACCACTGGATGAATAAAGATCCGAAGATTGATCAGAACTTTCTACACAGTATTTCTGCAGCCACATATCAGTCTCCCATAGGACATGCATGATACTCTCTCTAGCAGAATAACCATGACTTTCAAAGGGAAGAATAACCAAACGGCAGAGTGCTCCATGTCCCTTCAAAGCATTGAAAAAACGATCGGACTGCACTTGCAAATCAAAGTGGACAATTTTAGTTAGCAATTATGTTCCTAGCATTGGGAAAAGAACCCACATTTACCTACTAATCAATGGAAAAGCAAAACAATGGCGATAAAGAACGAAAAGATTTGAGCTTGGTAGACAATACATACATACATACATACATACATACATACATGGAAAAGATGCAACAACCTGCAGCAGTTAGAATTGCATGGATAACATATGTTACAGATAATTGATGTGTCATTTGTGGAAACTTCAGTGTATCAACAAATACCAGCCAAAGCAGCAAGAAAATTTTGTTGTCAAACAATCAGATAAAGCTAAGGATCCAGAATTCATGGATACTAAAAGTAAACAGATATGAAGATGGAAGAAAAAAAAACATATATAATCAATATAGAAAATAAGACCTCTGGCATTTGAAATGCACTCAAGCATGTGCAAACAGTCATGCATGCAAATTTATTGACAATTTATGTTTGAATTCTAGTGAAGGTTAGGGATGCAAAAAATCAGAGTCACCATATGTATAGCCTGGCTTGGCTAAAATTCTTGGAGGCAAGGTTTCAAATTTCACCCGATCTGATATGTAACAGGCAGAATTTATCTGTCTGGGCTTGATTTGCTCGGTCATCCAAACTTTTTTTGAGTGGCAGCAAGCCTAGGGTTTAAGTGCCAGCAGCCAGGTATGTGAGACTTTCTCCTTGAGCCTCACATTGCCACCTGCTCATGCTCATATTGCCATTGGACCACATGCCTGCTCGATACTCTTCCCACTCATATCGTATAGATAATTCTTAGGGTTAAGGTCCATTTTAGCCTCTGTGATTTTGACTATGGACCACTTAAGCTCTTATAATTTACTTATATCTAAAATAACCTTCTACATTTTCAAAATCGTAATATATAAGCCTCTCCCGTCAAGTTCGAGTTAACAGACGTTAAAATCTGCTTACGTGGCATACTGACTCACAATAAACCATTAATATAATAACACGTATAATTTAAGTTTAAAAATGGTTAAGCTCCATTTTAGTTTTTTTGATTTTGATTATGGACCACTTAAGCTCTTATGGTACACTCGTGTCTAAAATAACCTCTACATTTTAAAAAATATAACATATAAGCCTCTCCCGTCAAGTTTGAGTTAATAACCGTTAGAGTCTGCTTACGTGACATACTGACTCACAATAAATAATTAATATAATGACACGTGTAATTTAAGTTTAAAAAATATTAAAGTTCATCTTGTTGAGGAAGAGGAAGCGACAGAGTTCGTAACGGCGGATGAAGGCGGAGATGCAAAGGTAAAAGAGGTTAGAGGTGGAGGTGGAGGTGGAGGTGAGGGAGAGCTAGACCACCACATCATAGGTGCGGCTGGTGAGGGCACAGGAGAGGACGAAGTGGGAGGCGATAGAGACGAAGATGCCCAGGAGGATGAAGAGAGACCAAGAGACCACTGCGTGCCTAGCGTCGAGCTGGTCGATGCACATCCACCTGAGACAGGACCGGACTTCTAAACTTGTCATCAACTCAAGAGAGGTTGCGTGTGTACAATGCCCTGCTAGGCAGCAACGGCTCCGTGCTACTGCTGGAGATCGCTTCCACAACGACGCCTTCTCCCACCATTGATGGTGGCCTCAGTTTTTTTTTTAACTTAAATTATATGTGTCATTATATTAATGGCTTATTGTGAGTCAGCATGCCACGTAAGTAGACTCTATCGTCTGTTAACTCAGACTTGACGGGAGGAGTTTATATGCTATATTTTTTAAAATATATGAGTTATTTTAGATACGAATAAATCATAAAAGCTTAAGTGGTCCATGGCCAAAACCACATGGGCTAAAATAGATCTTAACCCTTTTTTAAACTTAAATTACACGTGTCATTATATTAATAGTTTATTGTGAGTTAGTATGTCACGTAAGCAAACTCTAACATTTGTTAACTCAAACTTGACGGAATAGGCTTATATACATTTTAAAAATGTATGAGTTATTTTAAACATGAGTAAACAATAAGGGCTTAAGTGGTCCATTGCGAAAACTACAGGGACTAAAACGGACTTTAATCCTAATTCTTAGGATTCACTGATCTAGAGATGAAACTTAGGTTCATTTTTCTATTTCTACCATCTACAAATTCTTAAATTTTAGTATTGTGGTGTCTTTTCTCAAAATTGTTTCAAGAGTCAAAGCATTCCTAAAGCTAAATTGAATACATGGTTGGGTCTGAAGAAGAGCGTCCATCTCGCAGAAGTGCTATCGGGAAAAAGATGGGCTGCATACGGTTTCTGTAGCCTCTTTGTTGACTTGATTAAATATGTTGTGATCATATTTTGCTTCGATGTCAAAAAGCAGTGAATACTTTGGGATGAATTACTGATACAAATACTCATGTCATGGATTCCTTTCTATCACATGTTTGGTTGGCTCACCAAAAAGTCTGCTTCGAAAAAGGCGATGCTGCGATGGATTTCCATTCATGATTTGATGGTTCATCTGGAAGGAATAAATAGGACTGTGGAAGTGGTCAGGGATCATGTTGTCTTGATCGAATTCAGTTTCAATGGATGAGAAAGATGTTGTCAGGGATCATGTTGTCTTGATATGATCATTAATTGTATCTCTCTCACACACGTCATTGAATTTCACTACTTTAATGAGAAGAGTTGACCATTTTGTGCCTTCACCCTAAGGAAAAGAACAAGATCTAACTTACGAGCATTCCATTGTTCTATTTTTACTTTGTATGCCCCGTAAACTTCCTTCCTAATGTCAAAGAAATGGAACAAGAGGATTTCTACACAACAATCAATATGACCTTTTGTTCATCCGAATGAATTGCACCTAAGTGCTTTCCTGCTGCTATTAATAGTAGTTTCTTTTGTAAATCTTGTGCTTCTCCTTTTTAATCTATCTAGAGTTTCTTCTAATGTCTATGTGAGAAAGAATGCTATATGTGTTCTTTACAAACAAAAGTATAAGAAAATAACAAAAATATAACAAAGGATACACTCAATATACCTGCATCGTCAATGTTCCTGAGTTGTTGTCTTCTTCCCCATGTATTAATAGAATTGGTTTCTTTATTTTATTTGCAGACATGAAAGGACTCATCTCAATATAAGTATTAGTGGCCTCCCAAAGTGTTCTATCTTCGTTCTACATGCATACAGAAGCAGATATTAGATGAATAACTAAAAAAAAATCTCTACTTACAGAATTTGTTAGAAAGTCCAAGAGCCTAATAGTGAAGAGAAGTCGCATCAAGAAAGAAAGAGTTCAAAACCTGAAAGCCAAAAGGAGTTAGAGTCCTATTGTATGCTCCAGAACGAGAAATGCCACAACAAAAAAGATGGGGTGCATGAGCTAATAGATTAGCTGTCATGAAAGCCCCATAAGAGTGACCACCAACAGCAATTTTATTTGGATGAGCGACCTGAAAATTCGAGCATGTATCAATCAAATAGGTAGACATGCACAACCCGAATAATCATTTTCTCAAGAAAATAAGTGTTCTACCCCTCTTCGTATGACTTCCTCAACTGCAGCCTCCGAACTAGCAACCAGCTGTTCTACATACCTGGTTAACATTATAAAAAATCAACTTAAAGGAAAATGCTCATCTATGAAGCATGACATACAAGTGATATTATACAAACATTCTGACATAATATGTCCTATAAAATGACATGACATGACACAGGCATGGTAATTAATAGATGTTTTTATATATTTTAAATTTTATAATTTATATGATACAGATGATCTATGATAGTATGATCATCATACATAAATTATATATAAAGTAGAAAAACCATTCATAGAATCAGCAAAAATGCATAACACCACTTTAAACACACATACAAAACATTAAGGAGTCCGAACGACATCCATGGTGTCATTATTTGGCAGATTGTACAAGAAACTCAATGTTTTGCATGTGTGTTTAAAAGGCTACAAGTAAAACTTATTTCATAGGTATGATAAGTGAAAATTATGTATGCAAAAATGGGAAGAAACTTACCGGTCATTTGCCTCTTCATCACCTTCACCAATAATTGGGATTGTTGGGCCAGAGAGAATTGCAAATCTGCAAGAATGAAATTTAGCCAGATACATTGGGCAATGAACTTAAAGATTTAAGGTAATGAAGCTCAAGGGAAAGAAAGGAGCTACATGAATTCACTAATGTATGCATTATCCTGTAAAACAATAACTTAAGCACTCTGTTTTGAGCAATTAGTTAACTATGGTTAACGCAATTGTGGCTTGTACACAGGCTTGTGTGTTGAAGTCATGACATGAATTCACATATTCATACAATGATCTCAATTAAAAGCTATGGCCAAAGAATTTACTTCTCATTTCCAACAGTCCAAATTGAAAGTCAATGATCACAGTAAAACAATGCCATATGGATTTCTGTTGATGTTGTACACACTGCCTGCTTGTCGTTCAAATTTTGGTATTTAATAGTGAAATACACAGAAAAGTAGAGAAAATATATGTCACTACATCTCCATATGGGTTGATCTTATAGATTTATCCTATGTCAACAGTTGAACCAGCAACCACAAGAACAACAAGTCACCCATAGATGAACCAACAACAAGCCATTAAGTCCCAACTATTAGGGCTCAGCTACATGATCTTTTTCCACCATTGAGCTAGACCAATAAATGTACTAATTCACTTAATAAACTGGCTTGAGACAATATTCTAACTGTCGTAACACCATATGAGGGTTTTTCTACAAGTTATCCTTGACCAGATGTGGTCGAGAGAAATGGAAAAAGGTTCGTTGAGCAGCATCTGTCCCCATCATTAAATGCCAAAAGTATCAACAGCATTGACAAAGATAGGATTTGCTGATTTGGAGAAATAGAAGTGTGCATATATTTCTTCTCTTTCTTCCTTCCTCTCTATTCTGTGTATTCTCTTTTCCTTTTCCCTTTCTGCTGCCGACATGCCTGTGTGGCCATAGAAGTTAACCATGCCATGCTGAAAGCACTTACCACTCTGCCTCGTGATTGACAGGAACCTACACCTTAAAAGGACACTCTTGCCTATGGCTTGTATATTTCAGCATAAATTAGTAACTATCGGCTATTTAACACAAAAATAGGTGAAGCAGCATTCCTGATAGCAAGTACAATAAAGTTGGTATTCAAGCTGGACAAAGAATCAGTGAAGCACTCAACAAAAATATTTGTACAAATTTATGCAAATTTACAGTTTTTGTGAGGGCACTAGCACAATATTGTAAAGAAATAATTTTCCTGCCTTCAAAAGATTTCATAACAAATATAATTAGTAGTTAATGAAAGAAAAGTAAGAATATAATACCCTCTAGCCAACCAGAGAAGTGGTGATGTAGGACCTATTCCTGCAAACTCATTGGGAGAACCACGAACTTGACCGGCAGCATCTTTGCTTTTAAACTCTCCAGGATAAGACCAGACTAGGCATGGCAGAGGTCCTTCTTTAGTAGGACTGTAACCAGGAGGCAAGTAAAGTGTTGCAGTTAGTTGAACACCATCCTTCCTCTGGTATCTGATCATCTCTTTCTGTAAGGACGCCAACTGAGGATAAGGATGGGGGAAATTTGTAATCTGAAATGACTTTTTATCTGGCCAAGCCTGTAGAAAATATTGAGTATTTTCCGTTTTCGATTCCTTTGAAGTAAGTATTCTTAATTGATCAATGGGCAATTCACCATCAGTGTAATCTGACATTAATGCAACAACAGTTTCATAATATTTTTCCTTGTCACTTTCCCATATCCTCTCTTTAACTCCTGTATTTCTGTGAAGAAAAATACCATGCGCACTTTATTTTAGTTTGACTAAGTGGCCTTCTATACACCAAAAATGGAAAAGATAATGCTTCATAAGAACTCACACGTCAAACAAATCAAGGAATGGAATGTTTCCTTCTGGTGTCGCACCTCTTCCATTCAGTAAAATGTAAGTTCCATCATCTTGCTTTTTAATTTTGGCAATGACATAGGTACCAGCTTGTGTTCGCCGCATCATTGGAGAGCCTGGATCAGAATATGCATCTTCTGATGATCTATCAAATAGTATTCGTGGATTAACATTTTTACTGTCTGGAGCGATGACCCATGTCCTAGTTCGTCGTGTTTTATACCATGATTCATACACTAAAGCAAGGGTATCATCACACCAAGAGATACCTCTGCGAGAAAAAGAACTAAGTAAGATCATGAAATGGACATGTCATGGAAAGCAAGTTATCATATCCCATTTTATTATGCTAGAGACTCTGTTTTACATAAAAATTTCAGGAAAACCGTGATGCCAAAGTAAGGACCCTTTTTACTATTTATTATTTTGAAGCTGCTATGCTCTTAAACTGTCTCACCATAGTTAATACCAACATGAGAAATTAGAAGTAAAAAAGACAAGTATAGTAGCCTTCAATGTCAACTAAATAATTACATTACACATGACACTTTAAGTTCTTAACAAATGGCTTTGTAATGACTTTAGTTCATTTGCAAGTTTATTAGTATACTAACAGAGAAGTATTCAGTCTTCCAGAATTTTAAACAAGAACATCAAGAACTACAGAAAACATTTACTAAATGAAAACAAAGATAATTTTTCTTGGCAAATTAACTTTTCAGTTTTCTAAGTATCAAAAAGTCATTATTAATTTATTATCATCATGTCCATCTCCTTTCTTATTGTTAGCACTAGACATTGGCACCAACCAGCACCACCACCACCATTATTACAATGACCACGACCACCATTGTCGCCATCACCACTAGCAGTGCCACCACAACAGTAGCATCATCACACATTTAACAACATTTACAGCTGCAGCCCGTCATTGCTACCACCTTCCCACCACAGTTACATGTCTACTGCCAGCACACCATCAACCATCACAATTGTTAACACCATCACTATAATTACATCATCACTACTGGTGTAGGACAAACGTTCAAGTACAAATGATACAGGAAAAGGGCATGGAGAGCAAAGCATGTTTTTTTCTCTCTTTTGGAGTTTCACAATAAAGCAAAGCTAATAGTGGCTGTGAAGCATGGACACGTGCATTCGGTGGATGTGTCCATGTCTGACATGTGTCGGACACATGGACACACGGGTCGAACACTCATGTGTGGTGCTGCGCTTGCATGGCCCCCACGTGAGGGTCATACACTTCACAAGAAAAAAAATCTGGAGATCGTCGCAAGGAAGCACATAACAATTATATCTAAAAATTGTTAAATATTACTTGATGTACTCAACCTTTATTTTGGATACTTAAATTTAGATTATTTTAATTGTTTTAACATGTATGACGATATTTATTTGTTCACATTGCTGAGTATATAAAATTTAAGTATAAATACTATAAAACTCATGTATGCATGTGTGTGTGTATATATATAAATATAAATATATATATATATATATATAGATATATATATATATATATATATATATATATATATGTCACTTGTCCTCACTGTATTCGTGCCTTAATTTTTTTTTAAATGTCATGTCATCGTGTCGTGCCCGTGTCCGTGCTTCTTAGAATAGCGGTGAGGGATGATGAAGAAAGTTAAAAGGGAGAAGAGAAGATAATATTATACTTGCTCTAGTTCCCAAGCATCACAATTAGGATCCTAGCCTCACACCATGTGCCTCACACATGGACGATGGCATTGCACAATGGAAGGATAAGTAGTTGACTCACTCTAACTCTAGGATTCATTCTAAGGATGAGATCTGACACCATTGACACATATTCCCTTCATTCATACCCTAGTGTTCTAGGTCACAACCTCGTCCAGTATATAAGAGAAAGGAAAACTACAAAAGCCAAGCAAAAAAAATCAAGAAAATATATCTTGTAAATCAAGGCATATTAATCATTTCTTCTTTCTTTCTTGGAGAAGATGTATTTAAAATTTATTTTGGTAAATAAACTTTTTTTGCATATGGGATATTTGATTGATAGAGATTTCTTTCTTTCTAAACGTCTTCCATCAATTTTCAACTTCGTTGTAGAAATGAAATTCTTTAATCAAGCCTTAGAAATTTACATCAAGTTCAAATTTTGATTTCTTCCAATTTTTTCATTTGGCTTCCTTTTTCTTCTTCCTTAGCTATCTAAAAAAAGTAATATATACATATACATACATATATATATATATATATATATATATATATATATATATATATATATATATATATATATATATATATATATATATATATATATATATATATATATATATATAATATTTGCATATTCTCCCCCAAAACTAATAAAACTTATTCAAATGGAGATGAAATCAAGTAGTGCCACATCAACCACCATCACCACCCTCATTATGGCCCCACCTCCACCATCTCACGGCCACCATCACCACCACTACAACCATTACAGCACCACCATTATTACCATTGTTGTCACCTTCACTACATTGTCACCAACATCATCACTAGTATCATGCGACCACCATCGTAGTCACAGTTTCCACGTCACCACCATCACTACCGCTACTATCATGCTATGATCATCATTGTCACCTTTGTAACCATAACACATGCCTTTGTCGCCACCATACCTCATGAACACTAAAACACCATCACTAACATCAACAATGTCATCACTGCCACCGCCACCTACCACCATCATTGCACCAACATTACTTCAACGCCACCAATATCACAACAAATTGAGGAAGATAAAAAGAAAGAAGAGAAAAGTTTCAATTTTGAATAATTAAATATGTTGCTGTTTTCTATAGAGAAATGAATAGTAAAACAAAATGAAATATGGAAATAAAATCATAATTTTTTTCTCCAAAAATATACATGCCTAAAAAGCTTTAAATAAAAGTTCCATGTTTTCTAAGGTTATCAGGCGTGCACCAAGTACTTACAGGATGGATACTTTCTTACAACATATGAAGTGACTTGATTTATGCATAGAAAAAGATACAGAAACAAAAGGCATACCCATATCGAAGATCAAGTTTATGTAAAACCTCAGGCTGTTCACCGTTTATAGGTTCAGCAGACTCCATGTAAACAATATCACGTGGGGAAACTTCTACCTTTGCATCTCCTCCATCTTGTGTCTCCACCCTGATATATCAGGACATTAAATGAGACTAAGACCTTCAACCATATACCAAATGACACCCAAATTACTCATTACATTCTCAAGATGAGCACATGATGTTCGTATATCTGATATAAAAGCTTCTTGGTGCCACTTTCGAGCATGGGAAACTAAGTTTATGCATCTTTGAGTAACTTAGGAGTTTAACAAAGATGACAAATAACATTATAAAAGTTGTGCAAATTTATTCCTATATCTTCATGTTGTATTCATGATCTTATATCTATTGCTTCAATTAAGCCACATTGACAACTTTTTAGACTAGGTTCCTGAGAAACTAGTGGATAAGGTACTTCAATATTTCACTGTTGGCAAGTCAAAGAACATTCTTCTAGATGAACTATGTGATGGAATGTGCAGAAGCAACATGAGATGTCATCATTTTTTTCAAAATACTCTCTTGTCAAATGCCTACTCACTACAAGGGCTCAAGCAAATCCAGTGCCATAATTTTACCAGGTTTTATATCCATCCAATTTCCTTTGCATCTAGAAGTAAAATTCTTCATACAATCATACTGAACTTTTTCTAATGTCTGTTGATGTTTTATATACCTATCCAATATCAAATGTTCATATGCTTCTTAAAAATGTTTACTTGATAAAAAAAATGAAAGGTATTATAGCTTTGAATTACCAATATAGACTTGAAGGTTTGTCTGGTCTCCAATTGATCGAACGCTTTCCTCTGCGAACGCTATTGAATGCAATAGGAATATCTTCAGCCAAAGGCAAGTCACATATTTCTCTGACAAACTTCCCAGTTGTTGTCCACAATTCAACTTTCTTTGGGAATCTTCCACAGGGTACAATGTAGGAGTACGGTCGATGAATAGAAGTAACCAATATGTACTTGTCATCTGGTGAAGGATCAATAGATGTATATACAGCAGGTGGCCCAACAGTCTTCATTGTCCCATCCAAAGATACCAGTACTAGCTGTGATGTGGAATAGTAGTCAAATAAATCTTCATCATATTCGTCCTTCAGTAGATCCTGGAAGGTCCTAAGTTGAACAACATTTTTCTGCTCATTTGATTGAACTTTTGGGCCAGATGGGACCAATGGTTTCTTTGGAGGGGCTCCACGAGAAATAGGGATAGTGCAGACTAACAACATGGAATCGTTCACCCAGACAAAACTACAAGATCACAGGTGGCAAAGTATTAAATCACTGGTGATGCAAAATTTAGCAGAAAGAAAAAAAAAAAACTGGCCCTTACTTGTCAAAAACTGCGTTCAAGAATATATCAGGCGATTGGAACAGTGGTCTAGCTTTTCCAGATTCTACATCTGCAACCCAAACTCTAAGCTTGCTACTATCGTTGTCCTCCTAAATTGAAAATATTGAGGAGTCATTGGACGGATGTGAAACAACAAACTGCATCGCTATAATAAAAAGCACCTGCAGGTTTACTTCATCAACTCGAATGCTGAATGATAAATGCCGACCATCTCGTGACCTAAAGTAAGTAGAATCAGAAAATGGATATGTTAGAAAGTCAGCTAAGTGACTTATTGTTGCATCCAAAATGTTGTTTCTTAGACAATTAACAGGAATTCAAAACTCAAAAATTAGGAACAAAATAAATAATTCATGTTGCCAATCCAGATAAAAAACAATAAGTTCATTCACTGCTTTTATATTATATCCATAAATTTCGTCAATCAACATCAAGAAGGATAAGAAAATTACTAAGCTTTCAGATGCAAAGAGCCTTTTGGTGAAAAAAGAAATTACCAGCTAACAAAATTAATCTTAGCTCCATCAGGGAATCCGTGCACTTCTTGTTCAGGTCCTAGCTTACCATCATCAGTTAAGGAATGAATTCCAATCCCCGTATAGAAGGACCTAAGAGACATACCACATCATAACTTACAAACATGGCAGAATTAAAATCAAATTCAAATTTGCTACAACTTGTGCACTGGACTCGAATACCGGAATGAAACAAGGAACCCATCCATTACTCACATTCGACTCCGGGCATTATAGTTACCATCAATTCGTATACCAGCAAGCTTTTCCTCAGGGCGAGCAAGCTCAGAAAGCGGTGGCAGAGATCTCCGTTTCAGAAAGAGTATCTTATCCCTGTGTGGTGAAAATGACAATACAGGGAGGGGTGGTGCATCAACAATATCTCGAATTTCCTTTGGAGGAAACCTATACCCCCCAAGTGACAAACTTTCTGCATCATATGAACCAAAATATTTTAAGAATAAGTGAACTTTGTTCTCACACAAAGGAGGACAACAATTTACAATGTCCAAACTATTTGGGATGAACTACATGGTTGGAATCTCCTCAAAACAAAGAAGAATTAGCAAGTCAATAGTATAATCATGTTCCCAGCAAGATCATTGGAATCTAAAAGACTATAGAATGACTCAGCAAATTCCAAGCATCTTTGAAAAAAGATCAAAAGTATAGTAATTCACGACTTAAGAACTCGAGACAATATCAACCAACTGTGAAACCGCAATAACCACCAAAATAGATTGCCCATTTAAAATGGTATTACGCATGTAAGAAGGAACCTGCCACTAACATGATCCAAAGCAATAAGGGATAGTAAAACAATAGCACTACTTCAGTCCACAGCAGTTTATCTCGATAGCAATATCTCCCAAAACAGAAAAAACAGAATAAAGAAATTGATATCAACAGCAACTGCTGCCCAAATCACAAACTAACAGAAAAGAAAGCCATGCGTTCTCCTGAACAGGATTGTAAACAAAGCATATCCCTAAGATAACTGAAGGGCAAGGGAAATTTGCCTCGATGCAGCCACTACCACCAGCAACCGACTTTTCATCGATTCAAAATGGCATGTCAATCAAGCAAGCACGAAACCAGCACTTGCGAAAACAAAACCCGGGATCCGCTCCAAATTTTAATGTAAGTTACGGATTCAGGGACATCAACCGGATTATCTGAAGAAGAGAAAATTCAATCTTGTCATATCTAGCCAAAGCAAATTAGACGATCGGGCAAGAAACCTGCAATCCCAAGACCAAGAATCCAAGCCAAAAATCCATTTTTTATATATGTAGAGATGAACAACGAATCACTGAATATAACGACTTTTCTATGAGTGACCATCTTCTTGAAGCCTCTAGCAAAAGGAAAACCTAACCAGAAAACCACGCTAAAAACCCAAAAGGTGCGATCTTTCCTGGGTCAGCTCTTGAGGCGATCCAAAAGCAGTAAAGATGACAATTTTTTGCGCGCACCTTCATCTTCTAGGGGCAGAGAAGTGGGGGCCGGAGATCCGTTCGGGTCCGCGACGCCACTCTCGGCAGCGGATGCGAAGGGGACCAGCCTGGCGAGCCGGGAGGGGGCGGAGGAAGCCGCGTGGGACCTCATGTGCCTCACGCGACGGAATCGAAGCGAATTAGGGACACGCAGAGGAGGAGGGCAGAAGCGGCCGCCACCGTGGGGGAGGGAGCCGAGAGGAGGAGGAGGAAGAGGGGGGCACAGCGTGGGATAGATGAGAGAGAAGCGGCAGTAGACTTTGTGAAGGAACATTTTATTGCGAGATGGGGTTCGGAGGGACACCCAAAATGTCGACACTATTCTACAGTTTCACTGCTTTATTGGTATATCCCCACTGCCGATTTGCCAGTGCTGCTTTGGTACGTTCCTCTGTGGCCCACATGGGAGCCAATGAGCTATGAGCCGATGCTTTCTCCCAAAAGAATAAAAAGGGGAAAGAAAGTGCTTTATTTTCTGAATTATTCTGATTCGTTTTCGCTCCTAAAAATATCTCCCTGTCCTTTTAACAACGTTGACACGTGGCATCCACTTAAAGGTCAAATTTTTTCTTTTATTCAAAATAAAATATCAAAAATTATTATATCAAATGATGAAAAAATAAAATCCGTCTTCTATAAATAGGATTGTGCACAAACGGAGATAAAAATTAATGAAATTTTTAATTTTCTTCATAGATATAAAATAACAAATGTAAAATCTAAGCAATAATTAGGCATCATTGACACCAATGGAAATAATAATAATAATCCAGAGGAATATTTTAGAATCATAAAATACTCTTTTATTAATTTATTACAAGAGGTTATATTAAAATTATCTCTTTTCATTGTATCAAAAATTTCATTTGTCCTCCATCTTTGCATGGATCATCTGTAGAGTGAACGTTCGAGCCTCCCTCGACCACTAAGGGAGTGTTTGAATCTTCGACGTACAGAACGACACAGATATTTAGGAGAGTCTTATCCATGTGTTACCATCCCATTCGTCACAGGAGGATAAGGAAGATCTATCCTCATCGAAGCTCCATCAAATCCAATCCCTGCCATTGCACTTCACGAGGACAAGCCATGACAACGACGCTGGCTGGTGTGGGCATCTCCACCTCTAGGGTTTGTCTCTGTGAAGACCGACCGCCGCCGAGTGAGCTCCCGCCAGGTCGTGCTCGTCGCAAGCGCCCGCCCACCATATCGGAGAAGGTGGCGGGAAGCATCAGGAACGCGGAGGAGACGTGCGTGGAGGACGCTGCGAGCGGAGAGTGCGCCGCAGCGTGGGATGAGGTTGAGGAGTTGACCGCCGCGGTCAGCCACCCCCGGGACAATCTCATGGCCGATGATCCCCTCGAACGACTGCAAGGACGACAGCCCAGAGGCCGAGGAGTGCCGCACCTTCGAGGCCTAAGAAGACTTCCAGACGAAGCAGCAATCATCCATAGTGTCGGAAAGAGGTGACTACTGTTCTCTAATTCAGAATTCTTCATCATCTTATGCTGTAGTCTAAGAAAATTGCTACTTGTATTCAGTAAATAAAGATATTTATAGAACATTGGATCGGATCGATTTTTGGGTGAGGATTTAGATTCAACTCAGACATTGATGTCCAAAAAGATGTAACACACGACACACAGTATCAGTAAGCAGCAACAGAGATCAACCAGGATTCATGCTGGCTAAAAGATGAGCAATAATTCCATAATATTAGCACCAAAAATGTCATCTAAACATCTGATACAATCATATAGGAAGGCAGTGTTATGGTACGGTCAAAAGGATTAATCTAGATTTGGTTCGACGAGCAGAAACGGCAAGCGATGGAAAGGCTGATGAGTTAGAACGGGAGCATGTTGTCAGTCGCCACGATCACTCGCTCGGAGTAGGGAAGCTGCCATGGCCGGAGGAGATGAGCAGGAATCTCCGGTCTTCCCATTGCCATCCCACCAATCTCCTCTGTGATTCCAAGCACTGGGGTCAGCGACTGCAGCCTCTGCGTCAATTCATGCAGTTGAGCTCGCAGGATGGCGTTCTCAACCTCCACCGTCGTGTATTGCCGCCTTTGCAGAGTGATCTGCATCTCGATCTGGCCATTTTGGGTCTTGAGCTGCGCTGCTTGGTTCGTCAGATCATCCAATTGTTGTTGCTTCCTCATCCGGGACCTCCGCGCCGACTCCCGGTTGGAGATCATCCTCTTTCGCTTCCTTTCGTCAATGGCAGGCTGTGCGTCAACTTCAGATGCCGAAGGTCGGTAGATTGCAAAGGAAGGCATACTCTTACTGCAGGGGGAATGCATTCCACGCTAGTCGATCATAAATTGGAACGAGAGAGTCCTTCCTCGAAAGGACTGGCTCAGGAAACGAGATTTAGGTTATGAGAAGACGTAGAACCAGTAGAGGAATGCGCCGAGGAGGAGTGGAGGAAGCAGATGCGGGCGAGTAGCGAGATTCATACTCTAAAAGATGGTTTTATCGGTGAACATTGAGTTTACGAACAAAATCTTTCTAAAAGATCAGAAGCCAAAATCCAATGAATGAATTCCTCGATCGGAGAGAGCAAGAAGAAGCGATCTCAAAGCTAAAGACTACGCGATCTTACATGCTCCAAACAAGCGATTCACCTACGGAGGCGGATCCCAAGATCCGATTTTGGGATTCGAGGGTTGAAGAAAACAACCGAGAAGCCAAAACTACCAGCAAAAGATCAGATTTTGAAGCAGGATTGCTGCTCAAACAAGGATTCCACCTTATATTAGCCAGGAAAAGGTCAGAATAAGGCGACAAAATACAGAGAAATGAACCAAACTTCCTCCAATATTAGGAAAGGAACAAGAAATACTTAGCTGGAAAGAGGAGAAAGATCAAATCTCCAATAGAGCAACCGAATGAAGGAAAGAAGGGTAGAGATATCCTGCAATAAACTATTTATAGCAGAGGAGAAGGCTGTTTCCAATGTACTTGACATAGAACAGCTCGATATCTGTTCTATAATTATCTCATTGCTTGGTTACATGACTTGGTATGAATTGATACGTATACTTCACTGTTCCTCGAGCAAATTAGTAATAGAATTCGACACAATAAAATTTTCCATTCTTTTGGATCATTGCCCTCCTTATCCTCTAAAGAAACCATGAATTTGATTTCTTCGATGCCAATGATTAAAAGCCTTCCCTACTTTAAGGCCAGAAGTTAGTATGCTCTAATGATAGAAACACAGTAGAAACAATCGACAAAAGAATTGGCCTCTAGATTTCCTGTGCTTGGTACCTCTCAGCTGGCAATTCTATATCATCAGGCCTCCGAATAAATCACGAAAAAAACAAAAATTATCACATAAATCAAAGTCAGGAAGTAGATTGACGATCCTTCAGATGGTTTACGGGTTCATGCATTTGTTGACACAGTATCTAAATATAAAAGGAAAAAAGAAATCTAAACACAGCCATGCTTGCCTATCCATTTACTAGTTCTTGGCGGGCCGCACTCGTTTTTTTTAATTATATGGATAAATTATAAATTTGATTAATCAATTATATTATTAATAAATATATTTTCTAACGGATAATATAATTTTTACAAAGTAAATTTAAATTTTATTTTTATATGTGAACCATAAAATATAAATATTATAATTTTATCTATATGTCTAAAATTAAAATAAAAATAAAAATTAAATTATTACTTACCTTTTGGGGAGAGTTCATTTCTCCCATATAAAGGGGCTTCCTTCCCTCGTTCTGCACCTGGTGAAGGATTGAAGAAAAGTTTGCTTAAATGTTTGTGTCTCTGAAGCTATAGCAGTGAAATATGTTTCCATCTCACTATCTATGAGTGCCTCAATCTATATGACTATATACTTGCTTTTAATGCCACCATCCATGGCAGTGAAATCTGAAACTATGCATTCTGTCATGCTAATAATCTGAGAGCAGGACAAGAACACCATACTTGTTAATGGTAATCAGTTTCAATTTTCATGGCTTGTCACTAGACATAGTGTTAATGCATCCTGAAGCCTAACCCTAAAAACACTTCTTCTTCTCTAGCAGGGGAGATCAGAATCGACCTTGGACAAATTGAATTGACCCTGAAAATTCTGTTCTTGATACAAATTTTGACTCTAGAAGAGTATTTCCTTGTGGAAGTTCTCAGTGTGTTCCTCTCTCATTTGCATCAGAAGTCTTCAATGTTTCAGGCAAACTGCTCTACATCATGCAATTGCATGGTAGGCAGGCAATGTTAATGTGAGTGATGATAATGTACTTTCTCACAGAACACTCCCCTTGGCTAATTTTATTTAGCTGTATCATTAAAATGGAAGGCGATTTTTTTTTTATCTGATCTCCAAGAGGAAAAAGACAGTACTGAAGATTAATGTTTTCTTCCTTGTATTAAAGACCTGTGAAGCAATAGACTAGGAGGTGGTGGTGGTGAAAGATAATGACAAGTTGTTGAAGAATGTTAGTATCTTCCAAAATAGCATATGCCTGACTGCTTGATGTGATTATGCTAGATTTGTGTGACATGGTATCTGAACTGTTTATGCTTCCAACACAACTAGATCAGATTCAGCATAGAACAAAGCTAGCAGGTCCTTTTAATGATTGTTTAAAGGCAGATGTTTGATGAACTTTAGGATCAGACATGAAAAGAAAACAAAGGTATCAGATGCTGCAACAAGATTTGCTAAGGGCCAACTTGTTCTTCTCATGGGTGCCAGTGGTCTTAGCTTCTGTTTTGCTATCATGAATTGAGAGAATAGTTTGCTTTTGAGGATCTGAAGAGGAGTTTGATGGTGAATCCATGAAAATATCTACATAATATTCTCTCAGAAAAGTACAGTATGAGGAAATGCATGGATCAGATATAGATATGCATGTAAAGATTCTGCATTTCTTAACTTTTCATATGTGCCAAAAGATTAATATGCATGGCCTTCTTCCCCTGTCTTTCCACATTCTTGATGTTGTTTATGTTTGTTGTTCTCATTGAAACATAGTGTTTTGTTGTCAATCGAAATATTGTAATCTGCATTCTTTATTTGTAGCTTAAATCTGCGGAATGGATTCAAGGGATCACATCATCCAAATAGTTGATTAATGTGGAATTCAGAAAAGATTTGTTGGTGGAAACAGATCTTTCTATCTGTACAAAAGGATGAAATAGAACCACTGTCATTCAGAATTTGTTCCACTCACCAAAATATATTTTACTAATATCTCTCTAAAGTTCAAAATTATGGAAGGCAATTGAAAAATACATTTGGAAGACCTTTTTAATCTTTACTCCTTCCATTCAATCATTATCAAAGTTGAATTTAGTGAAATGGTAATAACTACAGAGATAGTAAAGTAAAAAAGAAAAAGTTAGATAAGCACTCCAAGAAACTATCTTTATGATGACTCAAATACGTGATTAGTGTAGTAGGTTTATCACATCTAAATAGCCTTCCATATCAATATATTGGTACTAATTGATCAGTTTTAAATCCACAATGAAAGCATGACTGTATTTTCTTTGCCTTCTACCTACCTTCATCACATACTTGATGGCTTCTCATGGCTAACATCATGCTCCTTATGACTGCTATTACAATCCTCTTAGCCACCAGAAAAACTGAGGGTGCTCAAGTTCCTGCCATGTTCGTGTTTGGTGATTCAATGGTAGATCCTGGAAATAACAATGATCTTTTAACCGTGGCAAAGGCTAATTACTATCCTAACGGTATCGATTTTGCGATCGGAACCACAGGACGATACTGCAATGGAGGCACTGTGGTGGATCATTTAGGTAAGATTCCACATGAGCATGCTATTACAGCATTGATTAAGCTAGCTTCAAAGTTCAACATGAATGTCTCTGTTTCATTGAGATGTTTATGGTTCACTTTTGGTTTTACTCTCTGGATAAGAACTTGATTTTTTTTGTTTTTTTGTTTTAAATTTTATGCATAAAGTTTGGTCTTCTCAAATGCCAGTAATTTATTTTTGTTGATTCTTCCTTTAAATTTGGATGTAGGCAATCTTTTAGGGCTTCCTTTGATCCCTCCATTCAACAGTCCTACCACCACTGGATCCAACATTCTTAGAGGAGTGAACTATGGATCTGCTGCCTCTGGAATCCTTTGGGACACAGGATTAATATATGTCAGAACCAACATCACTCTCTCTCTTTCTCTCTGTGTTTAGCTTCCATTTGACAGACTACTACTTGTGTCTTCTCAGGGAGATGTCTTCACATTGGATGAACAAATCCAAAACTTGAAGATAACACTCCAACAACTGCACCTGCTTCTGGGGAATGGGACTGCAGATTTCCTAGCCAGATCTCTCTTCTTCGTTGGCATGGGAGCTAATGACTACATCAACAACTACTTGCATCCTCTACCTCGGAAGTCCAGGACGTACACCCCGGTTGCCTTTACCCAGTTACTCATACACGAGTACAGAAGGCAGCTTGAGGTCATCTCCCCACCTCCTTGTTTCAATGAACATTTCTAGCTCAAACAAATGGATTGCTCATGTGTGGATCGCCTCAGGATCTACATGACTTGGGTGCAAGAAAAATTCTCGTCGCTGGAGTTCCACCACTCGGTTGTACTCCAAACCAGATAGGCGGCTCCAATGACAGCAGAGGAGAGTGCATCAGATCGAGCAATACACTGGCGGTGCAGTTCAATTCCCAGGTTAAACTGTTGGTCCATCAGCTGAACACAACACTTCCGGGATCCTCTTTACTCTTCTGGGACACCTACAGCCTCATCCACAACATCATTGACAATTACTTACTCTATGGTGATCCTCTATTACTCTACTTATCCACTTCGTTTCTTCTTCTTCGTCCTGTGAGCTTTGCTTGCTGGCTCAGTGATGATTCATGGGTGATTGCAGGGTTCAAGTACCCGAACAAGGCTTGTTGTGGTGTAGGTCGATCGAAGGGGCAAGTGATGTGCCTGCCATTGTTGCCTTTGGAGTGCCGTAATCGATCAGAGTACATATTTTGGGATCCATATCATGCTACCGACGCACTGAACGCCATTGCAGCCAAAGATGCATACCAAGGAACCTTGCATCTCACTTTTCCTATCAATGTGGAACAGCTTGTTCGGAGCTAAGCTGAAACTTACAGTTTCGATCTTCTCCGACACCAATATATTATATTATATTATATATATAATATAATATTGTCAAAATAAAAGAAAATCCAATGCGTTGCTATATGATCATAAATTAAGCACAATCGGTACATTACGAATCCTTACGTGCCAACCCCAAAATGCACCTCCATGAAATGACCGGAGTGCCATACCCCGTGCCCAGGTGGCGGCGGCGCTCCCTACCAGCCACGCACGATCCCGGAGCACTTCGCCTTGACCCAGCCGTAGCCCTTGCGCAGCGACGCCTTCACCTTCCCCTCCACCGAGTACGCCTTGTAGCTCGCCACCCGCCTCCGCCGCTCCGCGTCCGGGTCGCCGAAGCACCAAACCGCTGGCACGGCACGGCCGGCCTGGGACACGCTCCGGTAGCGGCGCTCGAAGTCCGCGGCTGCGGCGCCGGTGGCTTTTGGGCTGCTGTTCCGGGTGTCGGAGCACCAGAGCTCGCTCTGGTGGGCACGGTCTGCGTTGGCCATTTCATCAACGGAAGGAAGGGGGAGGAGGGTTGTGAGTCTCTCTATATCACTGAGCTGGATAGAGATGAAAGGGGAGTGTGGGAATGTGAATACCTCTGTCATTGAACTGCGTGTGGAGAGAGAGAGAGAGAGAGAGAGAGAGAGAGAGAGAGGACATAGGAAGAAGAGATTTGAGCTGTAAAGTGGGAGACAGGCACTGCAAATCTCACGCTGCATGGGGAGTTGGCGATGGTGAACGTACACAACACCCCCACAGAGTCGAGTATGATAAGATTAGATGGCTGCAGAGAAACATGCGCAAGTGCATATTTATCGAGTTAATATAGGCAGAGATCCAAGAAAGCAGAATACAAGAACAATAGATCAATCATGCGTCAGATGGGGTTCACTCCTCTAAATTCTTTTTAGTGATTTTAAGAGTTTCTTAGATTTTTGCCTTTATCTAAGAAATGACCCTTTCCACAAAATATTATTATTTCTTCATTCCTTTATTCAAGAAATCACCTCGAGATAAAATCTATTTAACATACATATATCATCATAAAAATATTATTTGTTTATTATGAATTATGCTTCGATCTTATTTGTTTATATTTTTTCCGATACCAATCGATATGTTAAAGATCATCTTACCGATGTTTTAGGTATGATTTGATTATATTTTATTTCTCTATCAATGCTCATCAAATCCAACAGGACTAAGCCGATGGGTTCGAATTGGGATCGCCTAACACGTTTTTTGCGTGTAAATAACGATAAAGGAAAGATATAGTGATAGTTGTTCTTTGCCATTCCCGTGTGCGACCCGCCTTCCTTGTTCACGTCCAAATCAGCTCCTCCTTTCATAACATTGGGTTCGTTTTCCACCCACAGATATTAAGTCCTCTGGCCAATTGTCGCGGGATCCTAATCAAAAGGATTACGTGGCGTAGAATGGTCGGGCGGATAGTCGTCGTGATGCAATACTCGGCACACGCAATCATGGCAACTGCGATGGTGCAAATTTTGGACTCACCTGTTCGGGTGATTGCAGTGGATCCGACATAGGACCTGGCGACGCATCTTGTCCGTTGAAATATGCCGACTGGACGCGCAGCGGCCGTCGCGATGCAGTTCGACGGTCGAGATCGCTCTCAGATTCATTATTACTTGATCCCGTCTATTTCTAGCACTATATCAACAACTCGTTCGGAAACAGCGGTCCGGAGGTGGCAGATGCGAGAACAGCAGGTGGAGAAAGGCTTCCGTCAATGGCGTCGTCCGTTGCGCCTGTGAGCCAGTCGAAACCCTAGTTCGTTTTCGAGGCTCCTCTGTCGCAAGGATCTCTGTCGACTCGATTGCAGCCTCCCAGGAGCTTCCGTCGCGCCCATGCGACTCTGGATATCCACCACGCCCCTCTCGAGAGAGGAAACCCTAGTTCTTGATCTGAACCCCCGCCTCTCTCGACCTGTCGTCCGCTTGAATTCCCGCGATGACGGCCGAGTCCCATAGCCCGACCACCAGAGGCCTCCTCTGTCACGCCGCTGCCGGTGCTTCCGCTGGTAGTCTCAGATCTTTGATTCTTTTCCTTCCTATCGTGTTCTTGGATATTTGATACGGTAAAATCTGGGCGTTGTTGGATTAAACGGGTGGAATTTGGATCTTCTATTGGATAGGTGCAATTGCGGCTACTTTCGTTTGCCCACTGGATGTGATCAAGACCAGATTCCAGGTCCATGGATTGCCCAAAATTTGTAGCAATGGTGTGAAAGGTATGGATTTTTCCTTGATGGACCATTAAAGATTTCCGACATGCAGATAGCTTCTAAATGCCTATGCGTTTGTGCCGTGTAAATTTGCAAGTGTTCCACAATCTTGGCATCAAAAGTTCCTAAAGTAAAAGTGCGGAGGAGCATGGCTGGTACCGTCAGAATGATAGAAAGATGAATAGAATCAAGAAAAAAGCTTGACAGAGCCATGTAAGTAAAAGGATGTGTACGGTCAGAAAAGAAAACAAAAGAGAGAGGAATGGTGTAGAATGGAAAGGTCTGGCTAAAAATGAAGAGACGTGTTGTTGATATATAGAGATATGGAATGCATGGAAAGACTTAATAATACGTTACTACATATAGTGAATATATAGGGGGAAGTGGGTTTTGAAAGTTCTTAGGTGAAGAAATCCAATTCATAAGTGATGAAAGGATAAGATTATCAGATGAGAATAGAGAACTATTATTGCATGATTGCTTGTCCACTTATCCATCGTTATGTTTCTCTCAAAACTGTGTAACACATTTAATGCTTTTCTGGGACAAATCTACATACTTCCTGTATTGTTTGTCATAGTTGAGGTTTGTAATATTTAACTTCAATGCATAATTTGGAATACTATAGTCTATCGATAGCTTAAGTTTGAGCTCAAGCGACATATAATGCAACTGTGATGTTTCCCTCTGGTTGTGAAACTTGGATGATTTTTGTATCTAACTTTGTCAGCAGCATAAATGTCTTCAGAGAACCCTACTTGGCATAACATGGAATTTCTAATCATGTCACATCATGTTCTTATTGGGAGAAACTAATTTTCTTACTGAATGTTTTTGCTTGATGCAAATAGAACATTTAACAAAACCTCCTCAATGAGGTCAAATGTCCATTGTTTATTGGAGCAGCATGTAACTTAGCTTTGCTGCATGCGTTTTTTTTTTTATTATGACTATTTGAGCTATCTAAGTGATGTCGGAGCATACATAATAGCGCCACATCAACCAATCTGCTGATAATATCATGTATTTAGTTTGCATCACATGGTGATAATGGAAGTTATCTTACTCTTTGTGGATAATCTTGTCAGGTTGTGTTCCTTGATCGTGGGATTTGGAATAGAATTTTTAAACCTCTGGAGCTGTGTGTGATTTAATCACTATACAATGTCTCAAGCATGAATGTACCAGGATATTAGGATTTAGAAACACATAACTTTCTACAGTTTTTAATTGATTGTGATCAATATTTTTAGTTGATATATCCAAGAGGCAGAAATAGTATATTCTTCCATTAGTTTTTAAAAATAATTCTTGTATTTATCCATTAGTTTTCAAAAATAATTCTTGTATTGATACTATTAGCAGGTAGTGTCATAATTGGAAGCCTTGAACAAATATTAAAAAAGGAAGGTGTGCGTGGCATGTATCGTGGTTTGTCACCAACTGTTTTGGCATTACTCCCTAACTGGGCAGTAAGTTTCTACCTGTCTTTTCACCAAGATGAAATGTGTTTTGCAATAAGCTATTTTATCTTATAAAAATTGTGGACTTCAAGTACCTAAAAATGCATGAAAGTATTAAAAAATTGCCTAGTGTTACTCTATTATTTATGAGCAATAATTTTGCTGTCATATTTCACACTTTGATAAAGGTATTATCTGTGTGTTGTGAAGCTGCACATGAAAAATGTATCACTTTTTCATATATTGTTAGAAGCTATGTGAGGTAGTCTCTTTCATGAAAATAATAAGTCAGTCACTTTTGGAAATTGACTGCAAAAATATTTCATGCATGTATTATATGCAGTTGGTTAACGTTTTTTTGTGGAAATGACAATTAGGTCCATATGCTGAATTAAAATATTAAAATTTGGGATATTATTATTTGTAAAAAAATTGTGATTGGGGTATAGATAAGGATCTTGGTTGACTTGTTTGGTGAATTCAAATTAGGAATTGTGGCTTTGCCAATGTAAACAAAAATTAGAGTACTACAATTAAAATATCAATAAATTAAAAATAACTCTTATTATTCCTGTCCCTTTTTCACCGATAGCTATTAATTAGTGCAGCTAACATGTGTCTCCCTCTCCATTCTTCATTATCAACTAATGGCTATGCACAAGTAAATACTATTATACTGTTGAAAACTCAACCATCAGAGTTCCTTCTCATCAAGCAGAAAGAGAATCAGTCATGAAATGCTGATCTGACATAGTCCATGTTGGGATTAATTATTGACCTAATCTAGATTGGCCAATTTGTTTCGTTAGAGGAGCTAAATTATTCGTATCTTATAATGCAAGAATTTTTTAAAAAAATCAACCCCTCAATATTGGGCTAGTGTAGATTGGAATAAAATTGCATAAAAATATGTCAACTCTTTTTTCTTGTAGTAATATGAATTGAAAGGTTGGACTAGTGTAGATTGGAAGCCCATTATGCAACAACAAGAGCTATTTAAAGCAAGGTTCCGAGGCGAACCACAAGTTTGATCATTGTGAACCACAAGTTTCCAAGGCAACTCCTAAGGCAAGTATAATTGTGGCATGTATTGGTGCAGAGATTGGGGAATATCAAAACGTTTAGTTTCGTCACCGATCTGTTGCTATGTATTTTAAGATTGATTACCGTACTACTGCTCGGAGAAGAATGACCAACTATAGCCGTACTGTTGTTGGTCAAAGATTGTCCATAACATGATGATTGGGAATACGACGAGCTTCGCTCTGTGTCTACGTCGTGTAAGCTTTGTCGCATTTGCTCGAAATCATCCACTGCCTTCCTCTTCCCCTTTCGTGTATAAACTAGATCGGTATCTCATCGAACTGCATGATCTGAATCTTGGGTGGGATGAATAAAATACTACTCCTCGACTCCTCGACACCGTCGCCATCATCGATCGATGCACTATTGTCCACGTCGTTGCCATGTCTCAAGACTGAGCAGGTTGCTGAATGCAATTGAGAAGATGTCTCGTCTCTCGACTCGATTCTTTCTAATGGTGCGGCTGATGCTACCACCTTCCCCTTTACCTTTTCCTTTGCACACTGGGCAGATGACTGTGATGATTGAGTGTCTCTAGTTCCTCGAGTAGTCTGACTTCATATTGTCCAACTCCTTCCATCACATTATGATTGAGTGCAATCTTCCTCCTCATTAAGTAGAGGATCTTCTTGATTCTCCATTGTTTTGACCCACTCTAACAATAGTTACGAATCTTTGTTGTAGTATTGTTGGTCAATGGGATCAATCTTTGGTTCCTCTGGCTCCTTGTCCAGTTTGACACATCGCAACCTTAGTCGCATGCTGTAGTAGACATATATAAGTTTCTCCAATCATTTTTACGATGGTCTGTTGTGGATCTTCGTGTGAATCAATGCGAATGTTGACCAGTTACGTTCACAATCACTTGATGTTGTCATCTACGAAAGTACAAATTGTAGCTTTGTGGAGTTCAAGAGAGTGCAAATGAGAAAGGAGAAATATCTGAGTGAGAAAGTGATTGAGAGAGTATATGAGTTAGAGAGAGTGAAAAGGGTAGAATGAGGAGGTAGAAAGGGTTTAAAAGCCCTTAGATTTGGTTCAAACGGTCAAATGGATCGTTTGAATTCAACAAATCCTAGCCATTGATCGGTATCAATCGAAATCCGACGTTACTAATCGGTACAGGTCAGTAACGGTCAGATTGTGATCGTATTGATTGGTACAGACCACGTATCGAGTAATACAGGGTCCCCTGTTATGGACCACCTGATTTAAGGTGGTTTGCATGTCGGTCCCCTATCGGACTGGTATGTACCACCCAGTATAGGTTGGCATGGAGAACCATGATTTAAAGTTTTGTTTGTAACTTTGTAACATTCTAAGATATTGATGTGTACTTGGGACACCCTTTTTTCCCGCCTATGTAGGTTTCGTGTCAATTTCCAGCACCCTTCAAGATGAATTCTGTCATTATTACTCAACAATTGTAGTATGATGGCGGGTTATAAAGTATAAACTTCTATAAATGGTTGTTTAGTGTGAACATGAACGTTGCTGACCAACAAAATTGGAATTTGGATCTGAAGTTACTCTCTGTCTGAAATATTTTGGATCTTAGAATTTGTGGAATTCCTATTCTTATAAATATAGTCTGGATATCTCAGCATTTGATGTCAAGCCGAAGCTTTGCATGAGGAAATGTCATCAACAACATGTAAGTGATCAAGAAAAATAATTCAGACTTGAAAAATTATTGTTTGGGTTTCACCATGGTCTGCGTATAGTATACCCATTTGGTTCTGATAAATCAGTTTATAAGTCTTCTCCCACTTCTGAGATGGTACAAAACTGGGAGTACTATAGTCTTTCCTATTTAAAGGCTCGATGTCCTCATCAAGTACTAACATAACACAACAGGGTCTAGAATTAAATCCGAGCATGGTGCTTGTGAGGCCATCCTGACTCTAGGTCATGATGCGTCTCTATCTTATTCACAAGTAAAAAATTTTATTCAGAAATCTTATCATGCTTGATGCTAGGTCGACTTTGATATTTATCAGAGCTCGACTCAATGGAATAATTGACCAATTAACTTGATAGGCCTAGAACCATGTGACCCAAGATGCTTAAACATATTTAACCTGTAACTTAACACTTCTCACTTCCGATGTTAGACTAAACTGGGGGTACAGGCTAAGATCAGATTCTATTAGATATTAAATTACAAAGGCTTAGAGAAGAAATGAAATTAAATATTTTCAACACTATCTCTTTCTACCATCTTTCATGGTCCACATGATAATGGTTGCATGTCCATTCCTTTCTATGGTTGAAATGTTATTTTTATCTAAAGTTATAAATTTGTCATAGTAATTTTTTTTCTACACTTCCATCCAGGTTTACTTCACAGTCTATGAACAATTGAAAAGTTTTCTTTCTTCAAATGGTTAGTAGATTTATGGCGTGTTCTCCGTAATTTATGTCCTTCCATGTACAAGGTTAATGTTTGATTTCAAATTGTCTTTAATGCTTTGTTTAATTTGTTACTTCGTTAGATGGAAACCACCAACTATCTATAGGTGCCAATATGTTTGCTGCATCTGGTGCTGGAGCTGCTACTACAATTGCGACTAATCCACTCTGGGTTGTCAAGACTAGATTCCAAGTATGTCAAATATATTTGGTAATGTATTTTAATAGGAGAATACATTATACTGAACACCTTGTCGGTTGACAAGTATGATTTTATATGGTAAAACAAAATGTGAATCATACCTGATGGATTTTATTATTATCTGCATCATAGTTCAACGCAAGATTCATTGTGCATCACTGATTTAACTATAAGAACCTGAAATGTGATAGTTTAGTGATTCTTCTCTCTTTGCTTTGAAAGAATGTAGGTATGTGCAGAATGGTAGGATGATTTCTGTATAATAGGATGCCTCAATTGGACGCTTTAATTGAATACATAAATTGGGCTATTTGATGAATTGTATCATGAGCATGCTGCCGCCATGTTCTTTGATTTGTACTGCTTTTTGAATATTAGATTGTTGTGTAACCTTATTTTTTCATTTTTCAGTTTTGTATATCAACTTTGATGATTTGTTTGTTGATGTGGCTAGCAAATAGAGTTGTCCTCATTTCACTATATAATTGTTTGGGCAAAGAGTAACACTCTTTGGGTTGAGTTTCTATTATGGTTTTCAGAATGGACATTGGCTCTCTTCAGCTGTGTTTTCTTTTCTTTGTTTTTCGGTTACGCAGTGGGTTAAAGGTGATTTAGTTCTGTGGAGTCCTGTCATGCACGGGGAATTGAACTACATTTCCTTTCTGTGTGGACAGCTCCATTCTAAAAAAGTAGAATTGTCATTCTAAAGAGGGACTAGTAGAATTGAACTTTGATCTGGTTTCCTTCCACGGGGAGTTGAACTCTGATCTGGTGCCCGAAAAGGGACTAGTAGAACTGTTATTCTAAAAAGTTGGTACCATCTTCCCCTGTGAGCAAATAATCTAGGTTCATCATTTGCCCAATGCACTTGATCTTTTAAGGGCTAAAGCAAAAATGGACAACACACAATCATGTTTTGCAAGCTCAAGGATTACTGTGTTAGTTGATAAAAAACAGGAAGGACATAAACTGCAGCAAATACTTATCATTTTGACTTTTATGATTATAGTTTTGATTTCATGATCCTCGGATATCTGGTTCATTGGTTCTTTTGCGCAAGACATGGAGATCAATTACTAGTCAGAATTATTGAGTCGTCATACTGCTAACCATTGAATGCATCATATATGCAGGCTCAAGAATTGAGAGTTGGCACGGTTCCTTATCAGGGTACACTTAATTCTTTGAGGAGAATAGCCCATGAAGAAGGTATTCGGGGGCTATACAGGTGAGTCATTCTTGAAGAAATATGAAAAGACATATATTCTAAATTCAACTTGAATATCTTATTAATTGAATGTCCTGATATAATGTGTTGTATAGTGGTCTAGTGCCTGCTTTGGCAGGGATAAGCCATGTTGCCATCCAATTCCCAACATATGAGAAGATAAAAAGTTACCTGGCTGAACAAGGTATTGGTTAGGAACTGTATCTTAGTCGAAATTGTGTTAATCCTTTGTTGCTTCCTTGCTTTAATATATGCTCTTTTTTCTTAGATAATACTACAGTAGATTCGCTTACTGCACGTGATGTAGCTGTTGCTTCATCTATTTCAAAGATTGTTGCATCGACATTAACCTACCCTCATGAGGTAACTTCTTCTGTCCAAGGATATCAGAATTGTTCACCATACAAAGGCATGCAACCATAAATTTGTTTTGTTTTAGCTTCTTGTGATTGTGATTTTTGGGATTTGTATTTCTGAAATGAAAATTTTAGGGCTCACTCCTTTTTGCTTATGCTAGGTGGTCCGCTCAAAGCTTCAAGAACAAGGGTTTCATGCTGAGATGCGGTATAAAGGTGTCATTGACTGCATTAAGAAAGTATTTCGAAAAGAGGGTATTCCTGGTTTTTACCATGGTTGTGCAACAAACCTCCTTCGAACTACTCCAGCAGCTGTAATTACATTTACCAGCTTTGAGATGATTCACAGATTCCTCATCAATCTATTCCCACCTGAATCACATCCACATACGTTGTAAGGATTATACTCTGGCTACAGAAAGTTGATGATGGACTAGCCAACAAATATGATCTGTTTCATGCTGCAGTTCATTTGCCTGAAGGCCCAGGCCTTGTGACAGTGACTGTGCTCGTGAGCTATGAGAAGCTTAAATTGTGATTTCACTGTTGGTAAACAAAGTAGGCACCTTTGAACTTGTAGAAGAACATGGTGCTGGTGAAATAATTCTGGCAGTCACCCGGTGAATGAGCGTGCCATGTCTTTTTGTTTTTTGGTCTCAAATTGGTTATCGTGCAAATTGGGAACATATAGCACGATAATGGCCACAAAGATGAGGTGAGTTTATCAGTTCTGCTTGTTGTTCATTTGTCGTTTTAAGTGGGTGTCAAGGCAAGATTTTGCATTCCACAAATGTCGCTAGGGAAGAATTTTTTGTGGGGGGTAATTACTATCCCGATCAATCACTATTGTAAAACTGATTATAATTCTTTAATCATCATGTGTTTTAGAAATATACCTTTGGGGAAAAGATGCTACATTCTTCAGGTGCTTTTACATTTTTTGTAACATCAAGGTCATATTTTTCAATTGAAATAAAAAATAGTTAAATTGGTGCTTCGCATAGCATATTATCTCTTCATCTTGGGTGATAATTCTCCCAATGGAAAGAAATTTTGTATTGACACGTCTGTTGGTCGTGTCTGGTTCAGTATATATCGGTGTATTGCGATATAATATATTTCGATATTTTAATTAAAAATTGAAAAAACTAGCTGAATATATATATATATATATATATATATATATATATATATATATATATATACATTAGGATATTTTTCTTTTATTTTTTGTATATAAATTAAAATTAAATAAGAATAAACTATATCAAAATTATAGATCGATAGAAATTTCAGACGATAAAAATATATATCTTTTCAAATCTATCGAGGAAGAACTATGTTGCACCATCTTCTATTGAAAGGTGTCTCTATTGATGTATTGTTGTACATGTTGCTGGTTCAGTATGTATCGGTGTATTGCGGTATAATACATTTCGATATTTTAATTAAAATTTTGAAAAAACTAGTTGAAAATAATATATGTATATATATATATATACATATATACATATATATATATATACATATACATATATATATACACATATATATATATATACATATATATATATATATATACATATATATATATATATATACATATATATATATATATATATACATATATATATATATATATACATATATATATATATACATATATATATATATATATATATACATATATATATATATATATATATATATATATACATATATATATATATATATATACACACACATTAGGATATTTTTCTTTTATTTTCTGTATATAAATTAAAATTAAATAAGAATAAACTATATCAAAATTATAGATCGATGTATTGTTGTACATGTTGCTACAATATGCATAGGATCATAGATTACAAAGGAGATGTATCTTGTCATCAAACTGAAAACGATGATTAATCGTGTCCAACAGACCCAACCCCCTGATGTACATTGATTGCTACGTCCTGACAACAGTCCGCCGCCACCGTGACATGTACGTCTTTCTGCCTTCTGAGCAAAATATCATTACAGTTTTTCGCTGTTTGGACCCAATCCAACATCAATCCAAAATCTTCTTTTGAGTGTACAACCAAGAAGGTTCAAAAGGATGAGCGTCTCAGGCTCCTCTATTTCCTTGCCGATCCAAGAATGTCATAATAGCCTTAATAGTGCATGCAAATATGCTTCTCGAGGCATCTATACGCTGGTTGTGTGCCTTCATGTGAATTAATTAATGTGAACATGTATCAACTAAGTTTGCACCCTCTTGATGGCATTAGACTGCAAACCTTCGTTAGATTTGTTGTTGATCCTCCAAATTGCTATCACCAGAGTAGTTGCAAACAGCGCTCTTATCATACAAACAACCTATTAACGTACAGTACGATAAACTTATATTTAAATAATTAATTATCATCTGAGCCAGTACCTTCTAAAAACAATCTGCATTATATAAACAAAATAAATCATCAACCAATCAATCAGTTGGGGGCTGGCAAGGTCCGTCGGAGGCCGGGTATGGATCAAAATCCGACCATAACCAGCCTAATCAACATCAAAATTTTCAATTCAAACCGCACCGAACGGAACGATACATGACCAAAATCCGACCATGACCAACCTCATCAAATATCAACTGTACTGAGCGATACAATAGGCACACCAATTGATATATACTTAATACATCAGGAATTTCATCTAAAACAAGCTGACCTAGGTTGCAAGCAATGAGATTGCTGTTCATGCTCCCAACTAATACTATAAATCTACGCCACAAATCTATTCATGCACATCACGGCTAAAAGCTTTGACAAATTACATATAACATGTTTGAGTCGATCAACCACAACCAACTCTGGACTAGTTTCACATAAGCTTCACTAAAGATTACGAGGTTCAACAATGGTTCAGAAGAACGACAAATTACATATAACCTGTTCGAGTCGATCAACCACAACCAACTGTGGACTAGTTTCACATAAGCTTCACTAAAGATTACGAGGTTCAACAATGGTTCAGACGAACAAGTTTCAGGTTTCACATCTGCATGTGAGACATATGGGTAAAAGTGTAAGCTGAGTTTGGCTCGATATGAATGTACACAGCAGTGAATAGCAGCAATTTGTAACAGTTTCCATTGTGGAAGTTGAGATCTAAAAGACAGTTTCAAAGATAAAAAAAGTACTACAAATTGCTATACCTTGAATAAAAGAATAATCAACGAGCTATCTATAAGCAAGTGGAACTGTGTTTCTCTGAGACTATTGTGTCCAAAAATGTGGGAATAACAACAATCTGGTGGAGCATCTAAGAAGATTCAGATGGTAGCAGATGCTCCCTGGAAGAAATTTCTTGAGCATGTACTAGGCTGTACAGATTGTGAGGCATGACAAACAAATACAGTGTCATAATATTGCTTTCATTTCTATGCTTAATTCTTATAAATTATAGAAGAATAAGACTCCCAATTAGCTTTGGACACATAAACCTGCAGGAAGACCAAATAGATGGTTTAGTTTCAGTTATGCAGGCTTACAAGGCTACATACTCATCCAAGAAACAGCCATTAAATCAAAGAACCAATACAAGAGGGATATAAGTATTAAAGGGTCCCATGGATATCATGAACCATAAAAAAGAAAAAAGAAAAAAAAACCTTAAGAAAAAGCTCTCAGTTCATGCATTCTAAAGTCCAAGGCATCAAATGTCCATATTTTTGTAGCCACAATATTACCATATCAAACTGGGTTACACAATTTTACAGCACAATAGTAAGCACTGGTCTTTTTTATTCAGAATGTGAACAATGACCGTATCTGAGAGTACTTAAAAGTGTCATGGATGGAACAAGCAACCCAACTGATGGTACAAATCTTTGTGATAGAGTTCAATAGTTTTTCAATCATCTTTCTGATGTAAAACACGAGGTAGACTATTACCATTCAGCACAGCATGATAGATTCGTTTCTCAGCAAGCCCGATATCTGAAAGTGTTAGATTACCCTGCGGAAAACCAACCGGCGATTGGATATTACCGAAATGAAATTTTAGAACAGACCAAAAGTCAATCTATGAAATATCATCTACAAATTCATATTGTCACTACTTCTGACCATGGAAATAAGATTAGTTCAGCAATGGACACTTATAAAATGGATGTTTAGCATAAACAAGGACAAAACCACTGCAGTCAACAAAGAAACAAACCCAAAATAGTATAATAATATATCTTTTTTCATAAACCAAAATATCAGATTATTGCAAAATAATCTAAACCAAATCATATATCCCATGCGAGAAAGGCATGGGCTGCAATATTCCTAACTGAATCCAATGTTTTAACAAATGCTAAAGTAAAGATGCATGATAGCTGACAAATATGTGGATTTCAAGTGGGTTAAACACAAAGTAGATGAAAAATATTGTAGGTCCAACAGACCTACTTATCAACTAACAGCTTCAAAAGATCATGGACCCCGAGCCACCTACTGTTGAGTCCCATCATTTGGTTTGGTGATAGAGGCAGTTATATATTAGCATTGTCTCGACAGTTTATTTTGCTCATTTCTTAGAGTATCGATGCCTAATCCAACCTATGGGGAACTCGGATCAAAAATAGAATTGAATTCAAGGGTGCATGGGCTGTGAGAAACTCGGATCCCTTCTTGGAACCAGGGACAGGACCATCCAAGTCTTTACCAGCAATGTTTCATTCACATATCGACCGCTGATAAGCAATACAAATAATATGAAAAGCAGATTTAACGAGCTATAAGATTTGATGTCATAGCAGACTGAAAAGGTTGTGGAATGGAATCGAGTAACTAAGAACAAGAACACAGCTCTAGGAAAATCATTCATCGCAAGCCTCCTAATCTATTATATGTTTGAATTGGCCTACGTTCAGGCTTGATGATAAGATCTGGAACTAACACAAACTCAGTCATAAACTATTAATTGGGAAGACCTCAACTTCCATATTAACGATGCTGTAAATCTTCAACAAGATCAAACCAAATTAAGATTGAAAAAAAAAAATACAAGTGTACCTCGGTAGCCATTAATTTCCTAACATTGTTAGCATAGAGTTTGGGATCCTCCTTTTCTTGCTCAGAAGGGTAGTAAACAGGCAGCCAGATGACCTCAATGTGATTCACAAACTGACAAAGAAGCAAGAAAACATGGCGTACCTACAAATTTTCAAGAAAAAAGGGCATTAGAAATAAAAGATAACTTAAGAGAGTTAAAAGGGAGTATGCAAGATCTGAAATATAAGACTAATTTATGGTTATGGTAAAATCTTGTCTTCGCCCTTTGTAATGATGCAAGATCTTGTATCCATTAATAATATTTACAAGAGAGAAGGGCCTAAAAATAAAATTTTGGTGGCTTAGCATGAGATTGAATACTAGAAGATAGTGCATTTGGCTACTAGTTCCAGAGATATGGGAGCAAGGTAGTGTAAGAACAAATTTTCAGGAAACAAGAACACATGATTGAAGATCAGGGTAAAGTGATAAGTCAGGTCACTATCTTCCATCAAGCAGTGTTACCTAGCCACCGACATAGGAATATGTACAGATATATCCAAGTATCCAACTCAGCAAGCCCAAACAAATAAGGTTACATTTATTGAAAAATAAATAAAAAAATATAATATGTGCATATAAAATACGTTATCTACAAATAAATAACAATACAATAATCTGTTAAAGATACCATGATTGATTAGTTTTAGGAATCACTATATAGACATTAACAAAGAAGATATTATATTTCTGTTAGACTATTAACCTGATAAATCAGTTGGTATTTGTCTGTTATGATAAGCTATCTTAAATAGCAGTAGAATTTAAAAAGTCACTTGAGTTTCATAGAGTCATCCCAAGTTTGAGCAAGTCAAAGTCCAGTCTTGGAAGACAAAGTACCTAAACACGTGAGTCCAGACAATATTGGTACCAATTAATTCACTAATCAACATGTTATAAAACTTGAAGTTCTGGTCTATTTCATTCTTATTCTGAGTGATAATGCAAAAGAATTTCTGAAAAATTTTATAACTCAAAACATATATCAAGTATCAATTAATTGGATAAACTTATGTAAAAACTGAAAAGTAAAATGTTATACTTAATATATAAATGGCTCATGATTTCTTACCCCAGATATGGAATCCCATGCTGGACTGAATCTGCAGTAAGGATATCTTAGAATAACTGGAAGGACTGGCACTTTTGCTAGAAAGGCACCAGACTTAAATGGAAGAAGATAATCACCATTCGTTGTTGTTCCCTCTGGGACCAAGAGGAAAAAAACTATGACATCAAATATTTTACTGGATTAAGTAAAACTCAAATGAATCTGAAAATACATCATCTTTACATAATAAACTTTTGAGGCTTCGAGCAATAGAATTTGTTACAATCATATTGTAGAGAAGCAACCTAACCATGGTCATTTAGATCTACCTATCAGTGGTCTATCTGGTAGGGAAAAATACAATTTTTAAGCATTATTAAAGAGATTGGATTTGGCTGGATGGGACCCACAGTGCCAATCTTTTACCCCTATTCCATTCTTTTTTCTTAATCTTTTTTTTAGTTTGACTTTATAATCAACTTGGCCAGAAAATTTTGATCCCACTGTTGACTATATGTAAACAAAACAAAATCCCCAAACTCTTACTACAAAAATGTGCATATTTAGCCTTGCAATTTTTCTTATTTTTTCATACAATTACAAATTGGTATTCCAGGATGATGAGGCAAGGGGCCATAGCTTACAATTTAGAGAATTGTGGTGAATTTCAAGGGGGAAAACTTTGAAAAAAAATCAAGTCAACGTTTACTGCCCCAGTCACTGCTGTCAGAAAACTCTCAAATCTCAATTGATAATCAAGACTTCAAGCTAAATAGACATAAATTTAATAACAAATTAATTTTTTATTAATATAATATTTCACTCCTTGAATCGAGGATGAAACATTCATATCTTTGATAACAAAGAAACAAGACCAACATAAAAGCTTGTACCTTGAAGCAAAACAGCAGTATGGCGAACCAAAAACTTGGGCATGGCTGACACCGTTGAAGAGAAAAGCAACCGTAGTCAAGCCATGTCCATAATATTCTGGAAAGTTGTGTAGAAGTTGCAAGAATTTCAAGAGAGAAGATCTTTGGAGTATGAGTACATGGAGGTGATTGTAGTTTAATTAAGAGGCCTTTTTAATGAATCAAAGTCAAGGAGACCAAATGATCATTGGGATCATGTGATTTTTATTGGCTGTTTGCTACATAGAGATTCAACCTCAGGCCAAACAATGATTCAGGTTCACCACAAGGACAAGTGGATTTAGGAGTGGGTCAAGTTGTTATGGAGTGGTCGCGACTCGCAACTTGAACTAGACACATGAGGGCCTATACTGGCTGACCTTAGACAATTTTGGATGGATTTTATGTTTTCTAGTGACTTTTGGTTAGTTTTTCTTATTATTTTACCTTGACTAATCTATGGTGTTTGGGAGTCTTATTCTGGGTTATGCTAATGCTAGAGTCTTATTATATCCTTAAATTATTAAGAGGTATACTTTTAAGCCTTTGTGGATTGACAAGGTTATCTTAGAACGAAACTGTTCTCTCATAAGAAGTTATGGAACTCTTAGTAATCCTATAAATATATGATATTATCAACCCTACAGGATATGCATGATATTGGACATCTTTTTTATGCAATAAAATAGTTGTAGATTAGGAGTATATTTTGATCCTCTTGTTCTTCTTTGGAAAGCTGGTTCTCATTGTTTTGAAGAATATCTCAATCAGAGTCACATCAAAGTTGTGAGCAAATACAAGAGTTAAGATTGGCATCTAGTACAAAGTTTTAAGGGATCTGATGAATGGAAACACCATCGTGCATAGTTTATAAGGGTCCTAAATACAGTAACATGAAAAGATGAGATGAAGTTTTTAGAGGTTGTCAGTCTAAGACGTGATTTAGAAACGGAGTGTTCTTTCTTTTTTTTCATATTTAGCTAAGAAAAATTAGGAAGATGACAAGAAGAATAGGAGAAGAAAGAGACACAAGCAGAACATAACCAACCATCACAAAATACTTTCCAACAAACTATGAAAATAAATCAATAGTACCACAAGGTGCAAACAATTAATATGTTTATTCAAAAACTAAATATAAGTTGGTACATAATGTGGAATTTCCATTATCTGTGGATAATTCATGAACTTCTCACAATTTTAGTGAATTCTCTTATTATTATCAAAATCCACTACGTAGATGAGGAGTTTGGATTTTTGGACATGGCAGTTATCTCTTCCAAGGATAAAAATACCACCTATTCCAGTCTGGTCCGACAACCAACAGAACATAGACCACACAATTTCGCATAGTAAGCCTGTATTCACTTTTTAAATAAAAAGAATTGTCAAACAATTGTTTCCTCTCTCTCTCTCTCTCTCTCTCTCTCGCTCTCGCTCTCGCTCTCCCCCTCCCCCCTTGTTGCTGTTGCGTTCTCCTCTCTATAGCATCACTGCCTACCTCCTCTTCCTCCGCCGCCTCCTGTTCCACATCACCTGCCTCCTCAATTTCTCTTCCACTTCATCCTCCCTCACATTCTCTCCTCCTCTACCAACTCTCCCTCCTCCCCTCCATTGTCTTCTCTTTCTCTTCCTCCTACGGATAAACTTGTACGGATCGGCACAGGGATGTACCAACATAGTGGAGACTGGAGATTACATTATTCCATTTTTATTTTTAAATAATTCCCCAGGATTTAGCAACTTTAGGATCAGCTTTTCAACTATGTGACTACACTACATTAAATTTTATCATGATAGCTAATTATTGAAAAGAGAACACATACTACAACAATAATTGAACTTCTCATTATACAAATAATTTATTTTTACTTTATTTAAATCAGCACGCCCTCCAGTCCTTATTTGTTATATTCTTGTCATTCAACAGCTACTCAGCTATCAAGGACCTCTCAAGGTAATAAACATGGTTTTGCAGAAAATAAGACCATGGTTCTATTTGTGCATCAGCTACACCAAAATATAGACTCAACTAAAATCATTAGCTATTTTTTCTTCTTTTGTGCCAAACCTAATCCACTTAAACCATGATCTATTATAGATATGGAAAGTAAAGGAGATCTTAAATTATCTAGATAACTTCTACCATTATACCACTTGAATGATGCAAAATCATATGTTGATATCTTAGTTCTGAAATTTCATGGTAGATACATTTCAAACAATAACAAAGATTAATGTTGGAACTTGCACTTTTCAGTTTAAAGTTCACTTTTGTTAAAGAGCAATATTTGTTTGCTTCTTCCCTTCTAGTTTGTTGATATAAGGACCTAACTTAGATTTGGAATATAATTTACTTATTAGGTTGCATATACCAGTATTTTCCAAATGTTTTGTGGCTCTCTTTCTGTGTATAGGATCTGATATTTGTTAGATAGATCATGGATTTAACTGACACAACCTTATAACAAATATCATCCGAACTTTCCACAATGCACCGATCACTGACAATTTATTTTCCAAGATTTAAGAAATTAAACATGTAGAATCCAAAAGAGTGCCTCAATTGTATCAATATCCATGTTTTCAGATTTTTCTACAAAGTGATACATCTCCACATTTCTTGCTTCTAATACAGCGTATAATTGCTTACCTCTCAACAAAATTTCTATGTCGCCATTCATTAATCAGATTTCTATGTATATCTTTTTCTTGCGTACAAAAATCCATATCCTGTGTTTCAATTGTTTATTGACTTTCCACCAAATCCTTGCTTTTGTTATGCCAAATCTTCTTTTTCTATTTCCTTTTTTTGAAATTATTCCCACATAAGAAATTACTAGCATCAACCTCTGGTCTTGGACTAACTTTTTTACTAGCACTGCGATAAAGAAGTGCAAAAACCCTTATTTAATTTCCACCACATCTTATTTTGTGCAACCTCCAAGTCTACACTCTTCGAGGCATAGGGTGGTGAAGAGGCCACACATCACCTTCAGCTAATAACCTAGCCCTATAGTGTAATTAATAGAGATTTCCGTCCAGTAATAACATTTTGCCTAGGCTATCATCTACCTAATTGCAACCCAACCCTTTTCAGACTTCGCATTGACAATGAAAGGAATTTAACAATCCACAAGGCTATAAATTTATTAAAATGGTAAATGAGAAAAAAAATCAGCAGTGCATGTTGACCTGGAAAGAGCAACATCATTGGGCAAAGCTTATTTTCATGGGCCTCTTGGATTCTTTCTGTCACCACACCTGAATGGATGAAAAGTAATTGAAGTGATGCAAAAAGAATGCATAATAGTGGAGGACAAATGCAGCAAACAGAATTTACTGCTAATTATACTGCCACAGATGGCAGAAACAAAAGTTTATAGCCAATTGCCAAAGAAGTGAAAATCAATCTTTGTTTGTTTACAGACACCATTACCGGTTGGTACACACCAGTTTGATCAGGGACCAATACAATACCCCGGTATGAGATTGCAACCCTTGGTGTTAGATATCTTAATTGCAAAATCATTTATACTAACATGAACTTGTAAAGGGTATCAAGCCTTTGTGAATTCTAGATCATATTTTTTTCTCTATGGCAGTTTGAATCAATACAAGGATATTGGAATAGTTTGTAATTGCATCTATTAGATCATTCATGTGGGCTCTTGGTAACAAAGTATGTATTGTGGTACCAACTACCAAGTATCATCCTGCATGTTCAACAAGTTAGTTTGTTAAACACTAAACACATTTTACAGAGTAGACACAATTGCACCTATGATCATTTTGTGACTTAACTTAGATACGCCAAATGCAAATTTCACAAGATTAAATAAAATAGTGGCAAGGATATTATTTTTATGCAGAATAAACACAGCAATGTAGAGGCCAGCCAAATAAATTCATGTTCTTTGGGTGGACATAGTCCAGCGGAGCACAAAATATCTTCAATAGAGATAACTGCCCCAGTATAAGATCTTCTCTGGCTTAAAATATTTGTAAAGAACATTCAATTTTGTGAATGTTAATGTACCTGAAACACCTTTAAAATCAGAGGATTTAGACTCTCGTTGAACATAGACACAACCAAGGCACTTGCTGCAAATTAAAGCAATAACAAAGCCATCATCGTCTAGCTTACTTATCAGGAAATTAGATGAGATTAAAATCACAAGTACACATTGTAATTTTCATGAAACAGCTGTCACAGTCTAAAGGCCTATGATTTTAATATTTTTTTTAGAAATTGAATACATGCCTTGAAGATACACACAACCAAGGCACTTGCTGCAATAAAAGCAATAGCAAAGCCATCATCTAGCTGGCTCATCAGGAAATTAGATGAAATTGAAATCACAAATCCACATTGTAATTTTCAAGAAACTGTACTACAGTCTAAAGGCCTATGATTTTATCCATTTTTTTCAGAAATTGAAAGATAAATAGCAGAATCCATATCAGGACTTTTAGAGCTTATGAAAATGAAATATAGTAAGATGACCTCAAACTTTGTTAAAATGTCTAAATAATATTTCTTAGGGTGCCTCATTTAAAAGAATATTTTCATATTGTTGATCCTAAAGGTAAACTTTGATCTAAGTAACTAATTAACAATTTAATTGATCTAAAAATGACTTCTGTAATTCAACATTGAGGAGCACCTTTTAAATTAATTCCAGACATAATTCAACTATCTGTCTCATACAACAACTCCAAAAAAGAGGCTCACCATGACATATGTGGTCAGGGTAAGGTTGGTATTGTTTTACTAGTAATATGATCTCATCAAGATTGAGGCACTGGACCATAATCCCATTTGGTGAAAAAGATTCAGATAAACATAGAACAAGGAATATGGTATCATCCACAAAAAAAAAGTAATATGCTTATTTCAATTTGGCAATCATGCATCTACAGCTACTAAAGAAGAAAATTTTATTCTCACCATCTTTTATTAGGTAAACATGCTATTTATTGTCTACCAAAAGATCAGCAATTTTAAAGAGAAGACCAAATCTATCTTACAAAAGTAAGTGCCGCTATGGCATCACAAAGACTTTTTCTAAGAAATGTAAGGGTTGCAGGGGAAAAGCCCATAATTAGTTAATTTGAATCAATAAAAAAATATTCAGATTTTTATACTCAAATGTTCCTTTCTGAGTGAAAAGAATGTAGTAATTCTTAAAATGATGATAAATAGATGCAGCATAGAATCTAGTACCAAGTTAAATATGCCAGACTAGTTGGCATCAAAATCACAAAACAAGGTCTCAACAGTAAATTACAAATAACAAACTAACAAAATAAAGAAGCAAGTACCTGATGAGACCAACTAGGGGAAGCTTAGCTACTGATCTCTTCATCAATGAATTTCAGGACGGCAAAATTGCAATATGTCAGATCAATATAACACATACATCAGCTTCTTAGTTTTCACACAGATGTGATAAATAACATACCTTTGCAACAAAACTTGGAAAGGATGATGACATATGATAGAGAATATCCACATATGAAATATGATTAGACACAACTGCACCTGGTCTTTCCGATTCATCAGCCTGATCTCTGCAGCCATCCTGACAAATTAGAAGGGAAAAAATATGCATATTATATACAATAAACAGATTTTCTGGGTATAAGTTTTAGCCATCTTGAGTCTATGATTCAACAAGGAGGAGAATTGATGAAGATATTGTCCTCAAAATAAACTTCGGGTGATTAAAATGGATAATGGCATCAAGCATAATTTCTGTTGCAAAAGGAGAAACGGTGTCTGAGGGAAGGCATTCCGCTTGATAGGAGGGCTTTTCTGAGTACTTGAAGGTAGCTCAAGAGAGGGAGTCAAGGGTGAAGAGTTGGTGGGAGTTGTTAGGGGGATCCTTCCTATCATATGGCATTTAAATTGAAATAAAATAAAATAATTATAAGACACTTGTATCGCTAATATTGCTTTATGTAGAGTGTTGGCCAATTATAAAATGAAATGAACAAAAAATGTAACTAAGATAAAATGTTGAGAAGATATATAGAATTACTAGGAAAAATAAAATAAGATAAACTTTCGTTCACAACCAATTAGGTATAGGCCTAACAGAGGATAAAATGATAAGATGGCATGGAGATATTCAAAGGAGACTATAAATGCTATGATTATATTAGATGAGTGAAATGGGGTTTGCACTATAAGATGAGGTGGAGGGAGACGTAGCTCGATGACGTGAAAATATCAATGTAGTCAGGTGCAAATAATTGTTTATTGCATCTCCTTGTCATGTTTATTATTAGTATTCTTAGGAGGCTCTTTAATTATTTGAATCAAGCATGCATGCACTTTAATAATTTGACTCAAGCATTCATGAAGGTTAATTGTTCACACTCTCCTTCTGTGCATGTCTCTCATGAAGTGCTTTCAAGAAACAAAGTTTGTCTAGCTCATGTACTATGTAAACTCTTAAAAGCTAGACATTTAAATGAAAAGATGGTAACTCGAAATGCATGCCCAAGTAACCATTAATACCAGCAGAGGATGGTGTGAGCATGAAATCCACTTGATTTATTTCACAACAATTCTTTATTCAAGAAACAATTGGACATAATGAAAAACCAATTCATAGTTATTATCTTTCTTGAATCAATTGGGTCAAGTATATACCTCGTTTCCAATGCTCCTGTGAGTCTCTTTGATCCAATAAAAACCAAACGTAAAGAGCATTGCCCTAGAACAGAATCTCCCGCATCGGACCACCACCTCCCTCCTCCACCCACCCATATGGGCGTAGTCCTCCTGCCCATCCTCCTCATGCGGAGCGGAGAACAGCGTGCAAATCCGGCATATCAGGTAGTAAATCACCAATATCAACATCCCAAGCACCAAGCGGATCGGGACCAGCGTCACCGCCGCGATCACCAGCATCACCTTCTCCGTCGCGGGGATCTCGCCTCGCCCCATCGTCCCGTACGCGTCCCTCCGCACATACGGTGCGTACTTTCGCTCCAACTCCTCAATGCTCTCGGCCGTTGGGCTTGCTGCGGGGGTGTCGGACTTGAGGAGCGGCTGCTCGTCCTTCAGCGTGGCGCCGCGTTCAGGGGAGACGCTGACGGTGTCTTCGCGGGTTCCGTTGGCTCCGGTGAGGCTATTGAGTTCGGACGCCATTGCAGAAACCATAACCATAACCCTAACCCTAAGCGTCGATCCAAGAAAAACAAGCCATGACAGATCGATAAAGGTCCGGTGGAGGATGACTTCGCGGGCCGACCACGCACACGGGAAGGACAGTTGAGATCATCAGATCCGTTGATTAAATAATAGCTATAAAGATCCTGATCCAACGGTAGAAAAGACAGTTTCTAGTTTCCTTTTTCAATAATATATATAATTATAAAAAAAGGCAAAGATGCGAAGCTTACTATTCTTATTTTTCTTACTATTTATAAATTTTTACTATTGATAATCCTTAAAAAAATTTAAAATATTATTTTGTTATTTATAATCCCTATATTACCTATTTATCCTTTTTTTTGTCCTCATAACTTCTTTTTTTTTAACTCTCATCCGACCTCCCCTATCGCCCCCTCGAGAGAGAGGAGACGAAAAAGAAAAAAAATAAGGATGAGAAAAAAAGAAGGGTATTTATATACATTTACAAATGAATAATTTAGAATATTAAAAAAATTTAAAATTAAATTATAAGTAATTAAAAATTTTATAATATAGTAATCTTGAAATATAATTATATCCGTACTAAGTATTAATCTAACCTAAAATTTTTAAAATAATATATATATATATATATATATATAAAGAAATTACTATTTATATCTTTTTCCGTTTAGTATATTAAAAGATCGAGATGAGTTGAACAAATATAATAGTGTTAAACTAATGAATGAACCGATCGATTATATAATTAACCGTAAAATTAGAATTAAAAACTAAAAAATACCTAAAAATGGTATTTCATTTACGAGTACGATACCGTAAAATTTCTCTAACTCGCCTCAAACTCAAACTTCAAGAATAATATAACATGAATATTTACTCTATTGGTTTACCTCATTTTTATTTATTTTAGGGGTTTTTGGATTTGATACGTTAATACATTTCATTAAAGAGTGTAAAAATGTAAAGTTTGTCCAATAAAAAATTACTGCATTTGGACTTTCTAATTTTATTAATTTTAGGATTTGTTGAAATATTTTCATGTAATTAAGTATGTTTCATTTGCTTGTGTAACACTATAAAGCTTATTTGATGCACCTCAAACTCACAGTGAAGGGAAAATTCGTGAATTTGCTAGATCGACATTGTTCGACATTTTATGGTTGTAGAAATATGGAATATTCAATTATCAAAGTGCGAAGTCCACAAAATTATTATATACTTTAGGGTTTCTCAAAACAAGGGTTGCATTTCATTACTGATAATTAGGAGGTCCCTTAAGTGCTCATTACTAGTGTTATATTCGGAAGCCCAGAAACCTCAATCTCATAATGACTTTGGAACGAAGAAGATTAGCTCGTTCTATGCTGACAAAACAACTGAGGTGGTAAGTAAATATGATGATTAGGGTTTGATGCAAGCTTTCTTTAGTGCAAGGCAAGGGTTTCTTGTGACAGTTGGGTGGGAGGGCTGCTTGCTGCCTCGTGAAAGGTAGTTGGTCTTGGTAGTTGCTGATGTGTTTGTCCTTGGACTACTTTGTTTGTACTTTTTGAGTGATAAGAACTTAGTTGATGGAGGTCACTGTAATGCCTATTGTTTGCCAATAGAATGAGTGTCTTTTTGTGTAGTGTTCTTGCTTGTCAAGTCTATTGTATGTCAATAGAATGAGTGTCCTTTTGTGTAGTGTTCTTGCAAAGAAGTTTATCCATTTCTTTTATTTAATTTCTTTTTCATTATAGTAGGACAAGACTCTTTTTTCATATTGTATTTGATGCTGAATAAAAAACACTAATTGAGAAAAAGCAACTCCATATAGGCCACTAAATGTTGGAACTCCATATTCTAAAACATGTAAATTTAAATATAAAAAAAAGAACTAATATTTTAAAGAACATTAAATTCCAATAGTACATCAATTTATGAAGACTAAGTAGAATGCATATATGAAACCAGAAGGGAGCAGATTAATATCATTTCAAAACTCACTATACTTTTTAGCTCGAGCTAACCAATAGTAACTATGATCACAGTGGTTAGTTAATATGAGTTTTTTTTACGTATGTTAATGGAAATAATATATTTGCGTTTCAGAATAAATTTACTTGTTTTCATAAAGAAAAGGATCGATCATCATGTATGGATTGAATAATCTATAGGGCTGGTAGTTGGATCTTTTTGGTTCTACTCTAAACATACCTTTAATTCCACGAAGGACGAGTGGATGAGTTTGCCCTTGTTGTTTGGTGACGGGTCGCGTGCATGGCTTGATCTCATGTGGTCTTTGAGAATGAGCGCAATGGTGTCGGTCGTCTTCTCCACACGACCCATCGTCCTCTTATCTTTCGTCCACGGTCAGCATGTGAAGCTGCTCGTCATGCATGCGCACTACTGCTAACGTCGTCCTCCTTTCCCTCTATTTAAGGCGACGATTCTAATTTTTTCTGAGGAAAGTATTTAGGACAGTGATAAAAAAGGAAAGGAAAAGAGTGTTTTCGAGAATAAAGGGAGAGATCCCATGCACGTAGGAAGCAATTTAACATGTCATATTGTGTGGAAACACAGGTAACCCGAGGGTGAAGACCTTCACAAGCCGTCGAAGGAGCCGCCTGGTTGCATAACAATGGCCTCCGGCAACCGTCTTCACCTCATGATAGTCATCCTGCTTCTACCGAACATCCACCACGCAAACGGCAGCTGTTTTCCGGCCATGTTCAGCTTCGGCGACTCGCTTCAAGACACAGGCAACTTCGTCAACACCTACGCCAATACCTCCGTCAGCAAGCCGCCCTGGGGGCTGACCTACTTCCATCGTGCGACGGGGCGGTTCTCCAATGGCCGACTCATCTTGGACTTCATCGGTCTGTCGTCGCACTGATCAACCACTGCTGCATCTCATAGTTGAATGAAACTTGACGCAGTAATCGTTTTCTTGTTCTCGGATGAAACTTGCAGCACAAGCCGTTGGATTGCCGCTGGTGCCGCCGATCCGTGGAGGAGGGGACTTCTCACGCGGCGCGAACTTCGCGTTTGCAGGGGCCACAGCGCAGGACAAATCCACCTTGGCCGGCCTTGGGCTTGATGTTACCGGTTGGGGTAACCACTCCTTGGCCGTCGAGATCGAGTGGTTTAAGGACCTGCTTCGATCCGAGCCGTCCCTTGCAGGTGAGATTCTCGACACTCATGTTCTTAACTTAGCTTCAGATCAAAGAGAGAGAGAGAGAGAGAGAGAGAGTTCTACGAAAACTTGAATTCTTGTTCTAACAAGGGATGCATTCCCAGAACCAACCTTCTTGGGCAACTCGCTGTTCATGGTGGGAGAGATAGGAGGCAATGACTACAACGCCGCGTTGGCTCAGAACATACCGGTAGATCAGATCACGAAAGTATTTGTGCCCTCTGTGCTTGGGGCAATCAGCTCCGGGATCACCGTAAGTCTCGTAACACTTCTTGTTTATGAACATGTAATCAGCTACATATATACACGTTGCTTCGTCAAACTCACTTCACCATTTGAAAGCTAGACTTTGATCGAACTCGGCGCGAGAAACTTCATAGTTCCCGGAAACCTACCGATCGGCTGTGTTCCGGAGTGGCTCGGAAAGTTCTACAGCACAGATTCTGGAGACTATGATGAACACGGCTGCCTCGTGTGGATGAATGACTTGTCGCTGTACCACAACAAAGCGTTGCAGGATGAGCTAAACTGGCTCATGGAGCTTTATCCGAATGTAACCATCGCCTACGCTGATCTTTTCGGATCCGGCATGAGGATGTTCGCCAATCCACAACAATTCGGTGAGCTTCTTACTGTTCCATGAATCCTCGTGTCCAAGAAATATGTTCTTGCCGCACCTCTCTTGATCAAAGGTTACTACTTACCATCGTTTTAACAGCATGATATTTATGTTGTTGCAGGCATCACAGTACCTTTTACTGCTTGCTGCGGAGGCCACGGACATGGATGCGATGAAACTGGACCTGTTTGCAGCAATCCATTAGCCTATGCTTCTTGGGAAGGATTCCACCCAACCGAGGCAACTTACCGTGCCATTTCTGATGGGTTGATCAGAGGGCCATTCGCCATTCCTTTATTGAACCAAACTTGCTCGAGCTAAACATGCAAGAAAGAAAATAAGCTCGGCCACATATTTGTATGCTGCATTTTGCCATGAAGCTTATGAGAAAGGAGTAGAAAAGTCAGTTTGATCATCCAAAAATCCTTGTTTATGCATTGCCTGGTAGAGCTTATAGTTTGGATTCCTAGAGTTCCAGGAGAACATGGAAGGTATCGAAGCAGGATAGTTAGAATCGTTTAAGTGTTCATTTTTCAGCATTGAATTAAACATATTCTTGCGGCACTCGTTCTTCATCTGCTCTTGCACTACAGGAGATGTTGAAGGACAATGTTCTTCTTGCTTCGTTAATTTGTAGGAACATTAGGACTCTGGAAATTAGTTGATTTCTGCATCAACTAGCAACATATGTTCCTAGAATAAAAATTTAGGTCACTGATTGAGAGATCAATCATGCATCACATGCTCAAAACAATAATTAAATGCCCAAAAAGTTTCAGTGGCCGTCGGTTCTCTCACTCTCGTGGACAAGCTGTGCCGGCCACTTCGCTTAAAGTGATCGCGTCACGATCAAACAAAAAGCGTCTCAAAGACTTCTTTATTCCCTAAATTATTTGAACGAAAGGGCCCACGCGGGCCCCGCCTCTCCTCCAATAAGCGCAGAGCGTTTGGCGTACTATGCTGAAAGCGGTATTTTTTTTATTCGTTTAGACTTCACCTACTTTCCTACTCCGCCTGTTGTTGGAGGATCCTTTGACCCCACATGCGGGTCCCACTATCTCGAATAAATCTCTGATCTCGGCTATTGTGGTTCGGTTGACCGAATACGTGCACCCGTCTTACTTGTTCCTGGGAGATTATTCGACTTACTTGGGGTCCCACATGAATTTTCTCCAATCAGTATCCGAGACGACATTGACGTAAATGACGAACGCATATAACGCAGGTTCATCTCTTCTTCTGGATACCAAGTTCGGGGGAAAAATTGCGTTCGAGGGCGAATCGAGCCGACAAATGATTAGCTGTTCCTCCCCTCCGGTGGCCTCCGGCCGCGGCCTTCGCCTCCTCGTCGTGCTGTTCCTGCTCTTCACCGGCACGGCCGTCGGATGCTATACTTCCATCTTCAGCTTCGGCGACTCGATCGCGGACACCGGAAATGCGATAAACAGCGGCATCATTGTCGAGTCTGTCCGCCATCTTCCGTACGGCCAGACTTACTTCGGCCACGCCACCGGCCGCTTCTCCGATGGCCGACTTATCGTCGACTTCATAGGTTCTGCACTCTCTCTCTCTCTCTCTCTGTCTCTGCATTAATTGCGTTTGTTCTTGACATGAGCTTTTGGACGGTACTCAATGACTCTCCCCAATTGAACATCGATTTTCTTTGTTTTCTTCTCATCATATATAGTAAAAGGGTATGATTTTTAAGCTTACAAAGATTGGATGTCTGAGATATCAAGCTGTTGGTGAGCGCAGCGGAGGCGATGGGACTGCCGATGCTGCGCCCGTATCTCGCAGGAGGGAACGCCGAGGACTTCCGGTACGGAGCGAATTTTGCCTTCGCAGGAGCCACCGCGCTCAACGCCAGCTTCTTTGAGGACAAGGGATTTCAGTTTTCGCCCATGGAGTACTTCTTGGGTGTTCAACTTGAGTGGTTCAAACAACTACTGCCTATACTCTGCTCCGAATCAAGTGCGTACATTACCTCCAAGCTTTCGAATTTTCTGCCTCGTTTTGTTTTTATCGGATGAGATTGTAGAGTTGGTCAAATGTTCCTCGCATCAATCTCTAGGGAAAATTATTAGATTAAGTAATCTACTGAATAACATAGTAATAAGAAAAAAATACATAAAGACATTAATTGTGGATTCAGCATTGAGTACTAATGAACTCAAACTTGATTGGTTCAACGAACTCTTCCTGTTGCCTTCCTCTATATTGTGTTTTCATATTTCCCTCAAATATGAAGCAAAAAATTCACTTATTCATCATATCATAGTTTTAATTGAATCATTCATGGAGCCTTTTCTGTTTTGAACTGTGCAAAAACTAAACACATTAATTGCTTTCTAACAAGTTTAGCTTTGAACTATGATCTTGATGATAGCACTAAACCTACTCCATGACCTACAGATTTAGGCATCATATAGCTAAGCTGCAGTGACCATATTGCCCCACTTGGCCAAACTTGGTTTGAAACTTTTGCATAAATCTTTGCAAGTATTTATATAATCTCCTTGTGGAATGTTATAAGAAAATTTCTAATTCTTGGAGAGGCAGTGCATGTTACTCCAGTGTTAGATGTTACAAATTTTATATTGATCTCAATGTTTTCTATTTACTGACAGACTCTAAGGACGTATTAAGCAATTCTCTGATCTTAATGGGCGAGATCGGAGGCAATGACTACAATTATGCATTTGCTCAAAAGCAAAGCATACAAGAGATACGAACTTATGTACCAAGTGTTATCGATGCTATTCGTCAGGCAGTCGAGGTAAGTCTACTTATCTTGATATGTTAATATTCTGGCTTCTGTGTGCATTATTTTGGCATTTTGCAAGGTTTCCTAAAAGAATTTGCTCCAGTGTAACACTCATTTTGATTGCTAGGTCTTGATCCAACTTGGGGCTACTACATTGGTTGTTCCAGGGAATTTCCCAATTGGATGTGTACCAGCATATCTTTCAGATTACCAGAGCACAGTAGCTGAAGAATATGACCCACAAACAGGCTGCATAAGCTGGTTGAATGAGCTGTCTGAGTACCACAATAGCATGCTTCTGGATGAACTCAATCAGCTTCGAAAAGTTTATCCACATGCCACAATCATATATGCTGATTATTATGAAGCTGTCCTGAATATACTCCGCTCTCCCCAACAATTTGGTATGCTCTTGTTATATTATCTTGGTACCAAGATAAGTATGTTTTACCTCTCATTATTACATTATTATCACATTTGAATCGGAAACAAAGCTTAGCAACTATATTCAGCCAGTTGTTACTAAAGTACTTTGTTACTTGGAAGTGAGCTTTGTGCCACATATACAAAAGCATCTTGAAGTATTTTGTTTTAATAACTATGACATGCGTGTATAGCATCGAGTCCACACTAGCTTCCTATAATAATTTATTTCCAAAAATAAAAAGAAAAATTACCAATTTATTGAATTCTGGTCCTTTCCGTCAATATAAGGCCCTTGATCTTGCCAGGGATAAAGTAGTTTGCAAATTATGATCGTTATCATGCTAATTTTGAGACTCTAGGTATCAGAGGAACATGCATTCTTGTTGCAAAATTTGTCTCGTCATGCATCATGTGCTTCACTATCGATCCGAAGTAGCTTTCTATTAAGCATGAAACGTGTTACAATATGAGAATTCATAGCTGCAGAAGACCTTAGGGTGGAGCAATGGAACAACTTATTTGTTGGGCTAAGACACCAACTGATGTTACCCAAATATACTACTTCATCTGCGGCATTTTGAGCTAAGATCATCGATGTGGTTTCAGGATTTAAGACACCTCTTGCTGCCTGTTGCGGAAGTGATGGCCTCTACAATTTCAACTGGTCCAAAATGTGTGGTACTCAAATGTCAAAGGTGTGCAGCGATCCATCGGATTCTTTGTCATGGGATGGGATTCACTTTACAGATGCAGCTTACAGCACCATCGCTCTCAGCTTATTGGATGGACCCTACGCTTATCCTTCATTCACTGAAGCATGCACAAACTTTCAGCAGAATGCAGCTCTCTCACAATAGTATGCTGTTTCATCGACCGCTAAGTAGTTTATTAAGGTGTTCTTCACCTTGTTTGCAAGCCAATAAATTGTTATTCCCTCCAAAGCTCAACATTTTGCCCAAAAGGCAAATGTCATAAGTGGCAGCAGCTACAATATCTCAGCCATGTCCTGTCACTACATACTTCATAACATTCTATTACATCTATCAACATAATCTTTTAGATGATTTAGTTATAAACTAGAATTTTGTATTGTATCAGAGCAAGAAAGACAAAGTTCACTATCACCTTTAATAGTTTGATGGTCAAGTTAAGTCTTTTTCTAGTCTAATTTTTCTCACCATCGAATTCAAACTTTTTTTGTGTTGGATTTGAGGGGGAATTTCATGTATCAATTGGAGCTTTTAGATGCTCAGTAGTTGTCTAAACTTTATAATATTTGATTGCATTAGGTCCATGAGATTCTCTCCAATCAAACCATATGTTGCAATTAAGTGGAGTTGGTCATTTGAATATATGAAACCTGTAAACTTGATTAATTGATTAGCAATTAACAGAAAAATGTTTGATATCTTTCATGTTCTCTTTCCCCTGTGTGCAGTTGTTGCCAATCCAAACTACTGAGTATAAAGTGTCTTGTTGAGTACGAAGTATCCTTTTATAGCTTGTCTAAGAGATTATGTACCGATGATTTTTTTCTCCCTTAATATAAATCAAGTTATCATAAATAATGTGTTGTTTTATTTAAGTGATTAACTTTCTTGTTTGTATAATATAATTAATAAAATAATTAAAATTAATTTTTAATCAAGTGTATAAGTTAAGAATTTTATCAATCAATTAAATTATTAATTAATTTATTTCATAATGAGTGATGTGATTTAAAAAATAAATAATTAAATTTTATTTTTGTGTGTGAATCATAAAAATTAAATATTATAATTCTATCTTATATGTGAAATAAAAATAAAAATTAGATTTTTTTTTTATGAAAAAATTTATCTTCTCTTATATAAAGGGTATTCCGAGAATTAAGGAGATCATTTACCTTTCTGTATTATATTTTAAAATATTTAATATTAAAATTAGTATAATTTATATGATGTATAATAATATTTTAATTTCAAAATTTTATGATTAATAAATAGTGATCATTTAATTATGATGTTAGAATAATTAGTTAATTTAATGTTAATAATAGTTTTAATTTCTTTAATTGGATATATTTGTATTTTAAGAAATTATGTGTGAATTTTTATGATTTAATTAGTTTTAAATTTGGAATCATGAATTTAAATTAGTTATTTCATGAAGAAGAATGAATTTAAGATTAATTATTATTTTATAATATTTTAAAGTACTTATAAAAATATTAAAATATAATTTAATAATAGAAGTCAAATTAGAGTTGACCTAAGTTAAGTTTATTAGTCAGCTCGGCCCATATGATTGGGCATGACTCAACACATATATATATATTTAGGTATGGTCTAGCTTGTGGTTAGACATGACCCAATCTGTGTGATTAGGTATGACCCAATGGGTAGGTACAACCTAACACATTTGATCAGACATGACCTAACTTATGTAGATATATACAACTCAACCCATATGATTAGGCATGATCCAACCTATGTGATCAGGTGTGGCTCATCCCATGTGGCCATGTATGTCCTAGCCCATATAGCTAAGTATTGTCTAACCTATCTAGTTAAGTATGATCAAACTCATGTGGCTAGTTATGACTCAGCTCATATGGCAAGCATAACTCAACTTATGTAGTGAGGTACAATGCAACTTATGTGGTCAAACATAACCCAACTAATATAACCAAACATGGTCTAGCTCATATGGCCAAGTACGACCCAGCTCATGTGACCAAGCGTGACCCAATCTATGTAGCTATGCATGACACAACCCGTAAGCTAAGCGTGATTAACTTTAGTGATAAGGCTTAACTCAACTTGTGAGTGAGGCTCAACCTAAGCTGTGAAGTTATGCTCATCTAGTTATGCATCGTCGCCCTTCTATCCAACCTATTGTATCTCAACCTAACATGTAACTTGAGATAGGTATGTGCGATGCATGTAACCTATTCAAGACTCAGGTCAGTTGGTTCGATTTAGGCTAGCACTATATGATATAACCCAGTTTCTTCTTCCTTTATTGGTGTAAGTTCGTTACTTAACTGGATTAGATGAGTTTGCTTGGTTCAAGCTGATTCAAGATGATACCAATCAACTTGATCAGTTGAAGCCCACTAAACCTGATTGAAATTAAATAAATTTAAATTAAATTATGTATGGTTTCAAATTAATCATAAAAATAATTTTTATGATTTTTCAAAGATTCCTATGGTTATTATTATGTTTACATCACCCTAGTAAGAAGATTTAATTTTTTTTAATTAAAAAATAACAATTGTAGAGACATTGATTTGAATTCAAAGATACAAAAAAAAATCTTTATAAATTATGAATAATAAAATAATATATTTTTTAAAATAAATCTGAAATATGACAGATTAAGCCTAAAATTTGCACCATGATTGGAGTACTGCACGATAAAGTTACAGTGATTTCATAATTTAGGATAAGTTTGTGTCGTCTCATTCAAGAACATATTACTACTGCCTTGTAGGAAGACTGTAAATGACATCTCGGCAATCAGTGCTCATAGGAGAAAGGAGGAACTCAGACATCGAATGTGCTTTCTTTATTACAGAACCATCACCTTGTCTTCCTCCTCGACTTCGCCTTGTTCCTTTTGTTGCGATCTCTGCCAACCATGAACATGATCACCACCGCGGCAGCAGCCACACCTACCGTGCAAAGAGTTCCAACACCAGCCAATCTCCACATCGAACAAAAGCCATTGCAGTCATCAGACATCTCCTGCTCCAAGTACTCCCCGACAAGGGCTTCATCTTCTTCGCTGACAACGAAGCTGGACGGCGGAGAGGCCTCCTTCTCTTCCGGTTCCTCAAGATCGGCGGCCGCTGCCGGCGCAATCTCACGTGAAGTCGCTTCTGCATCGTGCCGAATCCACTCCTTTGTTGTTCTCGGGTAGCCTGCAAAGTAGTCGGCATCGATGCTGCAGGTTGGTGGGAAGAAATAAGGTTGCTGGTTTGCATTGAGGAGGCCATTCTCGGTGAGCAACTCCCACTCCTCCAGCTCCATACTGGAGGATTCTGAGGTTTCCTACATAAAAGGAGAGTAGAGATGGATGAAAGAAGAAGATGCATGGCATGATGTTATATATTGTGCAAATGCTGCTACATGGTTGGTATCATTATGCAATGGAAGTCACTGCCAGACCTCTTCATCCTAGAATTCTTGGTGCATGTTTTTGGTTGCAATTATGTGTAAGGAGTGGCCTCCATGCATCTATCTATCTATCTATCTATCTATCTATCTGTACTCACTAAGAAACTTCCTGAAAGGAAATGAGACCACTGTGACATCTACTACTCCTTCATATATATCAACAAATTATTTCTTATTTGTTTCAACACTGGAGTTTCTTGGAAGCTTTCCATTATTTTTGCCATTTCTTTAACAATTGGAATTATGATGACATGATTGTTGTATGAAGACCCACAAATGCTAAACAGAAATGATAGGGAGCAATTCATGTTGAGAAAAAGGCAAAAACAATAATAACAACATAACATTTTATATAATTGCATTAGCACATATATATATTACTAATCAAGATGTTTATGAACAAAGTTCCATGTTGATAAATGCATAAGGCAAATATTTCTAAGAATACATACAAATACAATTTTCATTTACCTACCTTGATCATATCACAGATCATTGATCAAGAAGAATAAATAGGATGATCCCACTTCTCAATAATAATTTGTGGAGCAGAATGAAACATATGGAATAGGACATTGGATTCCTGACATGAATGGATGACCTTAATATAATATGATAATTATGATGAAGAAAAAATTTTGCTATCAACTATAATAAAATAGTTGTTCTTAAAATGAATTTAAATCAAACCAAATCACATTTGACTTAAAACCGATCGATCGATCGATCCGTAACGAGAGTTTGGGTTCCAATTAAACATGATTAGTTCGACAACCTAATCCACAGGGTTTAAACTGAGATCAAAATTTGACATTATTTACGAAAGAACAAAAAAATAAAAAAGAGAGGAGGAAGATGGGAATCTTTTTAATGAAAAAGTCAGCCTAAGAAAAGCTGAAGACAAAACTTTGTTTGGTTGTCTCTGTTGAAAACAACAGCAGGTTGAGCCATCAACTGCCATTTTCATTCTGTGATTGCTTTATTATGCCATTGCAAAAGCGAAAATATGTTCTTAAACTTCAATCTGTCGAGACTAAGTTCTCAAGGTATAAATGTTGACCTCACTACTGTAGGATAAGCACAGGCATTTTTTGATCATGGCAGAGTCATTGTCACCCTTTCCATGACAAGAGATGCTTGTCTATTGGCATAAGTTGCAGAATAAATTAGTCAAAATCCAGACCACATAGCAGGGAATGAATGTTTCACATCAATCAAAAGCAGAAAAGAAAAGGGAAAAGTGGGCTGCCAAAGCCATTAGTTTTTGTACCAACCTGAAATCAGTCAGAAGCCTCATTAGAAGTGACATAGTTTGAGAGGCATTAAGACTTCTTATCTCTACTAGATCAAACAATGTTTGGAATAGAATGTACAAGAAGCTTTGGAATTTGATATGGATTTACTCAAAAGATGCTTCTAATTCTTCTATTATGGGTTTACTTTACATTCTACCTGTTGAGGGTGGTCGATAACCATTTACATTCTTCTATTTGATCGTGTGTCGATCTTCCAATATCGATTAGCTAATTGATGAAAGAAATGTGGCAATGGTGCTCACCAAGAGCCGAACACAATAGGTTCCTCGGTATCAGAATGACTCGTGGGGAGAATATTGTGTTCATTCCTCCAGCAATGGATATTGCCCAATTGCCTCTCAGAATTGCCACTTGCTCTTTGCCTTTTTCTATTGTGCTCGCTTTACTTTTGTGGTCGGCCGAGATAATACAGTGACCGAGCCAAAGCAAATTCTCTCGAGGTTGCCCCACTCGAGCTTCGGAGCCTCTCCAAGTGGCATCCTCTTCTTGGGTACAAATACGATGCTATCCCTCGTCCTCTTCCTCGGTCTCCAAACGAGCTCTCACATGGCTCCGGCACTCGAGGTAGGTCAGCTCAAATTCGTGGTGTCTTGAAAGGATTCATGCACTGAGATGTGCTGTGTTGCACTCGCAGGCCAGATCGCCGGTCACGGAGTTGCAGGTCCGGATGGACTGCGGCGGCTGCGTGCACAAGATCAAGAAGGCAGTGCACAGCGTCCATGGTAATGAATCACGTCGATGGTGAGAGAGAAGAAGGTTTGGGGTGATGGTTGCTGACTCTTGTGTCACTGATCAGGAGTGCATGACATCCACGTAGACTTCGCCCGGCAGAAGCTGACGGTGGTGGGGAGTGCTGATCCGGAGATGGTGGTGAAGGCCATCAAGAAGGCGGGGAAGTTCGCCACCATCTGCTCCCACTCGGAACCAGCTGCCGAGCCCGGCGGGTCCGAGCCGGCGGCCGACGCTGCTGACCAGCCTCCAAGCGAGTCTCCTCCGGAAACACCGGAAGAGCCACCTAAAGATGCTCCCCAAGTGACCCCATCCGCGGATGTCAAAGACGAAGCAGCAGAACCAGAAGGCGCGGCGGAGATCCATATGGTGCATCACTACCCGTACAGCTTCGTCCACAGGGAGCAGTGGAGCCATGACCCCTCGGGCGCGCATGAGATCAGATACGAGGAGCCTTTTGTCATGCACAGCTACGGTATCAGCAGCGGCCATAGGCCGCATCCTTACGTATCGGCTGCACGAGACATGAGGTACGGCAGCGGAGATGGAAGCCAGATTGCCACTATGTTCAGTGACGAGAACCCAAATGCCTGCACCATAATCTGAGGTCGCAGAAGAATGAACGACAAGAACGATTCAGAATCCAAAGACAGCAAAGAAGTTGGCTCAAAACCATGTAAACTAAGAACATATATTAAGCATCGAGGACAAGAAGAGATGCTCAGTTCGTCCTGGAACAAAAAGTATGACGTTATTGGTGAGATAAGAACTAAATTGACTTCATAATAACCAGTAATATATTGAAGCTGGAGGCAGCGATGTGAATTGCTACTGCTCGTGTTGATGAAAGCCGAAGCAAATCTTGCAGCAAAACACTGAGGACATCACAAACTTATCTGAACTAGTCAACAATACATGTATGCATATGGTAATGGATCTATGCAACCTCCACAACCCTGTCTGTCATTGGAATCATGTAAAGTTTCTCTGGAAATATTCGTCACTAAATGGACCTGAAAGCTACTCCAATTATTACAAATCATATAATTATTTGCATTGTCCACAAGCTCCGAATTCTTAAATGTAGTCGGATAGTAGTCAGCAAACTCAAGCAACTGGAGTACTATCTCTGCATCAAACCTAGTGGCCACTTTTCGATATTATGTAGACTACATCCCTTGCAGCTGTGCTTGTGTGGCATGAGTTGCAGTTCTATAAACTCCTACAGCTTGGCTCTTCGAAGTTCCAATTTGGCTATGGTTCCCAGATGAACTTCGTCTGGGCCATCAGCAATCCGCAGAGTCCGAGAAGTAGCCCATAAATGTGCCAGAACAGTGTCCGATGACAAACCAGCAGCACCGTGGACTTGCATTGCAAAGTCCAGCACTTTCAGGGCCATACTTGGTGTGGCTACCTGCGACAAAGATGAGTAGTACCAGTACTTTTATACTTTTGTCATTCCAGATGCAAATTATTCCAAGGTAGCTGTCATCATTCTACCTTGGCCATGGCGATAGTTCCACGAGCTTTCTTGTTCCCAAGTCGATCCAGCTGATCTGCTGCTTCAAAAACCAAGAGTCTCGCTTGCTCCAATTCTACTCGGCACTATGAAAAACAAATGACAAATCTGTAAGATCTTAGGGATGCATCGACAAGGACATTTTATCTCAGATGTCCAAAATGATAGAAAATGGCAATAACAACTTTTTTAACATAGTTTTCACAAAAATAAAAACATAGTTTGTACTGGCTTGGCAAATTGTCAGTCGGATCAAACATTAGCAATGATGATTTTTTTCCATTTCTTAATTATTATTTTTCCCAATGATAATGACAGCATAGGTTGGCACATATCGATCCGACAATTCATTTAGTATTTGGAAGAGCTTACATGTTTTACATATATATAGGATAAAACAAACTTATAAAATCAAATGGACTGGACGGCTGGACCGAAAAAATCAGGAACAGTACCCTGAACTGGTTCGCCATCCAAAACTTGAAAAGCCTGAAAATCACGTAACTTGTTATTTATTAGCAAAGATACTTGAATTTAACCCAAGGGCACTTGAGTCTTTTTATATAAAAAAAGAAAGAGAAGGAAACCATATTATATTCATTACCCTCTCATCCCTTCAATGTGTATGTTTTGTTCCTATCATCCTCTTTCACTATATTAAAGATTATTTTTCTATTTTATATTTTTACATAACCTATAAGTAGATGTCACTTTTCAAAAAGAATTATAAACCTACAACGTGACCAGTTGACCCACCAATTCCACAAATGACCAAGTGATCCAAGACTCAATGCATTGATAATCCGGTTCAGTTATGATAACTGTCGAACAAAGTAACAAGCAATTTGTATGTTTTAGTATAGCACATGAGGCACCACCAGAAACCATTATATCTAACATAATTGCAGGTGAGTGCTTGAACCTAACCTTTGACAAAGACCATTGATGGGCCAAACTGATGGGCAACAAGATGAGTTTTATAATGTTTTGATAATTAAAATGCTGGAAAGTTTATAATAAGCTACTCCCAGAGATCACAAGAGCACGAACATGAGCTACAATTTTGTAATAGGTGACTAAGAAGTATCAACAATAACAAAAAGAATTCTAAATAACAATGTGAATGAGGATTTAATAAATATCGATAGGTTTCAAAATCAAAGTAATACAGTCACTAAATTGAGTGGTGTTTTTGAAGAAGGGGCTTGAAAATCTTATCCTATAGTAAAGGTAGTCCTCTATGACAAATGGCATGCTTAATGAACTCGAGAACCACCAAGGTTAGCAACTAGTTTCGTCCATGTATTGAAGCAAAGGATCCTGCATGGGGATGGCGACAGGTAACACTTAAACAATTGTGATACCCTTTAATCAGGTACGAGACAGAATTTGTGTGCAAAAGATATATCCAAGTCAAATTCTGGTCCAGCTTTGGGTTAGAATAACCTACCTATTGTCATTTCTATCATCAGGCAGGGATGGCAGGGATCAGGTTTTTTTGAGCGACCAGGTCTACCTTATGTACTTAAACCGGGTACACATACCCTTTAATTGGATTTGAAATGAGTTTGGGGAGGAAAGTGTATATCCAAGTTGGGTCAACATTGAGGTTTGGGTACCTAGATAGCTGGTTGGGTTCAGGTTTGGGGTTGGATAAAAATTGCGGATACCCAATCCACTGCCATATAAAATCCTCCTGCACATAATATGAATAAAGTAAATGGACTTTGAATCTACCTATGTTTAATCATCTTGGTGAATTACATGCCCATATGCTTAAAGTACATGCAAGTATGTGACCATAAAGAAAGTATTTTTTTCACATAAAGACACTTGCACTTACATCTTAACAGTGGTCATACTTGTTTCAAGATAAGCAACTTCACAACAATAATCCAGTTAACATCCTTTTTTTATATTTTTGAATTTTCATTCCTCCGGCACAAGATATCATATAACAAATACAATTCTTAACCCAAAAAAGAGTATCAAGGAGAAAGTACCTTGGCAAGATCTGACAAGAAGGATCCCTGCTCAGCTATCAACTTTCCAAAGACTCTCCTTCTGAGTGCTCTGTCAACTGTCATTTGCATACCACGTTCTGCTGCCCCTATGAGTCTCATGCAGTGATGTAATCTGCCAGGACCAAGTCTACCCTGAAAATGTGAAGATGTGAAGATATCATGCAAATGTGAATATTCTGCGACAAATTCATGATGGAATGATGCTTACTTGTGCTATCTCAAATCCCCGGCCTTCCCCAAGCAGGATATTCTTCACTGGCACGCGGACATTTTCAAAAGTTATTTCAGCATGCCCGTGAGGTGCATCATCAAAACCGAAAACTAGTAACGGCCTTCTTATATGCACCCCTGGAGTATTGACATCCACTAAGATCATTGATTGCTGCTTATGCATAGGAGCAGAAAAATCTGTTTTTCCCTACATGGTTTTTTGTTTCAAATATTAAGATACCATAAAAAGAATAATAGTATCATTCTAGTCTTGAACAACATGATAGTGATATCAAAACTTACCATTACTATTAGAACTTTGCACCTAGGATCCATTGCTCCACTTGTCCACCACTTCTTTCCATTTATGATGTAAAAGTCACCTTGCCTATGTCACATTTTTGGAAACATCAGTTCAAAGTTGAAATTTCAAAACACATCATTTCGTGTTAAATACATCTTAAGACAATAGCCAATCAAGAAGATGGAAAGAAAAATGGATGATAAAATTTACGAAAAGCATGGTCTCGGAGCAAGAGAAAGAGATGACCATAAACTTAAAGATAAGTAATGTTTAAGGATAACATGGAAAGCCCATATGAGTATTACTTGCATATATATGTTCCAGGTCATGAATTATATTATAGAATATAGAGGAACACAATCTTTAACCTAGAAGAAGTCACTGAACTGGAAGAAGCTGATAATTGCAGGGCCTAACTACAAGCTATTAGATACTGTATAATTGTTTAGTTTGGAGGCTATTTTTTTCAGTTCTGAGGACAAGAAAGTGATTTGTTGAAAGGATTTTCCATATATTCACTCACTTGTCTAAGGTTGTTGTCAACTACCTTCAATGAATGAAAGTGATTGACCAAAGGGCGCTCCGCAGAGCAGTGGATGATTTCAAAATTCGACAGACTTTTGAATATACAACACGACCTCTTGTGGGCTGTGAATTCACCTACCCTATCTTGAAGTAGATTCCACGATTCTATCCTTCCTGTACCAACCGAACTTTGTGCTTCAACCACATTTGAACTTTTTCCTTAATTCTTACATGTAACAATTGACTATGGTAAAAGCCCAATTAAGCTCCATATATCAATTAGCTAACATATGAAACAAATGGTTAATCCTGCACTATTTTTATCTGTTATGCAGTACTAGATTTACACATAAGAAATAAATAAAAGGTTCTTTTGATACATCTGTTATCGAAGTAGAAATACTATAAAATTTGGAGATCAGATTTGAACACTCAAAGGGTTTTACATATATCTTTTAAGACTGAAAACAACAATATGACCACAGTTGCAGCAGAAGACAGCAAAAGCAAGGAATAACAGGGAGGTATTCTGGTGTAGAAACTCTCTCTCTCTCCACACACACACAACAAGAAAAAGGCAGCATCCACCAAAGCACACCTTTCATTGAAGCAATCTTGTGTAAACAAGAAGTCGTGCTTCTACATTCTGTATAATACTCAACCAACATCCTCTATCACATACTATTAATCGAAAACAAGAATAGATATGATGTACGTCTGTTTTTTCCTGTAAGACATAACACATCTGCTTCAACTTCTTCATTCACTGAATGTCAATATTTTTCCAGACTAATTCATCCTAATAAGATTTTGATGATATACACATTGATTGTAATAAAAATGGAGATGAATGGCTCTTTAACAGAGAATGTAAACTTGCCATGTGGCAATTAACCAAAAGACAATAACAAAGAGAAGCATGTAGCATTAGCTAGAGACAAAAAAAGCCAAGCCCAACAAAGACACTGAGCACTCTGTTGAGGAAAACATGTTCAAACAATAAATAAGCAGTCTGGACAGAAAAAAACTTGCCAGTGAATATTACCTAGTGAGTGAGCATTCAATGTTGGTTGCATCGGAAGATGCAACTTGTGGCTCAGTCATCGCAAATCCAGACCGAATCTTTCCTTCTAGTAGAGGAATTAGCCACTCTATTAGTTGTTCCTTAGTACCGTACCTCAATAAAACCTGAAAAAAGACAATACTGGAACAGAATAAATACCTTGGTCTCTTACCATAGCATTGTCAACCATATTTTGGCTTAGCAAAGTTTTTGATATTGCTAAAATTATTGTTGCCTGCTTATAATACATCTTCCTGTTAAGAAGAAAGGACAGCTGAAGCTGACAGCATTCATTCAGAAATTATGCAAATACTATTATGACACTGCATAATTACCATAAACACTAGATGAGTTTGCTTCTTGGCCTCTTGATTCAGAATACATAATGGACAATTATAGAAAAAGAAATTATGATAAACCATGATGAATTATTATTAGCAAGTTATAAGTTCAAATCAGAGCAAATTATGCTTGATAAGCAAATATTAAGAAAGTATCTCAACATTCACCTTCAAAAATTCAAGATATTTAACAAATTCCAACAACTTAGGTCCCTTCATCAGTCAAGGATTCAACCTTAAATTCATAATTTATCATCTCGATATGCTGATTTGTGATGATGTAAAGGGCGTACCTAGTGCGCTGGCTTGTGATTATATATCATAATTAATTTGATTATTAAGTTGATTATCTGGTATGAGTCATCCGTACTGTGCATGGTTTCTCCATGAAAACAATCTTGCTTTTTCTGTTACCATCATTCGTCAATCTTGGTTTCTCCATGCTAAAGCCATATTGACATGCCTACATTTAGGTATTTCTTGATCATTCTTAGGTCTAATAAATTTCACTGTGACCCTAAATCTTGTAACCTCCAGCCTAACACCTATTTTCTTCATAAACATGGCTACCGTTGGCCACCTAACAGTAAATCATAAATTTTGACTTACACCAGCAGCGTTCTTTAAGATTAAAAGATGTAATGCATAATGTGCTTCATTATACAGTAAAAAATTAGTAACAAAGCAAAAAAGATCCAATAGTATTATATATAAATATATATTACTAATATACATGCAAAAATATGTATGCATATACTGATTAGACTGAAGTAAAATATTCGCACTATAACAAAGGAAAATTTATAAGACTATAGAACGGAAATAACCTGGATGAGTATCACACTACCTCCATATTTCCTGTGTCCGGCGCACCACAGTTGAAAATTTGTGGTGCCCAAATTGAACGGCCCATAATCTCACACAAGTATCCATACTCAAGATTCGAAAGTCCAGCACCTATCAAGTTACTATTCGAAGCTCCAGTAGAAAAATATTTTTCTTCTTCAAGCAGCTTTCTTGCCCTAGCAGCACTATCTAACTGCAAATGCATCAATGTGATATGCAACTGAAACAAAACACTAAATAATCATATGGAAACCAGAAAAGAAGGTATCTAACAATAATAGAAAGCAATAGATCCTGACCACCAAATTGCATCACATTTCTTGAAAATATTCTTAAGAATATTAGTGAAGTAAAAAGATAGAACATAAAGCCTTACGGGAATCCACAAGTTCCAGAGGCCTTCCTGCTTTGCTAACTCTTTCAACTTTTCTTCATCTGGATGAACTGTCCAACGCTGACTTGATTGTGCAAGTCTATAAAATTCACTCTCATTTTGGTATACATGATCTTGCATAAACTTTAACAATTTCTTCCTAAGCTCCAAAACCTTTTGACTAGGCACAGAACATCCCTGCTCCTTCATGGACAGTGAATGGTCATCTTCTAACCTTTGAGTTGCTCCTTGACTCAAAATTCCTGAAGACAGTATGCAAATAAACTTCTACATAATGGCAAGGAATAAATTTAGAGCTAACGGGATACTGGTATGGAATTTTGCAGACTAACAAGAAAGATTCAAGCAAGTGCCTCTATTAAAAATCTATTATTTATTCTAGAATAAGCTATTCAACTGTAATAACTATCACCAACTTTAAGATTAATACGATATATTCATTATAGGAGTAAATATTAATATTCAATAATACCTTAAAATTTTCTATTGCAACAATTATCTATCATACATATGGCACACAAAAAGATCCAAAACAAATTTGCTAGTAGTTTTAAAGAGAACAATGGGTCTAAAGTTGTGCTTCTCTAAACTTCATGCAGATGACATGTTGGACAATGAAACGATGACATGAAAATGACTATTTGAAGAGAGCACCCGTTGGATTTGGAATTAATCTCAAATTCAAAAGCATCTCCCCTTTTGTGATGATTCCCTTGAGAGATGAAGGGCTACTATATATTCTCCCCTTTGTATTGTGTGGTAGAGGACAGTGATAATTAACATAGTAGCAGTGAACACCCAACATTATAGCTTATGGCAAATGACAAACACAACAATAGCACGTCTCCTCTATTTCATATATATAGTCATATGTTTTTTATTTCTCTTCTTTGGCATCCTTCTTGCCAGCCTCCTACATGTCACCTTTCTTCTTTTTCGAAAATAGAATTTATTTATAAGATAGAAAAATCAGTATAACCTTCAAATAATCATTAAAGTCCATACAAACTTAAACGTCTCAATAATATAATTCATGTTCTCCCAAAGCCACATGTGACCATCCTGAAACAAAATCATAGAATATGCAGTATGACAAATTTCCATATTAACATAAGTTCCTTATGACAGTAGGATTCTGGTAGTCAATAATGTCCTATTCATTCATGCAGAGGGAATCATATCAAAATTACCCGGTGGAGGCTGGTCAGGAAGAACAGACTCTCGAGTAATATATGCCCAGGCAGAATCAACTAAGACATTAGCCATCTTTCCAGCATACCGAGCACGCTCTCCACCTGAAGCATTACCCTGTATTTGTTCAAAACTATTACAGACTTATTTTTCAAAATGTCCAAACTTAATGATTTCTGATGCTAATACCAGAGTCCATCTATGATATACTCCTGCATAAATAGATGCACCACGGAACAAAGAAAACGCCATATAGAACTTCCATTCTCGAACTGGCCAGGGCCTTCTCTGAATTTCATCGATTTCAGGTGAGCAAACAAATTAATGATACCTCAAAAAAATGCAATGAAAATCGATGAAGCTACAAGCCTACAACATGTAGAAAAAAACTGTCAAAGTAATGCTTACAGCTGCAGAGCAATATACTGCCAAGTATTCCACCAAGGAAGGAATGCCTTCTGGGATGCCACTAAACTCAAGTCCATATGATTCACATTCTCCCAAAGCCACGTCAACAATATACAGCTGTACAATTATCATCAATAACTTCTGATTTTAATCAATGACATTGTCAAGCTTTGTACCCATTTTGAATCTTTTAAATCCAAAATTTCCAAGTATCCCATATTCCTTAGTGATGACTCAAATGGTTCAGGAAGCTTAAAGAAATATATTGTATTGCTACTTAAAGATTATATATGTCCCTGTCATGTCTAGCTCCCCTGGTTTATATTAGTAGTACAAGATGTGTAAGCCGTTTTGTATCTGTGACAACTGATACTATACAATCTGAGTTAAAACCATTTTCATGAAACATTCGAAGCTCATAAAAGCACAAAATAACAGAGATTTAACAATATAATGTTCGTAACAAGCTACTGACCAAGGCACTGTATGCAACATCACACATTTGGTTCCCTAAAGTTGATAGTTCCCAGTCAAGAATGCCAATCACTTGATCCTGCAAAAAAAGAGGATACTCATTCTTAACCCATTATGCAATTTGTTGAATGCAGCGTGTTTTCTGAACAAAAATGAAACATTGGACAATAAATTGCTAGTTATGAAGCTATATAATATAGACAAACTTTTCATCCTTTGGTTTTTGTTTGTAGAAAAGATCAAGGCATGACATGAAAAATCAGTCTTTCTACTTTATATTGTAGCTACAATGCACGCAAAGTTACACAACTTTTTTAACTCTCTTTAATGCTTTACTATTGATCAGTACATCGACCATACATGAGTTACAATGCTAATTTCATCCCTTATAATTCTGAGATCAGCCCCTTGGTGGCTGGCCCATTATTGGGTTCGACCTACCCCAGAAAGGGCCAATTGAAGACCAGAGAGTCCAAATTTGGTCCTGACACTCTGGTAGCAGTATGATAGATTTGTAGGTCCATATGGACTGTTCCTAGTCCTGAAAGCACTCCTGAGAGAAACTGAAGATTTGGAGGCCAACAGCAAGACCTTGACTTGTAGGGAAGAAACTGAACACAATGCATTGATAAAAGTCAACCCTTGATTTGGAAGGTCGACCAGCACTGTAAAGATTGCAAGCCATGTTACAAGGGATGAAGACAAGGGGTTCATCTAGGGCAGGACAACAGGCAAGGCTTTCGTACAGGTCTAATCCTAATAAATCTAGGACTAAACATACAAATCTGAATATGCATGTGGCCAGTAAACAAATATAAATACTTGATTATTTTATTTCGAGCACAGAAAAAGCTTTCTTCTATCTTCAATTTGGCCTTCCAGAGCAACCTTACTCTGTCAAAGCAAAGGATCCCTAGTTAAAAGGGGTTGTTTAAAATGTTAATGTGTTTATGTGATGTATGTGCACAAGATAAGATTCTTTTTATTACTAATCCCACATTTATTCATGCTGCTCATGTGATTCAATTAAAGCAAGACTTGGCACAATAATAAGGTTGCTCCTATGCAATATAGGAGAACATGATTCCAGTCATGAAAACAACCTCTTTACTTCTAGACCTAAGATTGTGTACATTAACTCTTGTGAGATATCATATTGGCACGAGATTGGTGGATTGGTTTTGCCCTTTCTACTTATAAGTACTTTTATATAGTTATGAATTCTATTTTACATTTATGTGAGCAGATTCATCAGAATTTAACACATGGAAATGCAGTATCTTTCTATAAAACAAGGAAATAAATAAATAAATATCCAGAACAATCATATTTACAACATATATGTGCATAAGGTGGACCGAAACAATATCAGTTAAAATAACAGGGCTCTGTTTACAGCTACCCATAGAATAAAGGATATCATGTTTATCCTTACGAGAACCAAGAGTCATGAAAAGCAAATACCTAAATCTTTCCTCTAGAGGCTTACTTTTCAACTTGTTGATCTAGCATAGTTGTATAAATAAATTGTGATACAAATTGGAATTAAAATGCATATATTCTAGCTGATCAGAAACAAATTTTAAGAACCTTGACAGGGTGAAAAACTAGATTATCGATTCGATAGTCTCCATGAACAAGCCCAGTTCCTGATGCTCCTAAAGAATCTTCAGCAGGGATATTTTCTCTGAGCCAAACAACCAGATCAAGCATTTTAGGATTTCGATCAGGTTTCCCTTGACCAGTTGAAGCGAGATACTGTTTTCCCCATCTTTCCACCTAACAGACAAAAACATCATCAAAGCATAAATAAGGTTTTACATCTTTCCTCATTTTTACAGTTATGTAGTTCAATCTAACAATAAACTTCATTAATCTTAGAAGGGAAAGATACCAAACATAACAATCTCTCAAGAACAGAAAAATGAACAGAGTTGTTAGAACCATGGAGCAGTAAGAGGTCCTCAAGGCACCAAGCCAAAATCTTAGGCCTGCAACTAAGTTAGCAGGTTGGAACAACTATGATGTTATAGTATGTATTGCAGCTTCTGTCACAGGTAGTATCCAGCATGACAAGTGGTTCTGATTCATATCAAATTGAACTTGAAAAGCTTAACATCTTTAGAACATAACTTAGTGCTTTGTAATGTAAAGCTAACAACTGTTGTACGAGCAAGCATATCATTCTGAGAAATAACGACACCTTGAGGGAAAAATAAAAAGAATTCCTGCACAACATGCAGACTAGCTTATCTTGTAGAAACTTTTCTTGAATGCTCAAGGATCTGGTTTAGTATTAGTTCCATATTCAAGCTATTTAAACCAGCCAAATGACATCACCTGTCTCTTGCAATAGTTGTCTCTCCTGCCAAACTTTTGCAACCCAATCGAATCCACATCAACTTTGTGTAAAGAAGCTAGAGTTTTCGCAGTAGCTTGATATATAACCTTCCTCCTTTCTGGGCTCAGTCCCTGAACATGAATAGTTGCAGATTGATATAAAAATTCAAAAATAAGGCAACTCACGAAATGCTAAAGATAAAGATAGATGGTGCTTTTCGAATTTTCTCCCCAAATCGAAACATCGAAGAAGATCATCATGTGCAAGCCTGCAACCATTCTTGGAAGCAGTTTAGACTTAAATTCACAAGATACTGCTTGCACAACCCAGGTGTTCCATTCATATGTGATGCATACATGAAACAGTTAAAATTATTTTTTTCCCTCAGAAAATATTTGAAAGTGACAGATAATTATGTGAACTACACATTAAGCAACAATAGAAAGTTAACCTACTGGTAACTTATTATCCATGAAAATCCGTCCCTCCAAGTACTCCATAATGTAGAAAGATGTACCAATTATGCTTGTATCATTGCACAAGCAGAAAACCTTTGGAACAGGAACATCTGTGTGCACACCTAAAGCCTTGAGAACCTGTACAGAAGCAAAAACAAAGACTGATGAAAATCAATTGGGTGATCCTCCAAAACACAAAAAAAGAACAGCCAACTAACAAATGGCCATTCAATGCATGGCACTAGAACATATTGCTAAAAGTAAAACTTTCCAAGTTAAAAGTAAACACTCAAAGATATCATTGTCCAGTTCATCCAAAAGCCCACACACTTAGCAACTATCTCTTAAATATGATGCACAAAAATACCTAGCCATTAACATGGACAAAGTTTGGAAATAAGTAAGGTCTTGCAGCAGTGACATTGTGTTCTGACTATAAAATCCAGGAAACAACTTGAAAAAGCAGGAAGAGCATTAGAAGAAATCATTTTAGATAAACAGCTCTTAAAACAATTTGTTTCCTAAGAGTAAATGACTCTTAGAGACATGTGAGCATATCTATTTACAAGAAATATTTGAATAAACAACTTCCACTCAAATAATTAATTAGCCATAACCAAGATTTATCCAAATTGGACCATTCAATCTTGTACGGAAAGAAAAAGAAAAACCAAAACACATGCATTGGAAGCTAAAAAATCATCCTGTGTGTGATTTACAACTATTCAAACGTTTCTTCATGCTCATAGAGCTTCCGTAAAGTACAGGCATAATAGGCGGATCAAACCAGCCTGCGAGAATTTGTTTCCTTCCTTTTTCTTTCTTCTCTAACTATCAAATAAAGAAGCACAAAAAGTCAATATTATGAACATATTAACCCTAAAAGTCAAATCTACCCTCTTTCAAAAAATTCCAGAAATAAACCGTCAGACAGACGAACTCTCTTCATAAATCGCACTCGTCCAATTCATGAAGCAAGATTCTTCTTTTCCAAAAATCAGACATTTTAAAAGCCCAATTGCTCTTGCACGCCCATGCCAACATATCCTATAAATCTTACAACGAAACGTAAGCATAAACGAGCAGATCGCATTCATCCCGAAGGCAAAGTTCGCTCCTTTCCTACTAATATTTAGTAATAACAGATCTACCTATTTAACCAACAAACGAAGCAGAAGGAAAGCTATACCTGAAATTCCCTCTCGACGGCATGGGCGGACTCGAGGAGAGCACCAGGAGGCTTCTTTCTCAGAACATAGCGCTTGACGACGCCGGGGGATCCATGGGAAGCGACCTCCAAACAGAAGGTCGGATTGGATTGGCCATAGCCGAACTGGGAGACGCTGAACTTAGCCGGCGCTGCGGGTAAGCCCGCCACGTTGGCGGCGGCATAGCGGAGAAGGGCCGCCTCGTCGAATCGGTGCGCCGGCTGCACCGACCGGAGGAGATCCGACGTCGAGAAGGCCATCGCGACGTAGCAATCGAGAAGCTCGAGGGATTCCGGGGAGGGTAAGCGGGAGCACGGCCACCGAGGTGCGTCACGTTCTTTGGTATGCGATCGTGAAATTTAATGGGGACAAATTAAAGGCACTGACAAGCTGCCGCGTGGGCTTCTCTCTAGCGACAAGCTGTAATATAATATATATATATATTAAATATATATATATTAAATATATATATATATATATTACCGTCATTGTTGACCTCGAGTTATATGGAAATACCATCGTATCCATAATAGTCATCATCCATAACCCACATACGAGGATCGTCATTACCGTCATTGTTGACCTCGCCAGCCCTATCCCTACATGCCTCACCAGCAACCCTTACACAAGGAAGTAAGGGGGTGTGAGAGACATTATCATTCACTCATAGTTCTCGTCGTCATCGCTTGCAATCCTAAACCTAAGCCTGAGTGTCGTCCTCTATCTTGCCCATTAGCCTTCGTACGAGGAAGGAGAGGACGCAAGGGCCATCGTCACCTCTATGGATCCCACTATTGCTTTCATAGGCATAGGAGACGAGTTTGACGAGAGTCAGAACAAAGACAATGATGACCCTCATGGCCCTTCATTCCTCACACGATGGCTACTTACAAGCATGACAAGGGCGAAGACGATGACAAGTCTAATGGGGCTAAGGGCAAAACGATCATTTATAAAAAAAAAAATTATAAGAATATTTTTCAATATTGAGATGTCTTACAGCAAATTCTCAAAGTTGTGAGTTTTTTTCAAAAATTCACACACACACACACACACACACACACACACACATATATATATATATATATAACTTCAAAAATAATTTTATTTTTTCTCTAAAAGATTTTATTTTCAGTTTATTTCCACATAACATCTCTTATTTTTTAAAAGACAAGATTGACCATGATCTCTACCTTACCGATCGTACCTCTAACCCATAGCCCCATTATGGCCACTCATTGCCTTCATCTCGCAATGAGGCTCCGTCGCCTTCTCATGACCATGTTCACCCCATTACCCTCACCCTCAATCTCATTTGTCACTATCGAGATATTGTTAAAGCCTTGTCATCCTCGTCATAAACCTCGATAAAGGAGGAGATAGCCAAGGCAAAATTTTCCCTCCCTCCTCCCCCATATGGCCTCCCACACTAAAGGAGCATGCTTTCGCCCCTTGTCACTCCTTCAGCATAAACAAATACATACTTTCAATGTAAGGGAGAAGGGAGGAGAAGCCTCGTTGTGATCACTTCCTTCCTCTCCATCAAACTTAACAATAGGGATGATAGGGTAGAAACAAAAACTTACGAGTGACAGGGCAAAGGTAATAGGGCCTCATAATAAGGTCTTAGGAAGAGGTTCAAGTGACGGATAACAACAAGATATATAGGCCAGAGTAGTCTCATCTTTTAGATACCAAGAGTCGTTCTTCGATAATAAACCAAAAAGAGAGTGCTCTATAAAAAAAATTATAAAGATTTAAGATTTTTTAAAAAAACTTATCCATATATATATGAAATAAAATTATTATATTTATTCTGTTAAAATATAAATGAATTAATTAAATTTATAATATCACAGCTTTGCGAGAGAGGCAAAATCAATGACGAAAGGATTCACCAAATCAATGTAAGTGGGTTTTGTTTTCTTCTATTATTGAAAGATTCACATGATCTCCTGACAAGAAAGTATTACACGTTGATGGAAAGGAGGCTTCTAAAAGGTAAAACCTCCCAGATAAAGAATGAAATTTCTCATACAACTAACTCCATTACTTTACTTCCTTTTAACTTGTGTTTCATCTTAACACTTGGAGCATCGTTGGATTTACCCTTCGATTGTTGTTCCTCTATAGCTTTACTGAGCCTTGCATGTTATCTTGACATGATGTTCATAGTGTTTTCTAAAATCTATCTGTCTATAATGTCGTCGTTCGGTATATTTATGTGTTTTTTTTTCTTACATTAAAAGATAAACTAAGAAGACAAAACTCAATTCTATGATCTTAATCAAAGATCTTACTAATTAAGCTATGCTGAATTTAATTAAAAATAATAAAAGATTCATGTCATAGTGTAAGTAAGAACATTAAGATCTCAAGATCTTTCACACATCAAATTATTATTTTTTTCATCTCGTTTTTTCTCTAATAATGTTTACACATTTTTGACATCAAATTACTGTTCATTTAAAATTGGCATACCAAATCACTGATACATACTCTTTGCTGGTTCTACATAAGAAAGATGCCAACAACAAATGTTCTACATTTCCTCATTATTTGTCCTGCTTGAAAAAGACTCACATCTTTGGACTTGAGTACTGGCTTAACTGGACTGGTCAATCAGAAAGACTTCGACAGTATCAGAAAAGGAAATATGATTGTCTACCTTAGTTCTCACAAGATCCTGGATTGACAGTATCAGAAAGGTTTTTTCTCTTGTTTTTCTCACCTTTATTTTCTTTTTCTTAAAGGTAGTCCAAAGATTCTTGGATGATCCTTGGGGTGTGTATCAGTCGTGGAAAAGCCTCCTTGCATGGTGTTAACTCAAAGAAGAGACCTGCTTGTGGTTATCAGCAGATAAGCAGGTCAGACTGCCTTCATAATAGCTCCACAAACATCTCTAATCACATGGCCTCACACATCAAAACCAACAGATACAACCAATCTGGTTAATTGGCATAGTTGCTTGCATTTTCCAGGACCCAAGACGGAGTAGAGTTTATAGTCACTAATCCTACTTGTCCAACATAATATGACCACATCAGTATTCAATCAAATCTACAAGTTATAAACATTCTACGAACTAGAAATGCATTGCAACAGACACCAGTCTCCCTGCACAATACCACTCAGAATATATGTCAAGACAAGCGCTGCACGACAAATTGCTGATCGACTAAAAGACAAGTCGGTGACAAAAAAAGGTGCATAATGATTGATTGCGGGCGACACAGAATCCAAATATACAAGTTCATGTGAATCCTAGAAGATTTAAAGAAGAGGAAAGTCGTACATTTTCCTGCCCTTAGAATGTTGACCTTGCTCATTTTCGATGGCCCAGAGAAATCTGTTTGCTAATATGGCACAAATTTCAACCAAAAGTTAGGATATTTCCCTGATAGATCAACAAATACATTGTTCAAAGCGGTTCAAGGTGAAAGCGGAGATGTGCATGAGATATACAGGGAGTGCAGAAGATCCTTAATAAGATAGACAAGCCAAAGATTCGGAGCAGAATCCAGGCATCAGATTAGCAGGAAGAACTCACAGTCATCCAGATTTGAATAGCAAAACAGCCTTCGAGTCAACGTAAAAATAAAGGAAGTGGTTGGTCTCATGTGTTACATATGATCCTGCAAAGGCAGAAGCCAGATTAGAAAGAATACTTTACACAGTAGAGAGAATTGTGATGAGACAATAACGAAAATAATTAATTCAGTGAAGGAAAAACAAGTGCCAATCTATCTGAATAACAGAAATTGCCAGATTGATTCATCATATTATATAGGCACTTCATAGGAGAATTTATGTCCATTATCTGTTTGATGTTGCTTTATTATGATTCACAGTTACGATAATTTCTTTTATATTACAAATGAGGGAAGCCAAAAGACCACACAAGGTTATCTTAAAGGATAGCACAATCCACACGCCCTACATCAAGAATGACCCTGGGAAGGAAAGAGAGAAGTTTTGTCAGACGGATGATTCATGTTAAATGCTTTTTGCATGTCAATTCAGTGGCATATTATGTACAATAAAAACAGTGTAACGAGGAATCCCAAAATGAATCGGGTCGGGTGAATTAGAGAATAGACAGACGTATGTTGGCATTCCATAGCTTTCTGAGACTGAATTAGGGGGCTATTATATTCGTTATATGGGTCTCTTTAAACAGGTCTTTAAAAGTTAAAACTAATCATAAAACGGACAGAAATGTCAACATATTGGATCAGACTAGCCAGTTCATTCCAATTCTCAGAGGCCAGGTCACTGTATCTTATTTAACCCTCATCCCCTCAGCTCCCCAAATAAAGAATCATTAACGACTAATTTCAAAAACTGTGATTGGAAATACAAATTTAAGATGTCACTCTTTTGTTATTTTCTAACATACAGCTTTATCCAGCATGATTATCCCTGTACGGAAAGAAAACATGTAAGACAGTAACCTTACTATTATCTCAATCAATTTTTGGATATTGACAAAATTGTGCAAATAAATTATAAGTTATAACTGAAAACCAGACTCAATACTGTTGTTCACAAGTCACTGTAACATCACAACATAGCGTAAACATGCCACATCTGAACAATGATGTCATGCAGAACCTGTATGTGGCAATTACCAAATGGAACAGAAAGTACTGCAGGAACAACTATGGCTACAGAAAGCTACTATGATCTACATGCCCCAGTGCACATGTGTAGCAACAAATTCTCTGTGGCCGCTGGTCCTAGAGATACAACATCTCCAGGTAATGTATGTCCTAATTGCTTCCACTGAATATACTCCATTCAAAATAAATGAAGCACATCAAAATGTGGCACAGGATTGAAAGATTTTTGGTGGCAAGGTAACATAGCAATCAAGAAATGCAGTAGACAAGGAGATAAAGTATTGGACAATTTTGATAATTTCCTCTGCTTGCAATAGAAACATAGGAAGTATGCATCTCATGAACACTTCTCTATTGTTAGGGGAATAGAAGATCTAACCTGCCAACAATTGCCATCAGAAAGCATAAATTTTGAAGTACCCTTTGTTAGAATAAAATTACCTGTATGATCATATTTTCATATGCAACACTAATAGGATAGTGATCCAAGATTTCCATGATATACTCAACAACTTACATAAACACAATTCAAAAATATATATCACACAGATAAACAGGTCACAGCAGTCTCACTTCATGTCACCTTATGCAGATGAAAAGGAAGTGACATAGGTGGTGGACGAGGCATTAGACTGTTGCAGAATAACTGAACTTTTTGATATCCAAAATTTAGACATATCACATACATATCTTCCAAAGGAAGCACATTTATAATTAGTCACTATGACTCAATTTCCAGTGGTGATATTGGTTACTAAGTCAAGATTAGGAAAATTGTCTCTCTATCTACTGAAGTAGGCCTATGACCAATGGCCCTCTCCAAACAGTGTAATTGCAAAAAGCCTCAAAAGCATTGGGGCCACCCCTCTTCATGGTTGACTTCCAATAGCTATTTTATTCTTGTTTCTGTTTAAGTGAAATCAGAGTAAAAATGTGAAAGTTACCAGTCAACCAAGCATGATAGCAAGTTTAAAAAATGTGTGATTTCTTCCCATTACCTACAAGAAATCTCATCTATATAACAAGCATCCACTTAACATTAAAAAGAAAATATCTTTACATCTGAAATAGAATTAGAAGAAACTTAACATATTAGGTCAAATATGTAATTAAAATATGTAAACAAAAGGAATTTCTTTATTGGCTAACCATCCAAATTCCTTTGATGACACAGGAAAACTGGGATTTGAGATTGGTAAAGATATAAGGAAAGAACATCGTAAGAGCATACATGAAAAAAACAGAGAGGTCTCCATAATGAAGAAATTAATGATTTTGAGCCACTAAACGATTGTCGTGGAAAAGAGTAGAGTGAGATAATTATTAGGGTGCACTTAGAGAATAGATACACATTTGAATATCAGTTCAAGTCAAATAATTATGTGAAAAAGGTTACATGGAATCCGTAAATACCTTAGATAGAATTTATTTATATAGGTAACAGGACAATCAGTCATATGATGAGAAAAAACATAAAACAACAAGTGACTTGGAGAGGTCAATGCACCAATCCAGTGACCCAATAGCAGGTCTACAGATTCTCTTACACTATGTGCTAATCCACGGAATATATTTTTACAAAATATTTTTATTTTCTTTTTTCCTTTGGAACAGAGGGGGTCTGCCCTTTGCATGCATCCGTATATCAGAAGAACCATGGTGCTATGCTGGTAAGCCGGAATATCTAAAAACATTGACTGCCGTCTACTAGAACTACAGAGGTAAAAACTGTTTTGGGAAATGTTCATGTGGTATGCAATCAAACCAAAATTGTTTGACAACTATACTCTGATACCTTACGGTCAACAAAACTTGTGTCTATCGATATAAGATGAGAGAAAAAACATATATTAAAAACACAATATCGAAGAAAGAATAGATTGTGCACAGAAAAACCAACAACATGAAATAAGGCGAGGCAAGTTCTTGGCCGAATATTTTCTAGTAAACTAGCAACAAGAAAGGTTCTGTAAAGCAACTATAAGCACTAACCTGCAGAAACCCATTAATGAAGCATTTATGGTTAAGTTAATTACTAGGATACAAATCATAAAAGATAGACATTCAGATGCTTGGTGCACTTAGTTGGAAGTTTAATTACGTCCAAAACAGCAAAATATTCAAACGCAAAAACTACTTCATGCTACAATTAACATGACTATGATACTGCAACATAACTCTCCGATAGTTGAGGTCCATCCACAGAACCACTGAAACTAAATAAGTACCTCTGACATCATCCATCCGCATCAGTCTACAACTTAGTATAATCTATGGAAGAAAACAATATCCCTTCGAAACCTCACCAGTCGATCAGCTATAACTACAAATCTTCGATGGATGTATCTCTATGAAGTAAAGCCCAAGTAGACCAAACAATACGAATCATGAAGCACTATAAATTGAAAAGAAAGAAAAAGAGAAACTGATATTTACGTCCGAAGGATAAGAACGAAGCGAAAAAAAGGAAAGCAAGGAAAGGATGGATACCGAAGTTGCGCCCGACGATGCAGTGCCAAGTTTGCCCATACTTCTTATCGAATTCCTTTTTGATGTATTCGGCGATTTCCTTCTCCAACCTGTGTTTCTCAAACGCCTATTTGCGCCAACACAAAGACGGAGAAACGAATCAAGGGAGAAACCAAAGATCGGTGAGCAAAGTTCTTCACGGATCGATGAAACGCAAACAAGGGGCTCAAGATCGAAGGAGGCGTACGGCGCGGGCGCAGTCGATCGCGTCGTTCCGCATCTTCTCGCTCATGTCGATGCTCTTCAGGACGATCTTGGGCGACGTCGCCGCCTGCGCCACCGCTCCTACGCCGCTCTTGCTCTCCTCCGCCATCGCGGCTCTCTGTCTCTGTGAATGGACGAGGAGAAATCAAAAAGAGCACGGCGAAGCTCCGAGCCAAGAATAGGGAGAGGGGCGGATGGGGGAAACCCGATGTAATCGTAAGGTAACTCTCACCGCAACTCGTTGATCGGGTGCCGCCGCCGAGTCTCGATCCAGATAATGCATAGACGAGGGAGGCGTCCCATTGGTTAAAGGCCGACGTGGCTTTCTTTTCAAGTTCCTTCTCTCGTGTCTGGTACCTCTCCCGAGACACAGGATCCCTCGCCGACGTCGTGCGGCAGCACACGCAGTTGTACCGACGTGGCGCTGATGTGGCTGATCATAGGCTCTCAATCAAGTGGGTCCCAGTTGGTGTCCCACGCGGTTCAATTTTGCGATAAGTGACGCCAGCGGGGAGCCGAGTCGGCACGCCAACGCAACTTTCTCAGTGCCACGAGCCTCCTCTCACAAGGATCGATTCCGTCTCGCCAATACGAAGGAGAGAGGCTCGGATGGAAGAACCTAAAAGCTCAGAAACATTGTTCTGAAATTATTTCTTGTTCTCATACGGATTGCAGCCAAGAAAAGATGTAAGCAACTCAAATACCTGTATGAAATGGTGCAGCTAAAGGTAGTGGGCTTCCCCTGATGCCAAAGAGAAATATAGGAAGGATTTGAATTCAATTCAGTGGACATTGGCTTTTCAATGTCCAACATGCAAGAAAGAGGAATGAATGCTGACGGTCATTCTGCATAGAAATCGTAAGAAAGAGGAAGGTCACATTGCAGAGGTTGCTGAGGGAATTGGGTACACATAGAAACTGTGTACATTTGCATTGAGGAGGTGAGATTACTGTACAATCTCTGAAGGAACTGAGGAATTACAGTGGCGACATGACTGCATCCCACAGTTGCTATTGAAGGTACAATAAAAGCTCCAAGCTTTAAAGGTGTCTGAACTCAGCGTTCGACCTCCATTAAGGTCTGCAGCAAAACTGTCAATGGCTTCTCTCATCTTCTCGAGGTTTGATGCCAAGTTGTTGAGCTGCAACCCATGTTTTGTGGAGACTGAGACGGAGCAGCAGGAGGTGGTCCTTATACAACAAGCAGGAATCATGGGGTCAGCAAGATCCATCATCACCATCATTACATGAAGCATGGATCAGGGACCAGTACTGATGCAACTCCCCAGGAAGGATTCCAGACTCCAATTTCTCGAGTTATCTTTGTGCATACATCACATCAAAAACTATGCTTCAAGTTGGCTTATTATCCTATCAAGGAGCAGTTCATATCTCTCTCTCTCTCTCTGTGTCTGTACTGCTGGCTTTAGATCAGGTTGTGGGCACAAGTGGCAATTAAATATTGGATGATGGGAACAGAAGTGGGCACCGATGGAGTTGGGGAATGAAGGAATCAATCTTCAGATCAGAAGAAATATCCAAAGACTCAAGTTTCTTATGTGATCAAAGTCTTCTTGGGATAGAGGGAATGGGTGTTGGGTTGGGGAGGGGAAAGCGGGTGGCTGCTGACCACCTCCTGTGGCTGTACTGGTGGCACGTGTATCTTCATCCCCATCGAGGTATATTTATTGCCTCCCCATGCCTCTGCTCCATGTTCCTTTGTCCCTGTCTTGATCTCCCCCCTTCAGTCACTTGCTCAAGAAATCCCTCTCGAGTCCCCTGTTCTCAGGTTCCCACACCGTTCGTTTCCTCAAGGTCATGCTTTGATGCTTGCAGGAGCTGTTGCCGAACACATGGAGGTGGAGTACCGGGAGGTGATCCAGAACTTGATATCTCTGATCTCTGCCAAGCTTCTTCTGCCATCATCTTGTTTGTGTGTCTTGCTTTCCTTTAGCTCTTGCTTTTTTTGATCCTTCCTTCTTTCACGGTGATGATGATGGCAGGAGTACATTAGGAACTCAAGAGGTGTGCGGCTCTTCACATGCAGATGGCTGCCCACTTCTTCTTCTTCACCGAAAGCCCTCGTCTTCCTCTGTCATGGTCGTCATGATCTCTTCATTCACAGGCTACTTGGTTGTCTTCGGTCCATACATAACATCATCTCATTCTTGGTTGCAGGATACGGCATGGAATGCAGTGGATTCATGAAAGGTGAGATCATCATATCCATCTTCCCAAGTTGAATGGAATGGGTTCTTTGGTGCATGCTGGGTGCTGTCCCCTTTCCCTGGACTCCATGACTGCAGCAAGTACTCTGTTCCAACTTCTTCAGAAGGCTAATAATTGCTTGTGCGGGCATGGAAGGTTGGGTATTAATTGCATGGACTTTCTTGTGAGAACCTGTGACTTTTGGAGAAAAGGCCAAAGCCAAAGTCATGTCCGCTAAGAACTTTAGGGTAAAACATGGAGGGCTTGGCCGGTTGGGGAAGGAGGATGGGGACATTTATTTTCTTTGCTTCTTCCCATGCCTTCTTCATTTACTTTATTTATTTCTTTTGATGTCATCATGTTTTCAACTTGATGTGCCATGAATTACTTCCTTCCATGCTACATTTTACTAATTAGATTTTAATAAAAATTATAAATAAAATTTTAAGTATTTTAAATTTAATTAAATATATAAATTTTTATAGATCTCAACAATGATAAAAAAATTCATATGATTTTTGTTATTGTTATTGTTATTGCTATTTCCTACTAATTAGTCATAAGCCATTGTTGTCTACTATAATCATCATTTATGTATTTGAAAATTTAGTTTTTTGAGTAGTGAAGCTAATTATGAGAATGTTAGTTAGCTTAGCTGATAATAAGTTGTGTCTTCACTACTTATGATGTGGAAAAATGAAAAGAATGATGATGATTATGACATCATAATGTTATATTTTAGCTTAGTATTGGCATTGTAGCAATGTATATGTTATCTTCAAGTGCCATTTTTAATGACTTATTTATGAGCATTTATAAAAACAGTCAGTTCCATGAGGCCATGTCACTTTCGATAATACACAACTCTTAATGGTTGTAGTTTGGTGAACAAACAAGAAAGCCACCTCTTCCAATCTATTCCAAGTAAACACACCACTAATTAGCAAAGGTTGAGAATTTATTATGCAGCTGCATTGCCCTCGAGGTGTGGCGTCTCGTCTCGGTCGTCTGATCGGGGACCGACTCCGGTCGACCGAACGATCGGACGACCACGAATGATTTGGTTCCATGTGGGGGCCCATGTAGTAATTGTGGTCGTCCTAGTTGTTGTTTGTTTGGGCTGGTGAGGCCCTCCAAGTATGGTTGGTTGGTGACTGAACAATGTTTGATGAGCAGGGAAATTAATGTGGTTAGATTTATGGAGGAGGATTGGGTCCATTGTGTGTGATCTGATGACAATGATTTATGATGGTGGTGTTAGGGTGCGGCACCAAGTTGGCGGCGGCCGGATTCGGCGTGTTCGGCCTCGATTATGAGGGACACGGGAGGTCGATGGGTGCCCGATGCTACATTAAAAAGTTCGATAATATCGTCGCCGATTGCGATTGGTTCTTCAAATCTGTTTGCGGTAAATTCTATGTTCTTAAGTCTTATGTTTATCATAATATTGGTATTCAACATGGAAAATGCTTCTTACATCTTTAACTTAAAGGTTGTGTGAAGGTGATATTGTCATTTCTTTGTGCGTACAGTTCTTTGTCATCTTAGACACTATTTATTGTTCTCACATGGATTGGTAGAAGTAAAGATGCCTTTGTCGATAAAAAGGGTTACTAGACATGCATGAATGCTAAATGTAACGTGTCTTGGCCAAACATGCACATCTCGAAACATGCGAATAAATCCTTTGAATTCATGGTGGCAAATAGAGACGTAGTATCGTCGCCGTCATCATCATCATCATCATATCACCATGTATCTTTGTGGTACAGGATCGTCGGAGAACCAAGACAAGTGTCGATTTTTGTATGGGGAGTCGATGGGTGGCGCGGTGGCGCTCCTCCTCCATCGGAAGGACCCGACTTTCTGGGATGGTGCGGTTCTCGTGGCGCCGATGTGTAAGGTGGTGATATGTAGAATATATATATATTTCTTTTACGAATGATAAATTATGAGGATATGATTTTATCGAATTTGTGATATGATAATATGATAAAGTCTTTATGATTGATATTCTACGAAGATTAACATACCTTATTACTGTGTTGCTTTACATTACGTGCAGATATCAGAGAAGGTGAAGCCTCATCCGGTGGTGGTCAATCTTCTAACTCGGATAGAGGAGATCATACCCAAATGGAAGATTGTTCCTACCAAGGACGTCATTGACTCTGCCTTCAAAGACCCAATCAAGCGTGAAGAGGTTATGTATTGACATTTCCATATGTTATATCTTAATACGAAATAATAATCTACTAACTATATATGTATATATATTATATGTAGATTAGGAACAACAAGTTGATCTACCAAGACAAGCCGCGGCTCAAGACCGCGCTGGAACTGCTTAGGACAAGCATGAACCTCGAGAGCAGCTTAACCATGGTATGCCTTCTTTTACCACCATAAACTTACCGCGGGTTTTCGGATACACTCAAGGCCGTTCCGGGAGTCGGTTACTGGCGGTGAGGTTACGCTGATCTGATGTCGTTGCTCGGGCGGCGGCGTCGGCCGCGGAAATGGCAGGTGACGCTGCCCTTCTTCGTGCTCCACGGGGAGGCCGACACGGTGACCGACCCGGAGGTAAGCCGAGCGCTGTACGAGCGGGCCGGGAGCAGCGACAAGACCATCAAGCTCTACCCGGGGATGTGGCACGGGCTGACCGCCGGGGAGCCCGACGACAACGTGGAGGCCGTGTTCGCCGACATCATCGCGTGGCTGGACCGTCGGAGCGTCTGCGGGGCGCACGACCGGGTCGATCGGTGGCAGATGAAGGCGAACGGGGACGTGTGGAACGCCAGCCCCGATTCGCCGGTGGGAGGGGGGCGGTGGTCGCGGCGACCCGGGAGGTTCCTCTGCGGGTGGAAGGGGCGGACGCAGCATCACTCTGCCATGTGAGAGAGATTGTCATGTGATGACGAACAAGAAATAACGATACCAACAACAATAATTATTAGTATTTTCAATTTTAGTAATTTGTCGAACAAATAGTGTGTTTTCGGTGCTTTACATAATGAAAATATCAATTTTGTAATTATAAATTCGAATATATATGTATATATCTTCAAATATATATATATAATAAGCTCAAACTGATAATTGCTATTATCCTTAGCTAATATAAATATTAAAAATAAATCCAAAATATTCTCATTAGTGTCACAAATTATGTTGTCTTTATTCCTTTTTCTATAGTTATTTATTGTTGCACATGGATAGTTATTTCAGCAGTAAGCCTGCCTAAATCTTTAAATAAGGATTCACAACATAAATAAATTGGATAAACCATTACCACACTAATTACTTAGATAAAAAAATAATTATGTTTATTTTGAAGTTCTGATAGAACAAAAATAGAACAGTTTATCACCAAGATATTGTTTAGCTCAAGAGTATTTTAAGTTTCATAAATGGTATCAACCAAATGACATGACAATTATTAGTAAAAGGAGTAGACACCCACTTACCAAAGTCAAATTTTGACATCTACATAGTGAATCTAATGATTGTGCCATCCAAAATGGCTTCTTCCCTGTTTACAAATGCATCATACATATATCTCAACTCATAGGCTTATCATGCAGTCTCCTGATATAGAGGCAAGATAAAAAAAACTGATAAACTACGTTAAACACTATATTAAATTCATATAACCACAATAAAAGGACAGCTGGTTCAATCTCTAAAAGAAGGAAGATAAAAAATTATGATGAAAAACACATAAAAGAGAGAGAGAGAGAGAGAGAGAGAAAAAGTGCATTGCAGCTAGCTCTCAGCCATCGGGCTACTGCAGTGCGAAGAATTTAAAAGAAAAAACATGCTGAATCATTAGGAATATCAATGAAATATAAGCTGATTTTCCATTGTGCTTCTGTATGGGCCTTTCATCTTTGCATAGGAATCGGGTTTGAGAGTCAGAACAGCAACATGAGCAATGTGTGTCTTAAGGAGATCCATTGTCCGTGATGGTGGCGGTGCCCGATGTGGTTAAATCAACTTCGGAGTGATCACCAAAAATACGCTTGCGGAAATCAGAGACCATAAGAGGGAGGCCCTCTCGTAGGGAGATCTTTGGTTCCCAGCCAAGCAGCTCTTTGGCGCGGGTGATATCAGGTTTGCGCTTGTGGGGATCATCTGCTGTGTTTGGTCGGAACTCTATCTTGGCATCAGGGTCGATCGTGTCCTGCACCACCTTTGCAAGCTCCAGCATGGTGAATTCTCCAGGGTTTCCCAGGTTGAATGGACCGACATGCTCACCCTCCATCAACTTAATCAGCCCCTCCACCTGCGTTTTGTGTTTAAAATTCAACTCAGGAAATCATAGGAAAATGTCAAAGCTACGTTCCATCTATTCCTTTAAGTCCCTCATATTTGAAAACACTTCAACAACTACTGGATCCTTTTTTCCTGAAAATAATTCTGGGGATACCACCTGCAACTCTAATATAAATGACATATCAAACAAACGGAAACAACTCTATCGGGATCAAAATACAAGGGATGCTGGGAACCTTGAGGATGCTGCCTAATCGATCGATGACGATATCGGAGTATGGTGTTACAAGTTCAACAAAAATTTTATTGCAAAAATGAGGTAAAATTTAGATAGAAAATGAAGTTTTACACTAAAATATTGGACTAATGATACCATGAACTAACTCAATGGAAAATCAGAGGCAATGAAGCAAAAAGAAGCATTGGCTAATTATCTACATCTAATAGTTTGGCCATATACATGAATGTAGTTGTTAGATATACAAATTCTCACTGGACCCATCCCTGCCAATTGCATGAACTTTGGGACCTACATGTCCGTATTGGTGGCACAGGTGACATTACAAACAGGAATGAAATATCCAAAGTTCCAGTGTTGCTAAGTTCGTTGGTAAACACAAATGTAAATCATTTATACCAAAAGTAAAATCCGAAAAACCATTTTAATTCACAGTTGCTAAAGTAGGAAGAAGGCCCTACCAGATCAGAGACATACTGGAAGCTCCTGGTTTGCTTTCCATCCCCATAAACAGTCAGAGCCTCCTTCCTCAAGGCCTACAAGAGATCATGTCAAAACTAGATGCCAATAACCTGTAACAAGATGGTGGAGGCTTGTAAACAATAAATTAAAATACAATCTGTAGCACACCTGGGCAACAAAATTGCTCACTACCCGGCCATCATCGATGCACATCCGAGGCCCGTAAGTGTTGAAGATGCGAGCAATTCTCACCTGTAAACAAGATTTTATGTTACTCTTCCAAAAGACTGGTTCAAAGAGATTAAGTCAACAACAAAGTTTTTGCATCATTGAGTTTGGTTAGAGATTGATGACCTCGACTTGGGCACCACGGTGGTAATCCATGGTCAAGGTCTCTGCGGTTCGCTTGCCCTCGTCATAGCAGCTCCTAACCCCTGCGGTTGTCAAGCATAAAAAAAACAACGTGAGCCATAAGATATCCCATGCTTTGTCCCACAAATGAAGAGAAGCAGACCTTGGAACTGGTCCATTCCAAAGTCCCAACCACCCCAAGACAAGCTGTTCCTTGCAAAAGCAAATCTGATGATGGAGTTGCCACCTCAGGAGGCATGCATTTGCAGTAGAAAACTTTCCAAAGGCAAACAGCTGGAGAGATGGATCATGAAAGAGATTGGTGGAAGGAGTCATACCAATGGGATTGACGTTGCCCCAGTATGTCTCAGTTTGTGGATGCTGCAGGGGATCACCATAGACCTCACTGGTACTGGTGAGGAGAAATCTGGCTCCTACTCTCTTGGCCAGGCCGAGCATGTTGAGAGTTCCCACCACGTTGGTCTTGTGCACCGACAGCACAGGAGCTAGATGAATCAAGGCATTCAACAAGCAAAACGTGATACTTCTTTTTTCCATCTGCTTCGTGTAGAAGATCTCACCCAACCATTAATCACCACTAATCAAACTGAAGAGTCCAAATCAAGCTAAATAGTATCAAGAGAAGTCATCTTGTTCGCTACAAGGAATCGAACTCGCACCAGAGTAACAGCAGATGTTGTTGAAAGCAACGAATCTTAATCAAAGACAAAGAAGTTGTGACTCTATTTACAGAAATCCTTAGGATTAACAGTCCACACCAAAAATTCTAAATTGAATCAAGATCAATAACCCATAAAGAGATCTTAATAAAAGATAGGAATTTGCAAATGCGAAGGAATAAAAAATCTGAATGGCGACAATAGAGGAAAAAAAATCGCAACTTTATGAGATTCTATGAAAGAAAACCGAAAACCGATTGCCGAGGAGCGATCTTTATCACAGAATTATACGACCAAATCGGAGAAGAAGTTGAGAAAAGGATATGATCGTCTTAACGGGGTTGAACTTGTAGTGGACAGGGGACGCCGGGCAGGCAAGGTGGTAGATCTGATCCACCTCCAGGAGAAGCGGCTCCACCACATCGTGGCGGATGAGCTCGAAATTGGGGTTCCCGAAGTGATGCACCAGGTTCTCCTTGCGCCCCGTGAAGAAATTGTCCACCACGATGACGCTGTCCCCCCGCTCGATCAAGCGGTCCACCAGGTGGCTACCCACAAACCCCGCGCCGCCAGTGACCACGACGCGGAGCCGCTTCCGCTTCAGACCCAGCGGCACCTTTGCCCCGACGAAGCCCCTCTCGAGCGCCGTCCGGTACCCGCCGTGCACCGCCGGCACGGAGAATTGCCGGGCGCGGTCAACCACGAGGCGGGAGTCGTAGCTGGAAGGCGTGGCGGAGGGGGGCGCGAAGGCGAAGAAGACGGAGACCAGAGCCATCCCGACGAGCACGAAAAGGAGGCGCTGCTCGCGGAGGAGGTAGCGGAACGGCCGCGCGAGCCAAACGACCCGCTTTTCCGGCCTCGGGGAGTACTCGCCGCCGTCCTCCGCCGGCGGGCCGTCGTGACCGCGGTAGATGAGCTCGGAGCCCATCGCGGATTAGAGGGATTGCGATACCGAAGGCTTACAGGGAGTCGTAAGCACAATGGCGACGAAGACGCGCTCTTCTCGAGGGGAGAGAAGGGAGGGGTATTTTGTATTGAGTTTGGAGCACCAAGGGCTTAAACGTAATTTTATCACTTCCGAAATGACTCTTTTGCCCTAAAAGGGCTTTCGATTGGTGCTTCCTGGAGCGAGCCGCGACGGCGTGTAATTTGTGAGACCCAACTGGGGCTTTCCTGTCTTTTCGAAATGTTTAATAGCTTCTTCCGATCGAATCATTAGATACGATGCCCCGATTAGGCCAAAAGTCCTCCTAATCCTTCTCATTGGAATATTATTACCAAAAAGCCTCGTTCGATGGTAAATAGAGTTGGGGGGATGGTTGCTTCACATGATCTGGTCAACTCATTACCCATTAATCCTTTGTTAAATAGAGTGCATTATTTGTCTAATTAGCGCATCAAGATCTAAATGATTTGATTAATGTCTTGACGTGTTTGATTAGGACTGATATTTGTATGCCTCCGTGGAAAAAGATTATCCAACTTCTCAATAATTTTTATTATTTTGTGGCCTTTATTATCTGTATTCCCACATCCACAGCTTTTTTATGGCGAATTTGCATCCATATTTGGGGCCTTATCTAATCATTTCACGAGGCTATCGAATCCTTCCAGCCATTGGTCGAATCTCTCCTCCTTGGCCTCTTCCTCCTCCTCCTCGGCATCGTCCAGCCCCAAATTCCCACCTTCCTCCACCTTCTCCTCTTCCGACTCATCGTCGTCATCGTCATCCAGCGACTCGATGTAAAACCCACGAAAGGAATTGGGTGAGCACGCATCCTCCCCGTCGTAGAGATCGATGCAGTCGTCCCAACGCCAGAGCCGGGGCCTGCATTCTGGCTCCTCGCTGATCGTGGCACGGACTTCATGCCCTCCGATGACCACGCAATGGCCCGAGTCGGCTTCGAGGGCCTCGACGGCGTCGCCGGAGTTAACGATCGGCACGATCTTCTCATTCACTTTGACCTCCTCCTCCGCGGTCTTCCATTCGTCGCTGTCCTCGTCATCCGCGTAGTCGTCCTCGTCCTCGTCCTCCCTGTTGGTGTCCTCCTCGTTGGTATAACAGCCGTCGGAGGCACGTTCGCGGGGAGGGGTGCAGGAGAGGGAGGAGTTGGTACCAACGTCCGACAGGCGGAGCCGGCGGTTGGCGATGAGGGTTTGGAGGACGTGATCAGCCCTTAGGGTTGTTCAGTCGACGGATTTGGGGGTGGCGTAGATGGATCCGGGAGGTGTCGCGGCTGGTTTATCTTAGAATTAACTCATCGGCTATTCTTTTAACGAACCCTAGGTTTGATAAGAAGAAATACAAAACAAAAAAAACAATATATTTTGGTAACCATATAAAATTAGGTTACAAATTAATACTAATGAAGCTTTTGATAAGCATTATCTGATCTACTGAGAGGATTTGTCTTTTGGTTGGGTGCAAAACTGCTAACAATAGAGGGAGAAGGAGGAATTTTTCTATTTGTGTTAGAAATCTATTTGAAGGTTCGAACAAGTTTGAGGCTTATAAAGTGATATGTGAATTTAGATATGTTGATGGATGTGCGAGTTGGTTAGCTATTTTTCTTAATGTAACGAGGTATAATAATGTATTTAGAGCTCAAAAAATAAAAGAGCAACAAGGATTACGCTATTTCATGATTCCTCCTTAAAAGATAAATATAAGGCTCCGTATCAAATCTCTACATCTTGAATGAATTTACTCGTCATATGATAATGATAAATATTATATGTTAATGATATTATCTTAATTAATGAGAATTTAGATGAAATTAATTATAAACTTATTGAGGCATGTCTTAGAAATTAAAAGTTTTAGATTAAATATAATTAAAACTTAATATATGAAATATAATCTTAGTGATTTTAGAAATAGATAAGTGGATATAGTTAAATTAGATGAATAAAATATTAAAAAAGATTTGAATATTTTAGATTAATTATTTAATAAGATTGAGAGATCGATAAAGATATTATTCATATAAAAAAATATAATGATTAATAAAAATATACCAGTATACCAGGGTGGACCGAACAGTTTTATATATTTTCTTCCTGTAGCACTGCTATAATATAATACTGTAGCACTGCTACAGGTTTCATCCGGTACCGGACGATCCGCATACCGATATACCGATATGTCGTTGGACTGGTACGTACCGAGCGGTACCATTCGGTATGGCATACCATGGTTTTAAGTTATTAGAAAAAATAAACAAATATTTTTATTCATGAAAATATATTTTTAGAATTAAATTAATTTAATGAAAATTATAAAATTATTTTGAATTTAACTAAATATATGATTTTTTTTATCTATTTGAATGATATATATAGTTGATCCCAAATAATTAAGAATTTTCAATACTAGCAAGGATATATATGTAAGAAGGCCATTGAAGACCGTCTATTTTATCTCTCCGGCCGCCGCCTCCGTCTGCGCCTACCTCTTTTCCCATTCTCGCTGGAACCCTTTCGCCGTCGTCGCACGAGATCCTACGGGTGGCGTCCGCATCCGCTATTAGACCTCCTCAGTCATTGTGGAATCAGTCCTCTCTTCCTTGTGGATAAGTATAGCCCGGCTTGTATGATTCCCCAATTCGTTTATTAGATTAGACCGTGCAAGCTAGAGCTCGGTAAGTGTTGGATCGTGTTTTATACCAAATAATATTTCTTAGCACTGGATCTTTATCTTTTATTTCAGATTCAACATGGGGTATCATCGATAGGGATCTTTGTTGCGAACAAGGAAAAAGTAGTTGACCTAGAACTTCTAATGAGATCCTTTATGTGTTGCAGAGGTATATACGGTCCGAGGATATGGATAAATTGTTTCAATTTGGAAGAAAGGCTTGGTTTCTGGTGAGAGTCCTCTCAGGGTATGAAGAAAGAAGAATCCGAGCATATAGATTGCACCTCCAAAAGCGAATCGAGCAGGTTTTTTGACATTTTTCGGTTGCTTAAGCACTAGTCATTGCCGGTGATGTTTCTGGTTGTTGTTTTTGTTGCATATATTATATACGGCTCCATTTGATTAACAGTAGTAATTTGATCTAACTTACTTTTCAGGAATGATCAGATTTTGCATGTTTACGTTTTAGGATGTGCTTTGGCAAGTTTGGCAGGTGTACGCATGTCATCACTGCCAGGTTAAAATCATCTTGATTTAAGCACAGCTGCATAGGAGACCAATATGGCGGCCTGTCAATTAAGTGATACAAGTATTTGGCTTACCAAACCTACATATATCCAAATTTCAAGTTTCACGGTGGACTTAGACTTGTACTGGTTTCCCAAATATCCATCGCATTCACAGATTCTCAGTGATTTTCTGCTCAAGTAATGGCTGATGGTATGACATAATTCTCATCAGAAGTCATATACTGGGATGGCAGAGTAGAGTTATTTGGAGGATGTAACATAGATGGATTTTCATCTTCTTCAATCTTTTCGCTACCTATACATACGCTCTTAGTGTAGTCAAGAGCCATTTTTCAACCTGAGTTGCACCACCTGCCAGTGGTTTTTAAAGAATGCTTCATAAGTTCATATGACTTTGCAACCTTAACTCTTCATTTATTTGACTAGTTTCATTAAGCAAGATGCTGAAGGTGTAGAAATAGAAATTTTAAATATGCTATACAAGGATCTGGGGCCCATTTGGAGTTGTATGATTGATTCTCAACCTACTTTGATATGAATAACTAACAGTAGTGGAATTCTCTTATTGGATCATTGTAGTTTTTCTATAGATTTACTTGTTCCATAATGCTTATGATCTATTATATTATCCAGGCGCAAGCTAGGAAGGCAGATCTGAGAACAATTCCAGAGCAGGTCATCCTGTCAGAAGTTCGGCGCATGGTTGAGCAGATGCAAGCACTCAATCGTCAGCTGGTAGAAACTGTAAGTCATACTTTGACATATTTATCCTTTATTCCTTTTGATATTCGAATGCATTTAAACATCTCTTCCAATGCATGATTCATCAAGGGAAGTTTTCAACTTCACATATGCTCAAGAATTATGTTCTGTTGCAAAGTGTTCATGTATTTAGTAATGTTTATTGATCATACATTTGAAAGAGAAAGAATAACCACTACTAGAAACAAGTATCCTTAAGTCATAGGAAACATCAGAGATTTGCTGTATTTTCTTTTTTCTTGAGCAATTATTTTTCTAACCATTTATCACATGCCTCTCTCGCCTACCTTTGTCATGTGATCTGAGGCAGTGATGAGGTCCATGCAGGACCTATCTGTTGAGTCATTTGCTACATCCAATCACAAGGTTGGTGGGCAAGGCAGGTGGGTTAAAAAACACGTTGGAAAAGTATTTTTTGTTTTCCGCTCTATAGTATACTCTAGCACAATGGTCATGGCGTAGGTTTCTAGTTCTAGAGTTTCAATAATACGTCTGAGATAGCAGCTGTGTTGGATGGCATGCCTGGAAGCATTCATTTAGGCATCATGTGAAAACTGACTAAAATGCTTATTATATTAGATGAATTTTCCTGAAAATGCATTTGTTGATAGCTTTGGTGATAAAATATTCTTACAATGGGCTTCTGGTGCATCTGAAGTTCTTTTCAGATACAATGCTATCAAAAAGTTATTGTCCACCTGTGACCTGATAGTATATTAGTTCAAGAAGCAATTATTACACGATGTTACTGATTGATCTCACTTCACTTTGATAAAATAATTGTGGTTGGAAATATTTTTGTTAGATTAACACCTTTGAAGCTACAAATAAATGATAGCAATAAATTTTTACCATAATATTTTTCTTCTATAATTTCAAAGATCCTAGAAATGTAGATTTCAAAGATCTTTGAACCATTATGATTTCTTCATGGATCATTTTTTAAAAAAATCCATATGGGCTTGAGGTTTTGGTCTATGCAGTAGATGCCAATGGATACAGTTTAGCTGTAGTTTATTTTCATTTTTAGTGGTCATTGACTATGTTCTTTGGACAAGATTATAATCCCTCCGGTTCCGGTTGCTGTCTTTATGTAGGAATTTTTTAATAGTCTTGTTTTCTGTTTTAGATTTAATTTAGGTCCTAAAGAGTATTCAAAGTTGTTGGTCAGTGCTCTATATGTAACTCTATTTAGCAGCCTTTAGTTCCAAAAAGAGTCATAGTGATAGTAGTACTCAAATTTATCTTAAGTGATGTTCAGCTAAGATGCATTAAGAAGTTTATTGTGCTGATTGATGGATATTGTAATCGGACATAAAAGGGGTTTACTTCATGAAATATCTGACTTTTATATGTGACTTTGAGGATACGAGACAGACCCTTTTCCTTTTTCTCTTTATTTTTCTTAGTTTACCTTAGCCCCATTCTAAATTCATTTTGCTTTGGGGAATTGAACAAGCTGTAGGCCCCTTCATTTCACCTACATAAGATGCGTAAGTGTCTGGATAGTTTCCATCTGGAGAATTAGTCTAGGCTACCATCATTCATTCAAATGTAAGTCTCATCTAAAGATTAATAAGTCATGTTGCTGCAACTGGATTAGATACTTAATGCTGCAGTACATACTACACTGTGATTACAAATGCACATGATAAACAACTTGAATATATCTTATTTAAAGTTGAAAAATAGTAAGCAGCAACAGTTCTGATAAACCGAAAACATATGATGGAAAAAGACAGGCATATAATGGCACATAGGTTTTAGGTATATGACACAGGTGTAGGTGCATATAGCTTATTAATTTCCAGACAGTACGTAATGACAAACCATTGAACAATAAGATAGCCCTAGAGGATGGACTAAAGTTGACAAGATGAATCGATAAATCTCATGCCTGGAGAACTCGCATGGATTTACCTAAGCATGCATACATGTTCTTATATATATTTCTGCCTTGTATTTTTCTGTTGGTTGATTATGATACTGAGCTGCCGAAAGAAGGAATGCTAAATTCATTAAGAATAGCTAATATTCATTGCTTCTCTCGGTTGGATGGTAGAAGCTATAATCCTTGTTAAAATGTCTCTTTTGTAGGAAGCCGCGATAGAAGAGTACTTCAAACCAATTGACAAGAGTGCGGAGATCATCATGAATATGCAACTTCAGAAAGACGAAAAGCAAGCCAAAGAAATGTTGAAGGTAATGCAGGAGCAGGCGATGATACAGAGAGAAATGGAACAGAAGAAACTCGAAGTCAACAGTACTAATGTCAGCCAACCTGCACCAGAAAAGGAATCTATGCCTTCAAACCAAGAACATCTCAAGTAATCCTCTACCATTTTCAGCACAAACTGTGGCTTAAATCAGTGGCACGTTTGCTGTTGCTGATTTGGTTGATCAATAATACGTTAATGGCTGTGTGAGAAACTGCACACAGCCATACAACATTTGATGTCGTTGTATCAATTTTGGCTGTTGCTGAGCAGTAAGTAGCATGTCCAAAAAAAAGTTGTCGACCCTTGTGAGCAATTGGAAGAACGAGGAAATCTGATCTCTAAAAGAATCGCTGGCTTGTTAAGCAAATCAAGCAAATTCCAGCTGATGTCAGGCTGAACAAGGAGCCTATGCATCTAAAGTAATTGGGTGAGGCTGGACATCTTAACATATTTGACTTGGTCGATGAGATGAAGATCCAAACTAGTGTAGTTGGAACCTGATGATGATCGTTTAGATATATTTGTCATGCTTGAATGATTTCAGAGAAACAAGTGATGTCTAAGACATGCCAATTCATGTCATTCACATCATGGAATTTTAGTGACTGTAGAGGGCTGGAACTCTGTTCGTCTTTTCTAAGATTTATCTTTGAAATCCAGTTGGTAAGTACTTGGGGAGTATAATAATCTTTTTACCAGTTGTAACTTCAATGAGAATAAAATATATTTTTTGTACTACCTAATTGATTAGAGTTTGAGTAGTAAAAGTAAATCTCTTCAATATCAATGATAAGGTTGTGTACATTTGTCCTTCTCAATCCCATATTTTACTTTGAAGGATAAATTCGCTTAAAGACACCACACAACCTACTTTGCTATTGACTTGGATGGATTTGTGTGTGAAGTGTAGACCACTTTGCTACTATTAAAGGTGATTGTGGGGACAAAAAGTTCAGTGTCTTTTTCTCTGTGTGATCCTTAAATTAGTACATTCATATCCATTTCACAGTGGCCATGGCAACCATAAAGTTCCTGGGGGCTCTTCTGGCATAGAGGTCCACTGGTACCAACTCTGCTCTTGTCAGAATAGGTTTTCAGAAAAAAAGAAGAGAAACTTTCCAAATCATTGAACTCCTACGGTACATATCTGCTTGACTCTCATGACAAATTCAATAACGAACAAATCATGAGATCTTGCAATGTTGGAATAAGGAGCAAGAAATCATATTTGTGTATGAAATCATAGTGCAGTTGACTGTGCAGCCACTTTATCTTAGGCTTTTCATAACTCATGCATAGTTTTGTTGACTTTTTCCTCTTGTAATCTCACTTGATCACTGCACATTCATCATTATCAACTTCTGGTGGTAGAGAGACTGCATGACCATAACACAGACCAACAGATCTAAGAAAACAGATGTAGAACAAGTGCCATTGTTAGTGATAGGGCCACCTTTCAAGTTCACCAGCCATCCATCCAATGATGGCTACAGCAGTGGTGCCACTGCAACATTGGCTCCACAAAGCTCTATTACTACTTACCTGCATCACATTCATGCCATCTTAAAGCTGCAGAGAGGAATTATTCTTCTGTGTGGAAGAAGTGTAGCAGAGGCCTGTTCTTAGCTTCAGTTTTACCCTCCTGAAGTGACTGGTAGGTAGAAAAGGAGGGAATAGAGATGCCTGAACCACCAAACAGACGCATACATTCCAAATGTGCAGTAAAAGAAGATGCCAGGGAGAAAGAACATTCAGATCCAGCAAGAACACATCTAATTGCCTTGAAACTTTATGCTGACAACATGATGAGTTAGGTGGAAGGGGAAATCTCAGCCAGAGAAAGAGGTGAGTTGTCAGATCTGCAAGGTGTATCTAATATGCCATAATGGTCTCCATCATATGGAAATGAAATGCTATCTGCAATTTTTCAGTGCTCACAAAGTTGATTTAGCAGATAAGATTTGCCTGTCACCAATTAGCAGCAGCTCATAAACATCCAAACCTTACACAGTACACTCTTCTTAGTAAGATCAAGTTCTTAAGATCCATGACACATGTAGTGACACAAGCAGGCAAACTTTGACATCTGCTCCTCTTTGTTCTCATGCTTAACATGAGAAAGTAGATCCCAAGAAACAAAGATCATGGCCTGTTTGTCAATTTAAATTAGTCATATAGCAATCTTGACTGTAAGACACAGATCATAGTGAGTGCTGACTGGTGTCAGACATATTATTGGCCCTCCCTCCTTAATCTCTCATCTGCAAGTCTCATGTAGCTATCTAAAACCCTGTTTAGGAACAGTACAACAGGTTAGCAGTCTCCTCTAATTGTAGTTTATTAACCAATATAAAACAGAGAGATTAGGAGAGCGACAAAACAAGACAAGCAGAGGAGTTGAGACTGACAGCTGTTAGCTTTGGGCTAAGCTTATAATTAGAGCTAATGATACAAGGACAAAGCAGCGGGGGAGGAACAGCGGCAAGGGGTGCAATCCCTGCGCCCGAGGGCGGGAATAGTGCCGGCGCCGATTTGAAAGAGTTTAGGAAAACGGGAGTGATCCTCGGAAACGAAGTGGAGTAGAGCTGCGGAGTGTCGCCAAGGACGCTACTTTCCTCTCCCAATCGCATGCGCTGCCTCGGAGAGGTGAGTTTAGCCTCTGCATGAAGGAAAGATCTCGAATCTGGGGAAGAAAACGACGCGATCGAGAACACTTCAGGAAAACAGAGAGTAAATATCGAGAACCCACGACGATTTCGTGCCCTACTTTTTTCTTGCGTGCTCTCTCGTCCATTCTGAACGTGACTATATTGGTCCCGAAAGACGACATTTTGGGATGATGTGCAGGTTTCCTCAGGCTTGATCATCATCTCTCTTGGATTTTATCTTTACTTTCCGATGGATTGTTTGCTTTTCCTTGTATTGTGATTCTATCATGTGTAGAAAAGATGCGATCTTGGATGATTCTGGCATTTACTCTCAAGTCGTTAGATACGAGTGTCAAGAAAGTTTGAACTTTTGGGCAATTAAATTCATGGATGTTAATGTTTGATTCTTCTGAGCCGCATTTTGCGACGTATATTGTAGTTTCCATGTTCGAATCTTTGAGCAGCACTTCTTTCTGTTCGCAGGAGTCATGTGTTTAAATTTCTAGGGATTTGGAGCTACTACAGAATTGGGAAGGTGGCATTCAGACATGGTTGATTAGACGGTTGACATCGTAGAATGGATCGCCGGAGTTGGCTCTGGAGGCGGAAGTCATCGGAGAAGAGCCCCGGAGAGACCGAGAGTTCGACATCTGTATCCTCTCATTCTGAGAGGTACTCGGACGACCAGGTTTGTCGTCTGCTGCCCTCTTTGATTCTTCTTCTAGTTTTTCTTTCAGTTTACGGATTTCCGAACTCTGTAGATGATGAAGGAATCCAGAATAGTGCCTGAAGTAAATATTGCATTGTAGATCTTCCTTGTGAACAGGGAAAGGTTTGTATCATCATGAAGGCAAACTCAATATGAGAGTGCTATGAAATTATTGTGATTTGGATCTTAGAGGATCTTATTGTTCCTTTGACAGCTGACTCAAAAATTCAGAATAGACTGATTGCAGCATATAATCATTAGTAATTCTTGGAAAAGAGAATTTGTTCACCATTGATGAGGTCACTTTTTCCCCGCAAGACTAATCGCGATCGATCATCAAGCTGTTACAAAGCTTTTCTAACATTTTTCTGCTGTTAGGAAACTCATGTAATTTGGCCTACCGATCTGTGACTGAACACTCTCATCTCGAGCTTTAGCTGAAGAGCTTAGATTTTGTTAGCCGGGCCAAGTTCAAGCAACCTAGGGCTAGTAGGTATGTTGGTTGAAGTCTCAAAATTAGGATGAAAGATGTCGAGGAATTTCTTCATACTCTCTACATAAATGTTTTTGCAAATCCAACCGACTAGATTATTCATATGTGCTTCGGAAAACTAAGGATTTGTGTGCTTGGGGATAAATCTCAAAGTAATAATTTGTTATGTTATTGTAAAACAGGAGCTATCGAGGGCTTCTCCGAATGATGCTTCAGTCAGCCAAGCGCAGTCGCGAGAGGTTTTATGCAATGCCTCTGATGGTGAAGTTCATGAAACTGTGAAGAGATTGACAGAGAAACTATCAGTTGCTCTTCTGAAGATAAGTGCCAAAGAGGATCTTGTCAAGCAGCATGCTAAAGTTGCAGAAGAAGCTGTTTCAGGTAATTGGCTCTAGATCTAGCAGTCCCTTGAAGTAAGAAGAGCTACTGCTGTAGATTTGAAGAGGTTAAGATAAATGACATAGTGAACTACTAGCACATAAATTAAGAATGCCTCCTTAAAACAGATATCTATTGATTCAGGTTTACAGAAAGATCAACCATGCTTTTTGCAATATTTTATGCCTGCTTAAGAATGCTAATCAAGATACAAAACTTATGCACATCATACAGGGATAGGCTAGACTTAGTTCTGTACTCCTTGCTTTTCTCCCATAGTCGCACTCTCATTTTATGTTAGGAAAGGTTTACTCTTAGCATATACCGATGTCTTAGTTCCCTTAATCGTGGTTTTAAAGTTTTAAAGAGTTGTTTTCAATTTTTATTTTCTAGTTTGACAATGAAGCAGGTGTTGTGACATGTTTTGCGATCTAATGACATTAGCTTTTCTCTATGCATAATCTCTAACTCTATAATGAATAAACTAGTTGATACCTAATGATACGAAGTTATGGCAACCTTTGGCATCAAGACTATACGAGTCACTGAGCATGTTTTCGATCTCTTCCTTATTATAAGAACAAACAAATGAGCACATCCATCACTGAGCATGTTTTACGAGATCGAAGCACATCAACAACTAAGTTTACTGATATCTCACTGATTCGTACTCTGAACTATGAAATTTGATAGGTTGGGAACAGGCGGAAGCCGAAGTTGTAGCCCTGAAGCAGCAGCTTCAGACCACACTCCAGAAGAACTCTGCCCTTGAAGATAAAATTAGCCAACTGGATGGAGCACTCAAGGAGTGTGTCAGGCAGCTCCATCAATCGAGAGAAGAGGAGGAGGAGAAAGTTCGTTATTCCATATCCGAGAAGACACAAATGTGGGGATCTGAGAAGCATGTGCTTGAGAAACAACTTGTGGAACTCACAGCACAGCTTGAAGCTGCAAAGACCAAAGCTGGAACATTTGATCATGGATTGAAAGCAAGACTTGAAGCTGTTGAGAAAGAAAACATGGCTCTGAAGACTGAGCTCCGCTCTCAATCTGAAGATATCCAGGTTTTATTGTTGGAGAGGGAGCTAAGCAATAAAGCAGCAGAAACAGCTAGCAAGCAGCACTTAGAGAGCATAAAAAAGGTCACTAAGCTTGAAGCTGAATGTAGTAGGTTGCAGATTGCAAACCGTAGATCATCTTCTGCAAGTGTTCACAAGCCCATTTCAAGCTTAGCTTGCGTGGAATCTCTCACTGACAGTCAATCAGATAGCGGGGAGCGGTCCCTCGGTGGTATAGATAACGGACCTGGATGCTCAGATTCATGGGCATCTGCATTAATTGCTGAGCTTGATCAGTTCAAGAGTGAGAAGGCAGATTCAAGGATCCTCACCAGATGTCCTGTAGAGATTGAGCTCATGGATGATTTCCTTGAGATGGAGAAACTCGTTGCTTTGCCTGAGACTGATCCTGAAAATTCTGATCTTGAACCAGAAGCTGATTCCAACCAACTTGTTAGGAGATATAACCTCCTAGAAGTTGACAAAGAGTTCATGCATCATATGTTGATCGAACTAGAAGAAAAGGTTGAGAGACTGGAACATGAGAAAGCAGAACTGGAGATAGCTTCGACTGAATCATGTAATCGGCTCGAGGCATCTCGCAGTCTGGTGACAGCAGCTGAGAGCAAAGTGGTTGAACTGCAAACCAAACTGGACATGGAGAATGAATCAAAACAAACTGCCATGAGCGAGTTTATGGACTTGGAGGGAAAGAGGAAGGAATTGGAGACTCAGCTGGAGTCAGCGTACTTGGAAAATGGAAAACTTTGCGAGAAGGTATCTTTGTTGGAAGAAAGTTCTAAATCTGAGAGGGAATCATCTTTCGAACTCAAAGCTTCAATAGATAATACTGAGGCTGCTAGAGAGGCACTGAACTCTCAGCTAGAATCAGCTCATTCACAACTTAGCAGCCTAAATGAGACTATTGGAGTATTAGAACAACAGGTAAAGGAGGAACGGGCATTTTCTTCAGAGTTGGCATCAAAAGTGAAGGCGTTGGAGTCTCAGCTTGAACACGCACATTCCGAAGCAAGTAAGCTACAGGAGAAGGTTAACTTTTGGGAACTGAAAGCAGAGGAGGAGACTAAATTATCTGCAGAAATTGCAATTAAACTAGAAGCTACAGAGGCAGCAAGAAAGAAACTGGAGCTTGAGCTTCAATCAGCACATGAGTTTGCCACTAAAGCAGAGGCTATAGAAGCAGCAAAAAAGGCACTAGAAATTCAACTTGATTCAGCACTCGGAGAAACCGGGAAGCTGAGCGATAAGGTGGCTTTGTGTGAAGCAAAAATTGATGAGGAAAGAGCCCTTTCTGCAGAATTTGCAGCTAAGTGTCATAAATTGGAGGCTGATTTGTCGAAGATCAAGCAAGAAGCTCATCTCCGGAGAGCTGCAAACCCCAATCCAGAACTGAAGATAAAACAGGTGAATCATTTGTTCACTTACTATATGCAGGTTAAAGCTGTACCTCATTAACTAACTAGTAGATGTTATCATGTTATGTGTAGCAGGAGAAAGAACTTGCTGTGGCTGCTGGGAAATTGGAAGAATGCCAGAAGACGATAGCCTCTTTGAACCGGCAGTTGAAATCATTGACAGATTTGGATGACTTCATGCTTGGAGCTGAGAAGCTGGAACATGATGGAAGCTTGCAAGATCCTGGTGGTAGCAAAGCCAAAGATTTCCACCACAATGACTCATCAGAGGTAGAAGGCAGTTGTACTCTTCCTGATGGAAAAGAAAGCATCCCCCTCCAGTCTTCTTTCTATTTGCTTTCATCTTCATCCTCGAGTTTGTCTGGGTTTGTGAGATCATTACCTCACAGTAGGAGCATCAGTCATTAGAAACAACAGGAAACAAAGATGTTGGTGTTCGGTGTGTTGCTATCAGAGGATTGTTCTGTTTGGCACAAGTCATCTAATAACTTCATACTGATGTCTTAACTGAAAAATATGAGAGATAACCATATCATAGTTATAAAACTCGGAACGAACCAATAGATCCAAACAGAAAAACCTAACAGCCCCTATCACAAAGCCGATAGATTTTTCACTTATTAAGAGGAATATGCACGATACATCCGAGATTTAAGAGATAAATCTAATACTTTGTGTGGAATATTTCCAAGATACAAGATGAATACAAAAGCCAGCCACCATGTGAAAAATGTGAGCGATCCCCTGATATGCTGTTGATCTGTTTCTCATGTAAAACCTAAGCTTACAGTGAATTGGTAGTCTTTCCATCAGAGAAGTAAAAGAAATGTTAGCTCATAGTCAACACAAAAGAGAGAGCAATTTTAGATTTGGATACACTGCTACTTTTACATCAAAATGCCTTGAAAATTTCCTAGTTAATTATGGACATTTTTTACAATCTAACAGCATTACCAGAGATGTCACATGTCGCCGTCGTTGTTGTTCATGGAGAAATCAGGTTCATCTGGCTTCGCCAGCTTTGGCAACTTGATGCTAGTGGCAGCCTGAGTCAGCTGAGTGACCTTCTGATGACCTCTCTTTGTGTTCTTGGCAAATTTTGAAGCAAGTATCGTCACCCCCAGATGCTGAAAATTGCTCCCAGCTTCTGTTTCAGCTAACGGGGCCTCGACGCCATCAGCATAATCCAAAAGCAAAGGAGCCCCGTCAGGCTCAATGACCAGGCTCTCATCATCATCATCATCATCCACCATTTGATCATAATAGAGGTACTCCTGTGCAGCCAGCTCCTTTGCCAATTTCCTCTTCTTGTACCGCCTCCATGCAGTTTGTATGAAGCAAGCTCCCCATGTCCGCCATTGGTAAGAATAGAACCTGAAAGCATGCTGCAGTTTCTTGCTGTGGAGGCGCTTAAATTGGCTTGCTACAAACTTGAGATCTTCAGCTCGAAGCGCAAACGCTTCAACTTCACTGAGGGCACGGACTGTTCGAGTCGATGAGGGAAAGTTCACGCTTGGGTTGGGCATCAGAGCCCATGTCAACAACTCTTCACCACAGAAATCCCCAGGTCCCAGAGTGATTGAGTTGAAGAAACCACTTCTACCGCCGTTGGTTGTAGAGCTTTCAAGTTGGCCTCGGATAATAAAAAGCATTTCGTTGACTGGGTCACCCTCCCGGACAATGTAGGTATCCTTGGTGCTCAGGGATGAGACCAGTCGTTCACATATAGCATCTAGTAGCTGATCATCCATCTGTGAAAAAAATGGGACCTGCAGCAGAAGGGTTTGCTAATGAGGTTATTTCCACTTTGCATGAATTGTCTATATTTGATCGTCGAAGAACTGCACAAAGCTATGTGCCCGTAGAAAGCCTGTAATCTAAACATAAAGCCGAAACTTTTTATCATAGTTCGATGAAATGAAAGAAAACGGGGAAAAATGTAAGAATAAAGGGCCACACTCACTCGACGAACAAGAGCAAGACATAAATGTCGTTGAATTTCACGACGAAGATCCAAAGGCAAAGATTGCAAAATCGATTCTTCATCTACACCTCTAGTAGCGAGCCACTTGTATTGTACAAAACGCCGAACACGTTCTTGTAAGTCAGGCGGAAGTTGACGATGCCTCATCCACTCCTCAGTGTCCCTTTGCTTGACTCTCCATTCCTCAAGTCTAACGGTAATAGACTGCAAGTATGTCTGGAAGTAGAAGAAGAAAAAAGAACAATGGATTATGCAACTAGGTAAACATAAATTAGTTAAGAAACAAGATAGATAAAGGACTTTATATGCAATTATCATCTTCACACTAAACAACTTATCGATAAACTTGATACGAAAATATATAATTTATGAAGTGAATTCAGTGCAATGAGATACCAGCAATAGAAAAGCAGGTTTCACTTGGTCATATCCAGAATAATCATTCTCAGCTGCAGAAGTTTAAATGTTACATGAAATGGGCCACTGACCATTACAAAAATAACTTTTATTTTACAAAATAGATAACCTGTGAAAGAAACAAAAGAATTGAAACCATTATGAGATTCTCCAATAAACCATAATGTAAGCAAGCAAATTGGTTGACCTGATATCTAGACCTTGAGTATTCTGATGCTTACAATACCAATGTCACATAAACTATCAAGAACACAAAAAAATAAGTGCATATCTGAGAAGTCATTCTAACGTATTGTTGGGCAGAAATGTTATTCTGCTAAGATCTGTACAGATTTATAGTTGTGATCTTAGAAGAACCAAGTTTGATGATAAGTATATCCTAGAAGAGGCTTTAATCCTAATGATGAAATAATTTCAAGTCTTCTACATCTGATCCTCGATCTGAGAATTAACCCCACATATTCAAAGACTAGTATATAAAATGATGTGACACAACTTCACCTTAGTTTAGCTTTCTGAATGATTCTACAACATCCAGCAGAATCAAAATAATTTTCATATAGAAATGTGTCCTCCACTTCTTTATCCCATTAATAATTGAACCAGGTTTGCCACTCCATAAAAAATTTAGTAATACCTTGTGGGTAAGAAATACTTTATTTATCACCAACTGAAATATATTTACCAAATGAAATATTTTCTGTATTACAAAGTAATACTTTCAGTTGATAACATTCTGTTCAATTGTTATCTATGACAGATAAAAATTGACGACAAAGTGAGCATGCATTAAAGCCAAAAATGTAAAACGAGTCACTTTATTATTATGACAAAGATGTAAAAGGACAAAGTGACTCCTATTAATTAAAGCCAACTTTATGGACAATGCAAAAGGACAAAATGAAGCATAACATATATCCACATATGAATTATCAAGACTAATGAAGAATCAAAAACACAGATAACTAGATGCTGCAGACCTGGAACAAGGAAAATGAACATGCAGGCCAAAAGCTATCCACTGATATGTCATATGTCAAATGCATAAATATGTGCGAATTCAGAGTAATGAGAAAAGATCTACATATTTAGATAAGCAGGTTTAACATCTTTTTACAGAAAAATGAACAACCTTATCAACTCAAATATATTCACCAATAGCAAGCAATTAAATTAAGTACATAAGCATGTGTAGCTCAAGAAAGTTAACAGAAATGGATCATCTTTTGTGATAATAAATGGTACCTGCATGTTTCCAATTAAATGTGAAAACAGAACAAGACCCATAATGCATATGAGAATGGCAAATGTTGTTTCTCCAATATAAGTGCTTGTTCCCAGATTCTGTCCATATGAACTGAACAGAAACAAGATAAAGCACTAATTAAGTTCATAAAAATGTAATCAATAATGCACTCTAGTCAATCTTTTCCAATGAAAAAGAGAACACTAATGCACAAAATGAAGTCACAAGGCAGTTGAGTTTCACAACAAAAAAAATACTATTGTCGATTGACTAAAACATAAGCAAAATAAAATGAATTATCTAGTGAAGTGCAAAGACAGTTGAGTTTCATGACAAAAAAATAATATTGTCAATTGACTAAAACATAAGCAAAATAAAATGAATTATTTAGTGAACTGTGAAGACAGACTCATGATTTATAAATCCCTTAAATACAAAGTGTCAAATTTCAAATATCTGATATTATAGCTGGTTGGATGAACATGCCTGCCTTCTACAGCCTGTCTTCTTTTCAGCAAAGTCCATAAGACTCAAGAAAATGATTGGATGAACATGCCTTACCATACTGTCATTGTCAAGCATGAAAGTTCTTTTTTATAACAATATGAAGTGGACTCCAGACTATAATAATCTACTTGGGTGTGCATAGTTTTACCACAAAAGTTAGAAAAGACGTCGACATTACCAAACACTATGAGGCCCATTATTAATGCATTTGTACAAGGAACTATTCAAAATTATGTATAATTATCAGCTCTAATCAACATAAACATAGAGCTATTGAACACCAATGGAATTTTTTGCTCTGAACTATGTTCTTTTTCACATCTTTGCTACACTAAACTTGAAAATAAAAGAGCCATCTAAATTCAAGAGCAAGATATGAGACAAGATTTGGCCTATCAAAAATGATTTAGGCAATCAGAATATAGCTTCATCAAATTCACCTTAGATTTTTTAGTCCCCACCAGAGGCAATACAGATACTTTTCGATGAAAGTTGCTGCAACAATCTCACTAGTCAAAGCATCTGCAAACATGCCGAAATTGAACTTGATACCATCATTCGTGGCATCACAATTACTAAGCAGAAGGGTACTGTTGCGCCAGGCCTTTCGTTCAGGCAGCTCTAAGCTACTACAGTCCAAAAAACTAGGGTTGCAAATTGGCATTGTCGTCGTGCTGACATTTTCTGCCAGGCATTCTGTGATCCAGCAGGTGTACTGGCGCTCAATGGACAAAAGATACCATAAAGCTCCCAGAACCTGTAAAGGGGAAAAAATGGTCAATTTTCTTACTCAGGAAAATATACTGTGGTAACTGAGTAGGGATAAGTGAAAAAAGAATCATACATGGCTTGCCAGCATATATAGAAGGAGATTGTATGCAGCTCCTGCCCATGCAGTTTTTGTAACTACTCCTGTGGCCTTGACGATTCGTGCATTCAAAGGAAAAATGAGAAATAACCTTGGAATATATTGGATGAAAACAATCAATGAAAGTGTATTGTTAGTGTGATTAGCCGAAGAGCTGCTCACAGCTGGAATCACAAACCAGATTATTATCTGTAAAAAAGAAAGAAGTTGTCATATTTTCCCTAAAGTGAATGAATAAGAAAATCAACAACATTTGAACATATTAGATTATTTTCATGAATGTAGAGATCAATTAGAGTATCCAACAACGACTTGGTTCTGGTCAACATGTGTTATGCCGATATGGGGCCAATAAGTACAATAAAAATATCTGAAACTCAAAGAAACACCAGGAAATTCAAAATCATGGAATTTGAAGGCCTTAGATGTCATACAAAACATGTTGGATTTCTAACATTCGAAGGTTAAACCTCCTTTGGTGGTATGAAAAGAAAAGAGATAGTTATCAAGGATCCAAAATCATAGTCCCAACCAAATCATGCCAACCAAACCACAGATATGAAATCAAAAGTAAACTAGAAACATACAAAATAAACCATAGTGGGAAACAGAAAAAGAAAATATCTTAGTCAACATCGAAGTTAAATTAGAACTTCTGGAACTAGCTACAGAAATCCAAGCCAAATTCATAATTTAGCAATTGACCGAGCACAACCTCAATCCAATTCATCTCATTTGTCTACCTGTCTTTCCTTGATAATCTTTTCATCTTTCCATGTAATTTATTTCCCCAATTCATAAATGTAATAAAAAATCGATATTCCAACTTTAAGCTACAGTATGTAAGAATTTCTTTTCTTTCCCTCACTGTCTAAAAGGATCAAAATTGTTAGACAGCTCAAGATTTTTCTCATATGTTGATTGATTAGTCAAACAGGCTAATTGGTTGTAAATTAGCTAACAGGGAATTTGGGCCCAAAATTTGTTCAGGACCAGAGAAATCTTTGATATACACACCTAAAGCAAGAAACATTCATAGAGTAAGACAACTTATAATTGTAATTTGAGAGTTCCAAAGCACCTTGGTTTCTGGGCAGTCTTGAATAGTCGCTTTGTAAAGGATTCTTATGCTAATGATTTATGCACAAACTACAATTAATGTGTATGATAATAATATGCTTTTGCTCTTTGAATGAAAGGAAGATGACAAGAATATAGCGGAATGCAAGAAACAAACACAAAAAAAGAAGAGAAAGACAATCGGATAGGTGGATCGCGATAAATACCTACCTGGGGGATGGGGAGCATGGCGATAAGATCGATGAAAAAATCGCCTTTCAGGTAGCGCATAGCAATCTGATGGGGATCCGTGACAAGCTCGCCCCTGCCGAAGACCCTGGAGCTGGGGGCCACAAAGGCGATCCGGAACTTGAGTAGCATGTGGCCCAGGTAAAAGAGGTCGGCGACGGTGCGAAAGAAGGTCACGATGATGCCGATATTGAAGTCAATGCGGACACAGGCAGGGCCGCCGATGAAGAGGAGGTAGAAGTAGAGAGGATCAACGAAAAGGGCCACGAGGCAAGAGACAAGGAATATGCGGTTCCAGCGGAGGACAGCGTCGCCTCCGGGGTCGAGGATCCGGCGTGGCCGCCAAGGCCGGTGGCGGAGGTGGTTGAGGACAGAGGCCGGGCGAGGGGGGATCCCCGGGCGACGACGGAAGGGGAGAAACCAGGCGGGGCCAGGGCCGATGGCCCTCATCTTCCGCGCCGGAGCTCGGGCCTGCGGGCGGCGTCGGCGTGAGCGCGGCGGCGGCGGAGGGAGGGCAAGGCGGCCATACGAGGGGAGGGGTCGAGGACGAAGAAGAGGAGACTGAGAGGGTTTGGGTACGGATGGTCAGGGAAGTGCGGGGAGGCGAGAAAGACGGAGGGAAGTGCGGAGGCGTCACCATGACAGCGTCCATTGTCCGTCGACGCCTGCGAACACCATTACAAATCTTGTAACAGGTTTAAGAGAATATATATATATATATATATATATATATATATATATATGCCATTATAAATTTTAACATATATACATAATTCCAGAAACCTAATTTTCTCATTTTAATTAAGATAACAAAAATTAGTCTTTCTTCACTCTTTGTGAGATAACAATGTCTTTGTAATTTTAGGGCCACGGTCCGGTCGAGCATCTACCGAACTGAACCGGACCTACCGGGTCCGGCGACCATCCGGTTCGCGACTCAGCAAACTCGTACCGCTTACCGTCTTGCCGACTGTGTGAGTGCGGAACCCAGACACGTCCAAGCACACGTGGCGAGAAGACGCACACGTGTTTGTCCCGCGCTTGGCCAACGAGCCACGTGGTGTTCGCCTACAGCTGATCGTCGGGAACAGCGACCGTATAAACCCCTTCCTCTTGTTATTTGCTGTTCTTTTCCTCGAACACCAAGCCTTCAACAGCAACCAGGAAAAATGATGAACCTTGTGACGTTGGGCCTTCTCCTCTCCTCCCTCGCCGCTGCCGGCGTCTGGTCGCCTCACCACGAACCCAAGCCCAGCCATCACCAGCAGCGCCACCCCGCCGATGACCACGTCCTCCGAGAAGGCCATCGCGTCGTCGTCGTGGAGTATGAGCGCCAAGTCCCTCCTGACTTCGCTGAACAGGTTCTTCACCCTGCCGCCACCCACCGGCTCATCGAAGAAGCCAAGGATAAGATTCAGGAAGCCGCTTCGGTCCTCCCTAACCTCGGCCAAGGTGTCTCGACACCCCCTGCGCGGCCGGATGAAGCGCAAGCAGCCGGTTCCGCGAAGAGCATGATATGTGATGCCTATGGCGTGTGCAAGGAGAAGGTCGCTGCTCTCATCGGTAAAAGTAAGGAGAAAACGACCGAGATCGAGGATATCTCGAAAGATGCCGTTAAGAAGGCAGGCGAGAAACCTAGCCAGCTGAAGGAAGGCGCGAAGGGCGCTGCGAGGGACGCTGAAGAGAGAGCATCGCAACTCAAGGAGAGTGCAAAGGATACTGTCAAGGACACTATAGACGCTGCCAAAGAGAAGGCTTCCATGGCGAGGGACAAAGTGGAGAGCACCATAGACAAAGCTTCACAGATCAAGGAGGATACCAAGGATGCCATGGAGAAGGTAGTGGAGTCCGCGAAAGAAACAGGGCAGGATATAGCTCGAAACATCTCGGGTATCGCAAAGAGGGCAGAGCACAAAGCCGAGAAGAAGGCAAGAGAAACACGAGGCAACCTAACAGACATAATTAGACGAGCAAAAGAAGTGGCCTTTGACGCCGTAGTTTATGTTTGGGCGCCGGAGACTGGGCAGGCTGTGGCCGCGATACTGCACCTTCTTGGCTTCGCGACCGCGTACGGGGCCTCTGTGTGGGTGACATTTGTGTCGGGCAACGTCTTGGCGACGGCGCTACCGAGGCAGCAGTTCGGGTTGGTACAGAGCAAGCTGTATCCGGTGTACTTCCGACTGGTGGCATACAGCACCGCCCTTACTCTTGTAGCGCATTTCTTCGGTCGTGACCGGAGAATTCTGGCTGAAAGAGTGCAGGGCTACAACTTGTTCGGTGCTCTGGTGCTGGTCCTGATTAATATGTTCTTCCTGGAGCCTAAAGCTACAAAGGTGAGTCGAAGTTGCTACCGAGTCGCCTTTCTGCCGCTACGCTGCCTGTCTAACTTGTCTAAACTGGAAGGTTATGTTCGAGAGAATGAAGATAGAGAAAGAAGAAGGGAGGGGGAGGGACATGGCAGATGTGATGGCGGAGCCACCGGTGATGGCATCGGCCCCAGTTGGGACGACGACGACAGCAACGAAGACGGCGAGGGCGACGTCAGCGTCGGTGGAGCAGGACGGGGTAAAGTGTGGATTGGTGCATCTAAACAGAAGGCTGAAGAAGCTCAACACCTACTCATCCCTTCTCAATTTACTAACGTTGATGAGTCTCTCCTGGCACCTGGTGCACCTCGCACGGCAGTCGCAGGTGAGCTGTTGATGCCGGGGTCTTTGTGAACTTTAAGTCTGAACAGTTCCTGAGCTAACAGAAGTACGGAGTACTCCATACTGAAAAGCTTTCGGTGATTGCGAAGATGGTAGCCTTGTAACTACAGGATTTCCCGTCTATATGAATTAGAAGTAGTAGCTAATTGAAAGATCGGAAGAAGCCTCTAAAGGCCAATATCTACGCACGGTTCAATGTCTCGTTTCGATACCAAATCCCTTAATTATGAGCGACGGAGTTGCTAACCCAATCAATCATCTAAAACGAATGCATTCAAGCGAACGTTTTACGAGGGAAAAAGGAAGAATTTTGTAACGAGGGGTCAGTCAGATCTATGACGACTAAAAGAGAGCAATCAAATGCCAAATTCTTAGATGAACATACGCGACGCAAGTTCATCGAAGAAAAGGGGTTTGGGTATCACGGAGAAAGGAAAGAGAGAAGGAACAGAGGATAATACCGAGGATTAGAACAGAACGGGACCGGCTTTTAGGGTAAACAGAATAGGGGTCCGGGCCAGATCTTGAGGAGGCAGAAGACAAGGAGGTCGTCCACCACCACGAAGAAGGCGGTGGAGCCGCGCCATCGCTTGGTGGCGACCTCCTTCCTCTTGCTTTTCTCCTCCCTCTTGCCCTCGCCGAAGGCTCGCGCTCGCCGATTGCTTCTCCGTCCCTTTCTTGGCTTCCCGTCCCATGTTAACGGTGGTAACAGGCCGGGTCGGATCCTGAGTGCAACTTGCTCGATGAGAGACCCGATAGGTGGTGTAGGGTTCGGCTAGTGGTATCGGATTGGGTCCGGGGCGGAGCCAATTCGAGAAATCCGATCCGATCCCAAATAGGTCCAAAATACGTAAGTGGTCGACACAAAATGTCAATTATATAGTTTTGTGCGAGCAAATTAGACGAGTAATGAAATTACTCGACAAATATTATCATAAATAGAAAATAATGTTTGTTTGCATATCCTATTAAATATGAAATCATAGGGATTTTATGATTTTATTATTGTTATTATATAAAAGTACATACATTTTATTTGAATTTGATAATATAAATAGGGTTTGGGTTATTGGTTGTTACATTATATAAAAAATAAAATATGATTATACATGTATTAAAATACTAAATAATTTAATAATATTACAAAATATTATATAAAAACAATGGAAAATAATTATATAATAAAAAATTATAGGGTGAATTAATCAGCCTAAATAATATTTTCACATCATTTTAGTTGATTTGTACATGTTCAAGCACTCATACTGCTGATTAAAGAATAGGGATAATAAGATAAGTATATATTGGAGGACTCCAGATTTTCTAAAACTTTTTTATATTTTCTCTATCTATATTCTAGCATATATATCAAACATTATATCTAAAAAATCTTAATTATTGAGTTTTTATCTAATGGTATCTCCCAAAATGATTTTTATCTAGGAACATCATTTTTTTTATCATTTTAATGAGAATATATATATTATCATCCATCAATTATTCTCGATCATTAATGTATTATTATTATATTTATCTAAAGAAATAAGAAAGGGACGATAAGCGGAGGTGATGATGATATGCTAATGATTGATAAAGAACACAGAGATATTATTATGAAAATATCTTAAAAAATATTCTCAAGGTAGAAACGATGTCATTGGTAAAATTCTAATAATAAAAAATATTAGGTAAAATATCTCTAAGCATTTGAACAAAATGCCCTGTTAATATATACCTTTGGCATCTAAGCAATTCCAATTTAATTAGGTATCAATAGGTTGGCACTTAGCAGGGAGGATGGCATTTACTAACATATAAACAAAATATAAACAAGTTGTGGATCTATTTTGGCAACTTTGATTCTGCATAGGTTGGGTATAGGTGGGAATAAAGCAGCAGACATGTCAGAGTGCCTACTGAGGCTTTGATTCTATGTTGGCATTGAGCATTAATGAAGCAGACAAAAGCTTCCATAATACTATGTTTCTATTCCCTTTCCTCTCTCCGAGATCAAGGAATCTTTAGGCCCCTCCCTCCCCTCCTCCTCTTGTCCCAGTGGAATCATTAGTGACAGGATGAAGTGACACAGGAAGTGATGGAAGGTGGGAGACTCGGAAACAGAGAGAGAGAGAGAGAGAGAGAGAGAGAGGGAGAGAGAGTAAGAAAGGTTATGATATCATTTGCATTCACTGAATGCTCGCAGTTTCCACAAGTATGGCCTGGTAGTTGGCTTGTGCAGAGGAACAAAAGCCACCTTTCCTCTGAAAGTTCTTACAGTGAGAAGAAGGGCTTCTGTTGGAGATGTGATGCTTCTCTTTTCCACCGTTCCCATGTCATCTCTTCTCTTGTGGAACTGCAAACCTCATTGCTTCTCTCTCTTCATGCAAACCAATAATACTTTGTAGTATAATTTATATTGTCCTTCTCCACTTCAATCTCCCATATGGTGATTGATCTGAGAACAGAGAGCAGAAAAGAGCACCTCAAAAGTCTATTGCACCCTCCCTTCTCTGTCTCTCTCTCTCTCTCTTTACATATCTACCTTTCTTCTACCTACGACTGCAGACATCCAAGAGCTTCTTCCTCCCTGCTACTATCTCGTCAAGGAAGTCGTCCAGCTGCAAAGCTATGTTCTCGGTTCCATTCCTGAGTAGGCCAAACGAAACTTTCAAGCTCTCCACCCTCTCCTGGATGCTTCCGCTTTCTGCGTCATGCCCTCCACTCCTCTCCAGCTCCTCTCTGAGCTCTTCTAAACAAGCCCTCACCCTTTGGAACTCGAACAACAGGATTCCTGGCCGACCACCCGCTCTCTCGACCCCGGCTTCCACCCTCTGCTGCAATCTCGACGTGGACACCATGAAACCTGAGCCCGAGAACAGTGAGCCCTCGCCAGCAGCAGACGTAGTGGAGCTCGAGTTCGGCCACCAATGCACCAAACCCCATACAAGGATCGTCAGGAGGAAGCAACTCACGCTTCTGCTTGCGAGTAGCACTCCTGTGAATCCATTGAACCCGTTTAGCTTAGATTCGGCAGGGATCTTCTCGTCGAACCGGAGAGACAGAGGTGCGATCCTCGTCTCCACCATCACTCTGTTCTCCCCTTCAAGCCCCACGAGGCCTCTCCGGCAGACTGAGATCGCCCGCATCACCTGTTACATTTAGAAGCAGGACAATTCAGATGGTTCTTGGCAAAGAAATGGTCGTAGAACGAGTGAGGATTTCTCCAAGTAGGACCTGTCGGGTGAGCTGAGGATTGCTGCGATGGCTATCGTCGAGCGCGGAGATCATGCCGGCTCCGGCAGCGTAAAAGGTCTCCATGCTCGAGATGCCTGTCTTGAGGGCATGACAAGCCTCCCAAAGGCGAGAGCTCTCGTCCATGCACTCGTCGAGCCACTTCTCACCCGCAGGCAGATGGAGCTTCTGGACTAGGTGGGTGAGGTTGGCGTGGACCGACCGCAGCAGCGCGATGGCCTTCTCAAGGAACTGAAGTGACATGAAGTTGTTCGACTCGAAAGAGCTTTCAAGATCATCGAGGCCATGCGCAAGGAAGGCGTAGAAGCCATTGACAGAGCTGGAAGAAGGCTTCATGAGGTCTATATGACTGTGACCGAGGGAGCAGATGGGATGTGAATTGGGTGAAGCAGAGAGGAGGAGATTTAAAGAGGAGGAGGAGGAGGAGGAGGAGGAGGGAGGGAGAGGGGGGTGGCTTGGAAGCTCAACTTCCTAAGCTGAAAAGGACAGCTCGGGAGCAATCATGGGTGTTTCCTTTTGAGGGGAAAAGATTAATGGAGTTGTGCCATTGGCATTGTTTACTCCCATGGCTTCTTCTCCTCCTCTTCCTAGTTTCAAGAGAGGGGAGGATGTCTTCCTCCTCTTCTTGCTTTGTGCTGAGTGTTGGTTTCACAGCCTCTTCGTGGGAGATTGGGGGTGCAATCCTATCTATGTTGACTGACTTGACCGGTATCTCTTCCGAAACGTAGAAAAGAAACCTTGTTATTCTCATCTGACTGCTCTCTGCATCTCTGCTTCTTTTCCTGAGGGCTGCAGCTCCATGTGAGGTCCATGTACAATCTCACTGGGTTGGAACAGGTCATGGCATCTTCCAAGAGGAGGAGACGATGGTTGGAGGCCGTGGGTGCTCTCCAATTGGCCAAGCAGTGGGCGGGTTCCTCTGGTCTCCAGTCCAGCTAAAGCTTGCCATATGTCAAACTGGGTTCGGTGTCGAGAATGATTGGCTCATGTGGTGAGGCCATTTCAAGGCAAGAGATGATGGTGGTGGGTCAGCAGGGTTAGCTCAGTGGCAATGGCGATTTGACCTGTCTTCATACAAAACCCTAAAGCCTTGTACTGCGCCTGCTCCGTACGAGGGCCCAAATCTGTGCTCACCACTTGACGAAGAATAAGAATGATGGATTCCATTGCATCAGTCCACACTGCAAATCTTCTTTTGAGGTCCCTTTCCACCTCCACCTCCCCCGCCCTCTCTCTCTCGCTCTCTCTATGCTCGTGTGTTGATTAGAGAGGAGGGATGTGCCCGTGGGTTTTTGGAGAACGGGAAGGAGAGATTGGGGAGAGCACGTTGGTCTTTTGAGATCTCATCGGAAAGTGGAGGCTAATGAGCATTCGCACAATGGGTGGCCTTTTTATTATGGCCACTAAGAATAACCTACACTGCTATACTGCTACTAAGTAATTTTTTTATCAGAATTATCAGATAAAAAATAAATTATTATCAGAGAGATATTTTGAAGAAATAATAATAATTTTGATTCAAAATCATAAATAATAGAATGAGAATCTGAATCAAACTAAAATAGCCTAAAATCAATTTTATTCTAATTCAAAATTCGACATAATTGAAACTACTGATTCTAAAATTGAGAATGGAGATATGCCAAAATGTAAAGCCTTCAACAACACTACTATGAGCATGAAGTATAGAAAGAGATTACAAACAGGTCTACAAAAGGAGGAATTGAATCCTTGCTGTTTGAGAAAGCCTTTTTTCATCACTGTAGTAGAGAGCCTATTTCATCCCACAGAAGAGCCACCCACCCACCATATATAACATCCTCATGAACAAAACATTGATCTTATCTCTTTCACCCCATTGCAGACATATGTTGTTGCTGTTGCTCTTCTGAGCTGAACGAGATAGCAATTCTGGTGTTTACATGAGTGAAACTTAGAGCATATCATGAAAGGTGCAATATCTAAGTTGTAAGATGTTGTAATTAGCTATTAAACTAATCCATAAATTAAACATAACATCAGGTTTACATCAATTGACGTGATTCCAAGCTTAACATAATGTAATATGACATGGACATCACATTATTTGGCATTTACCTAACATGACTTATCATGATCATAACATTTGCTAGATTTTACGATCCTATCTAATTAAATCATATATATTATAAATATAATTAAATTTTGATGATGATTATTGATTAATATATAAAAAAAATTAATTATGATAAAATTTCTTATGAGATAATTTTGATGTGAGGAATTCTTCTAATTACTTATCCGAGACCTTCTGTTCTCACATAAAAATATATACAGGAACTAAACACATAATACAACACATGATATGTGGATATGTGATATAATAAATAGATTATATATGTTCTATTGTCTCTATTTAGTCATATAAACTAGTTAATGAGATATTATATATTTATTTTATGTGACAAATAATAAGAATAAGAAGAGAGAATAAGACGAGTATAGTTCTTAGATTGATATTACTAGAGATCTCAGATCCAATGATAATATACTTACAAATCAGATAAATACTTAATTTTAATTTAGAGATATTTATTATTTAATTTTAGTTTTTGATTTTAAAATCTTTTATAAAATAATAATATATTATGATTTTTATGTTGACTATCTTAACTTGTATTTGACATGAAGTAGCATAAGAATTACCCATTTCATTATTAAAAAAAAAACCACCATCTATCATCTATGACGCATAAATGGTGATCAGTAGATAAATAGTATTATTTTTGTTGAAATACTAATATACTAAATTACATTAATAATACATCATAACACAGTATTTGATAAAAGTTATATACAATTGAAAATGACAGGACAAACATGCTAATCATGCATGATCAACTACATGAAGACATCAAAAGGTACATTATTATTGCTTTCTATTAATGGAACAATTATTGCTCATTATAAGTATCCGGGACACAAAAATAGATATAGAAAGCCCATAAATAGGTTGATAATGGAATAATTCAGGCTCTTTGTTGTTCATCAGAAGAAATAAATATACTTGCTTGTTTTTTTTCAACAATAAATATAAAACACATGTAGCTGTGCAGCAACATTTGTTGGCAATAATAAAATAGTTATTTCTCCAATCTAATTTTATCAAGAGAATCGATTCATCATAATTATATATATCTTTTCTTTATGCTCTAAGTAGTGACAATATCTAAAAGGAATTTATAAGATAAGTACCCATCTTTTGGACCCCCTAATTTGCCTATTGGGTTTTATTTATATTAAAATATAAAAATGATGATAATATTAAAATATTAAAATATTAAAATTATGATAATATTAAGCATTAAAAATGATGATAATATATATATTTTTTATTTATATTATAATATGATAATATTAAAATAAAATAAATAATGGCTTATCAATTTATATTTATATTAATATATTATCAAGAATAATTCTTATTCTATTTTAATATTATCATATTGTATGTTATAGTGATTTTCTAGACATAGTTGGGTAGGTAGATTAGTTATCCATTTGTACCCTAAAATTAGTGAACCTCATATCCTAACAAAAATTTTAATTCTATATTTAATCATAATTTTAAATAATCCTAAAACTAAGAGATTGGGTGTGTGCAATTTGGCATGAGATTTTATAGACAATCCACTATGAAGATCCTCACATAGTAAATGTTATGAAGAAATTCTCACATTGATCCTTTTTAGGATGTCAAATCACCCAATTTTGTGTCTCTCATTATCTTGAGAATTTATGGAATTATAGCTTGATGAGAAAAACTGTAATTTGATGAACTTGATAATTTATATCTTATTATTTTGTGCCCATTATTGAGATAACACTTAGGAAATTCAAGAAATAGAGATTGTTTATCTCCATTTTATGAGGTAGTATGAAATTTCTACTAATTTTAATTTGATGGATTTTCCATACATTAAAGCAAAAATTAAATATTAAAGAACATATTTAATATTTCAAAAATTGGGAAAATGTTTTTTTTTCATTTTTTTAAGGCTATCAAAATGAGAATAATAGAAAAAGAAACTCCGTGTGTAATTGTACCGCGGGAACAGTATAACCTAAAATGTCTTCTCGCACGCGTAAGGATATGCTCACTCCCGGTCTTCTTACCCCTTTACGCCCCACCTCTCCCCCCCCGCTCGTGCGCCATTAGCTCCCACTTCTCTCCCGTTCCGAGCCCTCCTCGCCCAGCTCCGCCCATGTCGCCCGCTTCCCCTTCTCTCCCCTCTTCAGGTAAACGCTTACTCTCGCTCGCTCTCTCTCTAGGGTTTTCGCTTTTTTCTTCTTCTCCTTCTCCTCCTCCTCGAAATCTTTCGATGTCACTTCATTTGACGCCAATATCGCCTCCAAACTCTGGCAGATTCGCGGCTCAAATGGCGGAAGAGGAAGCGCGACGCCAATTCCAGGCGCCAGAAGCCGCCGGACGACGACGAGGATGACGAGGACAACGAGGATGCTGGCCCCGCCGCGGAGGAGGCGCAGGAGGACGGCCACGACTCCCCCGCGAACCCCGCCGCCGCCGACCCCGTCCTCGACCTCCGCGGGTCTGAGGTCCTTTCCGACGGTGGCCACCGGATCTCCGACTTCCCAGCCGCCGTACGCCACATCGTCAATCTCCCCCACCCTTCCGTCCTCGCCCTCGTTGCCGCCGAGCGCTCCAACTTTGCAGCCCGCCCGTGGGTTCCCCCCCTTTTGGAGAACATCTCTTACGGCCAGCTGCAGGCCCTCTCAGCGGTGCTCCCCGATAACCCTTCGCTGCTGCAGCCGTCAGACCTTGAAAAGCCCTCGGCTTATGTTTGTACACCGCCGCCTCTCATGGAAGGGAAGGGCATGGTGAAGCGGTTCGGCAAAGAACAGCTTCTCCTTGTTCCAATGCACTCCGGTCCGTAGTAGCAGTGCTTGGATTTTTTGCTCGTCGTTTCTTTCCGCTCTTAGAAGCTTTGAGGTCATTTTCATTCTAAAAATTTCTTCTTTGACGTCTTTAGATTGGTTTTCTGGAAGCACTGTGCATCGGCTGGAGAGGCAAGTTGTGCCGCACTTCTTCTCAGGGAAATCTGGCGATCACAGCCCAGAAAAGTACATAGGGCTTCGAAACAAGATAATTTCCAAGTACCTGGAGAATCCCGGGAAGAGGCTATCTTTTGCGGATTGCCAAGCGTTGGTTCCAAACAATGAGCTTTATGATCTTAGTCGAATAGTTAGGTTTCTGGATCACTGGGGGATTATTAATTATCTTGCAGCTTCTTCTGTGCATCGTGGTCTTAGGATGGCTGGCTCCCTTCTTAAGGAGGATGTCAGTGGGGAGCTTCAGCTTCAGACTGCACCACTGAGGTCCATAGACAGTTTGATCTTGTTTGATAGACCAAAATGTAGCCTCCGTCTAGATGATGTTGCTTTGCTTTCTCATTCTGCATCAGTAGATTTTGATGCTGGCATTGGTGATTTGGATAGTAGAATTAGGGAACGGTTTGCTGAACATACATGCAATTTCTGCTCTTGCCCACTCACCAATTTGCACTATCAATCACAAAAAGAGGTATGTTTTTCTTTTATCTGCTCTGTTTACTTTTAATTTTACCTTCTTACTTCATATACATACAAATAGTATATAAATAATGAATGTCCTAGCACAATGCAGTTTGTTGTTACGTTGTTGTTTGTTTAGTTTCTCACTAATGTGAATGTCACCAAAACTTATCATCATTTTGGATCATATATTGCTCCATTGTAGTAATTACATTGCATCACCATAATTTTTTATTTTTCATTACTCTTTCCATTTACTATCATTAAATAGAGGTAAACTATCAGTAGCATACTTTGTAGATTTTGCTGTATATTTTTAAATCATTTTTCATGCTTTATCTCACAAGTCCACCTCATGCTTCTAATATTAGTTTTCTCTATGATAAGGGATATCTTCACTATAAACAGTCTCATTAAGACATTGAAAATGATTAAGATTGGCAAGTGCTTTGATCCGCTTAGTGGCTTAAACTGAGGAATACATGTTCTCACATGATTATCAAAATTTGCACTACCACAGAGAGAGAGAGAGAGAGAGGGGGGGAAGGGCCCTTTATGTTCTATTCTGCTTCATACATGCATGTGCCGATCATGATTTCTATATTATATAACTAAAATGTACTATGCATCATATATATCATGGTCTACTAACAAATATGAATAAATGAGAATATCATCTTTTCTTTTCTACCTTCTTCACTTGTCTGGCCATTGATTACTACTCCATGAACTAGGTGGTATTATCTGATTTTCAACTTTTATCATTGATTCATGATGGTGATTTCACTAGTCATTTAGTTTCTATATTTTCAGCATAAACCTAGCAAATGCTATGGAGTGCCAACCATAATGGACAAGTTCCAACTCCCTTGACTGCTTATATCTGTTAAATTCTGATTTTTTTATCATATTAAGCTGTGAAATCCTTTGAACAGGATGATATTATGCTTTGCTTGGACTGCTTCCATGATGCAAAATTTGTTACGGGCCATTCGAGCCTAGATTTTATAAGAATGGATTCAAGAAATGATCATCCAGATCTTGATGGGGATAACTGGACAGATCAGGAAACATTGCTGTTACTTGAAGCCTTAGAAAAATATAATGAAAACTGGAACGAAGTTGCAGAATATGTGGGCAGCAAGACAAAAGCACAATGTATATTGCATTTTCTTCGCCTTCCGATGGAAAATGGTCTACTAGAAAACATTGAACTTCCACATATGCCCACTTCAGTTGATTCATCAAATGTACCTGATCCCGTTATTCAAAATTCAAATTCTAATGGTAATATCGTAGGTAATTCTTAAAGAATCTATTTGGAGACTACAAGAAAAGTTTATTTTGAACTAATTACCTTTTGTACTTTGGTCTAAAACCTTCTTATGCTAATTGTGTTATGATTAGGCAATCGAGATTTCTGTAATGGTAGCGAGCTCCCATTTTCAAATTCTGCCAATCCAGTTCTGTCCCTGGTGAGTAGTTGAGTTTCTGCATCTTTGTGTTTTCATTTCATTGCAAAAGAACAGAATGAACGCAACACATAAGTCTAGCTCCAAGCAGACTTCTTGGTTGCGTATATTTATGCTGATATTAACCTTGCACCATGTTGTAATTGGTGAGAGTGAAGTCAGACCAAATGGACTAGATTTAGGTTCTGATCCACTGTGATTACAAAACTTTGTTATCACTTAGTCAACTGGAAAAACATAATAACTACAATAGGTGCCCTGGGAATAGGTAATCTTAAATTTGCCTATGTTGGTGCTATTAGGCTATAAATCTGGGGACAGACGTACTGAAGAGAATGCTCAAACAAACCAGGAGCCTTACATAAACGTTAATATTCATATTGTTGACCTTTGTAGAAGTTGGTTGTGTATATTTATGCTGATGTCGACCTTTCATTTTGATGTTCTAATGGTGAGAGGGAAGACGGACTAAATGGACTAGTTGATTTAGGTTCTGATCTGCTGTGATTACAGAACCTTTATGAAGGCAGGGGTTTGATTGCTTGGTCAACAATAAAGGCTCAGGGACTACAATGTATGTGTGCTTGGAATGGGTGGTCTTAACTTTGCTTATGTTGGTGCTATGGCCCTAGATCAGGGAGATTGAACTACAGGAACCATTTGTGAATGCTCAAACAGCTATGGATCCTTATGGTGCTATGGCCCTAGATCAGGGAGATTGAACTACAGGAACCATTTGTGAATGCTCAAACAGCTATTGATCCTTTTTTGAACATTCATCTTGATATGCTTTACCTCCTCAGTACCTAAAATTCCTCCTAGTGATTGATTTATACATCGACCTTAATGCATTATAATGAAACCTATGATAAATAGCTTGGTTTTTGTTCATTCAAAGTTTCAAATCTTGCTTTTGCCCAATTGGATATGGAGATTCAATTCAATGATATCAATTTTAATAATTTGACTCCAAATTCATGAGTTTGCTCTATAAAAGAATGAAAATATATAAAAAATATAGAAAGCAATATTAATGAAAAAAAGGTTATATTTCATATCTCCAATATTAATTTGAAAAAAGTTTGATATTATGAGAAAAAAGTTCATAATACATATCCAAGAGGTACCTTACAAATATTAGATTGGACATATATTTGATACAAATATGTAAGTGATTCAAGTATTTGCCCTTATAGTTCAAGCTTCTTTATTATTCTAGTGTGAATTGTCCGCATCATATTAGTGATATTCTATTTCAATTTTCATCTTCATGGGCAAAGAACTTTTACATTGTAGTTGAATTTGCCTTATTATCACGGACTTACCTGGTTTTGCTTAAGTTGTGCAACATCCTTTCGTGTTTATCCGCAAAGGGTTAGTCTCCAAAAACCTCTTATGGTTCCTTAAGGACATGCAAAAGAGAAGAAACGTTTAATTCAGGATATCACAAACAGACATTTCAACAAACACTTGATAGACAATGCAAATTACAAACATAGACTTTGCAAGCTCTGATTAATAGCACGACAAAGGGTCTAAGGTGCCACCATAGCCAAAAGTTCCCACAGATGCCCACATGACATTGTTGTGGAACAAGACAATGAACCAGGCTTAGGCATTGCCCCAAAGGCACATCCAGCCATGTGCCACCCGAGTAGCTCCTAGGTGCAGTGCTGACTGACACTTCACACCACTCTACAAAGCTACAAAACCCTAGAATGACTATCTGGATAATCTTTTTTTTGGGCAATTTTGCTTTTGTGTGACGACTGCACAAGACCTACACTTATAGGACTAAAACGACCACAAGTGCTAACCAAAATGGGGCTGCTAAGTCTACTGCAAGCCTTCTACATGCTGTGTAAAGCAGGAACAAAACTGAAAGATATGGACATATATAAGCATTACATTGAACCATGTGTACAGATTTATTCGTGATATTCTCTCCTACTTATTCTTTTTATGTCCTCGTTGAAGCCTTTATAGACGTTGTATCTTCTTGCCTTTGCTGAATCTTTAATCTTTTGCTCCAGTTGCAACACTTCTCTTGGCTCCCAATTGCTCTTCGGCTGTTGTTGAGTTATCGAACTTTGATTCACCAATGCTACTTCAACTCGCCAATGACTCTGGGGTGAGGTCGGTCGAGTTGTGTTGATTTTTCTTGGTTTCTGCAGATCCCTTAAATGAAGAAAAGGACCTTCTTATTGTGCGCCAGTCTCTTAAACGACTCGCGCCGCTTGAATTGGGTGGATGCTTGGTGGAGCTTTAACAAGCATTGACTCGCGAACTTTGAAGTTTTGAGGTTTTTCCTCCATAAAATTTGTCCATCGATTTCTCTTTTACTTAGTTGTCACCTCAAAGTAGGTTCACATCACTCCTACCTTCGATTGATATTCTGTTGGGAAATAAAGCAGATAATCTACTCTCGATGAAATCGACTACCATTGGTGAGGATTTGACAATTGTTGTATTTGACTAAGTTTCTTTAAAAGGTCTTTGAACATGTGCAAAGCTCTTCTACTGGATAAATAAGAGAACTGGGGTATTCGGTTTCGTCCATCCTCTTAAGAGTTGAGAAGTCAAAGGTTACTTGACCTTGCCCGCCTCCTTGAGGGTTGTGCTTCATGCATCAAACCGGTTCCTAGCTTTCGCCTGCTTTTTGCTCACACTTCTGAAACACCTAAAGTATTTGTACTCCTCATGTTGAGTTAGCTATTGCAATCCGCTTTCTCATTGTCATCAAACTTATGGAATGTTAGAAATTTTGCTTGAAAAAAGTAAAAATTTACCCTGACTTGGAGAAAGTCTTCAATAGTTTTGATCGCCTTTGGGATTATACCATATTCTCCATCATTTCCATTGCCTACTAAGTAGAAAGGGTACAACATCATGTATTGCCTACTCCATTCCTTGATTGAGCACTCTTGCATTGACTCAAAGTTTCCATTTTCGGCTCTCTTGATGAGAAGCCCATTGACATCGATCTTATGAAGTTCCCTAGTCTCTGTCCTTCGGACTTGTCTTGCTATCTAGAGTTTGCATCTGCATTCTCCACATCCTTGGCCCATTTTACGACTATGCACTCTTCTTCCATGAGAGGAAGGGGGATCGATGACTCTACGTAACTCCCCGCTTCTGCGGTACCATGGTATTACCTTGCCATGCCCATGACTCTACTATCCATCACCTTACATCTGCGTCCTTTTTTTGTGATTGATGGATTTGCCTCTACGACACTGTGGCATTCCTCTAATTCCACTTCCATTTTAACCGACGCTTGATTTTGGTTAGCCAAGTCCCTTTCGACTCGTCATTGTTTTCTCGTCCCTTTCTATCACTTGCTTTAACACATTTGTATTCTCTGAGCAATTTCTCTTGGTTGATGGAAAGACAAGCTACAACTCCCATGCATAGCCTCTGCCATCATGTTGCAGGGCTTATGCTGATTTGTTCTCCTTTACGTCCTTGGTAGCAACGTTTGCTCACTTGGTCTTGTCTTTTACAAGCTCCCTCAAGCGAATATGAGCTCTGGAGCAGTCTAACTCTCTAGTCGCTTCGATCATACCTCAGTATGATCAAGTTCTCCCCTATAGGACTCATTGGTACTTGCACACGGAATCCCCCTCGGTGGTACACAATCCCATATGTTGATGACCAAGGCTTTTATTTGATGTACGCACGGAAAAGTTGCCTCTGTGGTAGTAGTGGTACCATGACATTCACTCATTGAATCCATAGCTCTTTTTGTTGTCGTATTGTTCACCAAAGTGGAGCTCCCAAAAGCTCCTGATCATACCTCTGTATGATCAAGTCCCTCATGGGGCTTCTCTTATGTGTATCGCATTGCCTCAAATTGTTCTATCATAATCTGTTGCACTATGTCATCTCGTGGCGATATCTCCATTGCATTTGATCTTTGTGGGATGAACTTAGAGTACGATCTCTCCATGTGTGGTTTCTGCTAACACATCGCAGGGCCTCCGCCATCTCTGATTGTGCTCGCTCCTTTGGCAGTTGACCTTCGTTCACTTGCTCTCGGGTCACCATACGGATGAAGTAGGTCTAGGATAGTCCGTCACTCAATAACTCTCGAAGTCTATTGACTTTACTGAAATCAGTGCACTATTGTCTAGATCCTAGGCCCTTGCTCCTAGCACAATCTTCACTACACAACTTCTTTTGTGGCAACTTGAATGACAGCAGTGCGACATATTCTTCAAGTGTATCTTCTTTCTTGTCCTCTTGTCCCGTGCCAAGACCTTTTGACCTTAACTTCGTCTCTACAAGTTGAGTCGTCTTAATCCTTCCGTCAATTGCCTCGTCAAGATAAGGTTTATGTGCCTCGAAGCTCTTTTCGATTTTGGCACCATATAAGATGAGTCTGATCCATCAAAACGAGGGACCCATAGAACAACATAATCTTGCTCTTGCCTCTGTAAGAGTTCATGTTTTTGACCACTGTCTAAGGAAAGCTTCGTGCCTTTGCTCCATGTTTCGTCTTCTATGTCGACTCCCTTCATACGACCCGGGCACTTCACCAAGTTTTACCCAAGTTGCTATGTTCCTCAATTTGTATTGAGTTAATGGTGGCCCTCTTGCCTGTCATTTTATGTGTCAGCCCTCTATTGAGTTCGATCTCTATATCGTCTCTAAGTGTGCTTTCGTTTAGTGTTATTGCCTAGGGTCACTCCCCCACTTGATCTCGTAATGCGTCCTCCAATACATTACCTCGTAGGAGATTATACAACTCCTCGCCACTTGCTTGAACCATTGATTTTTATGGAGTTGTTATCTTAAGGTATCCCCTCAACATGTGCGGTCTGTTGCACATAATTCTCCTTTTGGATAACTGGGACTTATCCCTTTTGGATATTTGTTGGAACAACTTTTTTCGTCGGATCCTTCCCTTTAGAAGTTTTAGTGATCATCATCCCCTTGGACTACTCCATCTTGTTAAATAAATTGTGCACTGTTTGGCCATCACGAACACACTTGCTAGATTGCGACTCTTTGCCAATATAGCCCTCGCTGCGCTCCTCAAGGCCTACCAACATGCTGAACTTACTACACACTTGAGCCTTCTATGGACGTATCTTTCTCATGCTTTATGACGCCGAGTTTCGGTCACCTTGGGATGGCTATGGATAGTCCATTGTCCGCATATAAGCCCTTGCATGAGTATTGAATTCTTTGACTTAGCAATTTCCCTCGCCTCTATGAGCTTTGCACAACTTTTTCAATCATTGAGCGACTCATCCCTCCTTGTATGGTCTCTTCCTTTACTAAGCGCCTCACTTGCCTTGAGCACCGTCAAGTTTGGTTGTCAACATCGAGCAATAGCTCGAACTCAACCATCCTAACCTTTGTGTGTTATGCATTCTTTCTAGCTCACTTGTCGTCATTGTGCCTCGCGTGAAGGGTTGGCCATTCTTTTGAATATCAATCTCGGATGCTTGCTCCTTTGAGCAACTCTTTCCTTGCGTCTCTACGTTCGTTTCCCTCAAATGGTCGTGCGTGTTGGCTACCCTCAATGCAGCCCCGCTAAGTCCCCCATATTTATATGCCAAGTGTTCCTAAGTGTGATTGTCTCGCTCTAACACTATCTATTTTTATCACGGGCTTAGTTGGTTTTGCCTAAGTCGTGCGACACCCTTACGTGTCCATCCGCAAAAGGTCAACCTCCCGAAAACCTCTTATGGTCTCTTAAGGGTCTGCAAAAGGGAAGACGAGTGAGAGAAAACATTTCACTCAGGATTTCACAAATAGATATTTTATTAAATATTTGATAGACAATTCAAATTACAAACATATATTTCGCAAGCTCTAAATAGTCGCACGACAAAGGGTCCAAGGTGGTCCATTGTGGTCAAAAGTTTCCACAAGTGCCCACATGACATTGTTGCAAAACAAGGCAGCGAACTAGTCGTAGACACTACCTACCCCAAAGGCCCATCTAGCCATGTGTCACATGGGTAGCTCTTGGGTGCAATGCTGGTTGACACTCTGCATTACGCTGCGGAGCTAGAAAACCCTGAAAATAGTTGTCTTGATGAACTGTTTTTGGGTAGTTTTGCCTCTACACGATGACTACACAACCTGTATTTATAGGACTAAAATGACCATAAGAGCTAACCAAAATGGAATTGTCAAATTTACTGTAAGCCCTTTACATGCTGTGCAAAGCATGAACAAAATTGAAAGATATGAACATACACAAACATTACATTGAACACCTACAGAATTATTCGTGATATTATGTCCTAGCTGATTTTACTTTAAGATGATTAGCTCCAGGGAATGACTTAAACTAGTTCTGAGCAAGATTCTTGATCCTGCCTCGATCGGGTGACATTGACTGGTCATTTCTGATGGTCCTGTCTGGTTTAAAGAAAAACAAGTTCTAAAAACCCTTGATGCCTTTAGGGCTGGCAAGCCCTCTTGGTCTCACCGAAGTGTTGCTATTGTTGTCAGTTACCACCCATCCACCTACAGCCTGTTGTTACTTGTCCACCCTCCGCTTGCACTTGTACTTGTGCCTACCTCTTCATCGGTAATTCTCCTCTTCTTCTTGTCCTCCTTTTCCTCGTCATCCTTTTTCTTGCTTTCTTCTTCGTTCCTCATCCTTCTTGCTCCTCCTCTTTCCCTCCGCTGGGTACTGTAGGATGTTCTGGCATTCCATGTATCGGTATGCAGAAATGGACCTGGCGGATCCGGTGCCTGAAAGGACTTTTACTGGTCTGGTACCTAAAATTGGAAATCTTGGTTCTGTGCCAGCTTTACAACATTGGCTGATTCCTATATGAAACAATTGTGTTAGTATGGTCTGATTTAGTCTTTTTCTCAGTCTTGTAGCTACCAGAATCAGCTCACACCGATTGAGCTCGGTTATAGTTAATTGACTTTGGGCAATTCCAACCAATTTGATAGCATAACAGAAAGAGGAAAAAAAAAAAGAGTGGGGAAGAGTGAAAGAAGGGGAGGTAGCAGAAGGGGAAGACAAGAAAGAAATATGACCAACTATGGTACAAAGTAATACTACTACTATGAAATTTGCTATTTGTTGCTATCATCACAAATATAATGTTCACCATTTCGTAAGACAGGAAAGGATGAAAAATATCTATCCATTTTAAATCTTCTTCCAATTGGATTAATGGATCTTCCGATTGGAAATGATAACCGAATACATAGGTCATTAGGAGTTCTAATAAGCATATGCATATAGTATACCATCGAAACATCTTATTTTCTTTATGAGGAAGAGAGAAAATGGTAGAGCTGATGAATATCGGCAAAACAAGTATTGTTAACCAAGGAAAACTTTAAGAACTAAAATGACAATTGTTTCCGATTAAATCACATTAGCAAATGTCAAATACTTTGCATTTGAATTCTTAAAATTACCTAGATGTTGATTGCTTCTTGTAGAAATATTTTGCTTGTAATATTTCAGTACCTTATTCGAACATTGTGAAATTTGTAGGTTGCCTTCTTGACCTCCGCAATTGGACCAAGAGTTGCTGCAGCTTGTGCAAGTGCAGCATTGTCTATCCTGACTAGAGAGGACTCCAGGTTAGTGCTAAAATGCTTTCAGTTCTTCATGGGATTGGTACATGATTGCAATCGTATTATGGTGCTCAGTATTTACATTAGTATTCAATTTAAATTGTTACTTTTCTCTTCAAAAGATGTGAGGTGATACAAGACATGCTAAAATCAGTTGTACATGTTTTAGTATTACATTTATATTCTTCCTGGTGCCCAATCTAGCATATCATTCTAGTTTTCTTTATTGCTTTATATACACATTTAGAGGCCACTGTTTCTGCTGTCAATTAATTATATTTCACTTCTTTTACATGTTTGAAGGATCAGATCTGAGAGCTGGCATTCCGAAGTTGGCATCTGTGGGCCACATGGAAACTTGGGTCCTCACAAAGGTATATTGCTGATATTCTTCTGGTTTAGATTTCATGATTGTGGAAGTTGTCCCTTGATATTTTAATTCACTGTCAGATGGAACTCTAGAAGGTCAAGTGCCACAGTCTACTTCGCTTGCTCCTGAACTTGTGAAATATGCTGCCATGTGTGGCCTATCTGCAGCTGCAGTGAAAGCAAAATTATTTGCAGATCAAGAGGAGCGTGAAATTCAGAGACTGGCTGCAACTATCATAAATCACCAGGTTTTATTAGTGTTTGTTGCTTCTTTCATGATTTATGGTACATTTGAGATGGATAATTGGTAGTTTGATTAGTTTGGCCGATTTTGACGGGTAAACTGAAAACAAGTTCTTGGGTGAATTTGATGGAAGAATTTAGAATAATTCACTGAATAGGAATTCACAACTTTTGCTTCCAATGCAAGATAAAGAATTGGTTGTCTTGCCTCTGCTTGTTACCTTCTTCACAATTTACTGTTTAAACTTTTAGAGTGTAAATTTTTATGCTGAAGTCCTTTACAATCAGGTTAATAATATTCCTAATTAACTGGGACATCCAATTAAGCAAGCTAATGGTGTTTTTTCAAATAATACTGCCATGATGCTTTTTCACATGCTACAAATGAGTAATGAAATCCAGAAAGTGAAATGGCTAGATCCACTTATTTTCCCAGAAACAGTTATGGATATGGAACGCATTAATGATGTTTCCATTCCTAATTGACCACTTGGTTTGTTCGCATGGGGATTGTAAACTTTGATGAAATTTAAACTTTAAAGTATGACAGATCGAAAGAGTTTTTATGTAAATATGTGCAAATTTCACTTTTGTAGGTGCACCCATGCTCAAAGGCAGCTCAAGTTGCATATACAAAATTTTGGCTGCACAATTACTCCTGAAAAACCAATATTCTTTTTAAAGCTTCTCGAGGAAAAAATTGACATTTTTAATGAATTCTATTACAAAAAGGTTCATCTTCAATATTCTTTGACAATCATGATCTGCATAAATTATTGCCTCTTGCTTTCACACCTAAAAAAAGAAATAAAACCCAGGGGCCCCCTACAGCAGTAATGACTTTTTGGTATTATAAATTTGGTAGATTTAAGTTACATTCAGCCTGTAATCAATTAGCAGAGTTTAAAGTTCAACAACCCCGATGATGAAATTGGCCTTACCTTTAATTATTACTAATAAGCTCCTTAGTGAGTAAAACGGTTACATTTTCCCCTTCCCTTTTTTCTCTTCTTCCTTTATCTTCACCTCTCTTTTTTCCCACACTTTCTTCCTTTTGGATCAACCTAATCCTTAATTTTCTTTTTTCTCTCCTTCTTTCATCATCCTCTATCCGTATTTGCTTAACTTGTTGCTTATTGGTTAAAACTTTTATTGGTGAAAAAAACTATCACGGAGGTGTTTGTTGTAATTCTCTCATAATGGAAGTTTCTTGTGTTGCTAAAACTTTGATTAACTCAAGGGTATTTTTTGTACATGTCAAGCTTGAGTTAATTGGACTCTTTAGGTAATCATATATCATGGATATTTAGGGCCTCACCGATGTTGCAGGGAGCAAAGTGTTACTATCTAGGAACACATAGGGTGCAAATTATAGTTAACAATTAGGAAAGGCGTAAATTTTGATTTCTAGCAAACATAACGTTTGAATTAAATATTTCTTAAAAGTCATGTTAGCATTTAAGTGATTCCTCAAATATCAAACCACCTGAACAAGAACAAAAATAAATTGACGCTAGGAACATATGCTTGAAATATTGTTAATGTTGAAATTCATGTTCTTGAGTTGGGTTGACATGTGCTGTACTTTGAACACAATGAACTTCAAAGTGGCATTTTACTGACATTGCACTTCTTTGATCACATTTCGACTATAATCTATTAAATTTCCATATCTGTATTGGCTGTTATGAAAAGAGTACTAAGGATATACTTGGAGTGATTTTAATAGTGCTTAGCTTAGTCCTGCTTGTCGTAATGCAATGATGTTTAGTATTATTGTAAAATTCCAAGGTTAATTTTGATCTTATGTTTTCAAAAATTGTGTTTGTAATGTTGCAAGTTTGAATTTGAACTCGTGTCCGAAAATCATGGTTATGTGCAGCTAAAGAGGTTGGAGCTGAAGCTGAAACAGTTTGCAGAATTGGAAACCTTACTGCTCAAGGAATGTGAACAGGCTGAGAGGATGAGACAAAGGCTTTCATCTGAACGCCTCCGAATGATGTCCACCCGATTTGGATCAGCAGCAAACAATTTATCATCATCATCATCATCATCATCATCATCATCAGTAGCAGCGGCTGCGCCAACCGCTGTCAGTGCAAATACCGTGCCGCCTACCATGTCACCCTCGGTTGGGCAGGTGAATGTGCCAGCTACTTATGGCAGCAATCTTCCCGGCCATCGGCAGATGCAGTTCATGCAACGGCAGCAAATGTTTGGTTTTGGGCCGCGGTTACCTCTCTCGGCAATCCACCCTGCTCCTGCCCCCTCTCAAAATGTCACGTTCAGTTCTGGTGTACCTAACACTTCGACTCCTAACCATCATCCATTGTTAAGACCCTCATCGGGGAATAATCAATAGGATAAAAATGTTTATTCTGTTGTTCATGTTGATCATTGTAACGTGTCTGAGCATAGTTTTAACAGATAATGTGAGTTGATCGTCAGAATAGTCTTTGTCGAATTGCTTGGCTTAGTTTCTTCCCTCCAGCTTTCATAGCTCCTCTGCTGACCTACCGACATCCACTTGTTGGTTCTAACGATAACTCGGCCTTTGCCAATCAATCTCCATACTAAAAGCCCTGATAAGTGAAAACTGTACATCCATAACAGATGTGAGACGCAGAAGACAAGCTTGTTGCTACAATCACAAAGGAAAAGCTCCGGACGCCATGGGGAAGACTCACATGAGACAAATACGATCGAGTTCTATCTTCATCAAAGGAGTAATCCATAAAAGGTACAAGTTTTTGTCAACCCAATCTTTGTTTCCTCGCCATTGGTTTGCAAATTGGCATAGCAATTAATGAACCCCTTATTTCATTCATATAGTTTGTCCACTGTCATGTCAATTAATGGAGTCCAAACCTTCTCTATGTAATATGATGGGGGTAGTTAACTGTCTGCCAATTTCCTACCTTCTCTCTATGGCATGCAAGCCACGCGACTGAGACTTGTGGAAGGAGTCTAAAAGAGACGTCCTACATGTAATAATGCCACACACTGATGTAATGGAGTCCAATTAATGGTTATATATAATGATTTTACAATGCATGGCTTGTTAGATATCTTATCAGAATATATTAGGAGGTTAAAAGAAATGTTCATTTAGCTAAAAAGGACTTGTAGTAACTCTGCAATAAATTGGCACTGCTTCCTATGGTGAATTTTAAGGATAATCACACACACTCTCTCTCTCTCTCTCTCTCTTTCTCTCTCTTTATCAACCTCTTTTTTTTTATGTTTTCTTTTGCTACACTTTTCTTCTTCTTCTTCTTCCTCTCCTTCTCCTCTTTTCCTTCTCTTATTAGCTGCTTAAGAAAGTTTGAAGGAATTCCTACAAAACTGTCCATCCCACTTACATTTTTTTATTATTCCATTTACTTGCATGCTTTGTGAAAGAAAATAATTATTATCAACTTGACTTGATCAAATAAGGCAGGCAAATAAAACAAGGAGTGAGATGGAAGGTTGTGAATGAAGTTTTTATGACTTGTATGCATAGAATATCCACCTACATGGAATTTTGCATTCATGGGAAAGATATTGGATTATAGACTCAGGTCAGGCTAAGATATTAGATTAAGTCTCTTAAAAGAAACTTGAAGGGTAGGCTAAACCCTCTTTGTTTCCTTGCCCTTGCTGTGTAGATTAACTTACCAAAGGTGATGAATCCATCCCCCACCTAATTCAATGGTTTGGCCACTGGTCATTGTCTCTCAATATTTCTAATCCTCCTTCATTAACATGCAAGCTGTTGCTGCTTGGACTTGTCCAATTCAAAATTTCAGGTCAAGTGGTGATGGAACCCAACCCATCCTTCATTCATAAAACAGCCATTAAGACCATAATAAGCTTTATCTCAACATTTATGTGTCTCTGTACAATCTATTAAGATGTTGTATTAAGAATGTGACAACATAACATGTTGTAGTTAATGCTTATTTAAAATGTTCATTTATTATTATAAGGACTTTGGCAAACTTGGAACAAAATGACAGTGTGACATATTTTGAGGGCAATCAGTTACTTGTGTCATAGATTACTTAGGAGAATTTTGTAAGTTTAATGTTATAGATATTATGAGATTACATAAAAGTTTATATTAAACACTAATTTGATCTGATGCTTTTCTTCCTTGTGATGATATATATGATTGTAAAGTCATTGAGGATTTTTACATCCCACATTGGTTTTCTTATTAGACAAATTAAATATTATGTACAAGATTTTATCAGGAAAAACAAATAATTTAGATGTAAAATAGAAAAATGGATAGATGATTTTGAGTAAATTCTCTTGCAAAATAATACCATGGAAGGGAATAATGCATTACAATTTCTAATTATCAAATTTCTATAAGTATTTGGATCTATGTAAACTCACATGAACAAAAATTGGCTTAATAAAGATCAAATATGCATGAGATTTGATTTCAAGAAAGAAACTTGAGGTTAGGTTTTTTGCAAAAAACCCCCTCTTTGTTTGCTCACTCATAGGTTTGATGAGTCACTATCATTAATAATTATAAAAAGTCAAATCATCTTGTCGGATTCAAAAAAGCAAAAATAGACTTTTATAATTTTTTTTCTTATAAGAACAAAAAAGAAAATTTCTTATTATACTCATTATACTTACTTGGTCAGAAGAAAATATTGATTAGAATACTTAACTTATTTGAATCGGTCCCAACTTAGACTTTTGACAAAGATCCTTAGTGATGTGCTCTTGATATTTGATGTGGGGTCAATTTGTACTTAAGACTATTATTAGATAGGGATTCCTTCTCCACATGATCCGTCCAATGTCTATTTTAGGTTTCTGGAAGTAGAGATTAAGTTTATATGAAAGTGTGAAGGATAAGACTTAGATAATTATATCCTGATTTATCTCTTATAGTCGATCATTTCTTAATTGCTATCAATCAAAAAAATATTTTATTCATTTAAAAAAATATTTTTCTATTCGACAAATGCTAATAAATATTATAATATAAAATTATTATCGCCTCCTTGCACGAATGCCATGTGTTGAGTTTCGATTGGATAAGAATGTGTTCACTATAAACACTAGAGTATAAAATTATTATTTTTAGTATTATCCATATATCTTATATTTTTTTACATAACATACAATTTACATTATTTTTATAATTTTGTTAAATCTATGAGTCAAAATAAATCTATCCATCCATCCATGTTCAATTCAATCAATGACTCATGCATCCAAAGGTTCAAATGGTCAACGTCCGGTCCGATACCCTCTCATACATAGTCTTCTATAGAAGGTAAGTAAATCTTGAATAATAAACCACCTTCATTTGACTACCTCTTATAGTTTACACGATGATGGCATCAAATTCTTCATTTGCAAAACAATTATCACTACTTTGACTTGCTTCATCACCACCAACACACAACTTAATTAAAATTAATATTACATTAATCTACAACTCGGATGACCTATTTTATTTATCGAATTATTATATATGTGCCGGCCACTAATTAATATGATTTATAATTTTTATTAGTATATTATTGTATACATGATAATTTTATCCACATTTGAAGGTGATGTTTTTCACTATTTAATATAATATATATATATATTTTCTAAAAATATATAATGAAAATATATTTTAATTTTTAAAAATATATTGAAAAATAAAATATCCTTATCATCAACATCATCATCATCATCATCATCATCATCACTATTATTGTGGATGATACGAATTAGGTTACGAAGCAATGCTCAATGTGACAAGGGAAGAGAGACTATGGGCCCCACCCCATCTGTGTACCCTATCCCTTCATGACCTTAAAGTACTACGACTTAGGATAATATTTTCAGAATTATTATTGTATGGAATAATAGTGAGGAGGTGAAGACGTCGCCGGCGACAACGCTGCAGTTAAAGCCATTTCGCCATCGACGTGAGAGACTCGCTTGGGATTGCGCTGTTAAATGATCCGAATTCGACGTGGCCCAATTCCACCGTAACCGTGTGATTACCGTCACCCCGACGGAGCCCGACGCAGAAAGAACGCACGTAACGAGGAACTCGGCGTGCAGTGTAAGAACACAGCTCTCGAGTCTCCGCCGATTGCGTGCCAAAAAGATTTCGTGGCGATTTTGTGTCCGATCGTAGAAGAAAAGATCTCCTTTGTTGTCCCTTCCCCTACCTCGGTTTCAGATCTACTTTGTGGACTTTTTCGTTGTCTTTTTCTTTCCTACGTATATTGAGGCCTCTGGGGCTGGCCTTTCGCTGTCGGCGTCTTTGGAGCGTGAAGTTTGGAGCTTTGGGGATCAGGAGCGATGGGGAGTGGAGGGGAGGAGAGGGGGAAGGGGGCGGGCTTCGATGGCGCGATGGCGGCGGAGCTGGTGGCGGGACTGAGGCGGAGCTTCGCGTCCGGGCGGACGCGGAGCCACGAGTGGCGGGCGGCGCAGCTGAAGGGAATCGTGAGGATGATCGACGAGAAGGAGTCGGCCATCATGGCCGCGCTCCACGAGGACCTCGCCAAGCCCCAGATGGAGTCCTACCTCCACGAGGTGCCCGAATCCTCATCCTTGTTCTGTCTTTTTCTAGCCCTCGGTTTTCAGCCGCTGCAAAGTTGTGATCTTGTTGTAGGTACATGATGATGTTCCTACCAAATTGGATTACTTGTAGCTGCATGTTTATGCTGCCGTAGTATTTATTGTCTGCACGAACTTGTAGGAGTCTCGATACAAAAAAACTTCTCTATGCAATCGGATTAATTAGCGAGACAGGGAATTTAGTGGATTAGTCCTCTGATGTCCTTCATTATTTGGTTACAAATGATAATTTGATAGCTAGTTTTTAGTTATTTTCTGCATCTTTAATTGCTATCCGAGAGTCATTAATATTGTGTGAATTTATCATGGACCGATTAACACAATTATATCTTTTGTCTCGATAACAAGCCATATGGAGTCGGTCAGAGTTTTCTTGATGAGAAAATTTCCTATTCAGCTTTAAGGCATAGGTGGAGTGTAAGATGTCGATATAACAGTTCTTGGTTTTTGCATTCTGTCATTGCTGCATATGTTTCAACTTGGGATGTTGTAGTTATGTTAAGCTGATTTCTACTTGATACCTCCAAGTTCTAATAGCAATTGTTAAATCAATTATTAAATCTATTTCAAAGTTCAAATCAATCAAGAAATTTACATTGGAGAGTGATTTATATATGTTTAGTTCTGTAATCAAATCACAAATGGTTAGTCAAAGCAGAGACACTTTGCGGCGAAATACTATCTCCTGTCTGCTTGTGTTATACGATATTTGTCTGGTTATGGTGGATATAATGACTCAATTATTCATGCTCATATCCTCGGATTTGATTGTTACTAAAAAATTTGCAGTAATACACCGAAATAATCATAAATTAGCATTCAACTAACCATAAAGATAAATTCATACAGAATTTAACAGTTGTCATTATTAGCATAATTCGAAAATGACAGTACTTATGCATGGAGTAGAAGTTTATTGAATTGTTGCACCGTTAGCCTTACACGATAAGATTATATAATAATGAAATCAAGCTTAGGTAAGCAAATAATTCAAACCCTTCTTGCAGTGTAATGCCTCAGAATTTTTCAGAGGTACCAGAGCCTCATCTGTCTTAGCCTTATCTAGAGATTGGCATGGTACACTCAGTTAGGACTGTTAAAAGTCCTAACTTAAAAGATACAGAGTAGTAAAGGACTAAAGAATGTGAACAGAAGATTGACATAAAGTACATGGAAGATGGGGAAGTCAGCTCTCATCAATTATTCCTTGTTAGGAATTGTCAAGACCTTTTGATATAGGATGGTCAAATAACTGCAAGTCAATGGACCTTTGTGTTTTGATCAAAAATATCCAACTGGCTTAGTCCACAATGGCTAAAACACCATCAATATCTTTACGTACATTGACTAGACCAAAATTTTCAGCAAGACTACCTGCAAATCAAATAAATAAGACTAACTTTAACAAATTAGTTTAGTTCAACAAATTCTTAAGTTTCTGACAAGCTAAAGTAGTAGCAACAGCATGTGTCACAACCATTTCATGACTTTGTTAATTTGATGAAAAGCTGTTGTTTGAAGTGCTGTGAATCTCCTTGGATATACAATCTCATACTTTTCACTAACATCAATGACCTTCTAACATGGAATTCAATTGGCAACGTAGGCATAGACAAAAGCTCTTGTTGTTTCTATAGTTGAAAGGGTTTTATTTGGGCAAATTGATGCTCTCTCATGCCTTTCTACTAGTGAGTATTCTGAGAAAACTTGTCATCTGTATATGACCAATTGCTCATGGTGCAGATTTCACTTGCAAAAGCAGCATGTACCTTTGCCTTGAAAGAAATGAAACGCTGGATGAAACCTGAAAAGGTATCCTCAATATCATTCTTGCTAAAAAATCAAAGTCACATAACTGTTTGGCGTTCTTTAAATTAGCCTTGTAATATTAATGTCTTTAAATCTCTTCAGGTGCCAACTTCTCTTACAACTTTTCCATCATCAGCAGAGATCATTTCAGAGCCCCTAGGTGTCGTGCTGGTCATTTCAGCTTGGAACTATCCATTTCGTAAGTGCAAACTATGTGCATTTTATAAGTGTGTGGACTGAAGGTGGCTTGTTGGTTGTGGAATAAAAGGGCTCTTCCTATTATATTGTCACCGACTAGCTTTGGTATTAGCTATAGTTTGATAATTCCCGAACGGCTTCGATTTTATATACCTTATGTTATTACCTTAATTGGAGAGTATTAGATCTGTCTTGGCTTATACTGCTAGTTCACAATTCTATGGTGCTTGGATCCTACTTGACATGAATAAGTAACGGTAGTGATGTTCGATCTTTGCTTCTCCTTTATGTGTCATTGCTCGAGTGTTTTTTATTTAGTTGTTCTATTCTTTGGGTTGCATGGGTTTCTTCAATCTGAACTCAATGCAGAATTCTTTTGTCTTTCTCTTTGATAGAATAGTCATTCCCAAGTTACTCAGCAAGAAACCAATAAAAATGATCGATGTATGCAACATCTCTAAAATGCAACAGTAGATATCTTTGGTTCATATCGGAAGATTAATGTATGCAAGTTGGGTATAATTTTTGTATTTTAAGTTTTACTGTGTTTTTTGGCTACACCTGAATATCAACTAAGTCTGCTATGTTATAGATCTGTCGGATTCCGGAATCTGTCAAAAAAATTTTAAAACCATGCTTTCAGTCGTTTAACTTACCAAGTTGGGAAATTGTTGTTCCATTATAATATATGGAGTGAATGCACTTAAAATGTCCTGTTAGTGTCACTTGTAATTTTCTCAATGTTTGTTGATGTCAAGGTCATTGCCGTTCATTTTCTTGCTGTAATTACGTTTAGACTGTATTCCAGTTTGCTCTTTTAAAATGGCACTGTCAAATTTAAGGTACTTTGTCGCGACCCGGATTCTTGTACATCCCTGATTTTCTCTTTCTCAAGAGCAATAACAGTTCTTTTCTTTTGTTTTTTCCAGTGCTGTCTATTGACCCTGTAATCGGAGCACTTGTGGCTGGCAATGCTGTTGTTCTAAAACCATCAGAAGTTGCACCTGCCACATCATATTTTTTTGCAAAAGTTTTACCTGAGTACATAGATAACTCTTGTGTAAAAATAGTTGAGGGTTCAATCCCTGAAACAACAGCACTTCTGGAGCAAAAGTGGGACAAAATATTCTATACAGGTACTGACCTACTACTTCATGCTTCTTACCTTAATATAACTTTCTAAAGTTTTTTATAGATTTTTCAAACATTTTAAAGTGTGAGTCTGCATATTATTCCTATGATTTTTATGTACATATTTTTCTATTGCTCTATAGCCATTTAGACTTTAAAGAGCCTGGCTTTTGCAATTTTAACCGGCGGAAACTCCACAGGTAATGGCAAAGTGGGCCGCATTGTGATGGCAGCAGCCGCAAAGCATCTAACTCCAGTAGCCTTGGAGCTTGGTGGAAAATGTCCTGCTCTTGTGGATTCAAGTGTCGATGTTAAAGTAATTATCTTTTTGTTTTCTTCTTTGCTACAGATGTAGGATTCCTTGCGTTGGCATTAATGAGGGCTTACTCATGAAACTAATGTAGACTTGCATCTGAGTCTGTTTTTTCCAAACTGATGTATCCTTGTTTCTTGATCTTTCAAGGTTGCAGCAAAGAGAATTGCCGTAGGCAAGTGGGGATGCAACAATGGGCAAGCTTGTATCGCTCCAGATTACATCCTAACAACGAAGTCATTTGCTCCGACACTGGTAGAAGTTTCAGCATGAAATTTGATGATGGTTGTATCCTGCTTGTTCTAGTTTTTATCTTTTGACGACATTGACAGGTGGATGCTATGAAAAGAACATTAGAGAAATTCTACGGGAAGGATCCCTTGGAATCAGCAGATTTGTCTCGCATTGTAAACTCTAACCATTTCAAACGCTTGATGAGCCTTTTAGATGATGAGAACGTTTCTGGCACGATCGTCTACGGAGGCCAGCGGGATGAACAGCACTTGTAAGATTCAAATATTATCACCGCTCTTTATTAAAATGAAATCGAAGCTGTTTAACCTTAACATCACCATATATCCTTGCAGGAAGATAGCTCCTACGCTCTTGTTAGATGTGCCACATGATTCATCAATAATGAAGGAGGAAATATTTGGCCCTTTCCTTCCAATTGTTACAGTAAGATACTCTTCAACACCACAATACATGATCTTATAGAAGCCATCCTTTGTAGACTCACAAAGTTTCTGATAAAGGACACATATCTTGATTCGTCAGTTCGACGAGGTGGAAGATTGTATTGACTTTATAAACTCAAAGTCAAAGCCACTTGCAGCCTATCTCTTCACCAAAGACCGGAAAATAGAAGATCAGTTTGTAAAAAACGTCTCTGCTGGTGGAATGCTCGTCAACGATGTCGCCTTGCATGTGAGTTCCCTTATCCGATTCCGATAAATATATGTTCTACTTGCAGTTATGCCTTCAAGTCCACTGCTACTATCAATTCTTTTAATCATCAGATAAAATGACTCGAAAACATTTTGCAACTCAACTCTTTTTCTGTTCATGCAGCTCGCAAACCCACATCTGCCATTCGGTGGCGTAGGCGAGAGTGGAATCGGTGCTTACCATGGCAAATTCTCATTTGATGCGTTTAGTCACAAGAAAGCCATCTTATATCGTGGATTTGGCGGGGAAGCTCCTGCTAGATATCCTCCATATACACCACAAAAGCAGAGAATTCTTAGGGGACTCATCAATGGCAGCATCATCGCACTTGTTCTTGCTATACTTGGATTTCCGCGAGATTAAGCATATTTTCTATTTGATGGTCATGTATGTGTGTATGTATGTATGTATGAGATGTTCTGTTCCATGCCCTACGTATGTATGTATGTACGATCAAATTACTCAGATTCAGTAACATAAACTATCATGAAAAGATGAGTTGCATGCATTTGTCAAAGCTATGATGGTCTCCTTCCAAAGATTTTGATTGGGTGCCTCTTGATTCAAAAGCTTAAGTTACTGATAGGTCATATTATCCCTATTTTTAATCAAAATATTTTTTTACAAAAAATATAATTTTGACCTAACCACGATTAAACGGAGTCAAATTTGACCCGGTAAATTGGTTTGAATCGAATCATTCCGATCATTTAAATTGGTTTGAATCGAATTGTTCGGATCATGATGACGATGAATAGGTGTATTTAAATCGGTACTCGGATCACGACGATGTTGAATAGGTTTGAATCGAATCGTTATAGGTTCGAACTGATTTCGACCTACCTAATCAAATTGATTGAAAACTAATTTATGATTTTAAACTGTAATATTAAAATTAGCTCATGAATTAACATTTATAAATTGTGATATTAAAATTAGCTCAATATTACTACTGAAATTTTAGATGTCAGAGAGCTAATATTTTTTAAATTAAAATCAATTCGATTTGATTTGAACAGATTCTTCCAACTTAAAGAAGAATATCTCTTAAATCAAAACTATTTATAACATTAAAAATTAAATTATTACTGAACCAGTTTGGACCAAATTGATTTGGTTCGGTTCGATTCTGATTTGATTTGGTTCGATTTCGATTTGAACCGGCCTAACTAAGATGGGAATGGATGAATGAGTTGAGGCACACATATTGGCGCTCGCCTTCAAAGCCGGGGTTCGTGTGGTCACCCTCCTCTCTCTCGTCGCTCGCTTCCTCGCCTTGGAAGCAGTAAACACCGCTTTCTTTTCTATCCGGCAAAAAGGAGTAATTTTTGCTCCCTAAATCCGCTCCTCGTCTCTCATAATCGTGTGGCGTTGTCATCTTCTTCTCTCTTCTTCTAGTTCGTTTGCGATCCAATGCTCCGTCGAGCTCAAAAAGGTGCGATCTTTCTCTCTGCCCGAATGCTTTCTTTATTTTCCTCTGTTATGCGTCAATCATTGCTACTGGATGCCTGAGCTTGAACTGGAGAAGATTTCTCGCTTCCAGGAGATAAATTAGTGAGTTATCCTGCTAGTTTGTAGTCATCATGATTTGATTTCTTGGCATTTTAATCTGGACTTCTCAACCGCTCTGATGATCGACAAATTGAGTACCTCTCTAAACTTGACTCTGCTTTTAGATACATAGATCGAGCAGTATTGGTGTGTGAATCGAAATGCCATTCGGGAAAAGCTCCACGATGGACTTTAAGAGGTCATCATCGTCATCGTCGTCGTCGCAGTGCTCGACAGCGACCCTTGTTGTGTTCGTTGCTCTTTGCTTGGTTGGTGTTTGGATGATGACATCGTCCACTGTAGTCCCCGTCGACATGTCTGCCACCGAGATCAACTCGGAGATGAAGCAACAAGCTTCCGAGACTTATTCGGCGCCACTCGAAGAGAGTTCAACGGAGGTCTCCGGTGAAGCAACGAGAAGTGATGCCGACACCAGCGTGAGCGATCCTACAACTGAAACCAAATCCGAGTCGTCGGAAGAGCAGAAGCTGCTCGACAAAACAGCTGAAAACATGGCAGAAAAGACCCAAGAAGGCGAGCTTGGCAAGGATAAGAAGGATGATGATTCCACAAAAGCTCAGGCATATAGTGATGAGAACGGGAATACAGAAGGTGAAGAAGTGATCAAAGAAGGTGGTGAGAGAAAAGAAGGTGACCCGGAGAACGCTCAAGACAGGAGCTCAGAGGAGAATCCTCGAGAATCTGCAAATGGTGCGCAGGAAAATACAGCAGACCAGCAGACATATAGTGATGAGAATGGCAATGCAGAGGGTGGAGAAATGATTAAAGAAGGTGGTCAGGAGAATAGCCTCGACAAGAGCAGGGAAGGGAGTTCTCAAGAAACTACGGATGGTGAGCAGGAAAAGAAAGCCGACCAGAAGTTTGATGAAACGACAGAAAGTGAGCAAGACAAAAGCTCAGAACAGAGTTCAGATGAAACTACTAATGGAGATGAGAAACCAGAGGGTGGAGAGATGATCAAAGAAGGTGTTCAGGAGTATGGCCAAGACAAGAGCAGCACAGAGGAGCCTTACCAAGTAACTACTGATGGTGAACAGGAAAAGAAAGCAGATCAGAAGGTTAATGAAACGGCAGATGGTGAGCAAAACAAGATTTCCGAGCAGAATTCAGATGAAGCTAAGGGAGATGAGCAACAGAAGTCCGATAGCAACAACACATCAGAGCAAGATGGAAAGGATCAGGGTCAGATAGAGGAGAAAGGTGAGCAAAACGAAGACAAGGAGGCCGAAGTAAAATCCAACGAGACCATTACAGGGACGGGGAACAAAACGGAGGACAGTGTCTCCAGCGAGTTGTTTCCCGACGGAGCTCAGTCGGAGCTTCTAAATGAGACGGCCAGAACTCAGAATGGTGCATGGTCTACTCAAGCTGCCGAGTCCAAGAAAGAGAAAGAAGTGCAAGCTACATCAAAGGAAGATGGTACTGGGTACAACTGGAAGCTCTGCAATGTTACCACTGGGCCTGACTACATTCCTTGCCTTGACAATGAGGACGCCATCAAGAAGCTCAAGACTACTAAGCACTATGAACACCGCGAGAGGCATTGCCCTGATGAAGCTCCCACCTGTCTTCTTCCTCTGCCCGAAGGATACAAACAGCCAATCGAGTGGCCAAATAGCAGGAACAAGGTACCTCTCGTGCATTGCATCTATGTCAGAGAAAATTCATTTTCACAGTTCTAATGTTACTGCAGATATGGTATCATAATGTACCTCACACAGAGCTTGCAACCATAAAGGGGCATCAAAATTGGGTGAAAGTGTCCGGTGAGTACCTCACTTTTCCCGGTGGAGGAACTCAGTTCAAGCACGGAGCACTGCACTACATTGATTTCATCCAGGAGGTTTGCTTGTTACTCTTTTCTGCTTCTTGCTTACAAGTACTTTTGTCTTCATGATGTCAATTTATGGAGCCTCAAATGTCAGATCAGGTGTCATCATATACAATTCCTTTTGTTGTTTAAAGCTGTATCATTACTATGAAAGATGGATTCCTAGTGCAAATTGTTTGATCAGTTTTAGCATGATTTTGATCATTTCTTCTGTGCTACTCTGGTCTGTAGTCTGTGCCTGAAATAGCCTGGGGGAAAAATAGCCGTGTTGTATTGGATGTTGGCTGTGGAGTGGCCAGTTTCGGAGGCTATCTATTCGACAGAGACGTGCTCACCATGTCATTTGCTCCTAAAGATGAGCATGAAGCTCAAGTGCAGTTTGCTCTTGAAAGAGGAATTCCAGCTTTCTCAGCAGTCATGGGTACCAAAAGACTTCCTTTCCCTGGAATCGTCTTTGATGTTATCCATTGTGCCCGCTGTAGGGTCCCTTGGCATATCGAAGGTAGCTCAACACGAGAACAAAACTTGATGCCATGGAAGAGGTGACTCACAGGTAATCTGCTGGAATACCTTGCAGGTGGAATGCTGTTGCTCGAGTTGAACCGGTTGCTGCGTCCTGGTGGTTACTTTGTCTGGTCTGCCACACCGGTTTACCAAAAACTTGAGGAGGATGTTGAGATCTGGAATGGTAATTGTTCTTTGATCCACATGAACTTTCCTAGTATCAGCTTGTAAGAATTCTTTGTATGATCACTAACCTCTGCTGTGAATGTGAATGGTTGCAGCCATGACAGAATTGACCAAGTCCATGTGCTGGGAGATGGTGAACAAGACGAAGGATAAAATCAACAAGGTCGGCATCGTAACATACAGAAAGCCTTCGAACAACGAATGCTACGCGAAACGAAGCGAAAGCAGCCCTCCACTCTGCCAAGGCTCTGATGACCCCAACGCCGCCTGGTAACTCTTTTACTTGTCTTTCCATTTCATGGCAGTATGAGTTCAATGAATCAACGTGTTTGCACATGGCACGTCTATCTCCAGGAACGTCCCCTTGCAAGCGTGCATGCACGAAGTACCTTTGGATTCGGCCGTCCGGGGATCACAGTGGCCGCAGCAATGGCCGCAGAGGTCGGAGAATCCACCGTACTGGCTGAATAGCTCACAGATTGGAGTATATGGAAAGCCTGCACCAGAGGACTTCAAGGCAGACTTCCAGCACTGGAAACGCGTTGTAAGCAATTCGTATCTCAAGGGACTGGGGATCGACTGGTCTGGTGTGAGGAACGTCATGGACATGAGAGCCGTCTACGGAGGGTACGTGAAAACCATGCATTGTTAAGCTGCTCTTTCTGCTATCAGAAAGGATGTATACGAAGCTAAGAACCATCCTTTGTTTCTGAACACAGTTTCCATGCTATCAAACAATGGTGTTTCTCATCACTGCTTCTTTCAGTTTTGCTGCAGCTTTGCAAGAGGTGAACGCATGGGTGATGAACATCGTCACCATCGACTCACCGGACACTCTTCCTGTTATTTATGAGCGTGGACTTTTCGGGATGTATCACGACTGGTGTGAATCTTTCAGCACCTATCCTAGATCATATGATCTACTTCACGCGGATCATCTCTTCTCCAAAACAAAGAAGAGGTCGGCATCATGATATCCTTTTTGTACTCCTGTGGAGTTCATACATCACATCACTGACCAATTTGTCTCTCGCTCGGAGGGACTGTTAATATGCAGATGTAAACTATTGCCGGTGATCGCTGAAGTGGATAGGATTCTGAGACCGCAAGGCAAGCTTATCGTAAGGGATAATGCAGAGACACTTGAAGAGGTCGAGAGCATGGCAAAATCACTGAACTGGGAAGTCAGAATGGGCTACTCAAAGGAAAAAGGAGGATTGTTGTGTGTTCAAAAGACACTGTGGAGGCCAGAAGAAGTTGAGGCAACTGTGTCATCATTGTCTTAGAGCAAATGTAAATCTCAGATGTGTTTTCTTCTTCTTCTTCTTTTCTTTGTGTTCATTTGCTGTTGACAATAGAGGGATAGGCAATGGTTTGTGATTCTGAGTGGATTGTAGAATCACACAGTTGAGAATTCTTGGGATTTGATGTTTATATTGGGACCATGCACAGTGAGTCCTTTATGAATCATTTAGTAAGCTGAATTAAATTAAATATGCTGCTGGCTGCTCTCAAGTAATTAATTAGAAGTTAAATGAAAGGATTATGACAATAAATTGGCACAAGAAAGTAAGAAATAAATTTTAGGTGTCACAATATTCAGCATTTATTATTTTTTGTGTAAATAATAAAATGTTGGAGTGGTATGAAAATGCTTATTTTAACTACAAATTAATTTTTTTGGGTTGTGTTGTTGTTCAATGATTACATATAGGTGGTTTGAATAAGTTTGAAATAATACTTATCTGACCAAAATAATAATTTCATTTTGAATATGTTTACTTTGACACATCCCATTTGAGTTCGCCTTTAGAGGTGGTTTCGGATGCGGGTTTCTCAATATCCAGTCCATACCCGATCCGATTTGATCGAGAATGACATAATTGGGAGACCTTTCTCGGTATGGAAGAAGTATCGTTGGGGCGCGGCTTTTGTTCGAAGCCCATCGAGGAAGGAGCGGTAGCGAGCGCGCAGTGAGTAGGAGAGATGTGGAAGAAGGGGTGGAAGAGGAAGAACGAGGAGGGGGCCGGAGGCGATGGTGCTGCTCCCTCCAGGAAGTTCGCCAAGAAGGATTCGGATGATGATGGCGGAGACGATGGCATCGTCGTCTGTCAGGTTTGGACCGCGCACAAACCCTAGATTTATCTTCTTTTATTTTTCTTGTCTTGGGGTATCGCGATGTCGTGGATTTGCTTACGTGTGTTGTTCGTGTGTTAGATATCGAAGAACCGGAGGGTTTCGGTACGGCTGTGGCAGGGTAAGGTCGTGGTTGACATCAGAGAGTTCTATGTCAAAGATGGCAAGGAACTGCCCGGGAAGAAAGGTCCTTTCGTATTCTCTATCCCTTTCTTTCGGCCTCCTTCAGGCTATCGTTTTATGTTGTGTCATTTGACGAGGGAAAGCATTGCCTATATTGCATCGAGTCATATCGTTTTGGTGCTTGTTATTGTGCAATATGTGTCCCTTTTTCATAAGTAAGATGCACTGTGGTTACTGTTGTTGGAGTGGAAGTTGGACCACCATGGAAACTTATCGGGAGGGTGGAACAATGGGCGCGTGATCATGTTAGCCTACTATCTCGATAGGGTTTGGCATACTAAGAATAATTTTGGACCAAAAGTTATAGTATATGTTCAGTTGTTTAAGGTACTCAATTATTATGTTTGTACAAAGCATTGATAAGTGTATGGAGTTTTTTGAATGACATGGAAACAAATTAATCGGTACTTCGTAGCAACGTCTGGAAAGAAGTTAGTTGGGACTGGTTTAAAGATATAAAAAGTAGTTGATTTGGCGGCATGAAAGATTGGAATAATAACTTCATATGTTGCATTAGGATGGAAGAAGTTGGGTGGTGTAGAATAAAGACATAATTCTATGAGCTGTGAGGTGCCAATAAACTTTGAAGATTGGAATGTTATAAAGTAGAAAGTTTTTAGATATATCTCTTGCCATTTAATTCAATAAATATAAGGCAATAGAATGTGAGCTTAGTGCTAGTTTTGACAAAGCCTTCCAGGTACTTATCATTGTTATTGTGAGGCTTGATGGAGACATTCTATCATTTTCACATTTCAATTTAACCAAACTAGTGCTAATTATTGTTTCAGGAGTCGAAGCCCTTTCATGTAGTAAACTTTCAAGCTTGTGATAATGAGCAAAGAGAAATTACCATAAAAGATTTCTATAGTTATGAAATTTTCACCGATGTGAAATTCAGATTTCTGTGGTGCCAAAATTGTTCCTGTTGTGAAATCCGGGATTTTTTTTATACATGATGAATCTGATTGATATGTCATTTAGATAGAAGCGAGAAGAAACTTGGATAAAGTTTATCTGAATCCTAAGCTTTCCTCCAAGAGGGTATGGTTCTCTGATAGTTCCTGAAACAATTTCTTTGGAAATTGGAACTATTCCAGGTTCGTGATATATTAGTGTATATGCTACATTCGAAGTGGCTCTATATTTTCATAGATTTATGGGCATTAATCAACATTTCATTAACTATAACTCTGGGGAAGTAGAATTATCAAGCATTAATGGAATAGGATTATTAAGTTGATGTATACAATAGGAACTTGATTCTTTGAATAAATGTGATTATATCATGCACGATTGATCAAATCCTAGTGATTCTATGTTTTATACTTTTTATTATTTGCAACCAAAGCTAATGTCTTGAAGTTTGGACTTCTCATTTGCCACCAATTGCATTTCAATTTTCAGCTTTATAACCTGTAAGATGCATCATGCAGTACTTGCTTTTCTGACTTCTTAGGTCTAAGTAATGAGGACTATTTAATAGAGGATCAGCTACAGTAGACAGGATATCTTGGTGATTTTGGAATAATTTATTAGTAATGGAGATTCAATTTTGCTTTGAACAGAGACACATTATGGAATGATTTTCAGTGGTTAAGATGCAAGAGATTGCTTGCAATTCGTGACTTTGTCCAATGCACTCATACAATTGTTATCAAGTGTTTTTGTTAGTTAATTTTAGTCTTCTTCAAGTCCAATTTTTAGTCTTCTATGGCCAACTAAAGAAATATTAGTTAATATAGTTTAAGGTTGATGGAGTCCAATAGCGATATAGTCAACTTAAACATGCTTATTCTTTAAACAAATTTATCAAGTTGTTTGAACTATGAGTTAAACTGTGTGATTTGCCTTGGGAAAGGATGTTGAAGTGTTTTCTTTAAGCAATATTATAACAGATTGCTCTATACTTCTTATTACGTAATTTGATTACAAGTTTTACTTTTTATTTACTTGCCTTTCCTTAATGAACTCTTGATTCAAATCTGCTTTTGCTTGTGTATGGTAGAATTTGCTATGTGAATCTAACATTTAGAATTCTCTAGCTCATTCTCATAGGAACCTTGAATTTTGTTCCTTGTAAATAGGACAGTGAAATATTTTTTTTCGAGTTTAATTTTTTTAATAAGTAAAAATATTGTACCTAATATTATCATGAAGGGAATGATAGCTGGATGAGCAAAGAAGCTTTTGTAGGGTTATGTTAGCCTTTTGTTTTGCCCAAAATGTCTGTATATATTGTTAGTAGATGAAGCTATGAAGGTCCTTAGAAATGTTTCAAATGCTGATCACTAACTGCATAAAGTATGAAGTTTTCTAAATATTAAAAAACAATTTAACTGATAGTTGTTGATAGTAAGAAACCAGTTGGAACTAGTTCAAAGATATAAAAATGTGGTGAACTTGTGGGTATGAAACTTGGAAGAGTGACTTCATATGTTAAATATATGAAGAAGGAAAAACAGTTTTAAGGAATCAATACACAGAAATTTTTGACAATTGGTATTTGTAAAGAGGGAAGGGAGCGATTCATTGCCACTATTGTGAGACTCTGTTAATCTTGAAAATTCAGGAATATGATGACAGACTTAAATGTTTAAGTTAGATATTGTATTAGTAGTTGAAGATTTTTCATGTGGTAAACTTTATATTTGGTAGAATGAAAAAAAATGCTGATTTACCACATAAAATTGTAATAGTAATGAACCAATAATGCCATTAACCATTGGATATCCAACATTTCTGTCAGACATAATTTGTGTTATTGGCTTATCTCATCTGAAAAGAAATGAAAAGTAACTTGGATTAGATTCATTTTACTTTGAAGCTGCTTTCTGAGAGGGTATTGGTCTTTGGTAGATCCTGTGACAATGTCTTAGGAAGCTGGGCCCATTACAGAGTACTTGTTTGTGCAATTGAATGTCACTAGTGTATATGCTGTATGCAGTTTTAATGAAGCTCATAATATTATTGTCATGACAAGATGTAGGATATTTCATCTAATAAATTTGTGGGATAGAATTATCTAACCCTCACAGAGTTAGATTATTCAGTTAATGTATACACACTAGAAAATCAATTCTTTGTGTAAATGTGATTTGGTATGCAAATGGAAAATCCTATTGTCATAGCTTATTTGTGCCTGAATGACTCCGATGTTGATATTTCATTTAGTGGAGATACTTATACATACATTTATGTTATTAGAGTCTGGGCTTTTCATTTGCCTGTCATTGGTTTTCAACTTGTAGCATTATAAGGTTGAAGACCTTGAATCATTGAAGTTAAACACTTCTTAGTAGTTAGGATTATTAAGCAATACATTGCACAACAGTGAAAGTAACATCTTGAAGACACACTTAGAATGTGACTGTTGTGTTTTATAGTATTTAATTAACAGTTCAGATAGAAATTTGTTTTTGATGAAGGCGTGTTGCAAAACAAAATCTTGTGGTAGTTTGCCTACAAATTTTGAATGTATTTTATCAAAGGTTTGCATGTGCATATATCATTAAACCGGTCATGTTTTTGTGTTAATAAATTGTAGTTTCTTCAAGTCTAATTTTTTAACATTGTTTTTTTTGTGTAATTGATGCTGGTTTCTGAATAAATATTTTTATATAGCAAACTAAACATATTAGATAATATGTACTTAAGTTTAGCAGAGTGTAATTAAGGCATAATTGGCATTAGAACAATAACAATAACAATAACAAACGTTGTCCCAACAATTTTGGATCAGCAGGTATGGTCAAAGTTGAGCCTCCCTAAACCCAGGAGCCTTATGCAGTGAACTGTCATTTTTCTATGTATATTCAACTCCTGTCATCATTATTTTCAAGACAAATGTTTAAAATGTTTAAACTACAACACTAGCATGTCATGTTGTTTTTTTACCTTAGCATTTGAACATAGCAATATTATGTTTCTTTGAGCATATTTTGTATAAACTTGTGGAATTCTTCAACTGTTAAGTCTATCATATGGCTTTTCACTAATTATAGCTATATGCTTTGGCCCTTCAGGTATATCACTTCCAATGGATCAGGTATGTGTATACATATCTTCTTTAGTTTTGTTCTGAGCTCTTGTTACTTATGCAAACCATCCCTTTTACTGCTGATTGCCTCAAACCCAAGGAATACAATAACATGAGATGAAACTTAATCTGAATCCACCAGTGCTATTTTTGCTACATCTATGCATGAATTTGGAGGACAGCGGTCTGCCGCTGTTTATTGTCAAAAGACAAGAAAATAGCTCAAAGAAGCTTGATAGGATTATTAACAATATGATAAAATGATAATTAATTACATTATGTGTTCTCTTGTCAAGTTGATCCATTATTCTCTTGTTCTGTGTAGTGGAAAGTTATGCTGGACCACATCGACGAAATTGATGAGGCAGTAAAGGAGAATTCATAGTTTCCAACAGACCAAGAACTTGGAAGGAATTGGATCAGCTGTGTTTTGGCTTGGAGTAGTGGTCCGTCTTTATGGCTGGCGTGGATATACTCTTCAGCAATGTTGTGTGGCTAACAATGTGACTTCTATGTTATGTTTTAGATTGGACCGTGTGCCTTGCTTTTCCGTAAATCATGCTAATATATCCATCCGGATCATCTGGTAGTGTGAGAAGCAGTTATGGATCAACTGCTCGTAGTGTGCTTTGCTTTTTCGTAGATCATGCTAATATGCTCCTCGTGAAGGCAAGTGGTGTCGTTGACTTGTTAGGCAGATCCCAACCTCAACTTGAAGTTGGGGTCGTCAGAGCTCCTATCACTCTCGTTGCCGCCACAATCGTCGTTGCAGTTGGTGGAGTCCAAGTCGGTGCCCGTAAGCAATTTCAATGAGTTAAGTCTAGCCATAGTTAAGGGCTTTCATGGCGATGAGGCCCTCACCATTCGCTATGAGGCTAAGTGTTGTGGTATACCTGGGAGCCACTAGTCGTGGCAGGAGATTTAGCGGTCAACTGACGAGCACAATGTGGACTATATCAACTCTAGCGATGGATGGAGGAGGCTAGTGCTAGGGATTTGGAGCATATGAGTTAGGAGTGACGTCGATATCCATCACGATTGACTTCGCCATCGAACATTAAAATTATTTTTTTATCTTTTATTTTCATATTTTATCAATAAAATTGACGTTATTAAAGTAAATGAACATAGATGTTTTACTTTCATTATAACTATGTCAATATGATTTTTTAAAGTATAAGAACATACGAAACAATACTTAATTGATCCAACAGCATTAGTATGTAGTTTAATGTAATATTTATGGAAGAAAATTATTAAAATAATATAAATATTTCTTGGCTGGCTTTGACAGCTAATGTAAATATAGGATTTGCTATTTCTTTTGTTAGGATTTGTTAATGATATGATCAGGTGTCGGTTATTAAAAAATATTAATTAATAATCGAGAATCCGATTTTTCATTAGTTTATATATATATATATATATTGATTTAATTCAGTTATTGATAACCATTATGAATGGTGGTTTAAATAACCCCCTTTTGAATAACCATTATTAATTCAATTTTTTAAAATAACGCCCTTTGGACACAAGTATTTCACTTGGGTAATCGGCAATTGATACACGTAACCCCCCTTCTGATGCATGTATCGACCTCGACTTCGGTAACGGCGCAAATAAAGGGTCCTTCCGGCTGCCGGCGACGCCAGCGTAAGCGGAGATCACGTGAAGAAAGCAACAGCGAGCAAGAAAATGGGGTGGGTTGCCGACAGCTTGGATTCCATCCGATCTTCTCAGATCAGGCACGTACTCACCCAGATCGTCAGCCTCGGTTCGTTTTCCCCCGTCATATAATCTCACCCTTAGGGTATTTCTTTCTCTCCAAGATTGGGAGATGACGCTGTTGAATAACGGTTTTCATGTTCTCTTTGATTTTCTTGTCTTCTCTACCGAACCCTTGTGTAGCCTTGGAGCACGAACTGGAGTTATTTAAATCCTCTTGTTAATGCTGTAATTGGGGTTATTTGTCGCAGGTATGATCGTGACCTCGGCCCTCATCGTATGGAAAGGCTTGACGTGTGTGACGGGAAACGAATCGCCTGTCGTTGTCGTTCTGTCGGGAAGTATGGAGCCTGGATTCAAGAGGGTGAGATCCTTTGGGTACCCGTTTCTTTTAATTGAATGTATTTTTGATGCAGAACAGTTGGCATGTTAGGTTTAGAAATTGTTGCTGTTATGAAATGTTTGTATATTTGTTAGTACTATAACAGATAGTTGAATATATCACGAAAGATAGTTGGGGCGGGAAAAAGGGTGAATGATATAGATGTAGAAATTGATGTTCAAAGAAGGAGACAGCATAAGGGGCCATCCTTCACTCAAAAAGAACCTTCCCTTGGCTCGAAGGGTTGTTACAATGAAAAGCTGACCAGTTGTTCATTTTATTTTCGCTGTATGTACTGCTTACTTTCTCCCCATATTATATGTCGTAACTTTTGGCCTTTAAAGCAATGTTCTTCAAAGATTGTTCTACGAAGAAACATGGCACCCATATTTTTTCAAAAAAAAAAAAGGTTATATGAACTTCCAGTAAAATATTTTAACACTAAAACCCTTCCATGTGATTTGATTTTGTGAGATTCCAGCTTTCTTTTGTTCCTTATGCACCATGATCTGTGAACCACTTCGTGCTTAGCTTGCCCTTTTCTGACTATGGTTTGGTTTAGAATAATGTATTCTTGGGCATTGTTCTAGGTCTGTAGAACATGGTTTTGATTTTAAAATTTGTTTTAGGGTATCCATTAGTTGATATTGCAGCACACTTAATTGACATCTTCGTTCCACGATGTTCTCATTTATGTTAAATATTATTTTATCTTTTTTATCTGTTTAAATACAAAAAAAATCTCTTAGGCATCTATGCTGAAGTATGTTTTTTAAACTTCCAGAGGTTTATTATGCTATGAAACTGTTTTCTTATTGTTGCAGGGAGACATTCTGTTCCTGCAGATGAATAAGGATCCTATTCGAGTTGGAGAAATAGTTGTATTCAATGTTGATGTAAGTACAATTGTGACTGTGGACACTACCATAAACTTCTGTTTATTATGTTTTGGTGCCAACTCCCCTCCATGTCTATCATCTTGTGGTTTTTTTATTGGCAAAATTATTTACTAGTTTAAAGTTTGTATCTGACTTTTAGTGCCTCTCATTTATGCTAATTATTGATCTGTGTTTAGGCTTTAGCAACGTAACATGCTGTTTCAGTGTTAAGTTCTTCCCCTTCATTATGGTAAAAAGAGCTACACCGTTTTTCTTCTCCCAAGCTCTTCCCTTTTCACTAAACCAGAAAATTGCCTGAAATTTTGTTGTATGTTCAGTTTTCAGTTTTTTTTCTTATTCTAAAGATTATTTGCTGCCGCTGCCATATAACATATGTTCTTTCTACTAGTAATTTGACTAAAAGATAAGATGCTTGGCGAATTTTTTGGGACAATCGATTATATTCTTATTTCTACATTCTCTACGGCCATCATGAGTTCATTGCAACTAATAAGATCCATTCTAATATCTTATTAACATTTAGTTTTTCGATAAACTCAAAGACATGGTTAAATTAGTAAATTTTGTATTGTGGGTCTAACAATCTCTTTTCTCCCTTGAGTTTGACAATGAGTTAATTGCATGCAAATGCGGTCATAAAGATGCTTTATGAAACTAGTTACTGATAGTTGGCGGCAGAGCTAAATAGGCAAGCGAAGAAGAGAGACAGATTAATAGAGGGAAAGACAATTAGGCATTAGACCCCAGAATACTTAATTATGTCAAATGATCATCATGAGACACTCATAGAATCCTTAAACTTGCTCCTACCTATCTGTTAATACATGACTGAAGAGTGTAACCGATATGACTCTTCTTTAAGATTACAAAGAAATAATAAAAAACAATTATTACAGTGTTCAACCTCTATTTTGGAGATAAATGTAACATATTGGTTGCCTGATCAGACGTGTAATTCCAAGGTACGAGGATAAGGAAATAAACAGTAGAATCAGATTGATGAGTGCTAAATTTTGTAATCAGTTGTTATATGCACGCTCTTCACCTGGATCACCATTGTGCTTGATTTGATTTTGTGTTGATAAAATATATATGGAGATACTTCTGTTATTTCGACCTTTAAATAGAGTCTCCTACATAGTTCTACAAATCTTGTCGCTCATTTATATATGTCAAATACTTGTGCAACTAGTGACACTTTGACAATTCATGCTGATAATTTCACAGGCCTACTCATATATGTTTTGCAATTTACTAATATTGATCTGTGAAATTCTATTATCTAATTTTGCAGGGACGTGATATTCCAATTGTTCATCGTGTAATTAAGGTGTGCTTTTATCCTGTGCTAGTATTGTCACTTTCTTCTATGATCATGAAGTTTTCATATGCTTGAGGCCATGTTTTGTGTGTTTCAAATAGGATTCCGGTTCTATTTCTCAGGTTTGAATTTTCTTATCTTTTTTTATTTTTTATATATACCCAGGTCCATGAGCGGCACAATACTGGAGAAATTCAGATTCTTACAAAAGGTACAATCTAAATTTCTCTGGGTAATAAAGGATGCTTAACCTTTGAACTAACATATGTAATATGTAGCCTTGTGTATCTTCAACTTGCAAGGTTCCAAATTACATTAATTCCTGTATTTGTTTTCCACCTTGTTCGTCTCCTTCAATGGCATGGTATGGTGAGAGGTTAGAGTTCTAATAATTTTCTGATCTAATACTCAGGGGATAATAACGGTGAAGATGATCGAGTTCTGTATGCTCACGGTCAGCTCTGGCTCGAGCAGCACCACATCATGGGGCGGGCTGTAGGGTGAGACCAATTTTACTCAGCTTAAGATTTGCATCCTCCTTCTAGATTTCTTTGGCACAACTGTGCTTCAACCATCAGCATAGCCCACTTTGTTAATCATCAGCAGCAGTCTTGTCTCAATGAATGACATTTACATCTTAATCGTAACAGGTTTTTACCATATGTTGGCTGGGTTACAATCATCATGACTGAGAAGCCAATTTTTAAGGTATGTTTTCTTCCAAATAGCTGTCATTCAGATATTGTGAAAATCTTGCACTTCAGTATTAAGGGATGACAAACATAGATATAGTGGCTGCTCTCCTATTTAGATTTTTTTTTTTGCCTTGCAGCAAAAATAAAATCTATATTTCTTGCAGACCAAAGCTTTGTCAGATGAATAAATATCAAATTTAGATTGTGTATACCATGATTTCTTCATTTTGTTTCTTGCAGTACTTGGTGATTGGTGCTTTGGGATTACTCATTATAACCTCAAAGGAGTAGGAACTGTTTGTTGCAGTTGCATATGAGTCTAACCATAACTTGCTTCTCATAACATTTCATATATTCAACCTGGCGATTACTAGGACGGACTTGGACGTCTTCATGTGTGAGAAAAGGAGTCTTAGTTCAAATTGTTTGTATGCACAAAAACTAATATATGGCTTTCCTGTACTGCTAGAATAGTTGGCATTACAATTTCTCTCACTCCTTTATTGATATTTTTATTTTTCTCTCTTTTCCTGCCACATTTGAGCAACTCTCACAATTGCTGACAGTTAGCTTTAGCAAAGTATAAACCATAACGTAATCTTTATTTATTTAAAGCTTTATTTATGCATTAAATCCCATATGTGGAGGGAACATCATTGTTCACATTATTCATCAAGGTGATTTTAAAGGTGTTATTAGATGGATTATCGAATGGAGACTCCCATGGCATCCCAGATGGGCCTGCTTATAGTAGCCATTTGGGAAAGCCAAGGTTTGATTCTCAAATAGGATTTTGCTGAGTCTTGGATGATGTAGAATGGCATATGATTGTACTGTCGCCAAGTAATGTTGTACTGCTTCATGGTCTTCCTGGTGGAAGTGCTGATTGCATCTATCTTATTCGTTCCTTGGGATCACAGAGCTTGTTCTTCTTATGATTTCACTGCTGATTGCACTTCCATTTGAACACTTCCCACGATTAACAAGCTAGTCATAAGTTCCAAATATTCACAACATTCAAACTTTTTTGATCCTTTTCATGCACAGTCTTCATCAGGAAAAGACCGACTGCATTTGATCTTGTAAACCCGAAGGAGACTTGACAGAGGAACAAAATTTATGGAAAACCAACCATTATGCCGAGATCGTCATCGCAAACACGATCGAATATACACACCGCGGGGTTCACCATATGGCTTGGCGCCGCCTCTTCTGAAACAAGAGACGGGCATCGGACGCTGCCTTGGCGCTCAAGGGCTTGACGTCGACCCTCATCCGGAAGAGAGCGCTCAGCTTGCTCAAGTTCTTGGTGAAAGATCGGAGTAGTTTGTTGGCAGGGTTGGCGCGCACGAGCTCCTGCTTCATGGAAACATGATCCTTCTCGAGATCAGTCAGCCTTATCCTCATCCTCGCTACCTCCAGCTTCAGCTCCCTGTTCTCTCTTCTCACCGACGCGTAGTTGTCCCTGGGAGAGATGGCGCCGCTCCCCACCCCACTGCCTGATCTCTGAGCGCACTGGCCGATTGCGGAGCCGAAGAAGAACTGGTCATGGCCTCCGTTGATGACGTTCCGCAGCCTGATCTGCTCCAAGTACAGCACTTGCACCGCCATTTGGATGGGCAGCCGTTCGTTCTGTGCTGCGTGGCTGCACGCCTCCTGAGACAGCTTCTGGCAGTCTATGGTTTTGCAGAGGCGGTAGCGCTCCGAATCCTTGATGTTGGGATGAACCTGCGATTTGATCCGATCCGTCGTGATGAGAGACGCTTCCACTTCTCTCGCATGATCAGCAATCGAATGGAAGATCAGGAACAGGAATTTGTACCTACCTTCAAGAAGATATCCACGGCTCGATATAGACCATCGTTCACAACTCGAGCATGATCCGGGAGTAGCTCCGCAAGAGCGATGAACTTGGATGGAGTCAGGTTGGAATCCAGTGCGACCTCGGCGAGGTAACTGTCCAAAAGCTTGGATACTTTGACTATCGCGCTTTGCTTCGGAGATCTCGGGCTATCCAACTCGTAGCAGCCGTCTCTTTCCTCTCTCAAACGACCGCCGTCTTCCTCGTCTTCCTCCAGATTCAGGAAGATGGAGAAGATCCTCGCCACCGACTCCGTGTCGTACAACGAGGACTGGCACCCACCGTGAGCGTTCGCGGCAGGGATCAGTACGTCCTCGAGGATGGCTTGGTCGAGTTGGAGCCCAATTCTTCTCTCCAGATCTGCTCTGCAGATGGTCGACGCCGAGACCATGGTTGCAGTTTTCAGGAGTCCTGAAAGAAACGCCATCGGCACGGGGCTCCTCCTTGACTGGCTCGGGAGCAGGGCAACGATGGTTTCTACCACGATCTTTTGCTGCTTCAGCATGTCTGCATCTGAGAAGCCACCTTTAGATGATTGCATGTCTCTCACCGTGATTCCCTGGAGAGAGCTCTGTGCGTAATTGATCAGGATCTTGCTCACAGTCTCCTGCTTCAGGCCTTTAGATTTCATTGCTGAGAGAGCCCTTTGGAAGAAGTCTAAGCTCAGCACTGCCAGCGACTTCCCCCACCAGTCTTTTGGCGGTTCCACCCCTGCCATTGCAGGCTTATGAGGCAAGCTGTGGTCGAGTTTGGAGAGGCCTGAGGTTAGCTGCTCTTTGCATACGGTGGTTGCCACCGCTGTGAGGATCCTGTTGATCAGATTGATCTCTTCTGCCACAGGAAGGAGGCTTTCGCAGTGGTGGAGGACGGTGATTGAGTTGATGATGTTGGGGATGACTGCTTCCTTGAGGTAGATCTCTGTTCGGAGTTCCAAGTTCTTCTCTGCAAACTCCTCGGTCATCTCCAGGTAATGTGCTGCACACCGCAGCATGGCAACATTGGATGGGTTGAGCTCTGTGTTGATGCCGTAGCAGAACTTGGCAGCGATTTCGAATGCTTCTGCTCCGCCCGGTGTGCCATGGAGATTGATGCGCGTCACCTTTGAGTTCTTTGCGTCGGATATGAGCTTTCTGATCCTTCCACTCCGGGAAACAAGAGGGAACTGCAGAGATCGATGGCTATGTGGTGAGCTTTGAACTGCTAAAAGTAAGCATTTCACATTTGTTTATGAAGTGTTTATACATAGTATCATGATAAAGAACATCGAAGAAAAGGAAGATATTTGCTAGCTAGAGAAGAGCAAATTTATGAAATGGAACTTTTTATAAATGTTCTGCTGATGTTTTTAATTGTTCTGTTTCTGTTCATGAAAATTGATAGAAACACAACAATTTGACCATAGTCTACCAAAAGATTTAAGTCATTCGAAATCGAGTTATTCTCACCTTGTGCAGTGCAAAGCTTGATGTACCAACTTCAACTGTGAGATCACTAGAAACATCAGAAAGTGGCCTGAAAGGTCAGGTCAGGAAGTTTAAGAGTTAGAACTACACAATGGAAATTTGTTTAGTTAACAGAACAGTCTTCTGCGAGCATGATGTTTGACATGTTTTTTAGGAACAAGATGTAACTAATGCAGTGAAAATTTTCGTTTGATGACAGATAGCATTCCTACTTACATTTTCATTTTTCCTCCTATCTTTTTCACTAGAACTTTATTTCAGACAATACTCATCTACTCAGGTGCATTTCTTAGGTTTAACGCATTGGTGAAACGTAGTTCCATCTTTTTGTAATGCTAACAGTAGTATGGCATTTATGTTGCTGCCAAAGTTCACTAAATAGCCAGAAGTTGACAGTCGCCAATCCTCTTGTTTCCTTCTCTTCAGCTTTCTTCAGTTTTACCAATTAACACCAGCAATGATAAATATGTACAGCATGCTAGCCAAGCCAATTTGATTTCAAATGTGCAGCAAAAAATTCATATGTAGTGCATCTTTTAGACAGAATTATTTTCTTCTCCTGTATTACACTGTGAATTAGCAGAGAGACAGATACGTAAAACAGAATTTTGCGGCGAACATGCATGAGGCGACATAAAGGTTTATCATGTAAAGTTTAGAAGGGGAGAAGAAAATGTTTGTGATGAAACGTAGAAATTAGATGTCCATCATAAGATTTTTCTTTTTGTCAGATGTCTAGAAGCTCATGAACCAAAGCAAATATGTGGAATACCAATACAACTATCAGTAGAACACTCAAATAGAAATGAATTCATGCATGGTTACAAGAGCACTGTTACCATTCGGTGGCCTGTCGTGTGCTCAAACTGGATCGGAAAATTCGCTTTGCAGGAACAACACTCAGCTGCTTCAGCTCAGTGACAGTGGCCACCCCCATCTCTCTCTGCCTCTGATAACAATGAGGCTGTTCTTGTATGTTCCTAGGCTGCTGCAAGGAAGGAAGGAGAAAGTCCAAGTTTTGGTGGATGTATGAGGAGAGAAGGGAGTGTGAGCTTTATGAGGGTGGAGTGGTGGCAGGGAGAAAAGCCATAGGCTTGATGAGAAGTAAATTTATTTGAACAGTGAGATAGTTGATGATCTGATTTGCACTTTTGGATGACACTTTCAACTACATTGTGCAAAAGGTAGAATTTATAGCAGCATTGTTATAAAAAAGCATAGAATAAACGTATACTGGGATGCATGTCTTTTAGTCAAAACTCTGGAGGTAAAAACCTTTACTCTCTTCTCTGTACACTGAAAGATTCATGATAAAAGATGGTATGCAGATGATTATTTTAGTATGACATGAGCTGGAGTTCTTTTTTCCTATTTATTTATCCAAAAAATTGTGTCTATGTTGGCATTATTGATGCTGCCCTATACGAAATCCTACCCCAGATAATAAACTATGCTTGATGCTTTTATCTTAAAATGTCTTTGGTCACTAAATAAACACTACTGTTCTCTGAAGCTGATCATAGAAGTTAGAATCATAAGCTTGAATACAGTTTCCACTAGCAGCAAAACCACCGTTTATGATGACAGTAATAAATCTGTGGTCTCAAATTTATTATTTTATTTCCCCAGGAAAGCAAAGGTGCATTTCAACTGTTTGAAGGTAATTAGGTTCTCCTTCAAATGGACAAGAAACGGGTTCTTTACTAGCACCTAGTGACATGAGAAACTGTACAGCAAAAAGAATGGTAGCCTTTCTGGATTGTAGGGGTCATGAGTTAAACATCTACAGAGTGATCAACATCTGAATGGTTTAGTAATAAGTGCTCAAGTTTGGTAGGGTTTTATTTGCAAATCGCTGATTAATAAAGGAGTAGACAGCTGTGCCTTTCTCTTGTCTTTTGGAGTTAAAAATAATGTTTGAGGTTAGTGGGGTGATTGGATCCATTCATGAAACCTAATTCAATATTAATTGCTTTATGTTGCTGTAGTTTTCAGGACTCTGGTAGGGTGTGCATTGTCTCTTTAAGAAGAAGAAGAAGAGAAAAGAAAAGAACCAGACACAAAAGCGAAAGCCAAGCCAACTGTGAGCAAAAAAAAAAACATGTATATTTTAAAGCAAATTTCCTGGAAAGCTTGGCAGGTTATGATGAAGGTGAACAAGAAATAGTTTAGTGTGAGACACATTATGTGCTTTAGATCTAGCTCTCATTCTACAGCTGCAGTTTTTACTTACCTAAATAATCCCGTTACCCCAAGGAACTTAGATTTGACCATCCAATTGATGTTTGATCTTTTGATCTTTTATTGGTGAGACAGGATCAGAAATTTTCTCTGAACTATTGATTAATTATGAACAGAAGTAATTGGGATAGGGATGGGGAAAAGGAGAAAAAAATTGAGAGTGTGCATTTCTTCTCCATGACATGATGGTAAAGCCAAGAATCATTAGCACAGTTGAAGCTGGTGACCCTCATTATGGCAAATCGAAAAGAAACGACTATGAAATGTCTGGGCCCATAAAAAATCTAAGCTTTTTTAGTGACTTCAATTAATCCATATGATTGTGCATCATGTTAAAAGCAGATGGTCCAACCTCTCACATAACCATCATGTTTGTAAAGATGTTCTCTTCCTTGCAGGACTGCAGGAGGTATGCATACACAATTGCTAAGATTTGTACCACCAATCCAACAAAAGGTGACCTGCAATGAGTCATGACAGCTCAGTATATTCTCATATACTGGGGTTCTTTTATTATGATAAGTTCACTTGATTTTATGTTGTCTCCCACATAGTTTATATTGGATGAGCATATGAGTGAAATCATGGTAAGGTTCTTCGAGATGATTAGATCAACAGCCTCCATGATCCCTCCTAATTCCTTCCTCTTTTGGCTGAGTATTAATGCTCAGGTTAGCTCATAGTAAAGTAAAGAAGACCATTTACTTTGAGATCCAGGCTTTCAGCACAAGAGGCTTTTTAACTGCTGCTTAACTCTGTTGCAAGTCTTGGGAGTCTTGAGCCACTGAATCATGATCATGAACTTCAAAATTTCTGGAAGCTACCTTAGTCTCTAAAGCTGGTTAATCAGAACTTTTGCTTGGAGAATGTAATTGTAAAGGTATGGTCTCTGTAAGATATGCATCATCTGACACTTTTTACTGGCATTTTATAGTTCTAACAGATGATTGTGGAGCTAATGAACATGAAGTGAATGAACTGGAAAGAAAGGGGAGAAAAGTAGCTGGTTCTACTTTAGAGCAAAGGGTTATGGAAAATAGTAGTTAAAAAATGAAAGCTCATGAGGGGATAAAGATGCAGACTTAGAATTGGATCAGAACACCCAATGGGTGAACTCTCAAATACTTCACAGGGTACTCAAAAGACTGGATACAGAGCACAATGAAACAGATCAAATTGATTGTTATGGTGTGTCAGATGGACATGATAAGCACTTTGCCCTGCGGAAAAGGAAAGATCAGCAGCTGATGATGGGGTTGGGACTTGCACTGTGCATAGCATGAGAGAAGTTGCACAATGTAAAGGAATCTCTGGTCTTCTTGTATGGTAACCATTATAGTGAACAGCAATCCTACTTGAGTGAGTCAGAAGGCTGAGTGCTGGCAGAAAGAAATGTTCAGGTAATCTCAAACTTAGCTGCAGACTCGGTAAAACTTCAAAGCTGTGTGTTCTAGTTTCCTTGCTTTGATTCTTGTAGAGTAATTTAGTACCTATATGTTTTCGAGACTGATTTATCTCATCATTTTTTGAAGCTTTGATTCTTGAAGATTAGAAACATCTTTTGGAGTTTGATCAAGAAGTTTAGAAATGACGAGTGGTAAGATGTTTCTTAATCTCATCAAACTTGACTATCTACCCAAATCCAAAACCAATCTCAAGTTCAAATATTTCCAATTGAATTTATCTCATTGATCTGGATTAATATATATATATATATATATATATATATATATATATATATATATATATATATATATCAGATTTAATATCAATTTAATCCAAAAACTTAAATTTATCTGATTGTATATGTAATTCGACTTTCTTAATTTTTGTGAATGTGAAATTATATTGTCAGTCCAACTTCACTCTTCAACTCTTAATATTTCCTAACTTATAATGCAATGAAATTGGAATTTAAGTAGGGAAAACGGAAGATTCCATTGATACAAAGCCAATAGATTTATTGAAATTGAACTTACGATATCGGATCAAATGTGTCGGTATATATGGATTCAAAAGTCCAACAAAATAAATATACTGAAAGGGTATCCGAACTTTCTAAGACCCTATGTTAAAAAGGTCTAACTAATAATAAAATTAAATGAATTTATAAGGTATTATTGTATCACGGATTTGGTGCAACACAAATGTAATTGAGTCCGAGATAAACATGTTACGTGTCGATCATGAGAACAACGATCCAAAGAATCTACCGTAAAATAAAAGATAAACACTTGTTAGAAATGCTCTTTGCTGCATCTTACAAGGTTCGACACTCCCAGAATAGATCATGTAAGTGTTTGACCAAGATTCGACTAGAACATACATAGCAAGAATGCCTGTACCTATATGTTTTTGAGATAGTATTATATCATTGTTTTAAGAGATAGTGTGTGTGGAGAATCTAATTACTCTCATTTAGATCTTGCACCTATGTGCAGCCAAAGCCCAATCTACCAGCTTTCCCCAACATCATGCATGCATGTGTCTTGCTCCTGCATCTTCGTCTTCATGGATAAGGACTTCCTCAACCCAAATAACATCCCAGTGTGTCCACCAAAGAGGTAGGCATTTATATATATATGTAGAACCATTTTAATGAACAGAAATAAAATAAACTACAGTGGCATGAAACCAACACAGTCATTACTTTGTACCACAAGAGCTGGCAAGTTATGTACATCATTTGCAGATACCTCAGACTAAATTGTGAAGTAGCTTTGCATCTGCAGGTTTGTGTTTCAACACACAGCAGTTGTTTAGTGTGGTTTAAGTAGAAGCTAAACCAGTAAAATACTAAGCATGAACTTCTAATCAGACTTTAAATATTCTCATGCATGCGTGCATCGTGATATAGTTTAGGAACACAACCAGCTGATCATGTCTGAGGCATTAGTGATCTAAGACTGTACATGATCTTTCCCTTTCTTTTAAGGGTAGGAGAAGGAGCAGTATGTGCAGCAGGGAAAGTACGAATATGAGATTGTCTGTCAGATTAAGTTTCTACGCTGATGCCTTTTTACCTTCCAAAGACAAAAAATAAAATGCATGCCTTGATAGAAGACCAAATATATATATATATATATATATATATATATATATATATATATATATATATATATATATATATATATATATATATATATCTATATACTTCAGTTAGAACTCCCCATGGAAGCAAAGAGGAAGAATGTTGCACAAGGAAAAGCTAATACATATCATCATTGTTCTTCTTCTAAATAGGTAAAAAAGCCCTTTTGGAGGACTTGACGACTTGCGTGAAACCACAAAGACACGGACAAAAGGAAGCCCACAGGTGCGTGCGTGTGTGTGCTTTCTGAATCTCCCCTAAAGCCTATGAGTGATGTCTCAGTGAAGAGTGAGAGCGGAATGCTGCATTTGTGTCTCATGGAAATGAGCGCTCAGAAAAGTGGGTAACCTAAGTCGAAAACATCAGTCAGTGAAGACACCGATGGTGAGGTGGAGACGGAGACGGAGACCTGCGGCAGTGAAGCGCCAAGGTTGTCCATATTAATGTCGTTGGCGTCAGGGAATCCGCATGCACTGAGTTCCCACACAGGCTCGTCCATCCAGAACCCCTTGCTCATCTCTGCAAGACAAGGGAAGTCCTCTGAGCTCATCGAACCCACTCCACCACCCAACGGGTCTCCATTCGTTGCACCGCAACTGCTGGTGGATACTTGACACTGCACTTGGTTGGAAGGGGAGAGCACCTGAGCATTCGACTCACTCGAGCTGCTGTTACCCCTGTTCGCAGAAGAGTGTTTGCGGGAGGACCTGAGGCGGCTCTCTTGGACGATGCTGCTCAAGTAACCCGACCTAGTGTCATCAGAAAATAAGAAGTCATTAGACATGTCCATCTCTGCTGGAGATCCGAATGCGGGCATGTTGGTGGCGTCCCGACTTGATCGGAAGAGAAGGCTGTCGACATCACGGCGACTCGGAGCGGAGATGCTATGGCGATGACTTTGAATCGAGAAGCTGCTGTGGTTGGAAGGTTGTATGGCGGTTGCAGCGCCGACGAGCTGGTGAGGCTGGCCGGGAAGCGGTGGCATCGGCTGAGGGATGAAACTCTGGGAGTGGAAAGGGGTGACGGCGTGAAATGTGGTCAGAGGGGTGTCAGCGTAGACGAAGTTGGTTCGAGCTTGGGTGCCTTTCATGGCGAGGGCTGCCCTGTCGTACGCCATGGCAGCCTCTTGAGCGGTGTCGAACGTTCCTAACCAATGCCTCTCCTTAGTCGTAGGGTCCCTTATCTCGGCGGCATATCTCCCCCAAGGCCTTCTCCTCACGCCGAGGAACCTCCCTGGCTCTGTGGGCTTCCTCCTCCCTCTCCTCTCGCCGGAGGAGGTCCCCGCCACTGGCGACGACGAGGAAGGCGACGACAACGACGATGAATGATAAGGCTTACCTTGGCAGAAGTCCATCATGGGTGGGGTGTATCCTTGAGCTTTTACTGTTGTATTGTCCGAGGTCTTTGAGGAAGACATCAGTGGGAAAAGGTGGATACGAGCAGAAAGGGAGATGGCGGAGTTCAGAGAGGTGTTCGAGGGATGAGAGGGTGCCTCAGCTCGGGGTGGTGTGGGTGGGAGGGAGGTTGGGGGGGGCTTTAAATGAGTGATGTTGGATATGTTGGGAGGGAAAAGGACACTGTAGATGTGATAGGGGTGGGGTGGGGTGGGGATGTCATGGATTCCTGACCCCATCTTGACAAGCTTAAAATCATTCTCCAAAACCAGATGGATCTTTCGCTTTCTTATCCTTAGTAATTTCCTCTCTCTTGCTTCTTAAAAGCTTAAACTGTTGAGCTCCCAGACAGCACACAGTGGAGTAACCAAGATCGAGCAACTAATCCTCTCAGGTTCTCATCCTTGTCTAAACAATCGACTCCATTGTTCTCATCCTAAGTGGTGTGATTAGATTAATGAATCCGAACATGGGTGCATATGTCGTCTACAAGTAGCATAGGATGATCCATGCAGTTTTATGGGATAGTTTATGATGCCCGCCTGCTTTATTTGATTACTGTCTTTTGTTCTTTAGCTCTCCGGGAGGCTTCGTTTAAGATGACAAAGATGAGAAATCTGCGCCGAGTTCAAACCACCACGATCTAACGACTGTGTCGTAGGAGGGCATAGATGTCTGATAAAGCCAAATCCAAAGCTAGACTTGATAATCTATGGCGGTTGACATATCAATCATCATAAGATTTTGCGTCGTCGTAGGCTCGTGAAGGATCTCTCTCTCTCTCTCTCTCTCTACATGTTTGAACTTAAACCAATGGTCTCGGTGCATCATCGTTCCTAACACAAAATCTCACATGTGCTTCCGCGTTTTAAGGGTGTTATATATGGATCAAATTGCAGTGGACTTTCTTGTCTGCTCCTTTAAAGTTTGAAATGGAGCAGTTAGAATGGTGTCAAGACATCTCAGGGAAACCTTCAGCTGCATCAAGACATTCTTTCCATGGCATTGTCTTGCTATGTGTGGGCAGTCTCTGGTTTAAGTGACCGTCACATGAAGGAGGATGCTAAGAAGGGCCCCATGCGTCTCCTCCCTTTGACTACCTTAATGCTGCCTTCCCCCCACCCCCCTTTTTCTTCTGTCTGCTTCATGTGATGAGCGAAGTGGAACTGTGCTGATGATTTCTTAGTTCCTAATCGAAGATAATCATTTCGGACATTGGTAAGCAACAGAAGCTGAGCTTTCGTGTCTCGCAAAAGCCATTAGGAAAGGAGACGTGAAGACATTTCAGTCAAAAAGAGAGGAAAAGGATCGACATATAGAATGGGAATGTGGGACAGACGAGAGAGCCTGGGAAGTACATGGAGGCAAGAAGTGGAAACAGATGAGTTGTCCCAACATAAAAGAGATTTGATGGAAGAACACCGGACTCGAAATTAAGGCCACTGTCCCTACTCACTGTCTCACTCGCACAACTGTTGCTGGAATCACCCAAAAAAAAAAACACACTTCATTTCTTTCCTTGTTTCCCTATCTCAGTCCTGCCACTGTTACAAAAAGTACGCCATGCAGGTATGTGTGTGTGTTGGGTTAGCAAAAGAAGAAGAAGAAGAAGCAACAGCAGCTGCTGCAACAACAGCTCACACCGGAGCTTGCATTAGCATTTTAAATCCCGCATGATACGACACGGTCGGTCTTGGAATCTATGACCATTGACTTCCCCACTCAGGTCTTGAGAACTTTGATGCATATGATGAGCTCTCTCTCCCATTATAGGATAAGAAATCAGCTCCACCCGCAATTACAGTATTACTTTTGAGAATGACCTTTTTGGCCCACTCTTAACCCTGTCGACGGAACAAAGCAGAAGAACACACGCATATTTAGAAAAAGGCATGGTTTGCGGGGAATTTTTCTGGGATATAATGGTGATAAACACCATGTACATGGCATCGGTAATGGAACGAAGGAGTTTAGCAGTCACAGGAGAGTCAAGCCCATCTAAAAAGGTGTGAGGAAAAGGTGGTCTACAAGTGTTTGATATAATGCAAGGCAAAGGAAGAGAAGGGAAATAGGGTGTGAGTAGGGGGATAATTTGGATGGGTGCAGTAAAAAACACAACAACAACAACAAAATAGAGGAGGAAAATAGACAACAAGTGGACAGTTCTTCTTCACACCCAAGTGTAGCGGAAATATAAGTGGCACGACACCCAAAACACATATGCTTTTGTCCACAGCATAGGTCGCCCGGGATTTGGGGGATGTCTTTATACTACTTTGACTTTGGGTTCACAACGCGCGGGTGAGGGAGTAGCGTTAGAGAGGGGTGGGAGAACAGTGGCCTTTTTGTGTGGGTGAGCGAGCGAAGACACTAGGCTGTACGTGAGGTGTGGTGTGGTGCTGCTGCGAGTGCACGAGAGAGAGAGAGAGAGAGAGAGAGAGAGAGGGGTGTGTGCAGTGGGTTTCCGCCGCATGCTGCGAGTGCCGCACAGTGCCACTGTGCCGCACAAGTGACGGAGAGAGAAGAAGAAGGAGGAGAAGATGACGATAGTGACGATAGAGAGAAATTGTTACTTTGATTATGATTTCATATGATCATTCAAGATTATCTTGATGGCTTCACTTATCCATTTACATTATAACTTATCATGTGTCATATTGTCCACATAATAAGATTCTTGTTCATGATTGTTGGTGTAAATAACCTTAAGCCGTGCCCTCGGGGTCGACGCGACTGGGTTCGGATCCGAATGATGGAGATCTTCCTCAGACGGCCTTCGAGTTCGCTGCGGCGGTCGGGATGGTGTCGTCGCCTCCTCTTGGCAGGAAATCCACGCCTTCGCGTCTCGTGGGAACCCTCGGCCTCACACCTGCACCAAGGTCGGGTCGGGGTTCTCGGCCCTACCCCTCCGACGATCAAGTTAGGTTATGGCGAAGGGGGTTTCAGGTGGAGTCTTTTTTCCTGTCTGTTTTTTCTCCCTCCTTTCCGTTCGGAATGCGAGGGTATTTATAGGGAGATCTACTGTTTCCTGATGTGCCCGCTTGTAGGGGGCAGGCGGGTAACGTCCGACACTGGTGTTAGCGTGGCATGAAGAACCGAACCTGAGTAGGCGTTAATGCGCCTCGGCCGACGTTCTGGTTCGTTTGACCAGGTGCTATCGCGTCCCGAGTCTTATCATAATTACTATCCTCATCAATGATGATTACTTCCAAGTATTATACTTACCGGCTCTAAACTATGTACATACATGTATCATGTGTAAGTACATGTATCGAGTGTATGTGGACCATGACATCCCCATTCCTCTAATCTCAATCCTTTACCTTCGTCCATGTCATCCTTACTATCTCAATCAAATTCTAATAAGTTGGTCAAAACTATAAAAACCCTGATATTAACATTATTTTTTTTATCGATGACACATGAAATATTTTTCTCATTAAATCGTAAGTACTTCTTCAGTTCCACATCGGTAAAATATATAAAAGAAATATTCTCTCGTTAAACCAATGTTATATAACATTATCGTTAATATTTCTCTCATTAAACCAAAGTAAATTTGAGTTAAAATGACAATGAAATCATCAACTGTCAATCAAATAATGCCCCATGAAGAGACCAAGAACGAACTAAGAACAATAGAGTGACGAAGAAGTTGCACGTCGCCTCCAAAGGCAGTAGTGTTCCCTGTGTACCTAAAACAGTGGCCATTGCAAGTCCACAGGAAAAGATGTACGAGTACAAATATTCTGCTTGTCAACTACTGTTATTTCCATTCCTCACAGCTGAAAAATTCTGTGTCAACAATCTTTTCGATGTGTATATCGAAATTAAGATCATCCACTTCTTACCTAAATCAACAGTGTTCTTAGAGGTGTATCTCACACAACAGTGTTCACTGTTCTACACGTAATATTCTCCCTTCATCTCCTGCATTCTGCGTACTCGAAGTCTCATGCCATCTTCGGAACGTGACTCGTTGAAGGGAAGGAAGAAGGAGAGGGGGAGAACAGTGGAGTGTGTTCACTGTAGCACACTTCAATATTCTCTTGTGATCTTTTGCTGTTCTGAGTACTTGCCGTCGTCTACCATCTCCGAAACGTGGCTCACCCGAAGGAAAGGGAACAGTAGCGAGGGAGAGACAGCATTCTCCTACGTTGTATAGGCAGGTAGAGACGAGGAAATCTACATCCTGCAGACTGGACGTACGTACGTACGTACGTACTCTCTCGATCTCCACCGAGGTAGGGAAGCAAGTTCACTTCCGTATCCGTGTTGCGTCTGCCATAGAAACGTAGGAGGAATAATAGATTGCTTTCCACCAAGAGAGAGAGAGAGAGAGAGAGAGTAGGGAGAGGGGGAGGTGAAGGGAGGAATGGGACATGGTGTGGGAGCAAATGATCTTCCCGTCAAGTCGAGTTTTGGACCGGTGGCTAATGGCTTTTGCATGGCTTGGACCGATGGACTTTGTGCCAGTGTCACCCAATCATGGTGGCTTCTTCCACCAGCCGAATGAAAGAGAGATCTGTTCGTAATCGCAATAACACCTCCTCATCATGGTTGGAGAGAGCGTCATTCTTAACGTGCCCGTTGGATCGAATAGAACATTGGGCATCTATAAGTCGGGCCTCGATCGAGTTCATCATTCTGTAGAGAGTCCAAACCACATGGGCTTACGACGGGATAAGAAGAAGCCTAGCTCACACATTTTGGTCATAAAGATCTCTTTACTTAGACATGTGTATGTCACTGTTGGACAATGATTAAGAGAGGAGGTCATGCCATCCTTTACAATATAAAAATAATAATAATTTTTCTTGCAAGAACCAAAGGGCATGCAAAAATGACAAAAAAAAGAGGACTTCCCAAACAGCAAACAGGAAATTCAGCAAACAAACACCTTCCACGTGTCCGAAACTGGCTGGACACACGCCTCCTGCCTCGCCGCCAACCGTCTTGGGCGTCCGAGCCTTCGCACCCGATCCCTCTCGGTAGTCGGCCAACCGTTGTTCGCTGCGTGAGACCCGACAGCAAACACCCACCCGTCGCAACCTGCATGGCAGCCTTGTCTTACGTGAATAAAATGCTTCTTGCCACGGCCAAAGTCACGACTCTGATGCCTGCCGATCGATCTGTTCACAAAGCCACAGTCCAAAATCACAATATCTAATATACAAACAATTATCGTTCCTACTGATCCACACCGATGCACACAGCTTTCGTGTCCGAAGTCGTTGGCGTCTGCCTAACCCACTGAGACATTACACTTCTGTGCGGAAGAAAATTCCAATTACATCCCAACATCATAAGATTATTTCTTTGTTGCTTGGTTTATTATGAATCAAATTATGAAAATAATTTTTAGATTTAATATTGAACATAACTATTTGTCCAATAGAAAATTCTGTATAACATTGATTTATAATTAGATCATCCTTGTGATCTTCGTCAGACATCAGCACTCGGTCACCTACTTATGATTGGAAGGATCTGTGGAACCCACCTGGGGATCACCGCGGGCTGGTTTTGAATTGCAGTCTAAAGGCAGGTACAGATTGGGTAACCGAAAATGACTGTGCATTATTAGACACTTCTATTTTATCCCCCATTCTATCATTCGGAAATATAAATAAATAAATATATTTTTTCTATTAACTATAAGAGCGACTCACCTATTTTTGGCTCTGACCTCCGCCTCTCCGCTCGCTCTCTCGCTGTCGCTCTCGCTTCGCTCGTCTTGTCGTCGATTGATTTCTTCCTTGTTTCGTCCAAGTCACAGCAAGCGACGCCAATCTCCGGGCAGCGTTCGGTGCGTCCTCTTCTTTTGAATCTCGTACTGCTTTCGCTTCTTTTTCCCGTTCGTTAGCTTTCTTGAACGCCTTGTTTTTACCTCGGCCGTCGACGTGGTGATGCGTACAATTTGGTGAATCACCACGGAAATCGTCGTCGAGATGTGTTCCTTCTTCGGAGGATTCGCAGCGTGTAAGGTCGGGAGGTTGATGATTTGGCTCGTCGCCTCGTGATTTGCTCGCTGGCCGCGGGATCGCTAATTGCTCGAGGCTGTTGTTAGGTGAAAACTGAAGAAGGGTTTCGTGTTCTGGTGTGGTCTTTTCGCGATGTGAGGGGTCGTCGGGATCTGCTTCGTGCTTGCTATTTAGGGCCGGCTACTTGTTTTTGATCGCCCGATCCAGAACCTTTTAATTTTGACTAGTCTTCAACATTTTTGGTGGAGCGTACCTGTTCAATATTGATCAATCTTTCGACTAGTTCGAAGGCGTGATATCTTTGTACTTACCGATCGTTTATGGGTTTTCCTTCTTGATACTTGGGACACCATGTCTTTCTCCAGGGAATAGCTGTTTGCAGACGCAAGTATATACTTGCGCACCGACGATCTGGAAAAGCACGTTAATTCAAGGATGATCCGACCACTTTTTTCTTAATTGTTGATTCAACGTTTGAGCTTTTTTTCTCTTTAAAATTTGGGATGCAATGCAGAGGTTTGTTTTTTTATCTTTCAATTCAATGTGTTGACAGATGGATACTGTTGAAATGGACTACATGGAGGAGGAGCAAACTGCTAGGACATTTCCTGACCAATTTCCTTCACCAGATCCCGTTTGCAGAAATGGTATTTACGATGAACCACAACTATGTCCTCGGATAGGAGATGAGTACCAAGTGGAGATTCCGCCACTAGCAACAGAATCACAATGCCTTTCGGTAAAAGCATGCGTAACTAGTACCAGCAACGTGCTTGCTGTTGACCATCATGTTGGAGTAGGATTACCCATTTCAATTATGTGGGTTCAGCGTGTAGGTGATGATACCAAAGTTGCTCAGAAAGAGTTTTCTGGTACCAACACTGAGAAAATTCGAGCTGATGATGTCAAAGCTGATCAAAGCTGTTCTATTAAAAGCGAGTCAGTGGACTACGGAAACACTGAGAAAAGTCAAGCTGATGCTGTACACAAGATAATGACTAAATCTCCAGAAAAAAGTTCAAATAATTGTGTAAATCTTTGTAGCCTTACATGTGAAGATGAATGTATTGGCACACAAAATTGTTGCAAAGAATTTGGTGAATCTATAAACAAGAGGAGAATGGATAGTGGTGTTCCTCTGCAGCGATTTAGTGAAGCTAATGGTGACAGTGCATTGCCTGGTTCACCATCTTCCTCTTGGAGTGAGGATGAGATGCAAAGTTTTCTCCTTGGTCTTTACATTTTCGGAAAGAATCTAGGTCAAGTGAAAAGGTTTATTGAATGTAAGAAGATGGGAGATATACTCTCCCATTATTATGGAAATTTCTACAAATCTGAGGCCTATTGTAGATGGTCAGAATGTAGAAAGATAAGAAGCAGGAGGTGCATTCTTGGACACCGTATTTTTACTGGATGGAGACAACAAGAATTTTTATCTCGTGTGCTACCTAGAATACCAAAGGATGTCCAACACACTCTGATGGAGGTACTTTCCATCTATTTCTAGCATTTTTTTCCTAATTACATAACTATCTCTTGTTGATTGTAATATATTAAAGGTTCATAGTTGAGAAGTGCAGTAGCTTAAACTCATGTCCATGTGTAGTGGCAACCCTCTAGTCTCATCTGTCAACAAAGGAAATCTTATAGACATTTGTGTTTCGAGTATATTGGAAATCCTTCTAGAGCATGAAGGAAGTTCTGCAAATTCTCATAAACTGTCAACATATATGTACTATGGCTGTTCAATTTTATTTCGAAGACTCATTCTCATGCCCAATGACAGACGAGAACCAGAGAATGAGAATTTGTGTCACTGCCCTCTATTATTATAGAAACCAGATTTTGTCAAGATTAGCTATTAGATTTAGAACATCAACTTGCAAGAATGGTACCTGTTAAAATTATCAGTAGTGGATGAAATGGTTAGTTTCATAAATTTAGTTCCGCCAATATTGTCACTTAAGAAGAATTCCCCCCATTCCATATCCATGTGGGCTCAATCATAATTTCACACTTATGATGATGATCATTTTAAGCATGTCTCAGCTTTATGTTAATGAAAATCATGCGAAAATTAAGATACTTCCGGATCAGATTAACTCACTAAAAGTCAATATTTTATATAATACTTATGAAAGGGAAACAAAAATGTGCTATATTTTTTTCTTTGAAGAAATAGACTACCTGATTGAAGAATAGTAACCATAGTGCCTTTGTAGATATGAACAAGAATAACAGCTAGTACAATTTACATATTATAATATTTCAAAAAATAAACATAAAAGAACCCTTAATCCTATTATGAATTAGTAATTTTCATAAAAGAACACTCAAACATAAAAGTATAAAAAGCATATTGCTCTTAAGATATTAAACTAGTTAACAGAAGTTTTGAATTGTTGGAAAGAACTTTAGAAAAAATCCTATAAATAAAAAAAAATTACAAAGGGAAATCAGTCCAAAATCCTTACTTTTAAATGAACCTTGTATTTGGAAATGAAAACAATGGAAGTCCTAGTCCAAGATATGTATAGAAGTGCTTAGGAACCTTTTACATGGACCCTCAATAATAGCCTATTAGTATTAATAGTACGTATAAAATGTCCAAGCCTCTTGTCCATCTCGAAAAGACTAAAACCTCACAACCTCGTAGATCTCAATACTAATAAAAGGAGAATGACTATATTTTGTTTCTTGATTTGGATATCCAACCACCTAGGGCCGTCCCATCCCTCCCTCATCAACAGTTTCACTACTATTTGACAAGTTGTAGTAAAAGGAGACAAATTCATTCATAGTAAGACTTGGTTTCTTGGCAATGTCATTTTGAATCTTAACGTGATGAATAAAATCACATCTATGACATGGAGAAATCAAATTTTGACAATATTTGGTATATTAGTTCCTTTTACTAATCCATTTAGTTAGCCAACCATTTTAAGTTAATTTGCCTAAGTAGAGCATGAAATTTGTTCTAAACATAGGATAGCTTGGTATATTCAAATCAATGAGGCCATGAGTTGACTATTATTCCTCTAAAACAAGTTGACTATTAATTTTGTTCATATACCATGAAAAAAATTAATATAGGACACTGGTCAGAGACTGCCCTAGGATGAGGCCTGATAGTAGAATCGCCAACAATATTAAGTCAAGTTAGAATTGAAAAAGCTTGATCTAACTTAACCAGACCTTATGAAATAAAGATTGACAAAGTATCTATCGAATCTTTTGAATGTAAATTTTGAAAATGAACATTAACAATTGGAAACTCTTAAAAAGTATCTGACATTCATCTAAAAAATACTCTACAAATGTCAGTGTTTGGCACATATTTAAATTCGAGACAACACACAATTTGAAGCATCTTTGTTTTATATCCCATTACTTAAGCTAGCTCTCCATTGAGATCTATCTTATGGTTATACCCCCACTTCTTGTTTCAGACTTTCAGTTACTCTTCATACATCTTGAATGATCTTTTGTTGTAATTTATTGGTCAACGAATAAAGGAAAGCCTTTTTTGCGTTTCTTACCACTTTGAGTATACTAGTTGATGAGCCTCCTCTCGAGACATGAACCATGATGATCATTAAATTAGCCTTTTGAACTTTGTTAAATGTTGCTATTTGGCCTCAATAGGAATTGTCTACACGAAGAACATCCTTTTGGAATCTGATATTCGTTTGATTGGGATTTTTTTTGCCAAAGAGGAATTTATTAATATCTCAAGGATCTACGAGTGACCAATGTAGGTTCATAATGCAAAATACAAGTCAACTCTGGGGAATGGATTTCACCCATAAAACAGTAGATTTTTTGGTTCTAGCCCTTAAGTTTGGTCAATTTGCAGCATGATTACTTTTGTGAAAGTAGTGCCTTACATCAAAGGATGAAAGTTTTTTATTGGAATTTTGAGTACATCCTGTTCTAGATAATCTTTTTTTTTTTTTACTGTGGGAGCGGATTTTCCTGCTTATATCTAGTTTGAGGATTCATTCTGTCTTAAGCAGCTTTTTTAACTTAATCTGTCCTGTGGCCTTTTCATGATTATACGATACAATAGAAAGCTCAGGAAATCCATGTCTATGTTTTTAACTTAATCTCTCCTGTGGCCTTTTCATGATTACTGTGGGACTCGGACTTTTACTTTTGTGGCTTTTATCCTATTCTCCCTCGCATTTGATCTGTCTGCTTTTGATGGGTGGTGAAGTTTGTGAAAAAGTAAAAAATGCGCTATTTTTAAACTTCAGCCTGTTGGAATTGGTTTATATTTAAGGCCATTGTTAAACCTGATGATTTGAAGATTATAGTAGTATGACAAAACCTTTATAAGAGTATGCACTATAAAAAAACATGAGTTGAAGTTTCTCTTTTATATATAATTTGCTCTAGAAAATATAACTGCTTTAACAAACAAGGAAGAGACGCACTATATAAGAAGAGAGTTTTGTTGCCTCAGCTGGAAAGGTTTATATAGAAACCTGATGATTTGAAGATTATAGTAGTATGACAAAAAAGAACATGAGTTGAAGTTTCTCTTTTATATATAATTTGCTCTAGAAAATATAATTGCTTTAACAAACAAAGAAGAGATGCACTATATAAGAAGAGTTTTGTTGCCTCAGCTAGAAAGGATTATATAGAAAAATTTTCAACAGTTCAAGAGTCACTCTTGATTGAAGACACAACTGTCAAAAATATTTAGTTCCTGATTAGTGTAAGGTTTAGAGTTCTTTAAACCCTTAAAAAGTGTATTGTTCATCTTGTTCTTTGGTGACTAAAAATTGCATAAATGCTATCTCCAGTTTTATGTATAACATTTTTGTTTCTGTCGCTTCATTCTGGAGGTAGCTTTCTGTTGTTCTCTGTTGATCTCGTTAACCTGAAAGGAACAAGGATTAGTTTAATGTTAGAAACAAGCTTTACATTTTATACAGATACTACATTTGTGTTCATTTCTGGATATTCTCTGTTTAAAGTTGCAACTCTTTTTTTCTTCAGGCCACAAATATACTTAATGAGGGCAGGGTTTCTTTGGAAGAATTTGTTTGTACTTTAAAGACAACAGTTGGTTTGCAAGCTATAGTTGAAGCCATCGGAATTGGAAAAGGACATGACCTCACTTCCATTATCTCGGATCCAGTTAGATCAAATCAGTCACTATCTATTCGGTCTGAGATTCCTGTTGGCAAAGCATGCTCTTCTCTTACGTCTGGAGACATCATCAAGATTCTAACAGGTGATTTTAGGTTAAGCAAGGCAAAGTCAAATGATCTGTTTTGGGAAGCTGTTTGGCCTCGTCTGCTAGCCAGGGGATGGCACTCAGAACAACCGAAAGATGTTAGTTCCAAGCATGCATTAGTGTTTCTTATCCCTGGTATAAAGAAATTCTCGAGAAAAAAACTTGTCAAAGGTCATCACTACTTTGATTCCGTTAGTGATGTCCTAAATAAAGTAGCATCAGACCCCAGCCTTGTGGAGTTAGAGGTTGAAGGAGCTGATGGCACTAAGGATGAAAATGGGTGTGCCATGGATACTGAATCGATCCAAAATGGTTTGCTTGATCGTCAACGTCACCGCTACCTCCGTCCTAAGGTTTCAATTTACAATTCTGAACTTATGAAGTTCACTATTGTGGATACTAGTTTGGTGCAAGGTGATGAACCATTTAAGGTGAGAGAACTGAGGAGTCTACCCATTGAGGCCTTTAGTAACTGCAGTCCTTTAACTCATACAGGACAAACAGGAAGTGACAGTTCAGGAGATTCAGATGATAGTTCATCAGATGATCAAGGAGACTATGATTCAGACTCATTTGACAATAAGAAGCCCAAAGTGAGCAGCAAGGGCATCGTTGACAAGGCAGTGCATGCTGCTCCATCTGGGAATGCACTGACTTTATCAAGCACAATAGTACCAACGAATGGTTACATTTCGAGTGATCAATGCCTTGGTCAGCTAAATGGAAAGCTGCACATAAAAGATACTAAGTCTCAATTCAGCCGCAGGGCAAAATCTGAACGACAGTCTTATTTAGCACCTATGCCTAAACGAAGAAGGTTGACTGCCTGCAAGGAACAAAGTGGTCACCGTGCTTACTCTCTTTTGAATAGCCATAAACTAATGGAGGAAGGAGCTCAGCCCAAGTTGGGTGCACAGAAAGCAAGTGATGATATTGTTGGAGACATGCATCCTAAAATTTCAACCAATGCTGGTCCAGGTCAGTTGGAGAAATGTGATTTTAAGGAAGAATGTTGCGGTAATGCTGCTACACTCGAGGCAACATTCTGTGATGGAAAGCCTGGATCACGAAATTTGATTGATCTAAATGTACCATTGGATTTTGAGAATGGCGAACATCTCAACTCAGAGTTGGCTGGCAGTCAGCATGATCTGAATGAAGTGGAAGCTGTAAACCTCACAGAAACAAAGCAGCAGCTTGATGGTTTTGGGGCAGTGGAGAATCTTACTGAAGAACCTGGTGATCAACAGCCTCTGGTCAATTCTCGGAGGCAGAGTACCAGGAACCGACCTCCAACTACCAAAGCTTTAGAAGCTCTTGCATGTGGGTTTCTCGGAACAAAGCGGAGGGGAAGAGACACGAGGGCTTTATTGCCAGGTAGTGTGACAAAAAGACCTTCCCGTCATGTGCATAAGACCGTGGAGGCCCCAGATCCAGCTCCAGCTCCCCCAACAAATACCATCAGTTCCGCAATTGGACTTTCAAATGCCACCACAGTTAATGACTTGTACAAGGTCAATATTCACCAGGTACATACGTCCGGTGAGTCCTGTGGTCAGCCTGATGGTGATGGGATCCATAATCTGCTTAGGTTTTCTTAGCATGAGCATCACCCTGGCATCATAAATGAGAACTACATTTGGCCAAGGAGATATATGATGTGTCCCAACTGTTGGCGTCATCAGCAGCAGGCTGGTTCTTACAGTGAGTACCTGACCATGGAATATAATAGATCCATGTCAACGGGAGCCACTCACACAGGTGGTCGAGAATGTGTTCATTCTGCACCATACTTTTTCTGGTCAGTTAGCATCCTCTAGTAGATTTGCTTGTTCCCATTAAAGAGAATCAGAATAACAGAGAACTCGAGAAAGATTCATCTGCAAGGTTCATTGGATAAGAAGGCACGACACCTCTGGTCACTCCACAGATTCTTCATCCTTGTGGTCACATGATAGAGGCTGTTCATATTGGTTTGTTTCATCGTCTGGTACCATATACCAAGCTTTCAAGTAGCAGTATCCGGTCTACAAAGAGCGATGGCAAGAACTTCAAAGTGGCCAAGTAGATTTTCTTTGACTATATGCAGCATTTGGCACTTGATGATGATGATGATGTCCGTATTGAAACTGCAGTTGGTATCCATTTGGATCGTCGCTAGAGGCATGATGTCTCTTCTCAGCATGCATTATCACATAACGTGCCCTTCACTAAATCCAGTTTTCGTGGGCATCGATTACAAATTTGTGGCAGCATTTATGCAGGTACCATTGTCAAACCCTGTAATGATTATATATGCAAGATATTTATCCTTTGACAATACTAGTTTTCTACTGCAATTATACAGTTATGTTCATTTTTAAGCGGGACATGCTGCAACTTGGGGCAGTTTACGCACCAGCATGCATAGTGTAGGTGGGTAGTAAGTAAACATCACGTTCATGTGTATGTTCTACTAGGAAACTCCCAATCTAGACGATCCAACGTAACTAGCTAAGAGAGAGAGAGAGAGAGAGAGAGACATGTTGATAAATGAAGGCTTAGCTATCTATTTGTATTTTCCTGCTCCATCTTCTTTCCTCCTCATTCTATAGTTTAAATGAAGGATAAAATATGAGAAAATGTTTAAAATAATTTAAATGCCTTTAAAAGTAGTAGAATATATGAATAGAGATCTAACCGTTCCTTTGCACGGCTTACACACAAACTGAACAGAAAACACAACTCAATCAACAAGAGGCACAACGCAAAAACAAAACTCAAATAACAAACGACACATTAGCACCTACCAAGTCTCAAATCTGCATATTGCATGTGCCCCAAAGAATGATTTGACCATAGATAAACAAAATCAAGTTGACCAACAAAATGTCAATTACTATGACCAAATTCATTAGAGAGCACAGCAGGAACAGCAGCAAGTGTTTTTTTTTGTCTACCCAACCTATTTAAACAGTCCTTTAATTGTGTTTGGAACAGGTTTGGATAGCAAAATTGGTCTCAAGTCGCCTTCTTGGATCACATACCTAAGCAGTTAATTGGGATCAGTGTTATTCCTTATGTACGTTAGGGACAATAGCAGGTTGGATTTTTTTCTGGAATTAGCTTCTTCGCCACAACATACAAAACACCTACCAACTGAAGCCAAATAAAATTTATCTGTCAAAAGCCATCATCTCAAACTCTAAAAGCATTAAAAGTCATTCAGGGGTAAATTTATGTGTTCTCACTTCTACGAAACCTTCAGATAACTGAAAATAAATTCATCCAAAAGAAAAAATGCTATCACAATTCCATTACCACAAATGCATGTTGCTCATTCTTCATCATCCTCATCACCATCGCCTCCTGCTGCCTTCTTTGCTGCTGCCTTCTGATTCCTTCTCTTCACCCTTCCGGGGCGTCCACCACCAAATGGACTAGTAAGGGAGAAATCAATGTGCTTTGCTGAATCCACCCTCACCATGAACGATGGGATGTTAACCACTTGCCTCCCAACTCTGCAGATTTAGTTCAAACATATGACAAGTAGAAAATATGGTATGCCGAACAGCATGATAAGGCAAACCCACAGAAATGGTAATGTAGCAACTAAGTATAGAAAGACATGCCATAAAGATTGACAAGTCTGCAAAAATAATCAGGAATTTGAAAGACTTCAAAGAAAAATTGATAATACATAATACAGAACAAGTTAAACCAATCTATTTCTAAAATAATAACAAAATGTCAGATATCAATCTGTTTTTAAGATCACAAAGGAATTGCCTGCATGTTGTCCTAATCTGCTTAGGAAGCCTGCCACAAGGGTCTTAGCAGCCTAGATAATACCAGGCATGCTAATTCTCTGGACTACTAATATAAACAAGAAATCTATATATGCAAACACTACCTATTGGTCATGGTTTAAAGAAGTCACTTAACATAATCTTTTACAAGTCTGAAGACTTCAAAATTATTAGAGGTATTTACCAAGATCAACCATATTAGATCATCACAATAGGAGCAACAGATTAAACAAAAATTATAGAATCTTTTTCAAAGAGGAAAATAGTGGCCAAAAAAATTTTCATTTTAAATGAGGTAAAAGCTCAAGAAAAAGAAAGAAAGGAGTGTCTTAAAAACAGATTGATATTAGATTACTAGATATTAAAAACAGATTATCTTAAGAATCCCATCTAACACTATGAGGACTGTAATTTGGCAGAATAACTAGATATATTATTAGATTACTTTCCGAATAGTTTAATTCAGCATTATTGTAAATAATACTGTTCAAGGAATAGCTCAATGCAGAAATTACACCAAATCCATGATAATATACATAGACCAACAAAAGCAAATGAAATTAGCTTTTTGACTACAGGAATGTATTGCCCCAGCAATGATGTTAACTGCCTCAATGAAAGACCACAGAATCTAAAGAAAGTATTGTATTTAAAAAATGCCAATAAAAATGAAGCATATTAAAAACTGTTGATGCATACAAATTCTGCTCATTTAATTAGAATGCATGTAAAACTATCGAATAAACCAAAAACATAGAAAGGAAAAGAAAAAAGAACAGAGCAATAATCGATACCTGATGTGACGCTGCCTGATGAGTACCCTAGCGTGGTGGATGGACTTCGCCATGCCGGACTTGAAGACGAGAGTCTGCAGGCGGCGCTCCAAGAAGTTCTCCACGGTGAGGGCCAGGACGTAATCGAGCTTGTTCTGGCCTTCCTCGAGGAGCCCATAGCGGTTCATCCGGCGAAGGAGGGCCTCTCCCTCAAAAATCCGACGAGGGTTCTTCTCGTCGAGCGTGAGAAGATCCCTGGCAGCGTTACGAATTCGGCTCAGGGCGTACTGGACCCTCCAGAGTTCCCGCTTGCAGCGGAGCCCATACTCGCCCACCAGCTTCAGCTCAGCATCGAGCCGCTCCTTCTCGTAGGGACGACGGGGCTTCTTAAAGGTCTTCCCATCTGAAAAGATCGAGACGTAATCACAACACCCAGAAGTGTTCTCATCGCAAAAATTAGATTTTGAGAGAAGAAACGATCGACGCACCAAGAAATCATAAGGAAGACAAAAAAACCACAGCAGAAACAAGATCCGCTCAACCAAAATCAAAACCCTAATGAGGGTATTCATCACGATAAACAAGTTTTAGAGAAGAAATGAAACATACATGCCAAGAATCAGAAGGAGAGCAAGGAAACATGACGAGTTTTAGATCCACTTCATGAGGGTAAAACGAGAGAAAATGAGATCGAAAAAACCGAAGATCCAAAGGTTCTTGAGTGAGATCGCCGAGGGCGGCTTACAGTTCCTGTAGAAACTAACGTGCACCATGGCTGGTTCGTCTCCTCAGCCGCCTCGGGCGCTCGCCTGCGGAGATCAAAAGAAGTGCGAAGTGGGCGGCGAACGGGGACGCAGGCGCTGTTATATACGAGATCCCAAAACCCTAATCCTGAGCGCGGAGACAATTAATCTACCCCGAACCGGTCGAAGCGAACCGAACCGGCAGCGGATTTTTGATTGGGTTTTGGGTCGTCCGTTTCAAGCCTTTGGGCTTTCTGGGGAGTCCGTCCGCCAAGTGCTTTTACATACCTACCCCTCGCGAAGGTTGGAAATAGAGTGATATTAACGGACGACTATTCCAGCTTTTCTCACAAACCTTTCATCGAACACCTGAAGCATGCACGCCCTGAAACGCCTCCTCTCCCAGTCCGCTCCCAAACTCCGTCCTCCTACCGTCGCCACTGCGATAATTGGATCAAGAAAGTCTCTCTCCACACGGCCTCGCTCCTCCTCCCCCAATTCCGCCACCGGCGACGATGAGTGGAACGACGCCTGGGAGACTGCCTGGCTCCCCGACGACCTCTCCCCCGCCGACGACCGCGCTCCCTGGGAGCCTGCCAGCCCCTCCGACACCTCCGCCGGCGCTGATGTTGTCCCTCCTGCCGAGGTCGACGCCGACACGCAGGCCTTCGTCGCCGAGATGAACGAGCGGTGGAGCGAGCGCCGTGGCGCCAGGAGGTCGCAGCAGGGGACAGAGTCGGTGGAGCGGGCAGAGGGAGGCGCTAAGAAGGGCGCAGATGAGTATAGGGTTCGGAAGCAGAGGATCCACTCCGGCCTGTGGATGAAGGAGATCGAAAAGTTGGAAGAAGCCAAGCTGGGGGGTGCCAACGCCAGCGACGACATTGACCGCCTTCTTGATTCCTGCTCCGAGTAAGTGCATTTAAATAAGGGATTTGAGTTTTTGGAAGATGCGTATCGTTGCCTCTGGTTCTAACTTGTTCTTTCTTTCGAATTTTATTTTGTTCGAGACATGGATCAATCGATTTTGATGGCAATAGGATTTTGTCTCTCATGTTTCCACTCTTGGATGCCTATTAATCTTGCTAGTATTTAGTCCAAGTTCTGATCTTGATCGAAAATATTAGACTTGTTTGTGTTGTGTATATCGAAGAAACAAAATATTGCCAATATTTATCTGGATGTTTTGGATGTAGGAATCATGGAAAACGAAATATGTGGTTCTATTGACTTCATACAGTGTATCATCTTGTATCAATGGACCATAAATAGTACAGAAAGCCACATGGAATAGAACAATGGCTGCTACCTTTGCTCCCAACTAGATCTAGAGGCCGAATACAGGAGCAGAATATATATATCTGCTAGTTCTTATACTTCAAACTTTTTGTCTGGATAGGAATGCAGCCTTGTGCGATAAAAATAGAGAAGAACTATAGGTTTTTTGGCCAAATACAAGAAATTCATGGGATATAGGATTGTGCTGGAATCATCAATCAAGTAGTTAATTGGGATGTGGCACAGCAACATTGATGCGAGTTTCTACACAGACCATTAGCTTTCTCTTTACGGACCCTCTACATAAACCAAAGTCAATGTACCTGTTGGATCCCATTTTCCTTTTTGGTAATAGAGAGGACTTGGTTTGATAAATGTGTTAGTTAAAGATTTAGACTTTTTAAAAGTAGCAGGCTCCCACAATTTTCCATAAAGTAACTACGGTCACTAAATACATCATGCATTGACCTATTGGATCATGTAGTTTTTGTTAATCTTGTGTTTGATTTCATTCTTATGGCATCCCTAACTTCAGTTTAGTTAAGCTTAGAAGACCTTTTTACTATCCAAAATCAGCCATTTAACAAAGTAAAGTAGCAATTTATATTGAAAGAACAACTTCTTCCTTGAATCAATCTCTCTGCTTGTGCCCTAGCTTGGAATGCTTATTCGGGAACCATCAATGGATGTACATTTAAGTTAGTTTATGTACAAAGAAAGATCTTAGTATTGCGAGCTGACATGGCAAATGTTTGGTTCTACTTATCTTTCTCTGTCGAGTGTAATCAGATGGTAGGTTGGAATATCAATCTATATTTCTTATTAGAGTAATGCAACACTAACATTCATTGTGTTCGATCAAGCTATTTCTATCCGGCATGCATTTGCATTAACTTCTTGGATTGTCTCTTCTAACTCTATACCTTCGTGATCATAAGATATTCTAAACAGTAATTCTGTTACAAATCTTTTGAAAAAATGTAGCTAGCAAACAAGGCTCCTTTTAGATTGTTATCTTGGTTTGATCTGTACGTTCATATTTATGCATATTGATATAATAGTTCCTTGATTGAATTGTGTTGCTATCCCAGTTGATACCCTTTTATGCTAATGTCTGTTTTTTAGTCTAAATAAAGTCTACCTTGTTATGCAAAACCAAGAGAAAAGATAGTTATGTAATTTTGTTACCAGATTTGAATTGTTATACCATGATTTATTACAAGCATACTATGGTGCAACATGATGATCGAGAAAATGATCTACCAAGCTTTCAGCTCTATGGAGTATATTTTTTTCAAGATTCTTTCTGTTGGTTGTGATGTTTATTCTAATCTTTGTAGTTGCTTTTTGTTTCTTCTCTATATTGTCTTAAGTCCAAACTGCTGTAACAGTTCCTGTCTTTTTGAGTGCCGTTTGTTTTATTCCCCCTATCCATTTCAATTTGTTTGCTATGGCTAATTTCCTTGACAAAATACTAAAAGAATTAAATTATTTAGGAACATATGAATTGTCTTCATGAATTTTATGGACTAGGAAATGGAACCACCTTGGCTTGGTAATTTGAAAACTACACTATCCAATATATTGCCTATTCTTCTTAAGGAAGACAAAAAAAAAAAAAAAAAACATTCAAGGAGGTTTACATTATTCTATTTGATATAGAGAGACATTAACACTAGTGAAGTCTAGCCTACTAAAAGGTTTTCTTAAATTTGATGACTAATTATAGTATAGTGTGAGCCTTTAAGGGTCCATATTCTAATTCATTTGCATTTTGCTGATAGAAGGTTCATTTTGAGTTACCAAACATCTGATTTTTCACAAAAAAAAAAAAAGATCGCTGCGAATTAGAGGTCATAAATTCGTTTATTTAAATTGATTGAGGATAACTATTAATGAAAATCATAAGTCATCTGATTTTTCTCATGCATTCTACTATCACCTGTATTCCCCAAGGTTTCGGTATCTTTTCTTTATATATGAATTGTTAGTGCTGTCCTATCTGCTTCAGGCTGCAGCTCAAACACTTAGCATGTCTTATCATGATTGTCACTGTAATGCAGGATTTTTGATTCTGGGAACATTGGGCTGAATGATTCTAAGATTCCTAGCACTACAGAGTTCAAAACTAAGCCCGATGGTTGGGAGACAACGTCAAAAAGTCAAGATGGAAATATATGGGAAATATCTCAAAGAGAAGAGGATATTCTCCTCCAAGAATTCGAGCGCCGGATTGCTTTCAGCAAATATCAGGTATGCCAACACACAATCGGTAATATCCGGTAACAAAAATTTTGGGCTGTCAAAACCCTGAGATTGAAATGACTCAAGTTGTCTTAATTCTCTCTCTGCTGTAACTTTTTTTTAATCTGTATTTGGATTCATGTACATCACTTTCGCTGATGCATGCATACCCATGGATGCACAAACTTCATAAGTAATTTCTCTATCATTATTGTCAATCATAATCATCTTGCCTTATCTTTTGTGCTTCTCAAACAAGTCGATGCCTAATGCAGATTTCTAGCTTCATCAAAACTCATATTTTTAGTCGGAGGCGGCCTGTCGATGGTTGGAAGTACATGATAGAGGTAATAGGCCCTAATGCCAGGAGAGGGAAGGGGAGCGTCCAACGGCTTCCAAGTGTGACTGATCCATCAATGAAACCTTACCAAGAAGAAAAGCCGAACGTCAGGCCTAATTTGACCCTTAGAGGGAGCTAATAGTGTGCGATAGTATATGCTTCTTAAATCTTTTGATATGTTATTCGAATCCTGTTTTATTTTCTTGAATATGGGATTGTGGAAACAACGATTATGCTCTCAAGCTTATGATGATGAATCTACCACCTATTTCTGGACCAAAATTTCTGATTGCTCTTCTAGTTTGGTGCCAGTGTTCCATGTGTAGGATTTCATTGGATGGGTAGAATCAGAAATTGTCATGTTTGTAATGGATTTGGTTCTCTTGTCTTTCTTTCTGACCTGATACATTCTCATTTCTTAGTGTACCTTAACAACTTGGTGACTCTGTTAATGCTCTCAAGGAATTAATTATCAATCTCAATTTCTTAAAATAAAGATTATAAGGTACAATTGTTGTTTTAATTAAAAGTCGTGCATAAATACTACCATATCAAAATTTTATTTTTATTTTTATTTTTTTTTAAGTGAGCTCAAGACTTGTTAGGATTTGATTTTTACTAGCCAAATTAGCTGACACTTTTACAATATTATCATGTAGAAATACTATCATATCCAAATTTTAACCGATCAATAAGAGATTATCTCAAAAATTATATATAATATATAAATGGGACTTAACTTGCACGATAACTTGTAAATATCTTTATCTATTGCTAATATTTTATTTTCAAGAGTAGTAATTGCATAGTGGTGTAAAGCCAGATCTATTGAAACCATCCATTATTTATAAGATATATTAATCAATTATCTCAAGTTTATATCCAGAGGAGTCTACAATTCTATATGATAAAAATAAGGGTAAATTCTAAAAAAAATTGAAGTTTTCATTTTTTTTCTTCTTCTTTTTCACTTTATTTTCATATAGTATTTATTATTTTCTAAAGGATAAGATTACCCTTGGCCCATTGTATTCTCTTTTTGTTGTAGTTGCCTTCGTCCCGTTGCCCTATTATGATTGCTTTCACCCCTTATGATTGTCCCTTTTGTCGTATCCTCATGAAGGCTGCTAAAGTCTTCGATCACTTCCTCACTCTTGTCTATCACTACTATCGCATCGATCTCATTCGCCATGTTGTTGTTTCTAATTGCTAGTACTGACACATCCCAGTGAGGATTGGGGTGATGCTGGCAACGAGCGATAGTGATAAACAAGGACCTTAATGGTCTCAATAATGACGTGACAAAGGAAACAATCATAAAAAACGAAGATAGTCACAATAGGGTGGAGACGCCCACGGTGAGGTGGATGCTAATAGTAAAGATGATAAAAAAAGAGGTATTCTAGGAAATAAATTAAAAAGGGATGATTTGTGAGAAATAATAAAAACTAATTTTTTTAATAATTGATCCTAAAAATAACTTTTTATATTTTTCAAAATTTGATACATTTTCAAACATCAACGATATTACCATCAAATTAAAAAAAAATACGGACAAGTTATTGACACGGAGAAATCATTAAAATTGCCATAAAAGGATTTATACTAAATTGAAAAAAAAAAAATATAAGCACTCACGACAAGTATTCGGAAAAGTAAAATACATATACATATATAACAATAAATAAATTTGATGAAAGAAAACAAAAGTTGGTGCATTATCTTTAATTCTTTTCACGTGAAGAGAGGAATTGATGTAAGCCTCGCTATCTCCCCATCCCCACGTGGCATCCACATGCAATGACGAATCCTCACCACACTCGATGGGAAGGAATAAATCCCCCCCCCCCCCCCCCTTTCGTAGCATGCAAAGCTTTACGACGTTTCGGTAAAGGAATCGATCCAACATTATAAATCTCACACGACTTTGTTCTCATTGTTGTCATCAACTTCTTAGGTAAAGTTAGGCTCTCAAAACTTGGCCTACTGCTTAATCATCAACTTCCATGAGCTCTTTCTGGTCTCACATTTCTCATCGTTTTTTGATGAGTCAGGCATAATGAATGCTAATGCAAACCCAATGGATGTGCCAATTAGTGGAATTAACACCATTAAGTAGTGGTGATTAAAGCTTGGATTTTTTTCTTTCTTTTTCTTCTTCTTTTTTTTGTTGCTTGCATGGGGCCATAGCTCTTTAGGTAAGAGGGAGGGAAAAGGGAACACTCATTAGGAAAATGGCAGTATCTTGTGCTTAAGAATTGATTCCAAATGAAAATGAAGCATATAATAGAATTAATTGGAAGATCTTTTAAAGATGATAATAGGATAGTAATATTAATATTTTTCTTTATTTTTTTTTTTTTGGGGGGTGAGGGTTATTAAAGAGGATAAGCTGAAGTGCTGACCTTTTTGTTATTATCTTGGATGCATATAATAAATAACTTTAGCTGCTTTTCCTTCTTGTTTAACCTGAGAATATTCCTTTTGTAGGGCAATCCTTATTCTATACAGAAAAAAAGACTGTCATGTGAAGGAGAAGATTCATAAATTACTAAAGTTTGTTTTACTAACCATTAATTTTATTGAAAATGTGATCTCAAGTTGACTATGAGATCACAGTTGTTTGCTTGTTGGTTGGTTCAAGCTTTTCTTGCTGTCTAGCATTAATGAATTAGGTAAGAATCATAATGTGGATTTTGAGACTAATGAATGAATAGGGAATTGAGGTTGATTTGCAGCACAAGAAACAAAGGAGATGATGGAAGGTTGAAGGATTGGAGGTCTTTTCTTTATAGCAAGCATACTTTCTGATCCCAGAAATCACACTACTTCTTAATCTTATTGTTTTAGTAGATGAAATCTCTCAAATCTCCTAACTTGTGCATAATATTTCATGTATGCCATGAACAATAATCCAAATATGATAGATATTGGTATGCCATGAACACATTCTTGAAATGATGGTTCTACTACATGCATGCTTATTATCACTACATCATCAAAGGTACTTATGTGATGATGATCCCACTTTAAGGGTTTAGATGTATGAAGCCAACCTACATGGTGACATCACTAATGAGTATAATGGAGCTCATTTTGTACATGTATGATTTGAAAGGTCATATTCCTTCCTTCAAAATCATATTTTTCCAACTTTATTTTTTTTTGTAGAATTACATGGACCCTTCCTTCAATGTCTCAAAAAAAGAAAAAAGGGGACCCATCAATATCCTATTTTACTCCATGGATTCAACCATTGATTAAGCATAGTTTTTAAGCTTCATGTTTTTTTTTTCTTTATAAACACTTTCCATTTTGATAAAGAGAAATTCTAATGGACTTTTTATGAGAAGATAAATTGAAACCTCAAAACTTGTTATCACTTTGGACTGTAACTATTGAAAAGAGACATCTATAACTTTTTCCACCCAATCCTTATTGATCAAGTTGGGATAGCCTTTTAGCTTCCCAAGACACCAAATAACAAGTATGTGATGGATTGTGCCATTCAGAACAACCTAAAAAGCACTATCTTTTAGTCCTTTCTTGTACCTCTGATCATGTTTAACAATACATGCATCATCAAGTAGAGAAAAGACAACATAATTCCTCAAGGCTTATTATACCTTCTTAGATATTACATTTACTATTCTCTTCACTGGTCAGAATCACAATATACTTATTTTATGTTTGATCAAACTTCTGAACTTTTATATGTGAATCTATAACTTGACATATCTAATCAAAAACTTGGGATGTTGTGAAAGATTTAGAATGTAATATTCATATCTTGGAAGTGGGTTGAATTTATTTAGACAAAACTGTTCTTTTGAGAATCTGCAACAAATAGCTCAAATAATACAAATTAGTGCTGTCTCAGAGTTGCTAGTCTTCATAAAGATGCACTTCTTTTTCTCCAACCAAGTAGAAAAAGCTGCAGCAAAAAATAGCACTTGATCATAAATTTAGACAACATAGTCTGTCCATCAATATCATCAAGCAATTTTCCCCTGTTTGAGCTTGATAAATCACATTTACAATAAATATGCTTGATTATTCTGGCAAAGGATGGAACATACATAATCTGTTACTTGTTCTTTTCCTTTCGAAAGATACTGCATGTACAGCCTGCAATGTGTGATTAGCCAAACAAGGATTTCTGAACATGATTCCAGGTTTGATCTCTGGATCACTCTGACCTCTTTCTGTCTAATATTGATGAACTGTGTATCTTACCATCTATCATTTATATCAGGAAAGTCTGAAACCTGATAACCTTCAGAGCTGAGTTTATTTACCATCATCAATTCTTATTGTCTGAGGCAGGACCTTCTGTCAAGCCAACTACAAGCAAAAGGTGGTTTGATGGACCCAAAAATGCCATGATATTTAACAGTTTCATCACAAGAATCCATCTTGTCCTTGAAAAGATTAAGCTTCTCCCAGGATCATGATTAATTCTCATAAAAGAATGTTAGCTTCCATCACAAAACACAGTTGGATAATAATTGTTTTTCTTCATCCAAGATGAAAGCCAAATCCCTGTTGTCCAGCAATATTCTGAGGTCTTAATCCTGAGGTATTCTATTTCAATGACAGTAAGGAAAGGTGGCAAAAGCAAGCTTTACCAAGGAAGTATCCAAGCATATTGCTATTCAGATTGATGGAAAGTCGTTGGGGAACTGGTGCAAGGATCCAATACACCATTTTTAGCACCATTTCTTCTGAGAGAGATCATGAAGCTGAATCCAATGCCTTCCTGACATCAACTTTGATGAGACATCTCCATCCTTAAACTTGAGGGCAATCCCTTTGCATGAGAAAAATTACTTTTTGACCGATTGCCAGTTCATCCAAAACTTGTGTGTGAGGTGAAAGACGATGGCAGGGCTTTAGCATCTCTCTCTCTCTCTCTCTCTCTCTCTCAATCAAACAAAAAAAAAAGCAAAAGTGAAGAGAACAAGAAGTTAAAACAGAGTGACAAAAAGCATAAAAAAGATGATGAGAATCAACATAGCTAAGATTCAATTCGTAGGTGTTTGAAAGGTCCCAGGAATCTCCTTTTCCTATTACTATTCCCACGCATTAAAAGCAGGGATTGAGTTATAACTTTCATGTTAAAAGAATTCCACCAATAAATCCATGCATCCAAGTGGTGGAGTTCTTCAGCAAAAAGCCTTCTTCCGTAGCCCATCGGTGAGTGACACGAGAGGGAAAGAAACACCACAATAACTATCGATTCAACGAGGGTGTACAAATCGAACCGAATTAATCAGTTTTGAATTGGTTAGATATTGAATCGAATTGCAAAATATGATTCGATTCGGTTTGACTCTCTCCCTGTTCGTACTGAGATATCGTGTTTTTGTTACATGCATGCATGCATCCTCTCTCTCTCTATCTCTCTCTCTCTTGCTGTTTACTTTGAACTGATTCCCTCCATCACCGAGAACAAAAGAAAAACACTGAAACGAAAGACGTACTACACTTTACAACTATTCTCATATCGATGATCTTACAGCATAACGAAAAGCAAGATAGTGAGAGAATAACTCAGATGAAATCTCATGGAACGTACGATCCCGGATATATGAGAGTTGTGCACGCCATTGCTTAGGAGCCTAAACAGTCGATCATTTTGAGCAGAGTTGCTCGATCTAATGTGACTGACTTACTCTTCTATGGACTAACTGCTAAGTTTTGTGATAGATTCCATTGGTAGGATTGCACCAACAATTGCTTTGCTGCCAACATATATGTGTGCCTGCCTGCCTGCCTGCCATGAGCAGCCAAATAGCATCTTTGTGGCCGAAGAACCCACGAAAAGACACAGCAACATCGAGCATTAACACCATTGATATGTTTATTGGCATGCAGTACCCCACATGTCCAGTCTTTTCCATCTATATATACCTGAGGAAGGCCTCCTTCCAAGACACCACCAGGCAGCCATAGCTCCTCTCCACTTGGATAGAACAGTGGCACGAAGGAGGTCAGATCAGTATGTCGGGTGTTTGGGTGTTCAAGAACGGCGTGGTCCGGCTGATCGAGAACCCCGCCAATGAGCAGTCGTCGACGATCCGCCGCAAGGTGCTGCTGCACATCCCCACCAACGAAGTCATCACCTCCTACGATAACCTGGAGCGCAAGCTGATGAGCCTGGGGTGGGAGCGGTACTACGACGACCCCGGCCTCCTCCAGTTCCACAAGCGGTCGTCGGTCGACCTCATCTCCCTCCCCAAGGAGTTCAGCCGGTTCAAGTCGATGCACATGTACGACATCGTCGTCAAGAACCGCGAGTCCTTCAGAGTCGTCGACATGTAGATACGTGCACAGAGATGGATGGATGGATGGACCGGCTCTCCGTCCACCCCACCCCGAGCTGCTTCCGCTCTGCTACTACCGTCGTTACCGTGTTGTGTGAATCTTCTCATGGGTTGCTGTTGCATGGTGAATTGTATTGGTGTGCTTCTTTCCTGTAATATTCGGGTCGTATGTTGTGATGTGCAGTAATGGTTTCATGTTGGTGATTCTTGCGTGCTCATCGTGCTTGTCTTGCTCGACAATTTGCGTCCAACTTGTGAAATGGACAAGAAAGCGGGGGAGTTGCGGAAGCTTCTACGATCGTGTTAAGGTTAGCCGACTTGATCGGGGATTAAGAGGAGGAAAAGAGATGAAGCAGGTCACAAGGGAAGAAGGATTCGAGCGAAGAGGCATGGGCATGGGGGGTGGTGGGGGAGAGACAAAAGGGTGCAACCTCCACGTGAAGGGATCCCGGCGGAGAGCGGTTCCACGTGTGGTGGCGAAGGGCATCAAGATCGCAAGAGGGCAAGATAAAAGATCGGATAGCAAGAGCATCAAATCATTCGTCCGTGTCCTTCTCAAAGCTTTCCGAGCCCGGCCAAGCTTTCTCCATGCCCACAGTCACTTGCATTCTCAAGCATAGTGCTCAATTGCGATTGGGAGGATTTAGTATTGTTGTTGTTATAATCTCAGTCTGTATATCTACCAAATGAAAGCTTGCAGGCAGGAAGAACATAAACTATTTGCATCACATATGCTCGGATTCATCTACACCTCTGATTGAGGACATATTCAGCGACAGAAAACAAAGACGAAGACTAAAGCAATATTGATGCTCCGAGAAATGCAACGGAGGGAATCAGAATAGTTTGGTGATCGCTTCCCTTTTCATTTTCTTTTGATCTAAACGATCTTTGGCAGGACATAGCGACACTGGTTTCTGCTGCAAATCCATCGTTCACAGAGATCGCCAAGTTCTCCACGTTATGGTAAACAAAATGCTCAGTGCAGCAGATTCTTATACATAGTTTTAGGACAACGAATAGGATAAGGACCACTGCCGTGATGTACCTGCCTTCACGGATGCTTCATCCCTAAACTTCATAGCAGCAGCAACCTGACGATTCTGCCACTATCGCTTCTGTCTCGTCTTGACGTCACGAGTCTTTCATTGCTGAATCGTCCGACGAATGCTTGCAAGTGTTAGACCTCATCGAAGGTTCTCACAGTAGATAAAAGCATATAGATGAATGCTCTGTGTCACACACCGTCTTATTGATGATCGAAACCTCAATTCCTTGCATTAATTACAAGTTCTTGAGTCATCCGCATCAGCTTGTCCTTCAGATTTATGTGAGATATCGGTGTGGTGTTTTGATTCCTTATCAATCTAACATCGATTAGATATCAGAAGTGTTAGAGCTAGCCCCAGGATATTTACCAAAGGATAATTTTGGCAACACAACAAAGACAATAAAGCGGAAAGAATAAAAGCGACAAGAACAAACAAAACACCAGAACACTAGATATACGTGGTTCGGTCAATTGACTTTGACCTACATCCACGGAAGAAAGAGGAGCAAATTACTACTATAAAAGAGGGACACTTACAAATGCCTTAGGACAAGAAGACTTCAAACCATAAGCAGGTTTTCTTGTGATGCCTGCTGTACTTCTTGTGGTGTCTGTGGTACTTCTCGTGGTGTGTGTGTTACATCTGACTTCAAAGCCCAGGCCCTTATTTATAGTTCCAAGACGAGACAACAAGTCTGATTTTCCCGATGTGGGACTATGTGACTTGCCAAACTAACAAATCTCCACCTTGGCATGTCCCAACAAAACTTGCTCCACCTTCTTCATAAAAGCCCCAACGGGCAATCACCAACAATGAACACCAACCAAGTCCAAGCACTGCTTGAACTTGTAAACAGGAAGAGGCTTCGTAAGCATATCAACTGGATTGTCCTTCGTATAAATTTTCTGAACAAGGACCTTTCCCTCAGCAATCAACCACTTAGCGGAATTATCAAAAGAAACTGCATCTGAATAGGTAGTAGGCTCACCAACTTCACTTGTTTCTTCAAAGCATATGCAACCAAATTTGCATACCTTTGTGGTGGTCGAATATCTCTCATATGACCCAAACGCATATGCCATAATTTGGTGATGTCAGAATCAGACAATGATGATGACGAGATTGCAACTGAACCTGTGACAGTAGTTCCCTGCAGAATATACAAGCTACCAGACCTACAAGCTTTCATAACAATAAGAGCACTTCTAGAAACTTTCATAACTCCACCTTCAGCTGTGTATTTATACCCAAGGGCCTCTAGGGTGCCTAAAGAGATGAGATTCTTTTTCAAATCAGGAACATGTCTAACATTAGTGAGCGTCCTCACAATACCATCATGCATTTTAATTCGGATTGTTCCTCTACCAACAACATCACATGCAGCATTATTGCCCATCAAAACAATTCCACCATTACAAGATTCATATGTGGAAAACAAATCCCTATTGGGACACATGTGATAAGAACAACCTGAATCTAAAATCCATTCATTTTTAGACCTTGTCCTGTCATCAGTAGCAAAGAAAATATTTCCAAAATTCTCATCAGATGCTACACTAGCTTCAGCGGATTCAGTAGTTTTTTCAACAAATTTTTCCTTTTGCTTTAATTTATTTTTCAATTTAAAGCAATCAGATTTAATGTGCCCCATTTTATGACAATATCTGCATTCCAAATTTCTATGTCTGGATTTAGATCTAGATTTAGATCTACTACTGTCAAATTCTCTTTTATCCATTTTATCCCTGACAACCAGACCCTCAGCCTGATTCTCTCTACTTTCCCCAGTGATATTCCTGTCTATCTGCTCCTTAGATTTCAGTGCAGATTTAATTTCTTGATACAAAACTGTTTCTTTTCCATAAATCAAAGTATCACGGAAATGCTTAAAAGATTGGGGAAGAGAACACAAGAGTAACAAAGCCTTATCCTCATCATCAATTTTTGCATCTATATTCTCCAAATCCATAACCAAAGAATCAAACTTATCAAGATGCGAGAGTATAGATGTACCTTCAACCATCCGAAGCATATACAGTCTCTGCTTCAAGTAGAGACGATTCTCCACTGTCCTCTTCATGTGCAAAGCTTTAAGCTTGTCCCACATGCTCTTAGCCGTAGTCTCCGTAGCTACCTCCCGTAAAACCTCGTCAGAGAGGTTTAGAATGATGCTGGATCGGGCCTTCTTATCCATACCCGCAAGATCTTCCTTTGACGTACCATCTGGAATGTTCTCAGCACCCTGAAGTGCCAAATCAACTCCGTCTTGAACCAGAATGGCCTCCATCTTGAGTTGCCATAAGCCGAAGTTGACATTTCTGTCGAATTTCTCGACAACAATCTTTGTTATTATCATCGTTGCCAAAAGATCCCAGAACCAGGCTCTGATACCAGTTTGTTAGAGCTAGCCCCAAGATATTTACCAAAGGATAATTTTGGCAACACAACAAAGACAATAAAGCGGAAAGAATAAAAGCGACAAGAACAAACAAAACACCAGAACACCAGATATACGTGGTTCGGTCAATTGACTTTGACCTACATCCACGGAAGAAAGAGGAGCAAATTACTACTATAAAAGAGGGACACTTACAAATGCCTTAGGAAATGTTCCTAGGCCATAAAACACCTTCAGCTTCCTAAACAAGAAGACTTCAAACCATAAGCAGGTTTTCTTGTGATGCCTGCTGTACTTCTTGTGGTGTCTGTGGTACTTCTCGTGGTGTGTGTGTTACATCTGACTTCAAAGCCCAGGCCCTTATTTATAGTTCCAAGACGAGACAACAAGTCTGATTTTCCCGATGTAGGACTATGGGACTTGCCAAACTAACAAGAAGTACACCCAAACGAGTTGGTCTCGTTCTCACAACTCGAGGAGGATTTGAATCCTCGTTGAATTCATATTGTACATCCAACATTCAAGAAACTGGGTGGGACTTGTGTGTTCGATCTGCCTCTTCTCCTCTCTCTGTTTCTCTTTGGTACATTAGCATACTAACGTACCAATACCAATCATAAACTTGAATTCTTGTCTCAGAATGCGTTCAAAAAACTGATAGAGAGAGAGTCTATGAAATTTTAATCTTTTTTTATTTCAACGTAATATTCTCTAGTAGGCAGGAGAAGAATCCAATTGAATTTTGGGGAAGAAGAAGAATCCCTGCTTTTAAAAGGTCATCTTTTTGGCATCTAATCTGATACGATGGAATATTTTTCTCCTCTCCTATCCATCGTCTCAATGGAAGTCTTTTTTGTGGCTGCAGTCTCTTGTCAAACGTTTTATACTTAATGGTTAGAAAATACAGTATTCCATAAACTTGTTCAGAGGCAATGCAGCAGATGTATTGCTTTATTGTAGCTTCTGTAATGGGAGCAGACAGAAGAGGCATCAGTGAGGCCCTTAAGCAGATGGAAATAACTAAGTGGATCAAGATGTATAGATTGCTCAAAGTAAGGATCTTGGAAAACAGAGTCAAAGGGGCCGAGAACACTAGAAGTTCTGCTGGTTGCTGAAAAGAACACTAGAAGTTCTGCTGGTTGCTGAAAAGAACACTAGAAGTTCTGCTGGTTGCTGTAAAGAACACTAGAAGTTCTGCACAGTGGCCACATGAACTGTCATGAGAGACCAGGGTGTTTGTTCTCAGTCTTGAAGGATGAAGCTCTCCCTATGTGAGTGTAATATTTGCTTGTCAACTATTCAACTAATGTGAGACTATAATATTAAAAAAGTTAATCGATTCCTCATCTCCAAAATGCATGATTTTATTATTCCCTTCCAAAGGTTTGATCTATCTGATTATTAGGTTTCTATCATGAGATCTTATCCTGAAAGCTGACTCTAAAATAAATGTTTCTCTATCTTGTTCAATATTCAGATTTGTTGGAGTCAAATCTTTATACTGCCATAAATTTCTATGGGGTGGACCTGAATTCATTGCTTAAGATTTGATTCAGGTAAAGATTACTATGATTCAATCATGAAGCCCCCAAGTTTGCTTTTGTCCATTGCTTGGAATTGCATTGGAAAAGAGAAGACATAGGACAAGCTCCTAGCAAGAGGAATTAGTATCCAATTAGGATTTTGTATAGTTTCATACTGGACAATTTAGCATCATGGGACAAAATAATGTCTCTCCATAGCCATTACAGATTTTGTATTTGCAAGAATGATCCAACAAAGCTCCTTCAGGATCTGGTTCTCAATATGCTGGAGTTATGGCCTGTGTTGCAAGTGTTTTAGCAGAAGAAGCACAGCCACCAGGAATCTCTGAGTTACTACTGGTATGGGCAGGGAGGTACCAACTTTGGATTGGATAAGAGCATTCATTACTTGTCCACACTTTTAGCCTGTCAAGGATTTCTTTCTTCTCCCTCTTCTTTCCAGCCTCAGCCCCCATTCCCTGGAAGCTGGAGTGCCCCCCTACATATCTTATGCCTATGATGAAAAGAAAGCAACTGATGAACTTCCACACTTGCCTGTGGAGGAGACAAACATCATCCTATCCTCAAGTATAGGGTGGAGATGCTAGTCTTAATAGCCTTTGGGCTTATTTTTTGGTAGTTTTGCTGCAATTATCATTTACTGGTGATTAAGATATGGAGTAACTTGATGCTGCATACTTTGTATCTTCTTCCATGCATGCTTTTTTGACTGTAGCATAAACAGAAGTGCATGAGGACTCTGTCTACACAAATAATAAACATGATATTTTCTTTCTGCATGCATTTTGTTTTTTGATCAGCAGCAACTGCATCATTCAGAACTGACACATTCAAGTCATCAGGTAATGCTACCACATCAATCATCCATATTTTGACTGAGACACAGAATGAAGCAGTGGCATCTCAAGGCACAGCATTCATTGTCTAGTTTGCAAACCAAAAGGAAACTAACTTATCTCTTCAAGCTTTTCTAATTAAATTGTTGGAAAGATACATAGAAGTTTTTGGTTCTTCACCAGAAAGCAATCAGTTATCCTTGGAACATTTTTGACACAGAATTCTCTAAAGAAGGTACAGATTCCTTCAAGTTTTAGTACAAGAAGGTACAGATGTATGGGTTTATTTAGGTGAGATGCTCATCACACTTGGGGATTCCAATGTTATTAGAATCTTGTACATTTCATTATAAGTTAGTGTTGGTTAACTTTATTCTTGAGACCACAAGTTAATCTACATAAAGGTATGGTAATGAAGAATCTGTCCCCTGACATCCATGGTAATCAATTTGTACTGCATGTTTTGATTCTCATCTTATGCTCCCCACAATATTTTTTTGGAGACTCTTCTTTTGCTACTTTGGAAGCCAGATCACAGTGGCAAGTGTCCTGAGAATGTAGAGTTAGAGTTGAAGTCAGACAAGTACTGCTGAAGCTTGCTTCTTAAGTTAGTAATAGCCTTTTGCTTTCATGTAGACACAAAGCTCTTTTGGTGTGATGCCCCATCTTATATAATTGCCTAATGATCATATAGATGCTGGTACCTAAGCAAGTTAGGTTAGATGTTTAACTTAATATGGATCATAATAGTATACTGGTATTTTTAGTTTGATTTTGACTTATCTACACTTCTTTTTTCTGCAAAGTCCTCAGATTACATACTTCCAAAGTGGTAAAAAAAAAAAAACATTAGAGAATCTGGGCTTAGCAATTCAAAAGCTTAGGCATTATGTCATCCTAATCCATTCCATTGATAAAGCTTATAAATGTATTGGATACTTTCTTAATAGCCTAAATCCTTAGGATTTATGGTCAATCAATCAAAATCATATTTGTCATCGTATTTGTTAAGTCAAAAATTGATTATTCGAATAGAAGCTATTTCAAAGCCAATTGATATTCTTTTTTTGTGTCACTCGATCTCGATTGATAATATGTCAGTCCATCTTTGAAGATGCCACACATTACAAAATTACATAGGGAATATTTTCGATAATACTCCTCCAATATTTAAGTTAGCCTTCAATCGTATTGAAAATATCTTCAGAAATATGCTTGAGGTTTATGACTATTACTTTCATGATCAATACTAATTATAAAAAATTATTTATGTGTCTCTCCCATGCTTAATCGCAATTATGCTACGCTAAATCTATAATAAAATAACACCCAACTAATTCTACTTTGTGTTGAGATATCGATCATATGTTGATCACATGGTGTTAAGATATCAATCACATATATTGAGATATCGATCATATAATTAATGTATTAAGTTGGTCAATTGACGCTGAGGTATCGATTATGTTTATATCCTTGTATTAATATTAAAATAAGTTATGAGTACTCGTGAGAGGAGATGATAAGACTTGTGAATATATTATATTATTTCATAATTATTTTTTTATTAGAAAATCTTCATTGTTTATTGATCAATACAACATGCTATTAATTTGCACACAATCCATTATTATATCTCCTCCTCTAATTAATGTACTACAATGACTTAATTCCCACATTTAACTTTGGACTGAAGATAAAAAGAAAAGGATAATGAAATCAAAGATGCTCATCTTGTTCAACAACAAAGTGTGCTAAGTTTCTGATGAAGCTTGCCATGCCCAACTGTGCTATGGGGCTAAACAACCCAATGACCATATATAAGTGCAAGCCCACCAAGTCCTATACCTTGAGCAGTCAATTGGTGACCCATCTCACTACACAATCCTCAAATTTCATTTGTATAACTCCATGGATATGTATGTCAGATTATACAAGAGTCAACAAAGTTAGTCAAGATTTGCATGAATTACCATTCAATTTGGCATGCTTGGTTCAACAATTAATACTTGCTCAGCATATGCTGTCTCTTTTAGATCAGTCCTGAGTTCCTACAGAGGTTGAACAATGGTCAGGAAGAATAACTAGAGTTATATTACCATGGGGAAGGACTCCTCACCTTCTTAGTCGATCAACTAGAGTTTAATCTTTAGATGGTATAGTGAGTGATAGGCTGCTCAACCCTCAATTCAACAGTTGGTGTTGTAGCATGCATGAGGAAGTTTGATTGAATGCAGAGCCTTGTGGTGTGGAATATTTGTGGCAACGAATAATCCCTCCTTGCCTCAACCACTTCACCTCTCTCAACCATAACATGCAGAAGATTGGTAACTTTGCTGATCCTGTTGGGGTTGCAGAGTCCACAAGCCATTGTGTTACACATGTAAACATTCGATTCCTTCTCCATTGTAGCTGTCAAGTTGAGTGCTTTGGGCCTTTCCTGCAGTATCCAGCAATCACACTGTGTTGGATATAATCTGCCTGGAGTCAATTCCTTTGTTCTGCATTTAGTTCATCAGCATCTATCCATGCTTTCTCCAACTTGCAGTTAGCAAGCTTGAAAGCTTGCATTTAACCTCAAGGGAAAAGATTGGATATCAATCCACCTTCTGCTAATTTTCTTGGTGTACTTCTCTACCAAGGAAAAGAGCATCTGCAGTTACTAGACATAGTTTATGGTGACAGAACATAGCTAAAAATTTGATATAATCTCAAAGGGAAAAGATTGTACCTTAATCCACCTTCTGCTATTCCTCGTAGTTGTGTTCCTGACAAGGAAAAGAACATCTTTGGCTGGTAGATACATTGATTCTGAGCCATAGCCACTTGTCATCTACCTAAAAGGATGAGCGTAACCTGAAAGGAAAAGATTAGACCTTAGTCCACATCCATCTATATATATCCTCAACAAAAAAAAGTAAATGAGCTGAGTCCTTCTTGCCACCAATTTGCACGGCCATTAAAAGCCTCAATCTATCAGTCATCACCTAACCAGTCATCTCGAAGTAGTCGGATTATTGTTTCACATAAATAAAAAAAGAAAAGTATCGGATATTTTATCTTAAAAAACTTCTCAATATTAAGTTTTTGTCAAAGATACTCCTTAATTAGTTTTTCTATTCGACATCTCTTTTTTATCAATTTGATAAAAATATTCCTTCGTCCTCTTCATTCGTCTTTGTTATCACCTATTGATCGAACTTTCTCTTTCGCCTCCCTTTCTCCTTTCCTTTTCTATGTGATAGCGATGACATTACTAGAGGGAATGTATATTTTCATTAAATTGATAAAAAATATCTTTAAGTAAAAATCGATATTTGATAAATATTAAGAATAATTTTGGATAAAATGCCCAAAAAGTATGCTATGAGATTTCTGCTCCATTTCTTTGTCTTCAAGTTTGTTTGAGATTGAGATTGTCGCAAGTCATGCATTCGTTCCGTCTGAGTGGGCGAGAATAACTTCTTAGATAAACTTCTTCTCGAGGTTGAGATGTCTATATTAATTGCTTCTGTTAACAACTTCAGCCACTTGGCAGAAAACAAGAAAGATCTTTCTATGTCAATCCATGCCAGCGTCAACATCAAAAACCATGAAAAGAATGGAACTGCTGCAGGTCCACAACTTGAATCCTTCACCTAATTGCCATAGAAACCAGCAAAACCTAACACACAAATAGCGTATGAGTGTAAAACTTACCCATCTCTCATCTACTACTCTTCCTCCTTACTTTATAATATACAAAAAGTCCTAAATGACATGAGAGTTTAATGTATTCTAAGACTGAAGTATTATTGTAGAATATCACTAGTTTTATGATATAAAGGCACTTAAAATCTATCTGGGAAGCTTCGAAAGTTTACTTCGAAGTTGCGTGCAATGAGCTTCTCACTGCACATAATTGGACAGCTGAGTCTGTCTTGCCCTCATCAGTTACCTCGTTCCAAGATTACTTATCTTAATGCTTATGTGCTGGACTTAGTCCTCGATCATCTATAAATTGAGATGCCATTCACCTCCTTGTAGCTCATACTCGTCTGCTTCTACCCCAAACGTAGCTCCAATGGTTCCCTTCCTTCCTCTCATTCTCCTCCTCCTCTCGCCGGAAATTGTGTCGCTGGGACTGTCTAATCCGACTTGTGCCCCGATGCCTCCGGTCATCGCGATTCCCATATTTCGCTTAGATGTCGATCTCCTGCAGTTTGCCTTGAACTTGGAACACATAGAGGCTGACTTCTTCCTCTTCGCCGCTCTCGGGAGGGGGCTCGATTCCATCGCACCGGAGCTGGCCATGGGCGGTCCGCCTCCTATCGGTGCCAGGAAAGCAAACCTTGACGAGACCACAAGGCTCATCACCGAGGAGTTTGGTTACCAAGAAGTTGGCCATTTGAGGTCTCTCTCTTTCTTTCTCCGTAAACTTGCACCCCAAGTAAAACACTTCTGCATCCATGCATACATATTCTTGCGTCACTGTTCAACACTTCAAACCTTCTCACTACCAAACAGGACTGCAACTTCATTCGACTAGCCAGAAGTTAAGAGTTTCACTTTACTAGATGACTAATCCTTAAGATCTTTCTTTGTAACACCTTTGTTCATTCATTTCAACATGAATGTATCATCACTATACCATCTACTGACTGCTTGACGTATGTTGTGAATGAGAAAGGGCTATCAAGACTACTGTAGGTGGGTTCCCGAGGCCTCTGCTGGACTTGAGTTCACACAACTTTGCAAAGATCATGAATGATGCATTTGGGTACCATCTCGACCCTCCATTCGATCCCTACATCGACACCATCAACTTCCTCCTGGCTTCTTACGTGATACCATACATGGGCCTTGTGGGTTACGTAGGGGCAAACCCTAACATCAACGGCTACGTCTCAAAAAGAGTAATGACAAATTGCGGGCCAATTCCTACATATCATCTAATATTATCTATCTCGTAGCAGTATGAGACTAATCAGTTCCTCACACAGCTTCTGGCGGGATTATTAGCCGTGGAAGCCGGCCAAGATGCAATCATCAGAGATCGGCTGTACCAGCACATGCACGAATTCGTGCCGCCGTATCGGATCACGGTCGCCGAGTTCACCGACCGGATCTCCGCCCTGAGGAACCGGCTGGCGATGTGCGGCATCAAGGACGAAGGCCTCCTCGTCCCGCCGGTGCTTGGCGCCGAGGGAAGGATCGCCACCAACGTAATCTCCGCCAACCGCAACTCCCTCGCCTACCGGCGAACGCCCGCCGAGGTGCTCAGGGTGGTGTATGGAACCGGTAACGAGCATCAGCCCGGCGGTTTCCTCCCCAAAGGAGGCAACGGAACGATCGCCAGAGAACTGTTGGCTCCGTAGGGGAATCGTCGTTTCTGCATGCATAGGCAGTACGAGGGGTTTCGATGCTGTTGTCGTACTTGACATAAGAAGATAAATGTATTGATTGCCGACTATGATGTATGTTGTTATTATGATGTATTGGATATACTCGAAATTGCCTTGTGCCCGTGAAATGCTCGCAGGGCTAATTTTGGAAACAAAGCCACACGGAGACTATTCGCTCCCATGGCGCGCTCGCTATTGTAACCACCTCAGCACCCCATCTCTGCAAACGGTCGTGATTTTGCCACGTCGTCACCCGTGAGGTCTAGATAGCTTTCCCATCGAGCCCGACGTCCTCCAAAGGCCCCCCGCCCTCTTTGATTCTGGGAAGTGTGTAGAAGCACATGGAGGAGTCCTAAAAAGCGGGGCGGGAGCGATAAGAAAAGGTGGAAATCGCAGAGGCCGTGGAGCAAAAGATTTCTTGCTTTGTCCTGCACATCGAGATCGTTCGAGCCCTGCGACGATGGTAGACTACCATGCCCAAACTGAAGAGATCGTAAGGAGTTTCATCTCATACATTTAGGATTTCCTTTTCTTTTCGTCTTTTGGATTTGATCTGGTTTCGGTTCGGATTGACGAGGGATTTCTTGTTGCTCGGGTTGTGTGGATGGTTGTAGAGCCGGGAGGGAGAGGGGCTGAAGTACTTGAACTTCGTGCACCTGGCGGCGATGCAGGCGGTTGTGTGCCTGGCGATGCTGTACCAGTTCGCGAAGATGAGCTCGGGGCCGCTGAAGCCGGGGGTGTACCTCGCGGAGGGAACCGTGAAGGTCGTGATCGGCCCCGTGTGTGAGAGGTTCCGTGATGTGCCTTTCGAGTTCCTCAAGTTCCTCGATCGCAAGGTATGCATCTCTCTCTCTCGCTCGTTTGCTATGCCATGTTTTTTTGTGTGTACAGTGTCCTTGGCCTTTGATTCCGTTATAGTGATATCGGGGTGACGACCTATCTACTCCCTTCACCGGAACGTTATGTTCGCATCTAATCAACCTTAATAACTTCTTACGGCCGCCGTCTACTACTACCAGCCGTGCACACCCTCTGTCTCCGTCAACTTACGGCGTCATTCCAGCGTTATAGTTTTTTTTTCTCATATTTTTAAATGAAAAATACCTAATTTAGATGTGAGTAATAACTTTACCAGTCACGTGTCAGACGGGCGAGTCGCTCACCGCGGTGGCACGTAACGTGGCGGCACTACTGAAGTCGGCGTCGGCCCAGGCGTACAAAGCGATCCAGAAGGCGCGGGCCGGGGCGGTGGCAATGGCGTCGGGGGTGGCGAAGGAAGTGTACGTGCGCTGCGAGCTGGTGGCGGAGCGGTACGCTGTCGCGGCCTGGCGGTCGCTGAACCGCCTGCCGCTGTTCCCGCGGGTGGCGCAGGTCCTCGTTCACATGGCGGCTTATTGGGCTGCGAAGTACAACAGCGAGGTGGGAACCGCGGCGGGAAGGGGCTACGCGGTGGCACACTACCTACCGACGGTGCCTATCGAGAGGATCACGAATGTCTTCCTGGAGGATTCGGAGAAGGCAAGGCGTGAACGCACCGCCAAAGCTGTAGCGGCGGCAGAGTGACCGGTGGTACTGTTGATGGAAAGCGTGCGGCTTCCTAATAGTTTATCTACTATGAAAGAATACGAATTTGGTGTGCTGTGCTCCGAATACGAATAAGTATCGATGCTATCGAAACCAACGGATGGTGTAGGATAGGATAGAATTTGTCCGAATCAGAGGTTGCTTGTTGTAGAAAATGTTGTCAATCACATGGCTAAATGACGAATTGAGTATGAAAATATCGTTCTACTTGGAAATATTCCACGTGATTCCTCGTATGTTATCAACGATAAGAAGGAAGATTGCATTTGTTGATTTCAATAACAGGAATGAAATTAATGAGTATATTTGTGGAAATCCTTGACTTCAATTTATGCATAATAATCGAGTCCTGCTATTTAGTTAACAGGTTGACTATTTGGTCTCGGAATGGTTGGTTTGAACTATTGGTATCAGGAAATATGGTTCTCGAGAATATTAACATGGTTGTTTGGAATGGTTGCTGTCATTGACGAGCACTTGGCACCCACCTATCAAAATAATGTCTTCATGAGAAATAAGTAGCATCTCACGTGCCAATAGCAAGGCAATTGTGTCGTCCATGAAGGGATCAAGTTAAATTTATATTAAGGGTTAAGATTGATTTTAATACTGACTCATAATCAATTATTAATATAATAATATATATAATTTAAATTTTAAAAAAAAAATATTTTAGCCTTTATGGGTTTCGTCAAATACCACTTAAGTTCTTATGGTTTTGTTTAAGCCTGAGATAACCTATATTTTAACAAACGTATCATATAATGGTTTTGTTTAAGTTCTCCCGTCGACATACGTTAAAGTTTGTTTACGTGACATGCTGGCTTATAATAAATTAATTAATATAATGGTATATGTAATTTAAGTTAAAAAAAATATATCTTATCGACGAAGAAAAAGCGATGGAGATCTTAGCGGCGAACGAAGGCGGAGAGACAAAGGTAGGAGAGGTCGGAGGCGAAGGTGAGAGAAAACTAGACCACCACATTTTAGGCGCGACAGGTGGGAGTGCAAGGGGGAATGAAGTAGGAGATGGTATGGCCGAAGACGCTCAAGAGGAGGAAGAGGGACCAAGAGATCATTGTCGGTTTAGCATCGGACTAGTCAATACACATCCACTTGAGGTAAGACCGGAAGCTCCTAATCTTATCGTTAGCACAAGAGAAGTTGCATGCGTACGACACCCTATTAAGTAGCAGTAGTTCGGTGTTGTTGCTAGTGGTGGTTCCACAACAAGACTACCATCAATAATGGGAGGAGATAGTCTCAATTTTTTTAATTTAAATTACACATGTTATATTAATAGTTTATTATGAATCAACATGTCATGTAAACAGATTCGAACGTTTGTTAATTTAGACTTGATAGGAGGAGCTTATATATTATGTTTTTGAAAATATATGAGTTATTTTAGACACAAGTACTTAAGTCTAAAATGAATATTTTTTAAACATAAATTATACTTGTTATTATATTAATAATATAATATGAGTCAACATGTCACGTAAGCAGATTCTAATATCTGTTAACTCAGACTTGATAGGAAGGGCTTATATGTTATGTTTTTAAAGATGTAAAGATTATTTTAAATATGAGTAAACTATAAGAGTTTAAGTGATCCATAATCAAAATCACATGGGTTAAAATAGACCTTAACCCTTTATTAATAAATCTTACTTTTAATATATATCATAATTTAATTTATATAAAAATAGTTATATTAGAAACATGTCGATTAAAGAGGTTCATAAAAAAAAAAATTCTTGAAAACCAGTATTTTTTTTCTTCTAATTCTTGAAGGATACCGGGTCACAATAAAAAATAAGAAATGTCGTACATAGGGATTACAATCAGCTCAATTCTTTTTTCCTTTGACATTGTAAGTTATCTGAGCTTCTTACATCAAGTTTTGATATCCATTAGCTGCGTATGATTATTTTGATAATTAATTAGATTTATGGGTATTTTTATCTATTGCCATTCTATTATTCCTTTGGGTATTTACATTTGCGTTATTCGATTAAACTAAATTTAATTTTATTTTCCTCCGCCTTTCACATCAACCAATATTTATATGGGATCAGTTCCCCAAATGTTAGGTAGTATTATTTGGTTAACTAACCGTCGTGTCCCCTCCAATGGCGGACGGAGGAGACGAGCTCGACGAAGCCGAGGAGCTCGGCGGCAGGCAGAAGGCGGAGATCGCCAAATGGTTCCTCGCCAATGCCCCCGCCGGGGAGATCCAATACGTCGCCAAAGGTGCTCCCCCTCTTTCTTCCTTCTCTTATATTTTCCCCCATCTGTTCTCCGTTGTGAGAAGGCTTTGATCTCGTTTGTGCTTTGCAGACGTGCGATCGATCCTTGGGGATGACGCAATCTACGAGATGGCTGCAGCAGAGGCCTACCCCGTCTACAACAAGGCGCATTTGATTGCTCTCCAGATGCCTGATCGGAGTGGTGATGTGAGTCCCCTATGTTAATTCGCATCGATTTCTTGAAACCGCGATCGTACGTTGGTCTCTATATGAGTTGAACATGTCGATCAGTTTTCTTCTGTTCTTTTTATGATGTGGCTAGTTTGAAGATATACTATTGATAGAATGGTTCTTAATCTGGGCTGTCTCTAAATCCTTTGGGTTGAAGAAAACTAGCCAAAGAGATAAAAGGTAGCTGGTCCACATGATGGCTCCATTGCATGCTTGTAATTTGGGCGCAATTTTTCTTGCTTTCTGCAGCTTTAGATGAGTTAGATCATCGGACATGGTTGTAGTGGTGTTACGTCTTGCTGTCATAATGGACATAATTGGTGATGGTGTGACCACCGGTAGCTACTTTTTTTAGTGGAGACGGTACACACATGGTCGGTGATGGTGTGACCATTGGACATCTTCTTCCTTGTAAGAATTTAGCTATGCCACTATGTCTGGGTATATCCTCGGTATAACCACCAAGCTGACTTTCACTGAGTGGTAGTGACTAAAGCAAATGAAATGAGGAAGTGTTGGAGAATTGAAAATATTAAGTTAATTTTGTCATTTTGTATGCTGAAAAATCTCCTTGTCCATACATTAATAATATGTAGGCATGACTAAATCAATGACATTGTGTTATATGTAAATCAAGTGTCCTACTGCACAATGTTGACTATGAACTGAATACTCAAACTACTATTTAGTCGACTTTTAATTTCACATGGATACATATGGTTGATATTGAGGTTAATTCTACATAATATAAAAATTGCAATTAAAAAGCTAAAGACATGGTAAAAGTTCTTGCCACACTTGGCCTAGTCTATCAAAACTAGACTTTTCATGATTATCAAAACTATACACTCAAAATATGTACTAGTCCAGCTATGCTTTGTGTGTTAGAAAATTGAATTATTAGAACATATACAAATTTTGTCACCATGATTAGGATGTTGAGGTGAATGCTTGGGGATGCTAGGATAGATATAGAAGGAAAGGGAAATGTGACTGCAGCCAACTTATCAGTTGGGACCTTACAGATTGTTGTTGTTATTGTTGCATCTACTAATATAATATGTTGGACTGATACTACTACCTCAGCTGATACTAATGTCCCCCAAAATAGATCTTTTGTTCTAGGGGTCATTATATTATAGTTTTCTAATGCTAATTCTCCAGAAGAAAGGATTTCAGCTCTTTAGACATTAGAAGCTTTATCAGTTTCCTATTTAGAACTTATCCACACATTGTACCTTTTCCTTTTCTCTGTTGGGGGTGCATAGAGGATAAACTGGATGCTAGCCTAGATACCATAAGCACAGCTGTCAATGAGGTCATATAGTAAAAAGTTATCTTAGTTTCACATATGATTGCCCGCCCATGTATAAAAGCATAGTACGACATATTGCTGGTTTTAGTATTGTTAATGTGGAGGCACTACAATATCAATTATAGAATCTTTAAAAAATAAACATTATTGTACTTCCAATATGTCTATAATCTATTAACGATAAATTGCAGTATGTCTGACTGAAAAAGTAGAGAAAGAAATTGCTGTTTTGGAAAAAGAAAAGTGATATCTTCATATGCTTGAGTGTTTGATTGTTGAAAATTGTATTTATGACTATTAATTCTGTTGTTCACATTTAGGTACTTATTACGGCATATGGAGAACTTGATAAAAACAATTATTTTGATCCCAGGACTGCTCAAGTTGCTACAGTGGATCATGTCAAACAAGTAATCTCATATATTTTCTATCTGTTCCTGCTCACTTCGAGTGTTAATGATAGATTTACTTTTTTTGTTTTAGCTTGAAGTGGCTTTACAGGTTTTGTGAAACATTAGGATATGTGATTTGCCATCTGATAAGTTTATGTGTATGATCTAGACAAGTTTTTATTGTCCTGAGTCGGTGAGAAGTTCTGATTATCTGTTGGAGTCATTGATTCTCACTTTCTGCACATGGTTTGTTATGTCAAAAATCAGACATCCAACTTTAAAATATACTAGCAGATTGTTAAATATGTCCATAGAGAGATAGGAGCATGGACAAAATGATGTGAAGAGACCACAAAAGGTTGAGCAAACTTCACTTCAAAAGATATCCAGAGGTTATAATCATGAGTCATGATCACACAGAGAAACTTTGTTCATTCACATCACAGTGTTGAAGAGGATAAGCATACAAACCAAACATAAACCTTCTCTTGTATAGAAGAATAGCCATCGTGATATAATTAGCTCAGAATGTTATTGTGAACTGAGTAAAGATTGATGTATTAAACTATTAGGAATTGGTGGCAACAAAAGCAAGCAATGTTGCATAAACAAGTTTGATGTTCATACAAGTTTACATAAACTTGTAATCTTTAAGGTTGATGAACAGAAGAGGGTCCTGTTATTTAATCCTTTTTTCCTTGTGGTTACTCTTTTCCTCTCTCTTTGGTAGTTTTTTTCTTGGGATTCAACATGTATATTTATTTATGACTGACATCTGATGAGCTTAGGAAGGCATTAAATTCAACTATTAAAATGCCAGTCTTATGCTATAGTAAGTTTGTCTTTATCAAACTAAAAGTTAAAATTGGTAAAGCATCTAGGATGATAACTAAATTTCATGATCTCATTCTTGGTGATAGTATGCAACTGTTTTTCTCCTCTCTTTGAAGTAATATCCTTAGTCTGCATGGAGCTGAGTACTCTTTAGTTTTTTTTGTGAATTCCAATTTGTCATTCATTGTTTCTCCCTGAATATTTGACATAGTTGTCATGTGGCCTAGTGTTGTTAAAATCCACCACCTAGGCTGCCAGTGTTATTTATAGTGTCTTCTGTAAAAATTTTTGTTCTGTTTACTGGTTTGGATATTCATTCTTGAATTGTCAGTACAATCAGTAAATTGAATATTATTCATCTGATGCATCAATTTTTTTTTTTTTGCATATTGACCTCTTGCAACAAGCTTCGATAATGTAATTTTGTTTTGTAACTGGCCTTGTATAACAGTACTAAACAAGTTCTATCACAATCATTATTGTTGTAGACTATCTTAGAATTTTAATCTTTGAACTGATTACATTGTTGTGAATTTCTTTAGGTATGTACAAATGTAAGACCTGCTAGTGATGAGGAGCTCCCATCTCCATATATTGAGGAGTTCCGGTATGTTGTGGACTTTTGAGGAATGAGCTTCACTTTTCAGTGTAAAACTGTCCAAATCATTGTTTGCTCCAATAGCACCATGATGGTCATCCTTATTTGCTTTTTTTTGCTAATTTTTGTCTATTTGACAAATAAAAGTTGAGGTTGTGGAATAAGGTCATAAGCATACTGTTATTATATAAGTTTTTGTAAGTTTCTTTATCCACATGTTTCATGTATGCTGTGTGAATAATTTGTTTATTGTTTCTCAAAATAAGATGTGTCAAGATAAATCTGTGCCTCTGAGCCTCAGTAATTTGCATTTAATTATTGGGAGGAAGTCATCATGTATGTCTATCCTGGCTTTTCATCTGAGCTTCATCCCATGTTCTCTATCCTACCAGAGGCAGTGATCCAAATTAATCAACTAGTTCATAACATCCTCCATTTATACTTCAGCTCCAAGCATGTAATGTAGGTCAGAAACTCATTTGGCTCTCCAACTGTCAATGAATGCGTTTTTCACACTCTTTTATTAATATTTAGGTCAAATACTTGGACACTCATCATAAGTGTAGGTTTTTGCTTTCTAGTGGATAATCATTTTTGGTAACATGTTCGATGTTGCTATTCTGCAGAATTTATGTAAGTCAACAATAAAACAAATACCTGCTAAAAAGCCTAAGATTTCCATCCATTTCGTGAATTCCCTAAAACCTACATATTTTTAGTTCAAGTATATCATTTTTATATAATATCTTGGTATCCATGCAGGAGTACCCTGGCTGATGAACTCAGCAAATATGTTGGAGAAACTTATCCAAAGGGAACCTGTGCAGTTTACTGCATTAGTGGAAAAGATGCAGAAGGACCAGGAGCTGATTTTGAGTTTGTAATCGTGATTTCTGCTACTAAGTATAGCCCACAAAATTTCTGGTTTGTGAATCTTCAGTAGTTCAATTAGTTGGATTCTGAAGTTCGTCATCTTTTTGGTTATCTTCTGGCATAATTTTTCCAGTTGTTCACTATTGTTCTTTATGTTACATGATGTTCTTTTATTTGGTGACTCCTGTGAGGAACGTGCAGTAGATAATCATGTTAAACATGGTTTAGTTCTATCAAGAAAATGAAGATATTCCTTATCAGTCCCTTGACCAAAAAATTCTTAGATATCTGCAGACCATGAAGCCATAAGTGGTGGTAAATATGTTGTCTTACATGCTTGTTCCACTACGTAATGCAGATCCAATCTTCTGATGATTGCATTTTGGTTTGCTCTCTAGGGTGTTTGACTCAGTTGAAAGACATTTGTTGCTGAACAACTTACATATAAAACAATCCTAGTTATGCTAGTTTTTCTGTGTTTTATATTCACATGTCACCAAAGATTCTGTTCATATGGCTCATAACACAAAGCATCCTGTGTGTATCTGCTATCACTGAGCCAAGTGGTAGTTGGAAAGAAGCTTAACAGAGTTCTGTATACATTAAAGACAACAACTGCATCTGTTTTCATTTTTCATAATTTTATAACGAAGTTTCAAAAAGGAGGTCCATCAAACAAATATCTTATCAAGAAGGAAGATCTTCCATTAAAACAAACTTAAAAATTGTTCATTTTCTAAAGAATGAAAGTAATAAGGACCGATATTTATTGATGTAATTTTCTTGATTGTATTTTTGTTCTTATTTTTCTGTACCTAGGGGAATGTTAAAAAGGGGAAGAGATTGTAACATAGGATATCATTGAATGAACGAGTGAACGAATATGGTTTCTCTTCCTCATAATGTGTTAGTGGTGTGACACCAGATTCTTTGATACTTCAACCCATAATTTCTATCATGTTGCACTTTCAGCAATGGAAGATGGCAGTCAACTTGGAATGTGGATTTCAAGGATGATCTGCAGTTTGTGGAAATAAAAGGAAAGATACTAGTAGGTCATTCATCCCAACCACCACACTGAGTTGAGGTTTTAATAATTGTTGATGATTGCTACTATTGTTTCAATTTGCAGTATGTTTGACACTCAATGTCCCTGTCAGGTAGGATCCCATTACTTTGAAGAAGGAAATGTCCACTTGGATGCTAAAAATGAATTCAAGGACTCCACCATCTTCCAGGTGATATGAATAAACAATTAACTGTGGTGATTAAGAATGAACAGTTTATCTGAAAAAATTAGTTGCTTAACTTTCGTGCCCTATACTTAATGCACTAAGAATGACAAACTTTTGGTTGGCTGGTTTTACAGATCCATATTTTCTGGTGTTTCTTCCACTTAGCATGCTTTTACATATCAAACTTCCCAATATGTTCTTTTTTCTGTTTGTTATTTCCTTTCTCCTGATCTTTTGGTCTATATCTACTTAATGCCCTAGCATGCAACTAGTAATTATATGTCAGCATAATCATAAATATCGAAAGAATGACAAACCTTTGCTTGGCTGATTTTATAGATCTAAATTTTCTGGCAGTTCTTCCACTTAACATACTTATATGATTGAACAACCGGGATCAATTTACTTATGATACATATTTGACATTCATAAAAAGTATCTAATGAATTATGAGTTCAATAGATCTTGTTTAGCAGAAAGACGGATATTTCTTGCTTATTATTAGACAATCACCTATTCACAAACCTTGTGTGGGGCTAATAGTTTTTATTTTTCATGATGCAGCTCTATCCCTCTGTCTTTTTAGCTCAGATGCATTTTTCAGATAGGGTACTAACCAAGCACCATTAGCCCACTGGTCCTTAGCTTTATGGAACCACAATTACATCAAATCATTGTAGAAACATAAGGCTGATGGCTATGAAGCTCAGCAAGGTCTCAACTATTGGTCTGATCAAGATCAGTATTTAATTTTTTTATTATTTTTTCAATGATATCCGGTGGTACAGTTTGCTTAACACTCCATATACCAATACTGTGCCAGTCTGATCGGTTGCTGAAATTGGTATTGGACCAAAAATTCCTTGCTGCTTAGCATCCTCTATGGATGGAGATTGCATAATTAGATCCATGTAATATGCATCTTTGTTTGATGCCATTGTTGACATAATTGATGTGTTGAGTAGTAGCTATTCAAGTATGATTCTCCTTTTTCCTTAAGGCAACACTATCTGTCGCTTAATATTCTCAGTTGAGGTTGCCTTTGCTGGAAGATCATGTTCTCGTATGCTAATGAATTTCATCAGTATTACTCACACCATCACTGTCATTTTCAGTCTCCTGAAGATTGTGCTGCCTCAATAACCAACATTATTTGCCACCATGAAACTGAATTTATGGCATCTCTTGAGGTTTTATCCTATGTCCTATCTCACTGTTTCTTATATTCAGTCAACTGAAAACAGAGCATTAACTTTTGGCATATGCAGGCATCGTATGTGCATTTACCTGACACCACTTTCAAGGTATCATCAGGCATTCAAAACGTGATTCTGTTTGAATTTTTCCGTATGCATATCCTTGCATAAATTCATACTTGATGTCTGTCAGTATATATATGATCATGTTGACATGAGATTAGGCAAATTAGATCACCTTCCAAATTATGATTATCCACAACAATAAAATTGATCTATACCTTATGAAGTTCCCATACAATAAAATCATCAAATTTGAACCTTTTGCATTTTGTTTACTTAAATAATAAAAAAATTGTAACATTATTCCTTTTTACCCACTTTTTAGACAACATAACATATTTGAAGTCTCATGATTTGAGAACGGGAATACTTTAGAGGGTGAAGATCAAACTTAAATGGTTGTATGTCGATGGAATTCTTCTATTACTGAATCGGTAACTCTCTCTGTAAATAATATTATGAAAATAAATATATAAATATATTAAGCATACATATTCACACACACACACACACACACACACACACACACATATATATATATATATATATATATATATATATATATATATATATATATAATATTTTTACTATTAAATTAGAATATTAAAATATTAAAATCAAAGTTCTCATATTTTTGCTGAAGCATATTAGAGGTGCCTCATAAGTTTCTATATTTAATGTGTGGTTTTAGTATATGCTAGTTGGACTGTCTGGGGGTAGTTGCCATAGGAGGTGCTCGGAGACAATACGATGATCAAGACTTTCAAGAAACTTTTATATTGTTAGTGCTGTCATGGGATAATCAATTGATCTCCATATAAAATACAATAGCATGCAAGGCTTCGATAATCAATCATGGTGATAAAACGTCTTTCCTTTGGTCATTACGCTGTGAAGATAGTTGTTTGCTATACATGATTTCACATACACAGGGTTAAAAGGGATATAATTACTCATTTCATGTTGATTCATTACTCATCTTATTTAATTCTCATCTTTGGTGCTAACAAAATCCCATTTTCTCCAATTCCGTCATCTGTAGTAATCCTAAATTTTCTCTGTGTTTAAACTTTCTCATCTACCAACATTAATGATCTTTATATATGTATATATTATCCTCATACAGGATCTGAGAAGGAAACTTCCAGTTACTCGTACGCTTTTCCCATGGCACAGTACTTTGCAGTTCAGCCTTACAAGGGACATAACAAGGGAACTTGAAATTGGACAGTGAAGGTAAAAAGACATTGATGAGATTGGAAATCTTTTGTTTGTATTTTAAACTCCAGAGTTCATTTTATTGCTGACATGAAGTTCTAATTATTTTTCCAAGTTTTCCAGGAACGATCGTTGTAAAGATAGACTTGCCTCTCTTCACACCTAGAAATACCCATCGTTCACAGATATGTACAACCTTTTGTATTCTACTTGCACTCTCTGATTTATTTGTCTGTTGCACGGAGTTTGAAAAGAAAATAATGTCCTCTGCAATTTGTTGTACGTGGTTCACTGATCTTATTTAGAAGCTCACTGTTGACTGATTCAGTAGGGCAAAGACCTGAACCGTGGATGACCTCGTCTCCGAACAAGCACTGCGGGGCAGCAGCTGTACACAGCCTTTAGTAGTATGATGTATGACGTGAGAACCATATGTTACAAAACTCATTTTAACCATGTCAGCATGCTAATCTGGAATCTCTATAGCCTTAAACTCGATTAACTGCTATACTGCAGGCATTTCTTTTTTTACTATACTCATGACATGATCCAAGCAATTGGCATCCTGTGTTGCACCTTGCTTTAAAAGTAGATATCTCTTATGCAATGCTTTCACACACTGTCAAATTGGATTCTGACAGGGTTGCCTCTTTGGGATTGAACTTAGATGTGCTCTTGGTAATGGATATAGCAGAACAGTTGTCCCCATTGCATGAGATAATTCTTTCTGCAAATGCTGTTTTGCTTGGTGGTCACTACAATTTCCTTCATGACCTTTGGTAAGGGTATAATTCACAATCTTTTCACACATCATAGCCCATACGTTCTAGTTCAGGTGCAGCATCACTTATTTTCATTTCTTAGCTAACTAAAATCATGTTGTTTGAATTGCCAGTGACGGAATCTTATCACCAAACATCTTATCACCAAACATGCATTTATTTTTGGAGTTGTATTATCATTAGTGAAGTTCATGTCATATATGTCATCAGTGGTCAGCGCTCTTTTTTTATTAGGTCTTAAAAGGAAACATTTAGCTTTCCAGCTCACTAGCATTAGGATGCACAAGAAGTGATCACCGTGAGAAGACCCACTCAGCTCTACTGCATCTTCAAGAAGAGATCTACACAAGCGTGATGCCTCGCATCCATTTTTTAGGCTTAAAAACATAAATGATGAGATGACTTGACAAAAGAACATTGTTTTTAACAGAATTGTTTTTTTTTTAATAGAATTATATCATCTAGGGAACAAAATACGGTAGGTCTGTAACAATAGTGCAACAACATATTTATTATATCATCCATCTATCATTTAATAGATAGTATAGTGAACAATTTATTTATGACACCAAATGTAAAGAAACTGCCTCAGCCTTGCTTGTGATGTTACCAAGGAAACCCACCGAATCCCAGCAAACAAAAAGAAGGCAGCAGGTAGGTAAGTAAATAAATACACATCTATCTATTTTATCACACACTCATGCAAATAACACGAAATGATAACTCTGATCCCGGAAGAAGAGCCAGGGGTGCTACGGTAATTTTAGCACGGTCCGTCCCCTGCTGCTACTCGTCGGAGTCGTCCTCCCCGCCGAAGATGGAGAAGCGGTAGTAGAGGAGGAAAAGTATCAGCAGCAGCAGGAGCGCCACGCCGACGGGGGAGCCCCCGACGCGGTGGATGGAGTCCGGGGAGCCGGCGGCGAAGATGTCCGAGAGGACGGCGCCGCGGTCGGACGACAGGAACCGAATCACCAGCACGAGGACGACCGGGAGCAGCAGAAGCCCCGTCGGGCTGAGGACGTCGGAGATGGCCCCCGTTATGGCCTCCCCGCCTCCACCGACGAGGAACGGCGCCGCCACCACCACCCCCACCACCACCGCCAGCAGAACCCCATGGGGCGGAGCTCCCTGCCCTTCCTGATCCAGCATCGGTACTCCTCTGCGCCCCTTCCTCTCTTCACCTCACCTCACTGCACCACTGCTCCTGACTCGCTGCCCCCTCACCGCCTTAGGTTGGTAGAAGAAAGCGATTGCCCGTGTCTCAGCGAGAGAGAGAAAGAAAGAGAGTCGCAAAGCGACACATTTATGATGGGAAGTGGGCCGTGGAGCCCAGCTTTGGGAGGTAGATGAGAGATGTGCCCTCTTTAACTCGGAAGAGGGAAAGAGGAAGCTGTGTGATGATATGGGCATCGGTAGTTGGGAAAGCAGAAAACAAAAAGGGGTTGAAAGTTTCAAACAGGGTGAGGCACATGGTGGCACGTGACGCCACCGACTCGGATCACGTGAGGATAGGAACGGGGATTTACAACTGACGCAACCGGCACGTGGTAGAATCGCTGGAATGCCGCAGCGTAACGGGGCCAATCGGTTCTCTTTCTTTTCTCCTCGAGTGAGTTGACCATAATAATGCAAAGTACGGAGCAAATGATACGATTGCATCGTTGGGAGAGTATGAGGTTTAGAATATGCAGCTTCCAATTTGCCAATGGCGACACAAGACCAGTATCTGAAATCAAATCCAAGACTCGTAATCATCTACTATCGGACGTTACAGCTGCATGTCCTCGTCTTAATACACCTAGACACAGCATCTTGCATTAATTAAAACTACGATTTAGTTGGAATTCAACACATGTATATACGATCGAGAATGACACGGCCCACACCAAGTCATCCATCGATCAGCATGTGCGTGCAGGTCATCCTTGTATCTTCTTCTTCTTGTTGCTGCTTCTGCTTGTAGTAGTACTACTCAAATCGATCCAGTCCAAGCTGCTGGTAGTGGTGGTGGATGTCCTCCGGGTGGTCATCAATCTTTTGCCTCTCGGGCTGCGCCCATCGCCCTTCCTGAGACCTCATCATGCCCTTGTTCTCGTCCTGCCTCCAGTTGGGCGGCACCATGAGATGCTCGTGTAGGAAATCGCAGGACTTGTTCACCAGCGCCGGGTCTCGCCCGGTGGTCGGTGCAAACTTCCGACCCTTCCCCTGGAATCTGCGAGCCCAAACCAGCAGGTGTTAGACCAAGACACAACTCTTGCATTCAGGAGAATAGCAGGGCGGGGGATCGCTAGCGATGAGGGATCGTACCCGTCCAAGAGATGGAGATGGGCTTCCAAATTATGGTAGTTGGAGGGGTCGAGGGAGTCCTTGAGGAAGGGCGAGTGCTTGTGGTCCAGAAGCAGCTCCACCCCGACGTGAACGTACCCGTCCATCGCCCTCAGCATGAACTCCGGCATGTGCTCGTTGATCAGCACGCCCGGCACCGTGGGCACCTTGTCGTGGACGTTCACCACCCGCAGCACCTTCAGCCCCAGCTTGTCGCACCGCTCCTTGAAGTGCTCGTTGCCCACCCTCGGCCCCCCGTATGAGAACACCGCCATCGGCACCTGCTTCCCGTCGGCTCCCTTGATGAGCTCCATCTCCGCGATGTCGTACGCGTTCAGCGTCGCCAGCGCGCTGCCGAGGCTGTGCCCCGCCACCGTTATGCTCACCTCCTCCCCGGCCTCGGTGTACTGGGCCACCAGCTTCCTCACCTCGGTCAGCACTTGCTCCCTAGCGGAGTACTTGCAGAACCGGCACGTCGAGTCCTTCTCGATGTACAAGTCAACGAAGCCGGTCTCCACCTTGACCCGGGTGTCCGGGCAGGGGATCCCCGCAGATCTCACCGGCTGCATCTTGGCCATGAAGTCGTGGATCCACTCCAGCCGCGTCACCGTCCCCCTCCACGCGATCAGGATGTCGCGGCGCCCCAGCCGGGCGGTGGTCTCGTCGTTGGACACCGAGACGTAGCCGATCCAGTTGGCGCGCTCGCTCCACGTCCGGGAGCCCATGACGGACTTGGCAAAGAACTTGGGCACCTTGACGTTGGAGGTGGCGTAGAGGTACCTGGTAACGTCGTAGCCGGCGCTTTCCATGCCCAGGCCGTAGAAGAACTGGCGGCGGCTGTACTTGCAGCTGCCGCAGTAGCGGGAGAACTTGTCATAGTCGAACGAGTCGTAGCAGGCCTGCACGAACTCGCCGTAGCGGATGAGCTCCGTACGAAGGAGGGGGTCGATCGGGTCCAGCAGGCCAGCCCAGTCGTCGCGGCCGTGGATCACGCGCCACCGGCTGGCTAGACCGTCCTGCGGCTGGCGGGTATCCACTTGCTCTGCTGTCTTCTGGAGCTCGAGGTCGGAGATGATCGCGGACATGGAATCTTCCCTGGCCGCCCTTGGTGGCTGAATTCTCACTCCCCGGTTGTGGGTGCGCAGCACCGGCACCGGAGACGGCTTAACGAGGGAGAGGGACGGGAGAGGTGGACCGGGCTGAGAAGGGGAGCTGTGAAAGACGCCAGGGAACCAGACAGGGAGTGAAGACTGGGAAATCGCCATCGGAGGCGACGGCTTCGAGGGGCTCTGAGGGCGGGCTATAGAAGGGAAGGTGATGGCGTTACAGTGGAAGCGCTGCGTATGATTGTGTTGGGCACTATATGTCGGGCATGGGGATGGATTTATACAGGCAGGAGGTACGGTGAGAAGTAGAAATACGCAAGTAGTACGAGCTACGCTCGTGCATCGCGTCTTAAGGCGGGACACACTTCGCGTCGACGTACCAATAATGGATGCCAGATTTTTATTACTCGGTTACCGAAAACGGACGAGAAGAGCACAAGTCGGACACAAAATGGATGAGAAGGGATGACGCGGCACCTCTCCACCTGTCACGTCGATCGGACGGAAGCGCGATTGTACCGTATCGCTCGCGACTTGAGTCGTTACATCCAGCAATGGTTACACGTGATACGCGAGAGTCGCTTGGTCTCGATCGACGTTTCTCGGTGGAGCATTTTGCCTTCCTTCTGTCCCAACTTAGTGCTTTTGCCTCAACATCTACGGGTGATTGAAGATGATGTTTCACTTGTCAGTTCAATTATTGCTCTCGGTATCATGAGACATGTTAATCTCATTCATGGAATGGAAACAATCCCTTGGATTTATATAAATGTACCTTTTTTTTCCTAATTTTTATTATTATTCATGTCATCGATCATAATCTTATCGGACGATCGATCAACTATAAAATTAGATGGATGATTAAACTATAGGTCACAACAACAGGTCATCATTTATCCACATAACATACAATGATAGTGACGAGATAGAAATCTCACTATTGATTTCATTTTTATCATTCATATAAATATATATATATGTATATATATATATATATATTAAGAATAGATTAATGCAGGTCTGAGAGTGATGCCAACAATGGTGACGATAATAACAGAAACGTTGATAATGACTAGAATAATTAATGGTGATAGCATTATCAAAGAGATGGCAATGTCCATTTTTTTAATAAATAAGATTATTTTATTTCTTACCCCCAAAAGATCTTTCAAAAAAATATTACTAAAAAACAAACCCTCCAAAGAATATAAAAATATAAAATTATTTTTGTTGGCAAATAAGTAAAACAAATCTCAGATGTACAATTGTAAAATATTTTTTTATATGTAATTGGAGAAAGAAGTTTGAGTGAATATATAATTGTGGAATGCTTTTAGTATTTATAAGTAAGTGTTATTTAGTAAAATTATATTTCAAAAGTCTATTAAATATTTTATTATATAGTTATCTTTTAATATTTTTAATATTTATTTAAAAATAAATACATTTTTTATTATATAAATAAAAATAAAAAATGAATGTATATAATCCTATAAAAAATTTCAATGGCCCAAATATATAATAAATAAAAAAATATAATCATATAAATAAATATAAAAACAATTCTTAAATATAAATCATATTGATTTCTCGCTAAATCATTTTGACAATCTTATAAATTTAAATAAAATCACAAGACACTTTCAAAATTTATACTAATGTTAAAAAAATATATTAACATATACTAATGCTGAAATATTAATACTATCTCGAAGTAACGTCAACATTTAAATATTTCTAATGTAGCATCCAGTTTATATTTGACCTACATATTTAAAATATATTATCAAACGCATGATACACATGTGGTACGAATATAAATATTTTATTTGTAACTTTAATGCATAAAATTCATGTCACATCATAATACTTCAATGGTCACCGACGTTGCAAGAGTCGGCAAAATCCTTGAAAGATCGGAGAAAATTGAAGATAAGAAATATGAAGATAATTGTTTGTCTTTTGTCAATTTTGAGCAGAATTTTGAAATAGCAGTCATCATAATCTAATGACTCTGATGTTTGTTGCTGACAACATTGTGTTGATGTTTTTTGCTGACAACATTGTGTACAAACCAGTACAAATCGTTCAATTATTAGGTTATAATCCAAATTAAAAATGTGTGTAGGGTCTTTTTCTAATGTGTCTCCACTTTCTTTATTCGAGATCTCATATTTTTTTCATGTTACAAAAAAAATATCATCGATGTCGTGATCAATCCGGTATTGTTCAAGGTACATCGTGTCCGATAATGATTGTTCAATTATTAGGTTATGGTCCAAATTAATAATATATCATATTAGGGTCTTTTTCTAATATGTCTCCACTTTATTCGAGATCTCATATTTTTTTCATGTTATAAAAAAAATATCATCGATGTCGTGATCAATCCCATAAGGTGCGAACTCGTGTGTGTAGGATTGTTCAAGGTACATTGTGTCCAATAAGGATTGTTCAATTATTAGGTTATGATCCAAATTAATAATATGTCATATTAGGGTCTTTTTCTAAGATGTCTCCACTTTATTCCGGATCTTATGTTTTTTTCATGTTACAAAAAAAATATCATCAATGTCGTGATTAATCCAATAAGGTGCGAACTCGTGTGTGTAGGCTTGTTTGAGGTACATTGTGTCCAATAAGATTTATTCAATTATTAGGTTATGATCCAAATTAATAATATGTCATATTAGGGTCTTTTTCTAAGGTGTGTCCACTTTGTTCGAGATCTCATGTTTTTTTCATGTTACAAAAAAAATATCATCGATGTCGTGATCAATCCAATACGGAGCAAACTCGTGTGTGTAGACTTGTTCAAGGTATATTGTGTCTAATAAGGATTGTTCAATTATTAGGTTATGATCCAAATTAATAATATGTCATATTAGGGTCTTTTTCTAAGGTGTCTCCACTTTATTCGAGATCTCATGTTTTTTTCATGTTACAAAAAAAATATCATCGATGTCGTGATCAATCCAATAAGGTGCGAACTCATGTGTGTAAGATTGTTCAAGGTACATTGTGTCCAATAAGGATTGTTCAATTATTAAGTTATGATCCAAATTAATAATATGTCATATCATGGTCTTTTTCTAAGGTGTCTCCACCTTATTCGAGATCTCATGTTTTTTTCATGTTACAAAAAAAAAATCATCGATGTCGTGATCAATCCCATAAGGTGCGAACTCGTGTGTGTAGGATTGTTCAAGGTACATTGTGTCCAATAAGGATTGTTCAATTATTAGGTTATGGTCCAAATTAATAATATATCATATTATGGTCTTTTTCTAAGGTGTCTCCACTTTATTCGAGATCTCTTTTTTTTTTTTCATGTTACAAAAAAAATATCATCGATGTCGTGATCAATACAATAAGGTGCAAACTCGTGTGTAGGCTTGTTCAAGGTACATTGTGTCCAATAAGGATTGTTCAATTATTAGGGTCTTTTTCTAAGGTGTCTCAATTTTATTCGAGATCTCAAATGTTTTTCATGTTACAAAAAAAATATCATCGATGTCGTGATCAATCCAATAAGGTGTAAACTCGTGTGTGTAAGATTGTTCAAGGTACACTGTGTCCAATAAGGATTGTTCAATTATTAGGTTATGGTCCAAATTAATAATATATCATATTAAGGTCTTTTTCTAAGGTGTCTTCACTTTATTCAAGATCTCATGTTTTTTTAATATTATAAAAAAAAATATCATCGATATCGTGATCAATCCGATAAGGTGCGAACTCGTGTGTGTAGGATTGTTCAAGGTATATTGTGTCCAATAAGGATTGTTCAATTATTAGGTTATGATCCAAATTAATAATATGTCATATTAGGGACTTTTTCTAAGGTGTCTCCATTTTATTCGAGATCTCATATTTTTTTCATGTTACAAAAAAAATATCATCGATGTCGTGATCAATCCAATAAGGTGCGAACTCGTGTGTGTAGGCTTGTTCGAGGTAGATTGTGTCAAATAAGGTTTATTCAATTATTAGGTTATGATCCAAATTAATAATATGTCATATTAGGATCTTTTTCTAAGGTGTGTCCACTTTATTCGAGATTTCATATTTTTTTCATGTTACAAAAAAAATATCATCGATGTCGTGATCAATCCAATACAGTGCAAACTCGTGTGTGTAGGATTGTTCAAGGTACATTGTGTCCAATAAGGATTGTTCAATTATTAGGTTATGATCCAAATTAATAATATATCATATTAGGGTCTTTTTTCTAAGGTGTCTCCATTTTATTCGAGATCTCATGTTTTTTTCATGTTACAAAAAAAATATCATCGATGTCGTGATCAATCCCATAAGGTGCGAACCCATGTGTGTAAGATTGTTCAAGGTACATTGTGTCCAATAAGGATTGTTCAATTATTATGGTCTTTTTCTAAGGTGGCTCCACTTTATTCGAGATCTCAAATGTTTTTCATGTTACAAAAAAAAAATATCATCGTGATCAATCCAATAAGGTGCGAAGGATTGTTCAAGACACATTACCAAGATCAAGGTTAGAAAAGATCTTTTGATTTAATCTTAGTAACATGAGATAAGTGAGTGTATACATGAGTGTTTAAAAGATGATTTCTTTTTATTATGTTGAATATGAGCTTTTTATATCTGATAGTAAAGAGGTAAAATATTTCATAAATACTTTATGTGACGATAATATCTAACTGTTTCTAACAATCTTATCTGTATCTTTTATTCGTACAGTACAGGAGAGAAAAAAAGGAAAAAAAATCATCTGCCCCTTGCCACATGAATAGATAAGTAAATTATATCTTTTATCTTTTTCAACTCGAACATCATCACATGAATACTATACATCGAATCGAATGATAATTTCCTGACTGATATTTTTTCTATGTTCTTACCGTCGTATGGAATGATAATTTCACTTCTAACAACTTGTAGATAGATACAGATGCATAGTGTTCGGATGCTTTCCGCTGGTGAACATCCCACGAGATAAGCATGACCCAATTCGACAGGATAATTGCGCAGAGCATGAGGTCGTCCATGGGGACCGCACATGTACGTGCACATGCACATGCCTGGTGAGGCTGCCGACGCAAACTCTTAGCCATGGCAACAGCTTGTGTGAGTTGTTGCCGGCGACAAGACTGCCTGTTAGAGCTCATTCTCACTGCGTCACTCTCCCTCCCTCCCTCCTCAACTTGTGAAGAAAATGAGAAAGGTGGTGGGGTTGGATTCCCTTTGCCATTGTCTTCATCGTTGCCCCAAGTCAACACTGCCTGCAGCCACGGCTGTTTTCTATCGGCATCACATTGTTGGAATCTGATCTGCAACTTTTATATCTTCGTGATTCTGAAAGAAATAACACTGATGAGGAATTATTCATGATTCACAAGTTTCTCAATTGATGGTCAAGCTTAAGAATTCGTCTTTACCATCTAAATTACCAGTCACCATTTACTCGAATCGATTGCAAGGAATCATCAACACATCAGCAGCTAAAAAAGAAAAAAGGTTGTATTTTGTCTTCACACGCTCATATTATCTTCACAAGCTTGATGAGATCATCTTCGTCTATGTCGTCCTCAAAGACTCTCTTTCTGTTTAGATCTTATTAGATTATATGGTCCTTTGACCCTACGCTAATAATTCTCCTAATAATTTATCATAGATTCTATATTTTTATCTATAAATAAATAACATATCTAGGGGTTAAACGATGCATCTCATAATGTAAATAGAGTATAGTTTTTCTCTCGACCTCTCTAATATAAGAAGATGTGTTTAATTCTTCTTGACAATGGTTTTTGAATCTAGGAACAATGCTTTGTAGATCACCTTATTTGAATTTAATCTTGACATAAATTTTTTTTCGTATTATATATAACATAATATATATAATTATATAATTATATATATATATATAATTTAATCTTTGGTCTTTCTCACTTTGACCAAAGATTGATCTTCTTCATATAACTTTCTTTCTTTTATACTATAATCAAATAAGATATATAATATAATTAATTAGATTATGGTGACATATATTGATCCTCTATTAATAACTCTCCTAATGATTTATCATAGATTCTCTCTTTGTCTATAAATAAGATTATAGTTTCTCTCTCTAACCTACATCTCTAATATAAGAAGATGTGTTTAGTCCTCCTTGACAATGGTTTTTTAATCTAGGGATAATGCATTTGTAGATCACATACAGATTTTTTTTATAAATCTGATCTAACGTTATTTGAATTTAATCTTGACATAAAATTTTTTCGCATTATATATTACATTATATATATATATATATATATATATATATATATATATATATATATATATATATATATATATATATATATATATATATATATATATATATATATATATATAACTTTCTTTCTTTGGTACTATAATCGAATCTTCTATCTTTATAATTTCCCAACTTATCTAATTTATACATTATTGTTGTGAATTAGATCTATCTTCCATCATGTTTCATCGTTGAAAGCTTTCTACTTGGGCTCATAGTCTTTCTTACTTTGACTCAGATCAATCTTCTTAATGTGACCTTCTTTATGCAGTGACTATCTTCCCCTATTCGTTGTCGGTGCTATGTTATGTACGATGTTCTTCCATGATACAATGTATCTTATTTATTATAAATCATATTTTTTTTCTTTCTTTCCCCTCAGACCATGGCTTCTCGATCCAAGAAGGAGAAGCACAGTCTTCCATTTTTGTCACTGAGCATAGTTGGCATCGATTTATAACAAATTTGATTTCTTAGTTTCTAATGATTTTTATTAAATCATCTTAAATTTAAAGTTATAATATAATAAAAGGGATCTCATATCCCTTCATATCCCCTTTTCTCAATTTATGAGATTCATTATATTCTTTTTCATCCTATCAATAGGGTAAATTTTTTCTTCTTTCTTTTTTTATCTTCTAACACAAAAATAATAGCAAAGAATAAGATAATATAGGTAGTAAACAACATAATACATAAAACGACTTTAATTATAAAAAAAATAGAAAAAAAAAACCTACACACGTACCCAAATAATATAAAAGGCAACATACAAATTAAATAAATAATGAATGAAAAAGAGCATAATACAGATACACAAAAATAAATACAAAAATAAGTATAGAAACCACATTATTATGTGACTGATAAGGCATATATTTTGGTCTCCAAATGAGTCACCACCGACGTCACACGCCACATCCCAACTAGTGTCAGAATCTGACGCCGCACGTCACCCGTGACACACGTCAAGCCAGGTTCCGTATCGAGATACTATGCGACACGACTATCCTGAGGGCTCGAGGTGGTACCGTCTAACGCCGCTCAAACATCCCCCAAGACGTCAGCTCGTCATAAAAGCCATCCCATCCCACAAAGGTCAGCAGTCACACCAAACTGAGGCGTAACCAATCCTCGCACAATAGTATATAAACCTCTGGCCGACGTCCGGTTAGGGGGAAGACAAGAACTCGATATAAAAATACTCCACTGACTTGCTCGTTGGAGGAGCCAAAGTCGGAAAACACCCGACGAAGACCATTTTGTAGGAAGGCGGACACCCCCGAGCGGTGAGCGTCTCGACCCAAGAGATACCTTTCATCACACAAGGGAGAGCAACGAGACGGCCCGGATCTCGACCAACGCCGACCAATATTCCTTCCCGATGGTGCAACTACCTTATCATCCTACTCACTCCGTAAAAAGCTCCCGACGTCGACCTGCGAACCTAACCGTGCTGACTCATCAATCACGATACTTTTTTTCACTAATAGTGACATAAAAGATCAATTTCATACTATTAGTTATCGTGACAACTCGTTTTAGATTCATTCCTTCATCAAAGGATTTAATCATATTTCCATTCGTTTTTTGTAATATATAAACGAAAAAAATTAAGTCAAAGCAATTTGGTCATTTCATTGATCCCATTCGACACAAAGCACTCAAAAGACGGAAACGCCCTCGCCATCTCATCCCTCGTTAGGCAGTTGTCGTGTCTATACTCGTAATTACGACAAAGTTTAAGGGCTTTGCAGTAATATTGCACCAGTGTCCGCAAGCCATCCGATTCATCTTTTTCTTGTGGCGGACTAAAATAAAAGGCGAAATAGGAAGCCATCGAGATCAAAAAGCTACGGTTTGTGTACGGACCGGTAGCATCGCATCGATCGATCTCGTCGACGGCGAGATGTCTACCTTCAGCGGAGACGAGACCGCCCCCTTCTTCGGCTTCCTCGGCGCCGCGGCCGCGCTCGTCTTCTCCTGTAATCCCTCTCCCCGTTCATCTTTTCGTCGATCTAGGTATGGAGTTTGTGGTTTTGACGAAGTCCTTCGGTCTTTTTAGGCATGGGAGCTGCGTACGGGACGGCCAAGAGCGGGGTCGGTGTGGCGTCGATGGGGGTTATGCGGCCGGAGCTCGTGATGAAGTCGATCGTGCCCGTGGTGATGGCTGGAGTGCTCGGGATCTACGGATTGATCATTGCTGTGATCATAAGCACCGGGATCAACCCCAAGGCCAAGTCGTATTACCTCTTCGATGGGTATGCGCATCTATCGTCCGGCCTGGCTTGTGGCCTCGCGGGCTTGTCCGCCGGCATGGCTATCGGGATCGTCGGTGATGCCGGAGTCCGGTATAGATCTTTTTCTGCTGCTTCTCGGAATTCCTACATTTTAATTTTTTTGTCGTTTTCGTGGATTCTTTGGATCATAGCACTTGTTGGTAATTTGTCTTCAAGGGTGCTTGTGCAATGCGTTGATATATGGAGGCATACGAGAACAAATACCGTACATTTGGTGAATAGCTTCGTCTGATTTAGGTGGATTGTAGGAGTCTACAAATCTGATCTTTTGGATTGTAGTAGTCTACAAATATGATTTGCTTCTTTTGGTTTTAGGTGGATCGTAGTAGTCTACAAATCTGATCTTATTTGATCTACGCTTTAGACATATTAGCTGACCTATATAATTATTTCATGATACGTAGTGCCCACTGAAATCAGGGAAGGCCATAATTAGGAGCATGAGTATTCTAAATTGTTCTAAAGTTAGCAGGCTGTTTCATCTGTTCTATGGCCACTATGGTCATTTGCTAATTTTGATTCTTAAATGGCATTTTCTATGCAAGATGCACTCATATTGTTGTCATCATCACTTTCATTTTTGCATAGACATAACCTTTACAATGCTATAGTTTCTGTTTCGAACGTACGGTCATTTGCTATTTTGCTGATTTCTTCTGTTGAATTAGATAGGTCCTTGAGCTTTAATTATATAGTCATTTATCTACCCTCATGTGTAAGTGTATGTGTCAATGTAGGTAAATGAGTGATCTTTTGTCTTGCGTTCCATAAGCTCCTTTAGGTTTCTGCTGTTCAATTGAATATGTCCACGAGCTTTAGTTTTCAAGCCATGATTCTATTGGAAGATTGATTCTCTTTTGTGCGAGCAGCTCGCTATCATTTCCTGGCTTTAGATTAAGTGTCTGATTGGTTCATATGATCCTTGGCCAATGCATTTGATCCTCATGATATGTATCACTTTCATTATTTTTCTCCAGAACTGCACCACATTGAGCACTACTCAAGCACTAAATTTCATCGAAATGATGTTATCGTAAAGGTGGAAATGAGTGAGGTACACAGAGTGATGTTAGCAGAGAACTATCATATAATAGGTAAGTAGGGGCCAGGAGGGTAGTGAAACAAAAATTGAGGAGCTGATTATGATAAGGATACCGTTCGTTAGGATTGGCTGGGGTCCAATTGATTTTAACTGATTTCTTGTCTTATTGTGAGAAACCATCCAAAATCAATTTGACTCAACCAGAATTGGTCGAAAATTGGATGGATTGGCACAACTTGATTGATTTTGTTGACTCATAAGCTTTTTTCTTTTTCTCCTTTGCAATCCAATAAGGAGAAGATGGTTCATCTTTGTCAGACTCACCTCATCAGAAACCAGTGGCTCATTCCCTTGCCAATGTGATTTGCTGTTATGTCACTACTGCCTCTGAACAGGTATTTGAAACAGATTGTACTCTGAGTTAACCTTAACTGAAGTGTCGAAGACAACTTTCCTCGGTATGATGACAGCAGGAAATGTATTCTCCTCCCAATATGCTCTTCAGGTATCTTAGACAAGTGGTTATGACTTAGATATCTGATATTGTGGATGAAGTGGGTGGTAATTTACTATCAGTATCTTCTTTAGAGTTGACCTATGCTCCAACATATGGTTGTGATTTTGCTCGAGAGACTATTATTAGATTTTATAGATCTAACTGGATTTTGATTAAAGTTATTGACTAATGGAAAAGAAGCTTATATCTTAAGAAATCTTAGAAGATAATCTTGATGGGAGAGACTCTCTTAATTATCGTTTTCTAGGCCTTGTACTCTCGCTTATATAATGATAGGACCCTAGGAATCTCATAATATCATTTGAGATATTTTGTCTCACCTCCCTGATGGATCCCTACTACATCAATGTCCTGAGAAAAGTAGCAAGAGAAAAGAAGAACCCAACTTCTTCCTATGTAGATCTACGTGTGGAACATCATGACGATCAAAATATTATATTTCAGAAAGTTTCACATCATATTCTCGATCTATGGTAATTTAGATTTCATTCGTTGCTTAATTGTATTCTACATGATATTTTAAGGACCTTACTATTTATAGCCTCCTTCTTATGATTTTCAATCTTTTAAGAAATTAATAAAATAATAATTTATTATTCATAACCCCTATAATTTTGCTTTTACCATTTTTTTTTTCTTTTCTTCCTTCCCCACAGCCCCGATTTGTTGTACTCTCTACTGTCGCTAGCTCTCCCCATCGCCCGTGCACCCTATTGAACAATTTCCAAAGGCTCGGAACATGACATCTTCTGAGTTAATGTAACTAACCTAGAAGATTCTATCTTTTGAGCTATTATAGAATGTACATAACATTAAATCAGTATAATAAACGTCAAAAACTATTTCTCACCTCCTCCTCTTTGATCTTTAGTTTGTGCATTTCATCATTTGCCTTTTTTTTTCATCATCTTATGTCATTTCCAACGATTAAGAGAAAGGAAAAAAAAAAGGGAGGCAAAAAGAGATTGTGAGTAAGAAGTAAACAGATTTTATTAGAATTTAAATTATAAATTGAGGGTATATATGTCTATTTGACAAAGGAATAACTAAGGAATGTTCAAAATTCTTAACATGGGGTTGTAAATAACAAAAAAGAAGATGTGCAAATAGTATTGCAATCTTACAACCATTTCTTTGTTCTTTTCCCTTTTTTTTCATTTAGTTGGTTACTTTAATTGTGTTTTTCCTGAAGCATGTTCAAAATTCTGTTGATGCAATCTAAATCAGTTTCTAGCGTGCTGTATATTTAATAATCTATGCAGTCGATTAATTTTGAACTTCATTGTTTGATGATAAGTGGCGTTTTCTTTGTTTCAGGGCCAACGCTCAGCAGCCAAAGCTATTTGTAGGCATGATCCTCATCCTCATTTTTGCCGAAGCCCTTGCGCTATATGGCCTTATCGTCGGCATCATCCTCTCCTCTCGTGCTGGCCAATCTCGAGCCGAGTGAGAAACAAAAGTTGTATGTGTTACATGCTCATTTTCTATTTATATCAAACATCGATTCTATGTTTCCTCTGTACTTTTTCACTAAAGATTCTTTCGTGTTATGGTATCCAAAATGTATCGAACTGTTGACGATTATGTCTGACAAATAATTAGCACCCCTATCTTAACTCTTAAGCTAACCTGTCATAAAGTTGAAGTTAATCTTCCATCTGTAATAATAGTCACAGAGATTTAAGCTACAGTTTCTAAGATTCCATCAAGAACACATTGTAAGAGGATGTTAGCCTCCTCCCACAGACCTGGCACGTGGGTGGCGACCTCGCCTGTCAGCCACCTATGTCGAGTCTGTGGGGAAGAGGGCACATATTATTAGAAAGTATAACCTGTGCCATGTCATCCATTACTGCAAGACTAGCTAGCTCTGCTCTATGAAGGTGGCAACATGCAGCCAAAACCCTTTTTTTTTTTTAATTAGCATCCTCTTTTCTATTTATTCTTTTTTTTATTAGCACCCTTTTTCTATTCATTCTTTTTTTTTTTTATCAGCATCCTCTTTTTTTATTAGCATTCTCTTTTCTATTTATTCCCAGAGAACATCCATTGACTCTACAAGGTGAAATTGGCCTTGGTCTCCGCCCCACCTCTTTCTTGTCATCCCTTGTTATTGATCTCGCTTGCACACCTTTGTCCTGCAGAATCATTCTCGCATATGCATTCTAGCTCTCGATGGGTACAGAGTTAAGAGTGTCTCAGTGAGGATGATGACAAGCGAGGGACGATAATGAAAACTAGGGTGCAAAATTAAAAATCATGCTGAGGACAAACAAGAAAGAACAATAACGGGAGCATACAGACCAAGATGGTACGTAGATAGACGACCCAGAAGGCTTAAGGCCAAGAGCAATTTTATCTTCTAGGATATAAAGCATGCTTTACGAGAACAAAGAAAAAAAATACTAATAAAAAAAAGTGAAAAAAAAGGGGGTCATTTTGAAGTAATGATCTTTCATCGCTGGCCTTTCGTAGCATTGTTTCTGGCGCATCATTCACAGAGAAAAAGAAAGAAAAAAACAGAAATGGCCCAGCTTTGTCACTGTGTAAATAGGTGGTAGGTGCAGCTCAGATTCACGGTAAATACATAAAATTTCTAATACGTGGTAAATAGGTGCAGCTCTACGCACCTCATCTCTTAAAGTAACTCAGATTCACGCATATAAATTTGCAAGGTCATCAGCAAACGCCTTCCGAATAACTTCTCTCTTGAGCTTCAGTGCAGCAGTGACCAGACCAGATTCCGGGGTCCATGGTTCAGGAAGCAACTTTATCTTGGCTGGCGTCTCAAACTTATCTAATTTTGCTTGTTTTGCTGCCTGTAAAGTAAAAATAACACAACTAATAATCAGTCCACTGTTTTCTACTTGTATCAAGACTATTGATTGAGCTATTAGAATCAAATACCACCCGGTATATACATTGTTTGTCCAAGTTGTCCGGATGGACCTCATGGGCATCAAAGTCGAGAGTTACAGATTCAATGAACTCGATGATCAGCTACAAGCTGATCTTATATTTTATGATGGAGCCTTCCAAAATCACATGCATAACTTGAAAGGCTATATAAGAATAGATATTTCGACAAAATTTTTTACCGTTCCAAACACAAAGACATCTTTTGGTAAACAGAATCAACCAATCAGAAAATATCTTCCAAGAAGGTGAAGTAGATGAATCACTCAGGTAGAAAAAGACAAAACTTGCATATGTAACATAGATGGAAGGGCAAAAGGGACACCAACCTTAATCAATGACCCATGAACTTCTTTCACTGTTTCCTCTTTTTGGCACAGATCTGAAAAATCACTGTAACTTATTCCTCGCTTTAAAGCCCATTCTTCTAAGGCATGGGATGCAGCAACAACAAGTGCCACACAGAAATTGTGAAAAGGATCAGCGTGCAGCATGATGTTGTCCACATAGGGGCTCACGATTAGAGCAGACTCAACCTGAGAAAGAGAAGGTAAGTTTGCTAAAACTGAAAATTTAACCAATAGACATGAACAGTCCTACCTTTCCAAGAGAGACATATTCACCATGCTGAAGTTTCACTATATCCTTTTTGCGATCAATGATCTCTAGGCAACCGTCAGGGTAAAATCTTCCAATATCGCCAGTGTAAAACCACCGCATTCCTCTCTCATCAACCTTTTGTCAGTTGGACATCAAGGCACCTGATTAGTCTCAAACAGACCATGTTTAAGGTAACAAGCAATATTTAAAGTGCCAACCTTGTAAACTTCCTTTGTTTTCTCTTCATTCTTGAAGTACCCAAGTGTAACATTTGGACCACCAATAACAATCTCCCCACGAGGCATTGGTGAATCTGTAACTAAATATCCACCTTCTGCCCAATCAATCAACTGATATAAAAAAACAAATAACAATATGTAAGAGATCATTTAAACTTAAGGTAATATAAATTAGTCATTGACTATCCATAAAAAACCTCATATGGAGATCTATGTAAATATATGGACACATGTTTTCTTTTTCTAAAATAGTGATGCAAAAGAATAAAATACCTATATATATATATATATATATATATATATATATATATATATATATATATATATAGGAACTTTAGAACCCAACAGTGCTAGCAACTTCAAAGTAGCTAAAGAGGATAAGGATACTGTTGAATGTTTTAGTAATTATTAATATATAAATTTGCTTGTATCTAATGCAGAAGAAGATTTCAGGAAAGTATCTTTTCTGAACCATTGAGGTTCTACTTGACTTTGATACCAGAAAATAGTGCAAAATAACATGGACATTGTGGGAAAAAGGGATTGGTAAAGGGTACAAGCCATCACTAAAGATCGGCAGCAAAGCATAAGCCAACAAGAAACCCTATGTGCATTTGATAGAACAATGAATTCTTCAACAATCATGGTTATACGGTACAGAAATGTTAGAGCCCTAACCTAAAGAATAATAACTGATGCCATGTTATATCAATAGAAATAATCTTAAAGTTGCAAGATCTAATAGAATTATAAAAGTCTAAATTAGTTCAGCATAGGAGTTCACTCCGAAGTTATCACTTTAAATAGACAAGAAAAAAAAAGTTGTCTGAGAAGGTATAAAATAATTTACAGCATAAAAAAATGAGCCTAGGTGGAACAAACTGTAGATAGAAAACCCTCAAATTTCATTAGCAAAGCAAGTGTCTGATGACAAGGTTTTCATACGCAAAGGTTAAAAGAGTAAGCACCAGGAATGAGGTTACATCATGCATTCGGGTAAAAAAGATTGTAGCAAAGACTAAAGATAACTACACGGAATTCTGAAAGAACTTTTCTTCATAAACATTGACTTCTATTGGCAGCCACAGTAGCATATCTGAAGTGTTAATATCATGAATAGGTGTACAAAATTTTATGCGGTTAGTAAATCAAACTTTGTAGTAACATCAATGCCATGGATGGCTATTGTCCACAAATCTATAAAATTACAGCAAAATTGTTATTAACTGCAACTAAAAGAATAATCTTAAACAAGCACTCTAAAAAATTTTGCAAATGAAGATAAAAAGGAGCAACCAGAACAACATTACATCTGATTTTAGACAAAAAACAAAGGTGATATATCACACCAGTCAAACAACCAATGTCCTCAAGGTCTTCACTTCTCATAACAATGGACTAGTTTACTCTTTATTACCTTGATATATGAACATGGAAGTGGAGCACCAACACGACCAACAGAAGTGTCATCATATTCGGAAAATGTTCCACCAGCACAAGTTTCAGTCAGACCATATCCTTGTCCTATTGGAGCCCTGGCAGATATATGAGAAGGTTAATTACAAGGTTTAAGGCATTCAAGCTTCTACAGATCTATAGATGTCTGTAAAATGAAACAATTCATAGCTAAAGAATCAAATGATCTACAACAAAGAATAAATATGTTGTGTGTTTACAAGGGTCAACTTCATTTGCAGTCTCAATAGTTCCTTGCCATGGAAAATTATTTTGGTTAATTTTTCTTGATGTATCTTTACATCTCTTTCGTTTTTTTATTTACTTATCAAATATCAAGGAATCCGATATTGTTTGGACCAAGGATTTTAATTTCGAATGATACCGCCCATACTGGGTGGTACGTACCGGTCCACCGGTAGACCAATACTCAAACCGCCCGCTATCGGGCGGTATCAGCCTAGCTACGACGAGGGAAGAAGAGGGGTCGAGGAAGAAGAGGGAGAATCGGGGAAACCTCGACGCTTTCCGATTCGACACCACCCTCCCTCAACAATCCTGATCCAGGAGGTAACGGAGAGGCAACAGCTCGGCTTCTTCTTCGCCGAAGGCTGGAGACGCCTACGGCCTTTGCCACGTTCTTCGCTAAAGGCCGAAGACGTCTGTAACCTTCGACGCCGTCGCCGAACGCCATAGACGAGGAGAAGAAAAGGAGGCGATGTCGCCAAGGCAACGTACGCCTCCTTTTTAAATTTTTTATATTATATATATACACACACACACGTACCGAGTGGTACACCCTGGCATAACGCTCGATACGCCTATATCGTACCATACCGAGCAAAGCTCAAAATGTCGGTACGATACGAAATTACGATCCTTGATTTGAACCAATATGTACCTGCCCATATTTAACGATCCGACCAAAGACTGATACTTGATCATAAAGGGCAGTATTTATTTACTTTTTATTTTTGGTTAATGGACTGAAACCTCAAACATTGGTACTTGTACAAGAAATCTAGAACTCAGAAACAATGGATTTTTACCATACTTTAAAAATGTGTTGCTACCAATGATATTAAATTAAAGTTTCAAATCTCCAAAATCTCAAATCCAATAATACTAAATCTAAAAATTGCAATAGGTTTTTTTCATTTATAATAATATAATGTATTTTGATCCACTTGAATGTGAGAATGGCTTTTGCTATCTAAAATTATCATATGAATCCACAAATTTGATCGGATAAGCAGACATACTTATATGTGGTTAAGAAAAGCCATGGCTTTTGGCACAGGAAAAAGAATATTTTGTCACAAACTAGCATGTCTAGGAATTATTTTGAAGAAAAAAATCTCAAAAATCCACTTTTAATCCAAGATGCCACTCATGCACTTCTATGCTTTAACATCCAGATGCCACACTAGAATGAATCAGAAAACATTTGCAGCACCATGTAGTAAAAAATTATGAATAATTTCAAAGTAGCCTATGTAACCAAAAACTTCAGCTAGTTTCTTGTATATTTTGGGTATGAATAAATTGCTAAGACACTCTTTTAACTTGTGTTGCTATTTTTACTAGTGAAATCTGCAGGTCTATCAAGAAAATTTGGTTGATAAATTCGACCAATGGAATTTAGAGCCTGTTTAGATTTCATTAATGACCAACATCAAACTCAAAAAATTATTACTACAGGAAATATTGACCTTCTAAAACTTGTCTTTCAAAAGTTATTGTATGGTTTGTCAAGAAAGTCAAGAATGAAAACTTATGCTTTATAGTTTATTGTTTCAAGTACTTAATTGTCTGTAATTCAAATTAATGGTAAAATGATCATTGGTCCCACCATTTAGTTGGCAGAAATCTTGAGTTAAATAATAAATCATAAATCAAGCAAAGATAAAATGACTAATATAATATCTTTTAGATGTTACAACACATTATTATCTAAAATTCTGATTCGTGAGGATGTTATAGTATATTGGAGTTATCTATGTACATCACCATAAAACAACCTTACATTCACTATATAATTTCTTCTATATTCTCAGGAAAGTCAATATGTAAAAACGTTACTAATATGTATTAGTCCTTAAACTATCAAATTTGCAAGTTTGTCCCTCATCAAATTTGCAAATATCAGTTAGGGGATTGCAGTTTATCCCACCTCCATCTTCTGACTCCTTTGATGATTGGTCCTATCACACTTCAAAAATCACAGTGGTCAAAATTTCAAAATTTCAAGCAAAAGTAAGCACCATGCTAATTTTCAACAACCAAACATTCCAAAGTAAACAACTTCCCAGAAGTATCATTGTCAAATGTCCACTCTCAACCAAAATAGCCTGCCCTCGGTAAAAAATATTTAAACAAACTCAATTTCATATATTTACAGGTTGACACTCATTTAATACTCTCAAAATCAATTTTGCTTTGTCTGGTGAAGTTAAAGCATCAAGTCCATCTAGCTAAAACTGAAGTTTCATACTGGAGTCCCACTAAAATGTCAAGCATTACCATCACTCAAGTTAAATGCTTTCTGAACAAATGAGAGACATAAGGACACCAATAGTGGAAGGTTATTAAAGAAAAACATGTCGGAAAAACAATTGAACTAGCTTTTTTAACTTCAAAGAGAAGTTTAAGAAGCCAATAAAACTAATGAAGAAATACAACTCAAACAAAATAATGAGTTCAACATTTGAATGTTGCATCATATATAGAATGGAACCCAGAGTTATCCTATTAACATAATACAGAAACCAGAAGTGAGAAATTAAAACACACTTCTCAACTACACTATGGTGCCATTTCCCATGTATTTCTCCACTATAGTGTACAGTGACATTCAAGCATCCAACTGACTGGTAAACAAATATAAATCTTCTACAAATTAGGTGACAGATATTGACTACACTCTCAGTCTAGAATGAGGTAGAATGTTAGGTGACCAAGAGATGTTCACAGAATACAGATGTACATCAATTAAAGGATTTAATAAGTTTGATCATCAAAATGTATTTTTAGAATTCAGAAAAAAAAGGTTTGTGAAGTACTTTGTATGTATGAAGTGGCAGAGGAACTGTCACTCAGATATCTTAACAAGCATAACAGCATCTGTGAAACCTACAACAGAATCAAAGCAGCTGCAACTGCATCTATGCATCCAGGACTTAAAAATTCAGGTTTATTTTACTTGTGTGTTCCGCAAAGAAATGATATAAAGGTTATACTAACCCGAGACATATATTGATAAATCTTTGAGTATCACCAGATAAAGGAGCACCACCGGAGAGTAGAAATCGTACATGTCCTCCCAAAACTGCTCGAACCTTTCTAAAGACAAGCAAATCCCACAAAACTTTTTCTAAACCCCACGCTCCAAACCAACTTCCATTAATAGCAGCTAACCTACGACCATATGCAACATCAAATAATTTCTTAGATAACCCACCCGTAGCACCAACCTGAAATGCATTAAGAACATAATACAAGATAATTAGTCTCATGGAAACCATGTCAAAGAAATTATGATATTCTATGCAAGGAAAAGTCAAGACCTTTTTCCGCACACCATCACGGACACGATCAAGGATAGCAGGGACAGCAGTCATCAGTGTAGGTCTCAAAACTGAAGCATCACCTTTGGTTCCTTTCTTTATCTTGTTTGACGTATCAGTGAGAGTCAAAGGTGATCCATATCCTATAGCAATCCCTGCAGCAACCATTACATTCTGCATATGAATTATACACAAAATTAGTACTGAATCAAGAACAGATAAATGAAACTAGACCGTCAGCAAGTTATGATGTGGATCCTGTTTAAATTTAGAGGTAAACATATCTAATGCCCCGCACCTCTGCAGCCAACTCAAGAATATGGGCTAGTGGCAGGTACGCCATGTATATATCTTTAGTCCCAATGGAAGGAACAATAGTCATAACAGCTGAAACTGTAGCTAGAACATTGCGATGTGTCATCATTACTCCCTGCATGAAAACTGAAGGAATTATAAAGGGAATTGGCATAAGATAAGCAACACACAAAATTTCTGAGACATCAACAATCAACATTCTAAATTTAATAATGAGACCACAAATCATTAGCACAGAGGTAGTGTGTACAATGATATATATGCAGGTACATGCAATGTAAACATACACTGCAGATGTATCAGTAGAAAGCCGGGAGTATGCTTCATAAGTGTCTTCATTGGTTTGTTTATGCCTTTGTGTGTCTGCTGGTGGCAATAGTTTTTCATTTTGTTCCCCTCCTAGGTTGTTCATCTTGTGTTTTGAATCCTTTAATTCGAGGATTTCCATTGTCAGTGACTTTTATATCAATCATCTAAAATCCGCAGGTTTAGATAAGTCAATATAAAATCAAATTACTTCTATCACCACCATATTTGAAGTAAGCTATCATATCAAATTTTGGTTTTTCATTTAATTCAAAAACCTGTGATTTTATTTATGATGGCCAAATTTGCATTTATTACATTGTCGGGGATTCATGCTTCTGTTCTTCTGTAATTCTATCCTATATATTAATGTAGGGAAATTTCAACCAAACCAATGCAAACTATTATGATGCACAATTTGTCTGATTCTAGCAAAACCAATATGGAGTTTTACTACATCTATCCGACGCTCAAATAACCATGGTTGGCGCAGTCATAAAAACCAAACTGGACCAATTGTTTGGATCTGAAAAACTGAGAACCAGAAATATCAACCGGTCTAGTCCACTTATTAGATCAATTTTGTTCAAAAACTGAAATGAATTGACTGGAGATCAATAAAACTCCAACAGATACACTTGTATACCAAGATATCAAATTAAGTGGTCTCCAGCAATCCTGACTGTCCATCCCAAACACAAGGAGAAGCCAACTAGTGCTTTGAAGTTGTAAAGGTTGATTTGATTTCAATAGATTACATCGAGAAGTACTATTTTAATGATAAAAATTAGACTACATATCATTTATTTTTTAAGGAATTAAAGTCAAGACTTTTCAGAAAGGATCTTTGAATAATAGGATGGAACAAGATTCAAAAGAAGTCTAACAGATCCACACCTGTCCCTGTCAAGAGTGGACAATATCTCATGTATGGCATCGTTCATGAGAGTATATGACATATGCCCTGTTACATGGCAATAACTCACCTAATGAAATAATAATAGGTGAACTTGTAGATAACTATAATGCACAGAAAGATAAGCCACTTGATATGGGCATGTCAAGATCAGATCCTAACATATATCAGAGTTAGTTCCAGACTCCATTCCTGGAGGTATGAATAAAGAACAATACTGGGGGATTGGATAGCATTTGAATCGAAAGAACTCAACAAAACAAATGCTACCATTTAGTATGATCAATTTTATGGCATAAACCCCTCAGTTGCCACAATTGTACAACAACAACAACAAAGCCGCTTGTGTATTGAGGACATGCAGGCAAACTGCAAAAGACAAAGCTTAGGCCAATGCAATTGATAGTAATAACAATACTTATATATGAGTTCAACAAACCTTTGGTAGACCAGTGCTACCGCTTGTGTACATTATCACAGCAATGTCAGCTGCAAGAGGCAGAACTGCATCCACAGGCTTTTCCCTGCCCATTGTCTCTACTTCACCAAATGATGCAATCATCCAACTGGTACTCTTCTTGGCCAGTGAAACCTCACTTGAAACCCCATCCTCATCGATATAAATAACACGTTTTACAGTGTCTAATTGTCGACTTATATCAATCAGTTTTTTAAGTTCCTTATGTCCACAAATTACAGTCGATGCCTCTGTCTGGGTCAATCGAAAACCAAATTAATAAGCGAGAGATTGAAACAAAATGATCATCTCCATTGACAAGAAATACTAAGAAACAAAATTCATACATAACCACATTGTCGAAATAATGTTGTATTTATTGTTAGGATTATAATATGTTTAGTATATTTTCAGGTCATTGTGCAGTATAATTGTTCACTAAACTGGCTCATTAAGATATCAAAAAAATTGCAAGATCAATAATAAGAAAGAACTAAGCATAATTTAAAAAATGCTAGATACTACCAAGAACTAAGAAAAGGATGAGATGATCAAATCTAAATTTTCTTGCACCATTTTGTATTTGCTCAGGGGTTTTGTCCACCAAGCTAACCAAGAAGTCCGAGGTGCATAAGCATCCTTCGAAAAGGAAGAGATTAGAAGATGTGATTTGGAATTTCATAAAAATGGCATTTCTTTTGAGCAATTTCAAGAAGCTAAAATGATGATCTTTCATTCAGTTCACACAGGTAAAGAATTGATCATTCAAATTTCAGACAAATGTACATCAAATGCTGCAGAACCACTCAGAAATACTGGGTAACTTTATTGTAAGCTGTGAATGTCCCCCCCAGTCAAAGACACTAGTGTCAGAGACTCAGAATGAGATAGCCATTCTAGACCTATGTATTTCAAGTTAAAAAATTTAGTGGTTACAGATTAGTCATCAAGGATACAGAAGTCATCCAGATCAAAACAACGCCATGTAAAGAAAGGAGATTATCACTCCCCCCATCTAATCTTACACAAGTAATTCATGTAGAAAATGCAATTTGTATCATCAGCATGGTTACCCTTGAGGATGAAGAAAAAGATTGATGGAACTGAATGAACTGAAGTAGGGTCACTTCACACAATATAAATCTACATTTTATGCATCATATCATCACTTAAGAATAACCAGCTACTGTTCCATATGTTTGCACGGTGTGATCCAAAATCTTAGTGTGGTTTGACCTCAATGCTGAAAGTAGTTGATTGCATGTTCTAGGTCGTAAATGAACTAAAACGGAAGATAGAATAATAGCTACATTAATGAAAAGACAAAGCCCAAACATCACAAAAGCCATCTCACTAATAGCCTATTGCAGCATAAGAAATCAGAGATGCCTCCTGACTAATAGATCATAACTAATTCTCTACAGATAGAAAACCTAAGAACAAAATAATATATAGAATATCTTCTCTCTGTTAACTTAAACCATTTCCTGACATTGAACCCTATAAAAAGCAATATCTCAAGTTAAATCGGGAGTACTCATATCTCTTTTAATCATTTCTACTTTATAATAAAGTCTTCTCTTGTCACGCCACTAATATTAATTGAAAGTTTGAAACCACAGTACTTAAACATGCCTGCACCATCTGAAGAATTTTCTCTCACTTTACCTTCTAGCTTGGAGGCTTGGAGCCACACCTAATTGTTCACAATTTTTTTTTTATCCTACATAGTAAATTTGTACCTCCACCTCAACATTATCATCTATAACCAATATAAGTTCACAAATTTTTATACCCTTGACACACGAATCAATTAAACATGGTTGGCCTAGCAACTTTTTATGAAATATATCTTTTAATCTAAAAGACACTCAACAATCACAAAAAATCCAACACCCCTCTCCACTTTAACCACTTAAATTTTACTCTATGAATATATTAATCAACTTCTCTATTTTATTTAAAAATACATCTAAGATACTTAAAACTTACTTGTAAGAACTTGTTCACCTAGCTAACTACATCCTCAGTCCTTTTCTTAATATTAGTAAAATTATATCTTGCATACTCAGTTTTAAGAATACACTAAGCAATCACAAGAAAAACATACCAAAAGAATTATATAAAGATGAAATGCCTGGTAGTCATTTTCTACAAGACTAAACTGTAGAATTATTAAAATCAAATAAGAGGAAAACAATGATTTAAATGTAAATAAGCCTTGAAAGATCAAACCTCATTTAGTGAGTGACAAAGAGCATCCTCTCCCAATGAAGCATATATCGTAACAACTGTGATATTTTGCCTGAAGCAACCCTGTGTTATGAAAATAGACCAATTGTGTTAGGGAGGTAACATACAATCTTTTGACAAGATATAAAACAAAAAAGGTGTGCAGCTTCTTTTACCATAGTTAAATGCTATAGGTAAGACTTTAGCATTTAGTATTAATTATTAAGCAACTGTTACAGTTCCAATATCAAGATAATCATCAACAGCTCAAGACACATAGATCCTTTTAAACAGATGACATGCTAATCTCATAGCTCACCTATTAATTTCCCATTTTTAAAGCAAAATTATGATCAAAATAAGCTATCTAATCTATATTTTTATCTCCAACAAATAAAAATTTCCACTATGATCAACAGGAGGACAACATAGGTTGAGCATCGTGCAGCATGAACATGTTCCAGATGCAACAAATATTTTCTTTCCAGATAAGAAAAAACACCTGTAAAGCAATGAACCATTCGGCTCGTGTATCAGCAAAAATGGCAATCCGCTCATCTTTTTTGTGGCCAAGTTGCACTAGACCAGATGCAAAACTGCAGACAGCTCTAAAAGCCTCACCATAACTAACCCATTCATAGCTTCCCAGATGAAGCTTCTCAAAGGATCTCCCATCTTGGCTTACTTCAATTGCCTTTGTTATAAGCTTTCGAGATCCAAGTAAAGGCCTGTATGCGAAGCATTTGCAGGATTGCTCAAATAGCTCAGCCAGCGTCGTAACCCCTTCCCAAAGAGACTCCACTGGAGAAGTAAATCGGTAGTTGCGAACTGCATATCCAGGCTCTCCACCAACATCCACAGGCAACCCTCTTTTCTTTCCATTATTCGATTTTCGGAACATAAGTGAAGCTATAAGTGGAACGAAAATGCCAACAATATACGGATTCATCCTTGGAGATAAGCAAACGATGTGTGACCCAATTCTCAGAAAGTGCAGAATCTTTCAGAGGGAATAGCCCCACCCAACCTGTCATTTTGTTATTTTCAGAAGAAAAAGCATCTATAACATCAATAATCAAAACATTTAGGTAAATTCTTGAAAGAAACAAACTTTCGTTCATGAAATTTTAAAAAAAAAATCTAATTAATAATAAGTAAAATGGCTCAATTTTTATCATGTTTATCCCTCCGCTATACTGCTAACATCATCATCCTCTTTTATGAGGATTGTATTCGGCACATATTCATAAACAGAAACATCCTATACAAAAATTATAAATTCACGAACTAAAATCATCAAAACAGGAAAGAAACATATATGAACTTCTGGAAGTTCTTTCCGTCAAAAATCTCGCCATTCCCTTTCACAGGGAAAAGACATCAATTCGAAATCCATCTAGACCACCACCAAACACACATGATCGTGGGATAAAAAAGGCCACATCAAACCCACAATGGTTCATGTGATCGGATCGGTGTTCTCTTATTGAAACAAATTTTGCCGAGAAGGTAGCAAAGCGACCGTAACAGAAGTGCGCACCTCGTAGGCAGCAGCTAAATGCAGAGAAGAAAAGCCCTATAGCAGATCAGTTTGGGGGGGGGATTAGGGCTCGGAGGGGCTCTTGATATGGATGGGTGTAAGGAAGAGGCCGTGAAAGGAGTGACGGCGGAGGGATCGAGGATTTGTGCGGCGGAGATCTCAGAACACGAGACGACGTCAATTTATTGAGGCCTTCTGGGTTTGATGTCGCTCAGGCCCTCCCTATCTTCTCATTCGCTGACGGATCCTCCTAGTCTGTAATCGTTTCTGCTCAGATATCTTTCGAAGGCCGAGCTGTACTCTCAGACTCCACGAGAATTAATTGCATCAGCCCCAGCCATATCGACCTGTTTAAAGCCTTTACCAAATATATATTTATATTTATATACACATGAATCATATAAAACTTGACATTGTATTTTTTATTGGAAGACAGCAAAAATAATAGAATATATTCTTGATCCATGATCGTTGCTCGACACTTAATTAATGATCTCCGATGTAGATGGGCATTAGATCTATGATGGACCATACAAGATGGTGCTTGTGTTAATATATTTTGGACCAGGTTTTTATAGATTTTATGAGTCTTTTCTAGAAAATATCATTTTTGAATATTAAAAGGATTATATAACATAAAGCGAAGAAGATAGATAATTAAGATTTTTTTTTATTTTAGGTTTTTGGAGTTGAAGGTAGTCTGGCGTTAGAGATGAGTTGGCCGAATCAAGCTAGATTAGTGGAGGGTAGTAGTTGGTCTGCACACAACCCCAGGTGAGAGAGCTAAATGCTAGAGCAAATCCTACTATATGGAATTAGAAATCGGGTGAAGTGTGGATCTTAGTATAAATCGATTGAAGTTAGGTTTAATTAGGATTGATTGATTGTGTTGCGATGATTTTTCCTTGGATTAAATCTTGGTCCTGGGTAGATAACCTAATCCGGTTCCCCAATCATAAACGTACCGGTGTTAGAAAAACAAATGCAATTTGGTCTGACAATTGACCACCCCATCTCAACAAATGGGCCAAAATAATTTATCAGATTAATATAACATTCGGACGATCGATCGATCGATCTACTTAATTGTTTCGATAAATCATTATATGATGCATCATCTAACCTCTCGCATTCTCTTAGACCCTCTACCTATACCTAATAGTTGAATATTCTATTCTGAATCTTCAGAATCCATTAAGTATTGGGGAGACATGCTCAACACAATTTTTGTGACATACCCCCAACATAGTTTTATAGAACATCCAATCCAATTGAACTCAAGACTACTTCTGAGGCTTACGACCTATTTGAAAGTTGGACACACGAGCTCCCAATCCTCCCCTACTACACATTACACACCAAAATATGCTTTAACCAAAAACAAAAAAAACTTATAGATGGCCCGCCCCATGAGTAATTTCCCAGTGATGCATTAACAATAGGCTATAATTGGTCAAATTACGTCCAAGAACAGATGATGAGGAAACACAATCAAGATTAAACAAGACCCATGCATGTTTCAGGTGGCCAAGTTTGTTTGAGCAAGAATTGGTCCACAACGTGAAACATAAGCTGTAGTGGCTTCCTAGAACGAAAAATCGGGATGAGTCAAAGCATCAGGATACCTAAATGGACAAAAACCAACCATGTCCCAAAGAAGATGATCGGGCACTCAACCATCAACACCAATCCAAAAGAATTTTTCTTCACCAGTATTACACCAACCATGAAATCCCAAAAGAAACCGAACAAACTGGCACCAAAGTATAGCTGCAAAAGCATAAAAGAGGAGTGATAGCAAAGAGTTACAAACCAAGCTATGCTGCACCTTTGCTCAAAAATAAAATCCCAAGATCATCAAACTTAAATTATAAGCTGAATTGCTATTTCCCGATTCATGCTTCACTTTCATAAGAAAGATATTGTGGATCTTGGATGTAATTTCCATGTTTACCTAATAAAATGACATCTCTGAGGAAATGTTTACCCAACATCATTGTGACGCTTTTTTAAACAGCAAGTAGCACCGGCAGAAAATGAAGCACATTATGTTATACTATGACACATCCACACCAAGCCAAACTCCAATGTCAAACCCATCAAGAAGTGAAACATTAAAATCTTTCCAGAAGCAAAGTCCAAGAATAAGAATTAATATTTACTTATCAACCAACAGGCCATTACTGTCCTAAATTTAACTAATGCCAGGTGTTCAATCCCCTCCTTTCTCCCATCCCCTCTCCCTATCCACATTACCAACATAAGAAACTTTTGGATTCTTAATTGAAAATTTGCTTCTGATGTTTTTGTCATTAAGAATGCTGCTGTTTAATGATATATTTGGTAAAAGTATCAGAGTAAAGGCAAGTCTTATCAAACAAGACAAGCATGACAGAAATGAAATAAATCAATGCAAGTGTAATGGTTAATAGAAACTAAAGAGGAATAAAGGAAATACACTTACGAGTTGCAGGGGTTACCTTAGGTCAATGACAAAGCAATAGAACCAGTTGAGATGGTAAGTATTGTGCAAGAAAAAATTGAAGCATTTAAATTTATCAAGATCGATGTTTTAGTTCACAATGTATCATCCGGAGGTGCTCAAGTTTGTTCTGAGGTATCCCAAGAAACAGTACCATGGTTTAAGTGCATGAAATATTACTTAGAGGAGTGCAATAATATCACATAACTCTTACGATAAACAATTAGCATCTGAACTTCCAAAAGCCAAAACTTTAGTAGACCTCAATAACTCGGAAGCAGTTTCACTTTATTATAACAAACTTTTTTACTGCAAACGGTCCTGATAAAAAAATTTAAAAAGATAAAGAACTAACTACCAATAGCTCACAATGTCTCTAATGGAAGATTCCTTCAAGAATTGACCAACAAAACCTTTGAATAATGCAAAAGATGACATTTATATTCTTGACACAGAACCGTTATTTTCCTCAAAATGAGAATAAACAAGTCATATTTTTACCATTCTAGCAAGCAAGAAAGTCTACGGTTATTATGAATTCAGATGCTCCGGTTTACAGCAAAACATAGATTACACCTATATTCTCGCTAATGTACATAGATTACACCTATATGCTCCGGTTTACTTGCACTGAAGATGGTCCTCTAGATTATTTTGCAACTAAAGACCAAATATAATACAGAGATGACACTAAGAACATTATTGTAAAGAAACATGTCCACTTTTTCTTCAATTTCCAAAAATTAAAAAAAAAGATAGCTTCTTCTATGTTCACAGATCGCTTGCCACTATTGGCAGCATCACAAGTTATTCTATGATATGAAGTTAGTTAATGGGGGGACGCAGTTTCATGATTAACCTCCACTAATTTCAGGTGAAAATGCCAACCAAAGCAACAACAATTAAAGCATAACAATCATGTTTATACATAAGCTTTAAAGACAACTATAATCAAAAATCAAGTTTCAAGTCCTGATTCATCTAATCTCACCTTTTCTCATGTCATACCTGCTATACAATGTAATTGTCTTTTGATGGCTTTGAAGAAGAATGCTTGATGGCACAATGACCATCATGACAAGAAGTCTGACAACAGCAGGCTTTCAGATGAGGTAATTTGTCTCGCTGCTGTGATGAAATACAACAGATCCAACTGCTGAATTGCTAACCAGCAGATAAAAGTAGGGGCAGGGAGGAGAGAGAGATGGGTTGAGTAATTTTGTTGTATTAAGTCACATTAAAATTATAAAAAGAAAACAAATGCAGGGTCTTGTGAAAAATAAGAAGGAAACATAGAAAAATCAGGAAATAGATGAACATAAAGAACATGCTAAGAAAACCCAGCATTATTTTTTTGCATTTTAAATTTATCTTTTATCTAAGGAACAGATACTCCTTAAAACAAAATTACATGCAATTCAGACACTTTTTGTTAATTAGGATTCTGAAAAGAAAGGGAGAAAAATCACTAATCAGCCTATAGTAGGCACCCAAAAAAGCCTGCAGGTTGCATTTTGTAAGAGTTTGGTTCCAAATGAAAAACTATCAATAGGTCTCTTGAACCAAGCTCAAATCAAAATAAAGCTGGTCAAGAAGGGTGATAAAGTATCTTCTTCCTCCTCATAACTGGTATGTGTTAGAATTTACATTACTTGTTCTTTCATTGTTTTGACTGAAATTTTAGTGAATTAAGTATGTTAAATTGAATCCTCCCCCTTTATTTTGTCCCCCTTTTTTACCTTTCATCAACTCTCTTCTCAAATTCTTAAGCCTACCACCCTTTAGGTTGTTCTAAATCACTACCCTTGAATTGATTAAATCAACCACTACCATTGAGTTCATAAAAACTATGAACCCACATCCAATCCAAGTCTATTTCCCAAAGAAAACTATTTCACCTTTGGCTATTGAGTAATGCTAAGAGCAAACAGCCTGGTAAGCCAAGCTTCTCTATATTTGCCTTCAAATACTATCAATCCGTTCTAAGTAGATTGCCTAGGCAACATTCACGCTCAATAGATGTAGGAATGTCCTCTGCAAGAACTATTTGCCTTTCAGGTTAATTATGCACCATGTCTGACTTTCCATTGTAGAAACATATAACAATTGGTCTTGTGAAACATCCAAGTTCTGCTTCAGTTTCTAAAGCAACATGGTACAACTAAGAACAATGGTCAAATGTGTGATCCTAGACCTCTTCCTTCAGCCGAACCATGTGTTTAGGTACCGACAGCTCTTCATGGAATATAAATGTTCTTATTGCCAGCTCATGAATCTTATCGGTTGAGGCTTCAATTAACCAATCCTCTTCGACAATTTACCAAACCTTAGACATAATTGTCCATCATAACAAAAAAGAAATGTCTACCACATCAAATTCTTCTACTCTGTCCGAATAACGTTCTCTTACCCTTTCTTCTGTTATCATCCTGTTGCTTTGTTACCATGTATATGTCCTTAAGTTGGTCCCACTCCTTTATGGATCTGGGCAATTTAGTTGGCACAAAATAATACCTCTGGTGAACCCTTACACTAGTTCAGCAAATTGATTCCAGGATCATTGGTTTTATCCTGAATTGGTCCAATCAGCTCGAGAAGTTTAGCACAGTATGGGAACAACTCATTGACACTTCAGATGTTAATTGTTAGATGGCTTCTTCAATGAAGGTGGACGGTGATATTATTTATAAGAGATTCACCTCTCCATATGGCTGCCAAAAATGGAGGAGGTACTCAGTTATTCTTTTTTTAAAGAGAAAAAAGCAAATAAAACAGGGTTAAGAACACAATAAAAAAACATGCATGTACTACTGATCAGCATGTCAACATCAAGGATTTTTGTATATGTCATGGTACACAATGAAGGCAGATTTAGAAAAATATAATCATCTTCAGAAGGCTAGATTTCAGTAATGTCATAAAAAAACTACATTTTAGTAATCTTTAGGCATAAATTTTATATATGACAATAAGTAGCTCCTGATGATCTTTGTCTGATGTTTCAATATATGATACATGATTAGCCAGAGCTAGACTATTAGAGTTTCTTTTCACAAGTAATCAAAGATGAAAATAGAAAGTTGGAAATTTTGGTGAAATTCAAAATTCATAAATTGAACATTTAGGGGATTTTATCTAGAAAATTGAGTAGTTTTTCTTTAACTTTCTGTTGTAGTTTCAAAAGTTGAGGAAAATAACAAGCTTTAAGTTTTTTTTATTTTTAATTTTAATTTTTCCCCAAATTTAGGTTCCTTTAATATTTTAATTATTTTTATCTCAAATCTGATGTTTTTATTACACATTGTCCAATTTGACCAACCTAATGCAACACAAATCTTTATATCCTTGAGCATTCAATCCAGTAAAAGACTTGGTTCAAATTTCATGGACCTTTCTAACAGCAATAAAAAGTTCCATTCACTCTTCATTATATGGTTTCGCATGCCAATTCTTTGAACACTAGTCATCCACTTCTTTACAAAATTTTCATACTTGTGTCGTCTCATTCTCACTTCCTTTCCCTGGAAAGCCAAGAGGCAACCTCTAGAATTTCTAATTTATCTTGATAAAATATACTAGAAATCGAACTTAGATGTGTTACAAGGATCTACCAACTGCAAGCCAATCTAGCACTAAACATAAGATTAGTGGGAAAAAGAACATCTGGAAATATAATGAGATAAAACATCAACTGATAATGATACTTCAGCAATATTAGCTACATAGAGCACAATTAAGTTAATCAATGTTAACCTTCATCATCAAACAATAGACTATTGAATTAGATGAAAGCCTCTCCTCAAACAGGCAAACAGAAGTTACTGAACAAGGTACAAAACAACCATTCTCACAAGGTAAGGACAAAGTTAATGGCAGGAATTTAAAGCAGCAGACAACAAAAGCAGAACACAACTTTGTGACATGTGGTTTAGATACTGGACACAGCAACTGATAGTTGATACATCAATGTGCTATTTATTGTCTAAAATCCTAGATGTTTGAAATCCAGATACTGGCTGGAGGATAAGTAATAAGCAGCCTTACTTAAATTGCCACAACACAGTTAAAGGTTCAAAAGAACTTCTCATAATCTTGTGTTGGCTGGTCCCAGACCTCCATGAATCCTACAAGTGAAAAATATTGTTAAAATTATAAAACAAAATGTTGTGTAGCAAACATTTAAAACAAACTTGGAAAACTATCTAATATGCTTCAATATCCAAACTTAATCATTCATGTAAAGCAATTTGCAATGAATACAACCACACATCAGATGAATCCTCAAGCAAAAAGAGAGAGAATAAATAATAAAGTACAACAGTAAATACACTCCGTTTTCACTAGCTTATTACCGTAACAAGTATTTCGAAACCATTATGAATTGAGCTTGGAAATGTTTGTGCCAATATGCAAATTCAGCCTAACCCAATTCAGATGATCTGGCATACCTAGTGTTATGATGTGAACATACTTGAACATGTTTTTGGCATGGCTTATCTTTACAACATTTGACATAGGTTTTCAAATGACAAGAATTTTGAAAATTGCCTAGTATACGAGACTCTATACCGAGGTTGGGTCTAGGGACCCCTCAAGCTGCTATTTTCATGAAACGTGGTCACCTGGTTGTGAAAAGAGCAACCTCACTGTAATCCATGACCCAACCTCACAATTGATTCCTACTAAGATACTGTACACAGATAGTGAACCAGAATTTGACAGCACTTAGTAGTTAGTTGCACTCGTGTTAGTCTTGCATGTATTTAGTTAACATATGGGTTGTTTATGTACATGTACTAAAAGACTATTGCGAAGGAAACTGAACTTGAACTCAACCTTAGCAAAACTCTCCAGTTGAACTGCCCGCATCGACTATGTAACTGGTTAAGTCAAGGTGGGTTTCAGCTCCAATCATGACTATCCTACATGATTGGCCATTTGGACAGCCTCGTGCTGCAGTGTGTCGCTACAAGATGCATGTGACAAGGCTTACTTTCACTCAGATGGTAGGAAGATTAATATGCATGGCAGGCATTTGAGGTGTTCCGAGGTCAACCAGGATTTCTAGATGGATTAGGCAAGGCTCAAGATACAATTTCGGCACCTGGCACTTTCATATTTGGATTTGAAAGTGGAATCTAGCCCCAAGTCCCACTTAGCACTGGAACTGAGATGAAGGAAGACAGAGTAGGGGACTACTTCTCATTCCAAGTTTTTTCCCTAGCTTTTGTGTTGTACCAAAATGTTAGCTCTAATCTTATCTACAAAATTTAAATGGCTTTGCCTTCTATTTCATGAAAAGAAAAATCTCATGAACATCCAACAGTAGTAATAACTTTGAATTTTAATATGTTAAAGAACTTTCAAAATTCAAATGATTGCAAAAATAAAAAAGCTAACTGCTAAGAAAAGACTAATTTTGTGGGGGGGGAAACAAAAAATAGCAGTGAATTAATTGCACTAATCAAAGTTAACTTCTGAAAAATGATAATTTGTATAGAAAACAACAAAAACTGCAGCAAATAATACAAACCTATATCTCCAAGAGATCCATATATTGAATCATCAACACCAGGAAACCCCTAAAAACAGACAAAAAGGAAAAAAAAAATAGCAGATTTATATTTGTAACAGGATTATATGAAAGAACAGAAAGATTATCTTCAAGAGACTAACTAGCAGAAGAAGAATTTAATCTGAAGAACAGGATTTCTGTTAACAAGCCATGCATATACCTCAGCACCATGAAGATCAATTCCAACTTGAAGGTTATTAAGGTCTGCTTGTACTGATGGGCTGCATGACATATCAGCTCCCAGGTAGTCAGAAATGGCTAGACTGTAGCTGTCCTGAATGACAGGAAGGTCATCTGAATGTGTTGTGTGGTTCATAACATTCTCTACAGGATATATCAATTCGTTCCTGCTTTATTACCACATCAGGAATAACTCATCTAGTGAGGGAAGAGCACAAATATTAAGGTCTAATAAATTCAAGAACAAATGGCATAGAAATATCAAACATTCCACAAATTGACCAGCTATACGAAAAAACCTTACTTGGCCTTCGAAGGATTACAGGCATTCACTTCAATTGGAGAATCATCTTCCAAATCAATTACTGGAATCACTTTGTCATCACCTGAAAGACGGTTGAAGTCATAAGTAACTTTGGCCTTGCTATTTATCGACAGGCCAAAATCAACCGAAAGTTGTTTCTCAGTTTCCAGAGGAGGAGCTGAAATATTACAATCATTCAAAAGAGGATCACTGGGAATCTCAGTTATCTCAGGAGCTTCCATTAGGTTCAGATCACAGATTTTAAATGAAGTTGGTTGGTTTTGCTTTAAATCTTCCATCTCCGTGAATGACTGAGCTTCAACTTTTGGAGGTAAATTGGCAGTGACTTGTTTCAATTGATCGATTGCCTCCATTTCTTCACTCTGAGGTGGCATCTCCATGAACAGGCTAGCCTGAGTTTGTCTAGAGCCATCAAGCTGAGAGAATTGATTTTGCTGAGATGCAGTAGGCGAAGATGAGTTAATTTGTTTCTCAAGTTCCTCCTCTTGACTCACATGATTAGCAAACTTATCCTCCTTCCCTACATCTACCATCATAGCAGATGATGTTGAACGCAGGAGGTTCATCTGTGGCTCACAGGGAGACTCTATTGTTTCTTTAGAGGATTTGATATCAGCATCACCAGAATTAGCTTGTTCTTCACATTTCAAATGGTCAGAGTGATCCACATGCGATTCTTTTAAGAAGCCATCAGTTGGAACATCATCTATAACCATCTCAAAATCTCCTTTAGGAACAACTTCAATCTTGTTTCCACCATCAGTACTGAGGCAATGGTCATCTGTAGGACCTTTATGTGACAGTGATGACCGCGGTCGCGTTGGCACTTTTGGAAAACCACTGAGCTTCAATAGATCACTGCCATCATTGCTGACAGAGGAGACGCCTTCCTCGACTCCATCAGGCTTCACGGTTGAGTACTCTTCCGTGGAAATCTTTTTCTCTAACTCATCATGCTTACCACTCTTAACTCCTCCAGCTTCTAAATTTGAAGCCAACACTTCGTCTGCCCCTTTGTTCTCATTGGCATCCACTTCGGCGGGAACATCCTTCCTGGTACTGTTTGAGCTCGCCTTCGATCCAGCATCATCAAGCTCTGAACCCGATTCACCCACCACTTCTCCCTTCGAGTGCTGTTCATTTTCAGCGATACTGCTTCCCACTTCCTCGTACCCGCTTAGCCGATCTCTACGATACCCAGGGGCAAAGTCATCGTTGTCCTCTTCCATACTATCAGAATAGTCTCTGCTTCGTTCGTTCCACGGCCCATTTCTTTTCCTCTCTCTACCCCAATCCGGACCATCATACCCTCTGTTATAGAACCCTGATCTTTTCCTGCCTCTACCATTCTTCCTTGACCCCATTCGATCGTAGTCGTCGTTGAATCTTTTCCTTCCATACCCAACATCGGAACCCGCGTCCCCCAGCCGGGCAAGGGCCGAGGTCCTGCCTACGCTAAACGGCGGAGGAGCAGATGGGTTCTCCCGGCCCTGGCCTCTGAATTCTTGAAGGCCGCTCTTGGACATGGCACTGGGGAGCGAGCTCGCGGGAAGCACGCCCTTGGACACCAGGTACTCGGCCGCAAGCCGGCCAGCCTCCATTAGGATCTCCAGCTTGCTTGCAGGAGGGCTTTGGGGCTTCGAGTAACTGCGGCTGAAGCCGCCACGACTACGATTACGACCGAACGGCGAACCCGGCCGGAAACCATCCCTGGGGTTCCGATACTTGGGCTGCATTTTTCTCGGTTCTTGTACCAATCACTTGCAGAACAAATAAGAAAGTGATGGATCGATCTCCCAATGACGAGCTCCGAGATGTTAAACAATTAGGGCTCAAGAAAAGCCCTAGTTCGCTGAACGAATCAACCGTCGCTGGGCTCCAATCCGAAGGACTCACCGATTTCGTTGGATCAAAAACCCAAATAGACGCCGAAAACCCATGAATCCCGCGTAGAACCGCTCAAGATTCAGCTGGATGGTCCGGGGAAAAGGTCAAAAAGCCCTAAAATTCGACCTCCGATCGTTCCGAGTCCGGTCTCCGATCGAAGCCCCTCCAATATCGAATGAACCGAGGAAGGGAGTTAGCATACGCCTCGGGAGAGGATAAGTAATCCTAGGCCGACGAGGTGTCATGACAAAACTCTCTTACTCTTTCCGGCCAAGACGTTCGATTACCTGCCTTATAATTGGACAAGTAAAAGTGAGCATCGTGAGAGAGCGAGAACAACTCAACGACTTACCGGTTTTCCTGGCGCAGATACGTATCAAAGAAAGGTGGAAAGCATACGCAAAGACTGTTTCATATCACACGTTATGTCAACAACAACAACAACAACAAAAGAAAATTCGTCTTATTTGGATTTTTTTTATAGTCGTTTTTGTGTTTCCATATCATAAAAATTAATTTCTAAATAAAGATAAACTCTATTTAATCTCGGTTGAGTTGATTGGATCGTCAATTTTGTTAAGTTGAAATCACTGTTTAAAATTTTAAATTAAAATTTATTTTTTATAAATTATATTAATTTTATATCTAAGATGAGTCGAGATATCACAGATTCTACGTAATCTAATTATGACATGATATATGTGAGGTATAATATTATGTCATGACGAATCGTCTGACTTCGATATAATTAATTATATAATTATTAAACTTTTTAATAAAAAAAATATTATATCATTTAAATTTTTCTAATATGGTAAGAAAAAACCTTGTAGAAGAGCATATCTCGATGATTCACATATATTTGCTTAAGCAGAAATAGATCATTAACACCATATACAATAACATAACATAAGTCTTCCTTTTTAATTTCACTGACGAAACCATCATGATTTAGTTTATATTATAAATCCCCTAGTCCAACCAACTCCCAGTTTATATCCAGCAAGCTATGGTAAAATTCAAGATAACCCTGTGTGGATATTATAAAAACAAAATCAAAAGAAAAAGAAAACAAATTGGAATAAGAAATTGATTCGATGAGAAATATTTCCAACTTGTGATACAAGAAGCTGCAATGACCATATAGGATTACAGTTCGGATGATGCTAAGGCCATTGACTAATCGTGGACTCTCCTGCAAATGCAGGATTAGAATGTTGACTTTTTATGAGTAAAACCTATTTCTGTGTCTCGTTTCTCATTATGCAGCATTCAAGCCATGTCTTTGATTTCAGAAACTGCGTTTATTGTGAACATGTTCATTCTCCGGTTACATTATTCACTTTCGATGAGATCCGATAATGTGATGATATTGCCAAAAAAATAAAATCCCTGAATACCTTTTAATTATATATATATTTATGAGAAATATTCATTCTAAATGTTGGTGAAGACCATGGCCTCTGTAGCACCAGCAAATTTGGGTCCAACAAAACCAAAGCTTGCACACATTGAGCTGTCCCATACACGGATGCATGTCTTTTAACCATGTCACAGCTACTTTTACCCAGCCAGATTAGCAGCGCACAGTATGCAGCCTGTTCTTTGACTTCTTTATCAGATGATTCCCCACTTTGTTTCACTTTCTCTGAAACAAGCTGCAGCAATGGAGTCACTGTTTGTACCATAAATTAGATGAGCACAGTTGTTGGGTCGAACAGAGGGGCAGAGACAAGACAAACGAGTTGGATGTCTGTCTGATACTTTTTTTGTTGGCCTCTGCTTTATCTCCACCAACACACAAGTAGAACTACTGTTCAGATGAAGACACTTGGAAAGCCACATCCGTCGAATGCTTCTCCGACCAATCTCTCTCTATATTTGAGGTTCTTTTAATGCTACACAACACCAACAAAATTAGATTTCTGTTCCTATTTCACGATTATTTGGTCAGTTGTGTCACCAGAGTCATCTCCATATATAATTACTGACGAAGAAAGCTGCCTATCGAGATAGGTAGCAGCAGAACAATGAATCCACATAAAGAAGCAGAACTTGCAATGATGATGACACCAGAAACCTCGACATCACAACACAAAATGCACAAGACAATGAATCCAAGCAAAGAACCATGACATACGGTGATGACACTAAAAACCTGTATATATCACCACGAAACATGGCAATATGGCTTTGGGGCTGAACACAAACAGCTCATCTATGTTGGAGTACGTTCCTGCAGAACCCGCAACCGAGTCGAACTCATCGACGGCATCTTGACTCTTCTTCTTCACCCGCCCCGCGATCACCCTGCAAACCAGCATCGCTCTCTTCTCCTCGTCCGACGAGCTTACGCGAGCCATGTCATGCGCCCTCCCGCTGGTCGCCATGGTTTGGACCTTCCCGGCCTCATCGAGCTTGAACCCGTCTCGGATGATGCTGCACACGTCGCAGCGTTCCATCGACTGACACAGATTGGTGGAGCCGTTGAAGCCGAGGGAACACGCGAGGGTGGTGCAGTGGAACCTCAGGAGCTCGTTCCCATCGGCGACGCACCTCGGATGCTTTTTGGCGAGCTTGTTGTCGGCTTTGGTCTTGATGGAGTCTCTGTAGTCTTCGAACCTTGTGATGGCCTTCGGGGTGTTGTGGACCTTCAGGATCCTGTCTATCTTGCAAACTGGAGTTTGATTCTTGAGCCAGCTTGACTGGAAAATGATCTCGATGATGTTTCTGCTGGTGTCCTCAGGACCCAATTCTGATACTGTTGCAGAGAATGGAGAACGCAGAGGTCATACATCGTAGAGATCTGTGAGGAAAGGTGTAATGAAATGTAAAGAAGAGAGTTTTTACCTGCATGTCTGACCGCCTGGTGAAGCTCCAAAGACTCAGGCCTCACAAATATCTCCCCGCAGTGCGGGCAAGAACAGATTGAAACCCTCATGGAAGGATCCCTGGATGGTCCATTAATGGGATCAACCATCACATGACACTCGTAGCACCCAGAAAGCCTCCTCAGGTGCATTCCAGTAAGAGATCCTCCGACAGAAGAAGAGGATGATGATGAAGAAGACGCAGTAGCAGAGGCAACGATAGAGGCGGATGAATAAGAAGCGAAGGAAGTGGATATATCCCCACTGACATCCTTGCAAGGAGATCTCAGGGATCTGCTAGAAGTATTACAAGGATTCACTGCAGCGGCTGTGGTTGCTTCCTGACTCGTCTCACTCGTGCTGTCCCTCTTCTTGCCTTTCTTCCTCCCTCGTGCATCTCTCTGATCCTTACACGAGAATAAGTTTCTCAGGGCTCTCCAAGCCGGTGACTTCTTGGCTCTCCTCTGTTCTTGCTTCTTGCTTCTGTTGCTTCTCTTGAGCTTCCTCCTGGCTTCACCTGTCTCTGCCATCGCACAAGGGGCTTGGTTTCTTGTGGTTTCTCCCATGGAGAAGAGGCCTGAAGTGGTTCTACTCCCTTGGGATCAGATGGTATTTGTATTTTAGAGGGAAGTGTTGCTTGTATCGATCAAAATGCATACCTTGTGATGCTGCTTGCTGCGACAACTCTACCGGCAAAAGGAACAGTAGAATGTGAGGACTGAGACCAGGAAATGATGGTCATTGGTCATGAGCCATGATAGCCTTCTTTTCTGCAAAGAAAGGGATCATGTGCTCACCTATTGCTGCATTAAACATGGATAGCAACAAAAGATCTACAGTAAGCTTTTCTTCCTCAGAACTACTGTTTCTGCATCAGGACAGGCCATGGTTATCGTTCATCGATCACTCAGATTTAGCTCAATGAGCCCCCAAATCTTGCCTTCGAACAAGCAAAAGCAGCCCACGGTTTAAATCCAGAACGGCTAGTAAATTTGAATAGAGTGAGATGTGGTATTGTGCTGTCACCAAAGAGTAAGAAGTACACTTGTTGGGTTGTCATGCGGGGAAGATGGGAAGAGAGACCCAACTCCCAGCTTTCCCTTTGGCATGACTCCATTAACATTATGTCGTGCTCACCAGAGGACACAGCAGTCTCTGAACCCATTTATAGGACAGAGGCATGTGGTCATCAGTCATGGTAAGGGAGATGAATGCGATCCCGGAGGTAGGGGATGAACATCGATGACAGAAACGTAATGGATAAGAGTTCAGTAAGGTCACCCGCAACGCGAGAATGCATCAGAAACATGTGAATAGCTGAGAACAGGAACCGAAGGACATGGAAGTTCATCATCTGACAACAACAGGGTTGTCTTCCACCTTGGAAACCTTCATGGACTCCGGAAAACAGATGAAAGATGCAGATTACTGGAAGCAAATGAGTAAAAATTCTAGACGAGTAAAAATTCACAACTCAACTATGGTTTTACAACAGCGGTATATTAGTCGCACTTCATTTAGTCTGACATAAAAAATGAGTAATGACTATGATTTGACTTGCATGAGCTTGATGAATACATTATGATAATTTTAATTTAAATATTTTAATTAATGATTTAGATTAAACGAAATTATTAGTTAATTAACTCATTAAACTCGTGGATTGGATTCAAAGAACTCATGGGAGCTACCGAGTTATATTGCTTAAACATTTTAATGACTGATTTAGATCAAACAAAATTATTGACCAGTTAACTCACTCGGGATAGACAATTTATGTTCTAATGGATGGAACAAAATTATCTTCTCACCTCACTCAAGATTGGTTTTCTAATCAGAACTCCTTATTTTTAGAATTCTTAAACCAGCTTATCAGAAAAACAATGCAACATATTATAAAAATATTACAACATAATATTTATGTAAAATTTTATAAAATATTATGTTTATAGTATTTTTAAACTATGTTACATGTTATAGTTTATAGTGTTCTCAATAATACTAGAAAAACACTATAATACAGTATAAAATTATTCTAATATAATATATTTTAAATAATACTAAGACTATTATAAAGTAATACAAAAGTATTATAACAAAATATTTTTATATTATAGTATATTATTTTTCTTATATTACTGAAAATATAATAACACAATGTAAAAATACTATTATTTAGACCGAGAGTATATCAATTAGTCCCACCGAATAAGATTAATATTGACTTATAAATATCTTATTAATTTTAACTTAAGTATTTTAATCAATGATTTAAATTAAACATAGACCCGTTAATACATTGACATAGAATATCTCATTTATTAAGAAAAAATGATGATATTATTAAAAGAAATTAAAATGGAGAACTCTTTCCCAAAAAAGAGAGTCCAAAAAAAGGATTTTTTTTTTGAAAATTTCATATATATATATATATATATATATATATATATATATATATATATATATATATATATATATATATATATAAGAAAATTGAAGTCGATGTCAGCTTAGCCTATTTCAGTTCCATCATATGAGGTTGGGCCGAGGAGATCCAACCACCTACCAATGAGAATAAAAAGAAAAAGCTTAATTCATGACATGTGCATTAAGTTGCACATGTGATGTTGTCACTTCCTATGCCTTTTAAAGTATATGGCACTTGGGATTCCTTCCCACGCTAATAATTTAACACTCATATGTGGGAAGGCTTCTTCTTCAATTCACATCACAAAAAACTAAATAAACAACAAAATGGTATTCCTTCTCGAGATTATTATTACTCCTCAGTATATTTTATTATCATTTGTTTTATATACTAAATACATAAGCTAGCAAAAATAATTCATACATCAACCCACATGACATGAATACCACCAAGTCTCAACTCGGTGTTACTTCCACCTCATTCGATATAGCCCTTGCCAACAAGTCACGGAACCTCAGCCCTGACCTCCTGCAGAGGAACAGCTCATGTCCCACAGCTGTCCTCCCACTCGAGGAAGGAGAGAGCAGCGGACTGGTAAATGTGAGCTCATCGGAGATCTGCAAGACTTTGACGATCCAAACTCGAAAGAAAGAAAGAAAGAAACTAATAGTAATAAAGCAACCATGAAGAAGCCTCCATCTACATTCGGCTCTCAGTTGTACTGGCAAGAGTTCTTGAGGGAGACTGGTGAGTTGAGCTTGGTCTGATCCATGAGGACCGAGCACTGGACGTTGTTGTAGAACTTGGGCTTCACCAGCTTCCCCAGCACGTACGCGCGTGACCTGATCGTGAAGCTCAGGGTCATGTTCACGGGCCCCGCGGTCTTGCCGCCGGTGCTGCTGAGACTCGGCCCTCCGCCGTAGAGCGGCACCTTGTTGCCCATCACCACCACGTTGACGTCCCTGCGGCTCTTCCTTGACTGGTAGAAACTTTTCATCTGCGCAGAAGAAACACGTATAAGATGCATGAGCGAGAGAAGCGCGAAGAGAAAGGGGATGGGCGGTGGCGGTGGCGGTGGTGATTACGTCTCCGTTGGCCATTGTGAGTTGGTAGTAGTTGAGATATAATGGCGTGGAGGTCACGTGGACGCCGAAGAAGCTCCCGGTGTTGCGGTACGTGAACTTGACGGTCGAGTTCAGGGTCGACATGTCCGTCGGCACGAGCGACGCGTCGGTGCCGGCTTGGATGATGAAGTTCTCAAATTTGATGCTCTGTGTTCGAGCGAGGAATCAGCGATCGGTTTCTCTCCTACTCTAAAACGAGAATCAAAAGAACAGACATGAGGGGGAAGCGATCACCTTCATGACGATTTGAGGCTTCTGGTTCCGGCTGGCGCCCCACAGAATCAAGGCGAAGAAAGAGAAGAGGACGAAGAATGCGAGGACGAATCCGAGGACGTAGCACCTGCGAGGAATGCCCTTGTCGTCCGCCTCGCCGTCGAGCAGCCCTTCCTCCTCGATCACCGCGCACTCCTTCCACGCCTTGTCGCTCTTGCGGCGGCCGCCCCTTCCGGCCCCGTCATTCGGCAGGATCTTCCTGGAGCCGGGCTTCAGCGACCCGGAGAACCGGCTGGAGGAGGAGTCCCTGGAGTGGCGGCCGACGGACGAGTGGGAGTGCGGGGGGGAGTGGGCCGGGCTGAGGACGGGGCTGGAGTGGAACGACGTTGCCGTCTTTTCGCCGTCATGGGAGTCACGCGACGGGCTCTGTACGTAGTACACCGGCCGGGCGGGCGACGAGGGCGCGATGCTCGTGACCTCGGAGTCGGTCTTGGCGTGCATCTTTGGATCTCAGCAACCCACAATTGGCTCCTCCTCCTCCTTTCTCCTTTTATTTCTACCCTCCTCTTCGGTGGCCGGAGAAGTTTCCGCGTGCCAACGCTGGACTTTGTCGCTTTTTGTGCCTTACTGTGGGTTTTGGCATTAGTTTACAGTGGCAATGGTGTATTGGTAATTTAGTCTGTGTTCTTAGCTTCCGTCACCGCGGCGTGACACCCCACGTGCAGTTATTCGGTGACAGGTCACAGGTTAGCTGTATTCCTCTTTCCCCCCCATCCGCCCCACGAAACATTTTTCTTGTGACAGACAGCACATTATTTATTTGGTCTACGAGGAGATGATGTTTTGTTTTCCTTGTATTGCGACGGTGATCGAAGCATGTGAGCACTGCCGTAGATTGTGGAACTGATAGCAAGTGAATCGACGAACGCGATTGGAGTTGATTCTGCATACTATATGCGATGAAGTCAATGCTGCACATGAGAGCAGACTCGACCTTGTAGAGCGCCACTAACAGTGTCCATTCACTTCTTTCCTTGCATGCCTGCATACACACACTGTCAATTGTCAATGCATGGGGAAATCAATTTCCCTCGTATTAGAATCGTTGATCATCGATCGAACAGTATCCCATTACAGGACGTGACAACTTGCAGGCATCAGCCACAGGCTGTAGGCAGCTGCAGGCCGCAGGCCTTCCTACAGCGGCCGTGGACTCGTAACAGTCCACGAAGCTGTGTCGCCACAGTCCGAGCACATGGCGAACCGCTCGCAGGCTTTACAGCTGCGCCAATAAAAGGCCGCCGGCGGAGAGTAGGCCCCGGCGACCGAGCCCGAAGGTTCTCCTCCTCTTCGGATTCACCGCGTTGTTCACCCGTGTCGGTCTTGCATGGTTCGATCAACGCATTGTTCAACCAATACAATGGAATTCTTTGTCCTCACTATATATATATATATATATATATATATATATATATATATATATATATATATATATATATATATGACCTTTAACGTCACGCATCAGAGTACACTCACGTGTAGTATCTACGCGACATAACCGTGTGTTTCTTTCCTTAAACGGGATTCCGAACCGTCCACCAACCGTGGTGTGTTGTGCTTGTACACTACCGGTTGGATACAATTGTATGGATCAACGTGTCATTGATTCGACTTCGCCCTATTCTGCTACATTTGGGACCAAACTCGTGCCCGTTAGTTCAAATTTTGTAGATCTCGGAAATGTGGTTGGCCACCCTCGTACGACATACATTATCTCATTACATGTTCTCTCCTCTGACATCTCTGTGACTCGGAAGACAAAAGCTGCAGTACGCCATCATCCTCCCAAAAACTCCATTCCTTCGCGTCTCCATTTCCGTCTTGCTCCGTAAGGGCAGAGAGAAGACTGTAATCCAGTAATCGTTGATCACAGTGATGCAGGTATGTTGTTATATCTCTGTTGTCGCTCAAATCTATCTTGGTTCAGAGCTTCAGCCCTCTACTGCAGCTGCTGCCACTGCTTTTGCTGCTACTGCTCCATTCACGCCTTCTTCCTTCGTCTTCTGCTGCTCAGGTTCTTTGCCACCCTCTTCTCTTCCGTCACCTTTCTTCATCTCTCCTCTTCACTTTGGGTTTTCTTCTTCTCCGCAACACACAGCTCGGTTCGATCTGCTTGTCCAACGGGAACTGCAACGCCGGGCTGCATTGCGAGACATGTCTGGCCAACGGCAACCTCCGGCCCAGGTGTACACGAATCCAGCCCTCTGATCCCAAATCGAAGGTCCTGATCTCCTCCCTCTTGCCGCCGCAGTTACCGATCCTTCGTTGCCACCCTTTACATGTTTGGCGATGGGTGACGAGTTCTTTCTCCTCTACTATGACACAGGGAAATGGGCTGCCGTTCAATAGATACGCGTGGCTGACGACTCACAACTCGTTCGCGCGACTCGGCCAGCAATCGCGCACCGGAACGCCCGTCATCGCCCCGGAGAACCAGCAGGACTCGGTCACCGGCCAGCTCAACGTAAGCGCCACTATCTTGCTTTGCTTTGACGGATGCGGGTCGTCATCAACCCGCTCTCCGGTGTCGCGCGTGGCCCGGAACCGCTACCCCGTTGCCCAGTCGAAGCGCGTGGGACGAGTTCGTTCGTTCCACCGCTCAGACGTGCCAAAATGCTCGGCACGTAACACGACATTTACCAGCGTTCTAATTAGATTAACAGCGTTCCACTAAGCAATTGCGTGATGCTGATACAAGTAATTTATATACAGAAAGCATGACCTATATATGAACCTAATTAGAACGTGCAGTGAATGCATTAAGCTCTTGTTCGGATGTGTTCTGCATGCATGACCTGTATGAATACTTCAGTTCTGCTTGCTATTGTAGCTAATGCATCTTCTGCTCATGCATACTGCACTCTTACCAATACAGAACGGTGTTAGGGGCTTAATGCTGGATATGTATGACTTTGAGAACGACATCTGGTTGTGCCATTCCTTCGGTGGCAACTGTTTCAACTTCACTGCCTTTGTAAGTTGTCGATGTTACAGAATTAAACCATTTTTTGTGCATTCATTATACTCATCATTAGAGATGATCCATGGCCAGCAACCTGCTATCGATGTGCTCAAGGAAATCCAGCTATTTCTCGAAGCAAACCCTTCAGAAGTCATAACAATCTTTATCGAAGACTATGTCACATCCCCTAAGGGTCTCACAAAGGTCTTCAATGCTTCCGGACTGATGAAATATTGGTTCCCTGTTGAAAGAATGCCCAAGAATGGAGGAGACTGGCCACTGCTCGGTGACATGACAAGCAGGAACGAACGCCTGCTGGTGTTCACTTCTAAAGCTGCCAAAGAGGCCTCTGAAGGCATTGCGTACGAGTGGAGATACGTTGTGGAAAACCAATGTGAGGAATCATCACCCAACCCTTCGTCTTCTTCAGCAGCAGTCTTCTGTATCATTGGATGCTGGTGCTTGAAATTTTGCAGACGGAGATGGTGGAATGGAAGCAGGTTCTTGCCCGAACCGAGCCGAGTCATTGCCCATGAACGCGATGTCGAGATCTCTGGTTTTGATGAACCATTTCCCTTCCAATCCAGACATGGCAACAGCGTGCAAGCACAATTCTGCTCCTCTTGTGAGCATGCTGAGTACATGCCACGGTTCGTCGGCTAATCGCTGGCCTAACTTTATTGCTGTAGACTTCTATAAGGCAAGTGCTGCATGTCATTTATCGGGTTGGAAAGATCATTTAGTGGCTATCCCTGACCTCGTGATCTCTGTTCCAGAGGAGTGATGGAGGTGGAGCCCCTCAAGCTACAGATATAGCAAATGGGCACCTGGTTTGCGGATGCAACAGTATAGCCTACTGCAAAGTAAGTCACATTTCCTATTCACGATCAGGAACAGTGTCTGACGATGATTGTGATCTAAGATCAAATCTACAGTGCCAAACGATACTAATATGTCTGCTGGAACAGTAACTCTGTGTATCAGAGATAGCTAATTCCTCCATATCTTATTCCGCAGGTTAATGCTTCATTCGGGGTATGTGATGATCCAGCGAAGCCCGGGGCTGCAGCAACCTCAGCTTCCTGCAGATTAAGCTCTCCAGTTCTTGCAAGTCAGCTCCAGTATTTATCGTTGCTAACGATCGTGTTGGTCTCCATGGACCTGTGACTCTTTTGCGACCCATAAATCCTGTATTGCAGCATCACCGTTGCTTAATATGGTTTCGGCAACTTGTAAAAGACCGTAGGAAATTGATGGCTGCTACGAACACTATCAGAAAGTATTTCTTGTCAATTGTTGTTGATCATAAAACACATGCAGATCACCAATCCAAATATATATCTTGAATGCAGATGTTTTGCTGTTGGTCTTATCTTATGCGATCAATAACTCGGCATCCGGACCGGTCGCCTTCTTTCGTACTCAAAGCGATCAAACCAAACCCGAATTGATCCGTCATCAACTGGGTTCCCGAATTTTGAAGCAAATCGGACGGTGATTTGTAGGAGTAACGCCGTCGCGTGGTCCGCCCTGTAGATCTTGGTCGGACTGGAGGCGGGACCCGTTTGCAGGTCGGTCATTGGAGTCAAGAAGCAAGCGACGAGAAAGAACCAAAGCCTCAGCAAAGGGAGTAGGGGGACGAGAGGGATAGTGAGAGGGGAGAGAGGTGAGGGATGGGGACGACGCTGCGGTACGCGATGGTGTGCTCGTCGAACCAGAACCGGAGCATGGAGGCGCACGCGCTGCTGAAGCGCCAGGGCTTCGACGTTTCTTCCTACGGGACTGGGGCGCACGTCAAGCTCCCCGGCCCCTCGCTGCGGGAGCCCAACGTCTACGACTTCGGCACCCCCTACAAGTTCATGCACGATGAACTCCGCCGCAAAGACCCCGACTTGTAAACGTCTCCCCTTCCCGCGACCCCTCTCCTTACCCCCATCGCGAAGCCCTGATTTTGGATGTCGGTGTCGGGTGTAGGTACAAGCGAAATGGGATACTGCCGATGCTCAAGAGGAACCTCGGGGTCAAGAATGCGCCGCAGCGGTGGCAGGACAACGCTGCTGATGGCTGCTTCGACGTCGTTATGACCTTCGAGGAGAAGGTCTTCGATACCGTCATCGAAGGTCGGTCTTTCCTCTTTTCTCTGCTACGGCCGCACTCTTGCTTAAGCATTTAGGGTTAAGAGTTCAAAATTGCCAGATTTGGGGGTTTTCTTTACCTGAACATTGCAATTCATGATGATGCAACTGCAAGCACTACGCTAAGAATTACATTTTAATCTATCATGATTTTAACGATCAATTGAACTATAGCAGGGTTTTCGATTATCAATGCCTTTTGGCTTTAATGACAAATAATAAATGTGTATCGCTGTGCAACATATTAAAGTAGTATTTTGCATTTTTTATTGTCAATACAGATCTTAATAATCGGGAACAGAAGGTGATAAGAAGTGTTCTGATAATCAACTTGGAAGTAAAAGATAACCATGAAGAAGCTGCCACTGGTGCCAAGCTCGCTTTAGATTTGTGTCAAGATGTAAGTATCTTATGCACAGGTTTACATATCAAATGATCTATGCATGCTTATGTTGAATGCTACCAAAGATGTCCGGATGTTTGTATCTTTCTGTGTTGGATATACTCCTTTTGAAGTTTAATAAGTTCAGGTACTCTATGTTGAGAGAGATTATGCAAGTCTCCTTTTGAAAATTATCCGTTCTCACATAAAATCTTCACTCAAGTATTCCCTTGTCATTCTTATCAAAATAAAAAATGGACAACCTGAATTCTGTATCCACTCGAGGACAAATGATATATTAGGGAACTTATACTAATGGGTTGTTGATTACCGAACTACTTTCGTTGAGGCAACCAGTACTATCTTTCTGAGGTCACAGTTAAATCTCATTTCACACTTCTAATTAGCCACTATATTATTCATTTTCTTTCAGAAAATTCTGGTTAAGTTTCCAATGAACCCAATTGCCTTTCTGGGGTCCCTGATAAGCTACCATATTCCATGTATAGAGTTATGTTTGTTTGAACTATATATAACTATGATCAAATATATAATTTCCAGATGTTTTGGCTTTTATTGAGTTAAAAGTTCTCACGTGTCAGTTTTCTGGCACTCAGTATAAGTGTTCTTCCAGTTAAATAGGACTTCTTCATTGGTTGAGTGCATTTTGGCCTGTCTTTCCATGTTTTGTGATGTTTAGGATTGTTTGAGGCCTATTTCACACCTTATAATTGGACAAGTCTTTTAATAGACTGAACTGGCACTTTTAGATTGAAAATGACCAAATCAGTCATTTAACTTTGAGGTGTTGTTGTTTATATCATGACCATGACTGTGTACTTTTTGTTGGAGTTATTTTCTTTTTCTTTTTCCTTCTTCTTTCTGCTATGGCAGCAACTTGTTTGTGTTGACGAGCAGCATGCCAAAATCCATTCCACAAGTTAACCAAAAACCTTCGTACTTCAAGAACCTAAAACCATAAATTTAATTCATGACATTTTTATTAGCAAGAGCGCATAAATATTCAACTATTGAGTGCATTTTACTATGTCAAAGCAGCTTGTCTTAATTTATTTTACACCTAATCCTAATCCTATTAGAAGGAGACCTTTTACTTATTCCACATAGATCCTTTCCTTATCCTAGTCAGAGAAGAGGTGCACATGATTAGGATATAAAGATGGAGCTGATAGTAACTTTGAGAAAATTTTCAACATTGCACAGAATCAACTAAAGAGTTTTGTTTATCTAAAAGAGAACTTCCTTTGGTACTTGTGATCTGTTCCATTGTGTATATGTAAGAAATGTATTGCATTTTACAATTCATTCCTAGTGGCCTGAATGACTCGGGTATTATGGAAGACATATATAATTTATCATCTTTCTTTTTTTATTTATAGGAGTGAAACTGGACTAGTACTTCAGTCTATGAGACTGTTTAGACTGCTAAGGTTCATGGTTCCGTCAATAAATAGATCTGTAAGGATACTTTATACTTCGTCTTGTTTGTTGTTATAAAAGGAAAAAAATAATTTGAAGTAGATAATATTTTGCTATTTTAAGGAAGATTGGAGGGGGATAGGAAAGGCAAAAAGTAAAGAACCTCTTGAAAAATCATATTGAAAATTGGCCTGTTATTTAAACAAGTAGACCCATGTTGTCTTAAATAGAGAAGAAACATTCACAAAGTGGTTCAAACAAAATTTCTTTTTTCTCTTTTTTTTGTGGGGACAACATATAAATGTCTTTCTTACAAGACAAAAGTTTGCAAGTAATGTAGTCTTATATATACTTGACTATCGCCTCCAGAAGAATCCTTTTGGTTAAAATTTGCTTCTTAAAATAAATGAAAAAAACAATTCAATGAACTTACAAAGTGTCACAGTTGAAAGAGCTGCTAGAAATGCAAAAGTGGAGAAGAGCCTCTGAGAACCACAAAAATTGTCCAAAGATAAGCTAAAATATCAACATAAGAGATTCTTTTAATAAAAATGCCTTTGAAATCTTGTATCCATGTCTCTTTCATGTAAGCATGCCTGTACATTTGCCAGTTTCAAGTAATTTCAGGGAAAAAGTTGTTCTTGAGAACTTAGAACTGATTTTGGAAAGGAAGTGAAAAAATGTTTCTCCTTATGGGTTCAATGATAATTTTTTTTTTACTTTTGCTTAGCTACCAGATGTTTCCTTACTATACGGGGAAAAGACTGCTTGATAACTGTTACCTTTTTTGGTATCGAAATCTGTTGCTTAGATTTTTTAAAATATTACTGATGCCTACATTTGAAAATGCCAAATGGAGATTTGCAATATCATTAAGCTAATAAGAGATATATGGTGGTGCAGATTGAATCTGCAGACTGCTGGGAAGATGCAATCGATGACATTGTTGTTGCATTTGAGAGACAACAGAAGCGAAAACTACTCTACACCATCTCATTCTATTAGATGTGTAGTGGGTCTATTAAACCTTCTGAAAGTGTATTAGGTTGGCCGAAATGAAAAGAAGATTAATCCTTATCTCTTGCCTAAATTTTGTTGGTTTTCATGTAGTAGAACATTCACAGCATGACCCCTTGGTCCGGTAGGGTTCAGGTAGACCGAGCTAGGTTACATCCAGCTACTTGTACAACAGACTGATACGGTTTCACTTGGCCTGGGGGGATGTGTTTGTACTTGTACTATTTTCTGTTCTTGGGATGACCCAATTATATAAAAGATTATCTTATAAGTTGCTATGAAATATGCATTAAAACAATATCTGGATGATTTATAGTTAAGACTTTTGTTCCAGAGGTTGAAATTGGTATGAACAGAGTTCTAGATCTAAATAATTAGGCAGAAAGCTGTATCTTTCCTCTATCTGCGAAAGCTTCGCTTGCCGACATGTTCTTGCCGACATGTTTTTTTTTTTTTTTTTTGTAGACAACTTGCAAATTAGGTGGTAGATTTTTTGTATGTTTTTCGTGGTCCCTGTTCCACAGTTGACTATAAATTATTCTTTTTTGGGGATTAATATGTCAAAAGAAATTTTAACCATAGAGAACAGTGTTTATATTATTTGATTTAACAGGGAATTAGGATTCTATTCATTTTGCATGGATCCGATGAATGAATGGTCAAAAAAGGAAAAGAAATTAAATGTTCAAATCCATAAACTAAACGACATATCTAACACACAGTATGATCCGTTGGCGTCACGCTAGATTTTAATTAATCGATCGCTGTTACCGGATCCACTTGTTATTGTTAGGTGAGACGTGTCACGGGTACGATGATATTAAACGAACGGTTGAGATCGATCATCGATGATGATGATGATTCGGATCCTTACCCGAATCCGAAGACCCGAATGTGACCCAAGATGCCGGTGGATATTCCCTCGCCGACACTATCCGTTAGTCCATTATTTGTGGACGCTATCGTTGACGTGGATTACCCCACCCACCGTCGTCTTCCTGGGCCCCGCTTTATCAGATATATCGGTTCATAATTTCCACGGATTAGACCACGAAATATCTACCCTCTTTCATTTCCATTCACAAAAAAACGATCTCATAATAATTCGTCACGAATAACACGTAAATTCGACGTGTCTCTGGTCGTGTCTCAGATCACAGCGTCGGCTTCCGTGGTCGTACGGTGACGTGTCCCTCTCCGTGACACGTGGAAGAACGCTTCTCCCGTCGGCCCCGAGAACGAGATCATTGGGTGATCGGGGTGCCAATCACGTCGTCATCTAAAACTCACAGCGATCTCACTGTCCCGCCGGTAAACGATCGAACAGCAAGTCTCGTGATTAACCCAACCACCACCACTCTTCGATAAATCTCCACTTTTTGACGGCAAGGTCGAACCACATCCGTGATCACAGAAGCCCACTTGCTTCCATCAGACCGTTCCCACGGCTTCGCCCCCACTATATATATCCCACCCCCTCCCTCCATCCGCAGTGCACAAGCAGCGGTCATATCCTACTCGGTTCACTTCGCAAGCAACAGCCCTTCGTGCCAAAGATGTCCGAGGAGAGGCACCACCACCACCTCTTCCACCACCGCCAGGAGGAGGAGAAGCCCTCCGAGGAGGTGGTCTACTCGGAGACCGCCTATAACCCCAGCGGCGATGACTACACCTCCGGCTACACGGAGACCGCCGTCGCCGAGTCCGCTTCAGATGAGTTCGAGAGGTACGAGAAGGAAGAGAAGCATCACAAGCACAAGGAGCACCTCGGCGAGATGGGCGCCCTCGCCGCCGGTGCCTTTGCCTTGGTACTCCTCTTTCTTCACATACTGCATAGACATCGGTTTCTTGATCCTTTTTCCTTTTTCTTGGAGACCATCATAAGAACTATGTAGTCGACTACATGTGACTAAGTCGAACTTACAATAAATGGTGATCCAACAGTACGAGAAGCATGAGGCCAAGAAGGACCCTGAGCACGCCCACAAGCACAAGATCGAGGAGGAGATCGCTGCAGCGGTGGCCGTCGGCAGCGGAGGGTATGCCTTCCATGAGCACCACGAGAAGAAGGATGCCAAGAAAGAAGCCGAGGAGGCGAGCGGACAGACACATCACCACCACCACCTCTTCTGAGGGCGCTATATGTGTATCTATGCCCTTTATGATCCATCTTATGCTACTTCGATAATTTGGTGTTTTATTATCCCAAATAAGCGCTGGTTTATCACGTGCAACAATAATCGGTGTATTTCTTTAAAATTTGTGTCAATATTCGATGCTTGGTACTTTTTAATCGATATATATTATTAAAATCTTAAAAAGAGTCATTTGTGTAATTTTCTTTTTGTCTGACCAATCTTCCCTTCTCTTCTATTAAAATAATAAAATACTAATATATCAGTAACCAAATACTAATATGTCAGATCCGATTGTCACCTAAAGAATAATGTTTGATACGATACAATAATCCATTTGGCATCGTTTTAGATAGTCTATTTATCGGATCAGGTCCGATTATGATATTAGTCCATTTGGATCCAATAATAACTCTTATCGGGTTTAAGACCGAATCCGATCCACGTGACAAAAGCTTTAACGATAACAGGTGTATTTCTTTAAGATTCGTGTCAGTATGGGATGCTTTGTCCTTTTAATCGTTGTATGCTATCAAAATTTTAAAAAGAGTCGCTTGTGTAATTTTATTTTTGTCTCGTCAATCTTCCCTTCTCTTCTATTAAAATAACAAAATACCAATATGTCAGATCTGATTGCCACCTAATGAATGATACGTCCAATACGATATAAGGATCTATTTGGCATCATTTTAGATGGTCTATTTATCGGATCAGGTCCGATTAGGATATTGGTCAATCTGGATCCATTAACAACTCTTGTTCTAAAACGATGCCAAATGGATTCACTAAAGTCATCACAAGATCAAAAGCTTGCTGGGAGACTCGACGTTCGTGGTTGAAAACTTGCATAGGATTAGGATTAAGAGATAATCCTATATCCAAATTAGGATTAGGATTAAGAGATAATCCTATATCCTGATTAGGATTAGGATTAGGAAATCTATCTACTATCACAGATCACCAATCCAAATATATATTTGAATACAGATGTTTTGCTGTTGGTCTTATCTTATGCGATCAAAAACTCGGCATCCGGACCGGTCGCCTTCATTGGTACTCAAAGCGATCAAACCAAACCCTAATTGATCCGTCATCAACTGGGTTCCCGAATTTTGAAGCAAATCGAATGGTGATTTGTAGGAGTATCGTCGTCGCGTGGTCCGTCCTATAGATCTTGATCGGATCGGAGGCAGGACGCGTTTGCAGGTCAGTCATTGGAGTCACGAAGTAAGCGACGAGAAAGAACCAAAGCCTCTGAAAAGGATTAGGATTCCTATATCCTGATTAGGATTAGGATTAGGAAATCTATCTACTATCACAGATCACCAATCCAAATATATATCTGAATACAGATGTTTTGCTGTTGGTCTTATCTAATGCGATCAATAACTCGGCATCCGAACTGGTCGCCTTCTTTGGTACTCAAAGCGATCAAACCAAACCCTAATCGATCCGTCATTAACTGGGTTCCCGAATTTTGAAGCAAATCGAACGGTGATTTGTAGGAGTATCGCCGTCGCGTGGTCCGTCCTGTAGATCTTGATCGGATCGGAGGCGAGACGCGTTTGCAGGTTGGTCATTGTAGTCACGAAGCAAATGACGAGAAAGAACCAAAGCCTGAGCAAAGGATTAGGATTCCTATATCCTGATTAGGATTAGGATTAGGAAATCTATCTACTATAACAGATCACCAATCCAAATATATATCTGAATACAGATGTTTTGCTGTTGGTCTTATCTTATGCGATCAATAACTCGGCATCCGGACCGGTCGCCTTCTTTGGTACTCAAAGCGATCAAACCAAACCCTAATTGATCCGTCATCAACTGGGTTCCCGAATTTTGAAGCAAATCGAACGGTGATTTGTAGGAGTATCGCCGTCGCGTGGTCCGTCCTGTAGATCTTGATCGGACCGGAGGCGGGACGCGTTTGCAGGTCGGTCATTGGAGTCACGAAACAAGCGACGAGAAAGAACCAAAGCCTAAGCAAAGGATTAGGATTCCTATATCCTGATTATGATTTGGATTAGGATTAGGAAATCTATCTACTATAATAGATCACCAATCCAAATATATATCTGGATACAGATGTTTTGCTGTTGGTCTTATCTTATGCGATCAATAACTCGGCATCCGGACCGGTCGCCTTCTTTGGTACTCAAAGCGATCAAACCAAACCCTAATTGATCAGTCATCAACTGGGTTCCCGAATTTTGAAGCAAATCGAATGGTTATTTGTAGGAGTAACGCCATCGTGTGGTCCGTCCTGTAGATCTTGATCGGACCGAAGGCGGGAATTTTGAAGCAAATCGAACGGTTATTTGTAGGAGTAACGCCGTCGTGTGGTCCGTTCTGTAGATCTTGATCGGACCGGAGGTGGGATGCGTTTGCAGGTCGGTCATTGGAGTCACGAAGCAAACGACGAGAAAGAACAACAGCCTCAGCAAACGATTAGGATTCCTATATCCTGATTAGGATTAGGAATAGGAAATCTATCTACTATCACAGATCACCAATCCAAATATATATATGAATACAAATGTTTTGCTGTTGGTCTTATCTTATGCGATCAATAACTCGGCATCCGGACCGGTCGCCTTCTTTGGTACTCAAAACGATCAAACCAAACCCAAATTGATCCGTCATCAACTGGGTTCCCGAATTTTGAAGCAAATCGAATGGTGATTTGTAGGAGTAACGCCGTCACGTGGTGCATCCTGTAGATCTTGATCGGACCGGAGGCGGGACGCGTTTGCAGGTCGGTCATTGGAGTCACGAAGCAAGCGACGAGAAAGAACCAAAGCCCCAGCAAACGATTAGAATTCCTATATCCTGATTAGGATTAGGATTAGGAAATCTATCTACTATCACATATCACCTATCCAAATATATATCTGAATACAGATGTTTTGCTGTTGGTCTTATCTTATGCGATCAATAACTCGGCATCCGGACCGGTCGCCTTCTTTGGTACTCAAAGCGATCAAACCAAACCATAATTGATCCGTCATCAACTGGGTTCCCAAATTTTGAAGCAAATCGAACGGTGATTTGTAGGAGTATCGTCGTTGGGTGGTCCGTCCTGTAGATCTTGATCGGACCGGAGACGGGACGCGTTTGCAGGTCGGTCATTGGAGTCACGAAGCAAGCGACGAGAAAGAACCAAAGCCTTAGCAAAGGATTATGATTCGTATATCCTGATTATGATTAGGATTAGGAAATCTATCTACTATAACAGATCACCAATCCAAATATATATCTCAATACAGATGTTTTGTTGTTCGTCTTATCTTATGCGATCAATAACTCGGCATCCGGACCGGTCGCCTTCTTTGGTACTCAAAGCGATCAAACCAAACCCTAATTGATCCGTCATCAATTGGGTTCCCGAATTTTGAAGCAAATCGAACGGTGACTTGTAGGAGTAACGACGTCACGTGGTTCGTCCTTCAGATCTTGATCGGACCGGAGGCGGGACGCGTTTGCAGGTCGGTCATTGGAGTCACGAAGCAAGCGACAAGAAAGAACCAAAGCGTGAGCAAAGGATTAGGATTCCTATATCCTGATTTGGATTAGGATTAGGAAATCTATCTACTATCACAGATCACCAATCCAAATATATATCTGAATCCAGATGTTTTGCTGTTGGTATTATCTTATGCAATCAATAACACGGCATCCGGACCGGTAGCCTTCTTTGGTACTCAAAGCGATCAAACCAAACCCTAATTGATCCGTCATCAACTGGGTTCCCGAATTTTAAAGCAAATCGAACGGTAATTTGTAGGAGTATCGCCGTCGCGTGGTCCGTCCTGTAGATATTGATCGGACCGGAGGCGGGACGCGTTTGCAGGTCGGTCATTGGAGTCACGAAGCAAGCGACGAGAAAGAACCAAAGCCTCAGCAAAGGATTAGGATTCCTATATCCTGATTAGGATTAGGATTAGGAAATCTATCTACTATCATAGATCACCAATCCAAATATATATCTGAATACAGATGTTTTGCTGTTGGTCTTATCTTATGCGATCAATAACTCGGCATCCGGACCGGTCGCCCTCTTTGGTACTCAAAGCGATCAAACCAAACCCTAATTGATCCGTCATCAACTGGGTTCCCGAATTTTGAAGCAAATCGAATGGTGATTTGTAGGAGTATCGCCGTCGCGTGGTCCGTCCTTTAGATCTTGATCGGACCGGAGGCGGGAAGCGTTTGCAGGTCGGTCATTGGAGTCACAAAGCAAGCGACGAGAAAGAACCAAAGCCTCAGCAAAAGATTAGGATTCCTATATCCTGATTAGGATTAGGATTAGGAAATCTATCTAGTATCACAGAGCACCAATCCAAATATATATCTGAATATAGATGTTTTGCTGTTGGTCTTATCTTATGCGATCAATAACTCGGCATCCGGACTGGTCGCCTTCTTTGGTACTCAAAGCGATCAAATCAAACCCTAATTGATCCGTCATCAATTGGGTTCCCGAATTTTGAAGCAAATCGAACGGTGATTTGTAGGAGTATCGCCGTCGGGTGGTCCGTCCTGTAGATCTTGATCGGACCGGAGACGGGACGTGTTTGCAGGCCGGTTATTGGAGTGACGAAGCAAGCGACGAGAAAGAACCAAAGCCTCAGCAAAGGATACAGATTCCTATATCCTGATTATGATTAGGATTAGGAAATCTATCTACTATAACAGATCACCAATCCAAATATATATCTTAATACAGATGTTTTGCTGTTGCTCTTATCTTATGCGATCAATAACTTGGCATCCGGACCGGTCGCCTTCTTTGGTACTCAAAGTGATCAAACCAAACCGTAATTGATCCGTCATCAATTGGGTTCCCGAATTTTGAAGCAAATCGAACGGTGATTTGTAGGAGTAACGACGTCGCGTGGTTCGTCCTTTAGATCTTGATCGGACCAGAGACGAGATGCGTTTGCAAGTCGGTCATTGGAGTCATGAAGCAAGCGACGAGAAAGAACCAAAGCCTCAACAAACGATTAGAATTCCTATATCCTGATTAGGATTTGGATTAGGAAATCTATCTACTATCACATATCATCAATCCAAATATATATCTGAATACATATGTTTTGCTATTGGTCTTATCTTATGCGATCAATAACTCGGCATCCGGACCGGTCGCCTTTTTTGGTACTCAAAGCGATCAAACCAAACCCTAATTGATCCGTCATCAACTGGGTTCCCAAATTTTGAAGCAAATCGAACGGTGATTTGTAGGAGTATCGCCGTTGGGTGGTCCGTCCTGTAGATCTTGATCGGACCGGAGGCGGGACGCGTTTGCAGGTCGGTCATTAGAGTCACGAAGCAAGCGACGAGAAAGAACCAAAGCCTCAGCAAAGGATTATGATTCGTATATCCTGATTATGATTAGGATTACGAAATCTATCTACTATAACAGATCACCAATCCAAATATATATCTGAATACAGATGTTTTGCTGTTGGTCTTATCTTATGCGATCAATAACCCGGCATCCGGTTCGATCGCCTTCTTTGGTACTCAAATCGATCAAACCAAACCCTAATTGATCCGTCATTAATTGGGTTCCAAAATTTTGAAGCAAAAATCGAACGGTGATTTGTAGGAGTAACGACGTCGCGTGGTTCGTCCTTTAGATCTTGATCGGACCGGAGGCGGGACGCGTTTGTAGGTCGGTCATTGGAGTCACGAAGCAAGCGACGAGAAAGAACCAAAGCGTGAGCAAAGGATTAGGATTCCTATATCCTGATTAGGATTAGGATTAGGAAATCTATCTAGTATCACAGATCACCAATCCAAATATATATCTGAATACAGATGTTTTGCTGTTGGTCTTATCTTATGCAATCAATAACACGGCATCCGGACCGGTCGCCTTCTTTGGTACTAAAAGCGATCAAACCAAACCCTAATTGATCCGTCATCAATTGGGTTCCCGAATTTTTAAGCAAATCGAACGGTAATTTGTAGGAGTATCGCCGTCGCGTGGTCCGTCCTGTAGATATTGATCGGACCGGAGGCGGGACGCGTTTGCAGGTCGGTCATTGGAGTCACGAAGCAAGCGACGAGAAAGAACCAAAGCCACGGGAAAGGATTAGGATTCCTATATCCTGATTAGGATTAGGATTAGGAAATCTATCTACTATCACAGATCACCAATCCAAATATATATCTGAATAAAGATGTTTTGCTGTTGGTCTTATCTTATGCGATCAATAACTCGGCATCCGGACCGGTCGCCTTCTTTGGTACTCAAAGCGATCAAACCAAACCCTAATTGATCCGTCATCAACTGGGTTCCCGAATTTTGAAGCAAATCGAACGGTGATTTGTAGGAGTATCGCCGTCGTGTGGTCCGTCCTGTAGATCTTGATCGGACCGGAGGCGGGACGCGTTTGCAGGTCGGTCATTGGAGTCACGAAGCAAGCGACGAGAAAGAACAAAAGCCTCAGCAAACGATTAGGATTCCTATATCCTGATTATGATTAGGATTAGGAAATCTATCTACTATCACAGGTCACCAATCCAAATATATATCCGAATACAAATGTTTTGCTGTTGGTCTTATCTTATGCGATCAATAACTCGGCATCCAGACCGGTCGCCCTCTTTGGTACTCAAAGCGATCAAACCAAATCTTAATTGATTCGTCATCAACTGGGTTCCCGAATTTTGAAGCAAATCGAATGGTGATTTGTAGGAGTATCGCCGTCGCGTGGTCCGTCCTGTAGATCTTGATCGGACTGGAGGCGGGACGCGTTTGCAGGTCGGTCATTGGAGTCACGAAGCAAGCGACAAGAAAGAACCAAAGCCTCAGCAAAGGATTAGGATTCCTAAATCCTGATTAGGATTAGGATTAGGATTAGGAAATCAATATAGTATCACAGAGCACCAATTCAAATATATATCTGAATACAGATGTTTTGTTTTTGGTCTTATCTTATGCGATCAATAACTCGGCATCCGGACCGGTCGCCTTCTTTGGTAGTCAGAGCGATCAAACCAAATCTTAATTGATTCGTCATCAACTGGGTTCCCGAATTTTGAAGCAAATCGAATGGTGATTTGTAGGAGTATCGCCGTCGCGTGGTCCGTCCTGTAGATCTTCATCGGACTGGAGGCGGGACGCGTTTGCAGGTCGGTCATTGGAGTCACGAAGCAAGCGACGAGAAAGAACCAAAGCCGTAGCAAAGGATTAGGATTCCTATATCCTGATTAGGATTAGGATTCGGAATTCTATCTACTATCACAGATCACCAATCCAAATATATATCTGAATACAGATGTTTTGCTGTTGGTCTTATCTTATGCGATCAATAACTCGGTATCCGGACCGGTCGCCCTCTTTGGTACTCAAAGCGATCAAACCAAACCCTAATTGATCCGTCATCAACTGTGTTCCCGAATTTTGAAGCAAATCGAACGGTGATTTGTAGGAGTATCGCCGTCGCGTGGTCCGTCCTGTAGATCTTGATCGGACTGGAGGCGGGAAGCGTTTGCTGGTCGGTCATTGGACTCACAAAGCAAGCGACGAGAAAGAACCAAAGCCTCAGGAAAAGATTAGGATTCCTATATCCTGATTAGGATTAGGATTAGGAAATCAATATAGTATCATAGAGCACCAATTCAGATATATATCTGAATACAGATGTTTTGTTGTTGGTCTTGTCTTTTGCGATAAATAACTCGGCATCCGGACCGGTCGCCCTCTTTGGTACTCAAACGATCAAATCAAACCGTAATTGATCCGTCATCTATTGGGTTCCCGAATTTTGAAGCAAATTGAATGGTGATTTGTAGGAGTATCGCCGTCGGGTGGTCCGTCTTGTAGATCTTGATCGGACCGGAGGCGGGACGCGTTTGCAGGTCGGTTATTGGAGTCACGAAGCAAGCGACGAGAAAGAACCAAAGCCTCAGCAAAGGATACAGATTCCTATATCCTGATTATGATTAGGATTAGGAAATCTATCTACTATAACAGATCACCAATCCAAATATATATCTTAATACAGATGTTTTGCTGTTGGTCTTATCTTATGCGATCAATAACTTGGCATCCGGACCGGTCGCCTTCTTTGGTATTCAAAGCGATCAAACCAAACCGTAATTGATCCGTCATCAATTGGGTTCCCGAATTTTGAAGCAAATGGAACGGTGATTTGTAGGAGTAACGACGTCCCGTGGTTCGTCCTTTAGATGTTGATCGGACCGGAGGCGGGACCCGTTTGAAGGTCGGTCATTGGAGTCACGAAGCAAGCGCCGAGAAAGAACCAAAGCCTCAGTAAAGGATTAGGATTCCAATATCCTGATTAGGATTATGATTAGGAAATCTATCTACTATCACAGATCACCAATCCAAATATATATCTGAATACAGATATTTTGCTGTTGGTCTAATCTTATGCGATCCATAACTCGGCATCCGGACCGGTCGCCTTCTTTGGTACTCAAAGCGATCAAACCAAACCCAAATTGATCCGTCCTCAACTCGGTTCCCGAATTTTGAAGCAAATCAAACGTTGATTTGTAGGAGTAACGCCGTCGCATGGTCCGTCCTGTAGATCTTGATCGGACCGGAGGCGGGACGCGTTTGCAGGTTGGTCATTGGAGTCACGAAGCAAGCGACCAGAAAGAACCAAAGCCTCAACAAAGGATTTGGATTCCTATATCCTGATTAGGATTATGATTAGAAAATCTATCTACTATCGCAGATCACCAATTCAAATATATATCTGAATACAGATGTTTTGCTATTGGTCTTATCTTATGCGATCAATAACTCGGCATCCGGACCGGTCGCCTTCTTTGGTACTCAAAGCGATCAAACCAAACCATAATTGATCCGTCATCAACTGGGTTCCCAAATTTTGAAGCAAATCGAACGGTGATTTGTAGGAGTATCGTCGTTGGGTGGTCCGTCCTGTAGATCTTGATCGGACCGGAGACCGGACGCGTTTGCAGGTCGGTCATTGGAGTCACGAAGCAAGCGACGAGAAAGAACCAAAGCCTTAGCAAAGGATTATGATTCGTATATCCTGATTATGATTAGGATTAGGAAATCTATCTACTATAACAGATCACCAATCCAAATATATATCTCAATACAGATGTTTTGCTGTTCGTCTTATCTTATGCGATCAATAACTCGGCATCCGGACCGGTCGCCTTCTTTGGTACTCAAAGCGATCAAACCAAACCCTAATTGATCCGTCATCAATTGGGTTCCCGAATTTTGAAGCAAATCGAACGGTGACTTGTAGGAGTAACGACGTCACGTGGTTCGTCCTTCAGATCTTGATCGGACCGGAGGCGGGACGCGTTTGCAGGTCGGTCATTGGAGTCACGAAGCAAGCGACAAGAAAGAACCAAAGCGTGAGCAAAGGATTAGGATTCCTATATCCTGATTTGGATTAGGATTAGGAAATCTATCTACTATCACAGATCACCAATCCAAATATATATCTGAATCCAGATGTTTTGCTGTTGGTATTATCTTATGCAATCAATAACACGGCATCCGGACCGGTAGCCTTCTTTGGTACTCAAAGCGATCAAACCAAACCCTAATTGATCCGTCATCAACTGGGTTCCCGAATTTTAAAGCAAATCGAACGGTAATTTGTAGGAGTATCGCCATCGCGTGGTCCGTCCTGTAGATATTGATCGGACCGGAGGCGGGACGCGTTTGCAGGTCGGTCATTGGAGTCACGAAGCAAGCGACGAGAAAGAACCAAAGCCTCAGCAAAGGATTAGGATTCCTATATCCTGATTAGGATTAGGATTAGGAAATCTATCTACTATCATAGATCACCAATCCAAATATATATCTGAATACAGATGTTTTGCTGTTGGTCTTATCTTATGCGATCAATAACTCGGCATCCGGACCGGTCGCCCTCTTTGGTACTCAAAGCGATCAAACCAAACCCTAATTGATCCGTCATCAATTGGGTTCCCGAATTTTGAAGCAAATCGAATGGTGATTTGTAGGAGTATCGCCGTCGCGTGGTCCGTCCTTTAGATCTTGATCGGACCGGAGGCGGGAAGCGTTTGCAGGTCGGTCATTGGAGTCACAAAGCAAGCGACGAGAAAGAACCAAAGCCTCAGCAAAAGATTAGGATTCCTATATCCTGATTAGGATTAGGATTAGGAAATCTATCTAGTATCACAGAGCACCAATCCAAATATATATCTGAATATAGATGTTTTGCTGTTGGTCTTATCTTATGCGATCAATAACTCGGCATCCGGACTGGTCGCCTTCTTTGGTACTCAAAGCGATCAAATCAAACCCTAATTGATCCGTCATCAATTGGGTTCCCGAATTTTGAAGCAAATCGAACGGTGATTTCTAGGAGTATCGCCGTCGGGTGGTCCGTCCTGTAGATCTTGATCGGACCGGAGACGGGACGTGTTTGCAGGCCGGTTATTGGAGTGACGAAGCAAGCGACGAGAAAGAACCAAAGCCTCAGCAAAGGATACAGATTCCTATATCTTGATTATGATTAGGATTAGGAAATCTATCTACTATAACAGATCACCAATCCAAATATATATCTTAATACAGATGTTTTGCTGTTGCTCTTATCTTATGCGATCAATAACTTGGCATCCGGACCGGTCGCCTTCTTTGGTACTCAAAGTGATCAAACCAAACCGTAATTGATCCGTCATCAATTGGGTTCCCGAATTTTGAAGCAAATCGAACGGTGATTTGTAGGAGTAACGACGTCGCGTGGTTCGTCCTTTAGATCTTGATCGGACCAGAGACGAGATGCGTTTGCAAGTCGGTCATTGGAGTCATGAAGCAAGCGACGAGAAAGAACCAAAGCCTCAACAAACGATTAGAATTCCTATATCCTGATTAGGATTTGGATTAGGAAATCTATCTACTATCACATATCATCAATCCAAATATATATCTGAATACATATGTTTTGCTATTGGTCTTATCTTATGCGATCAATAACTCGGCATCCGGACCGGTCGCCTTTTTTGGTACTCAAAGCGATCAAACCAAACCCTAATTGATCCGTCATCAACTGGGTTCCCAAATTTTGAAGCAAATCGAACGGTGATTTGTAGGAGTATCGCCGTTGGGTGGTCCGTCCTGTAGATCTTGATCGGACCGGAGGCGGGACGCGTTTGCAGGTCGGTCATTAGAGTCACGAAGCAAGCGACGAGAAAGAACCAAAGCCTCAGCAAAGGATTATGATTCGTATATCCTGATTATGATTAGGATTACGAAATCTATCTACTATAACAGATCACCAATCCAAATATATATCTGAATACAGATGTTTTGCTGTTGGTCTTATCTTATGCGATCAATAACCCGGCATCCGGTTCGATCGCCTTCTTTGGTACTCAAATCGATCAAACCAAACCCTAATTGATCCGTCATTAATTGGGTTCCAAAATTTTGAAGCAAAAATCGAACGGTGATTTGTAGGAGTAACGACGTCGCGTGGTTCGTCCTTTAGATCTTGATCGGACCGGAGGCGGGACGCGTTTGTAGGTCGGTCATTGGAGTCACGAAGCAAGCGACGAGAAAGAACCAAAGCGTGAGCAAAGGATTAGGATTCCTATATCCTGATTAGGATTAGGATTAGGAAATCTATCTAGTATCACAGATCACCAATCCAAATATATATCTGAATACAGATGTTTTGCTGTTGGTCTTATCTTATGCAATCAATAACACGGCATCCGGACCGGTCGCCTTCTTTGGTACTAAAAGCGATCAAACCAAACCCTAATTGATCCGTCATCAATTGGGTTCCCGAATTTTTAAGCAAATCGAACGGTAATTTGTAGGAGTATCGCCGTCGCGTGGTCCGTCCTGTAGATATTGATCGGACCGGAGGCGGGACGCGTTTGCAGGTCGGTCATTGGAGTCACGAAGCAAGCGACGAGAAAGAACCAAAGCCACGGGAAAGGATTAGGATTCCTATATCCTGATTAGGATTAGGATTAGGAAATCTATCTACTATCACAGATCACCAATCCAAATATATATCTGAATAAAGATGTTTTGCTGTTGGTCTTATCTTATGCGATCAATAACTCGGCATCCGGACCGGTCGCCTTCTTTGGTACTCAAAGCGATCAAACCAAACCCTAATTGATCCGTCATCAACTGGGTTCCCGAATTTTGAAGCAAATCGAACGGTGATTTGTAGGAGTATCGCCGTCGTGTGGTCCGTCCTGTAGATCTTGATCGGACCGGAGGCGGGACGCGTTTGCAGGTCGGTCATTGGAGTCACGAAGCAAGCGACGAGAAAGAACAAAAGCCTCAGCAAACGATTAGGATTCCTATATCCTGATTATGATTAGGATTAGGAAATCTATCTACTATCACAGGTCACCAATCCAAATATATATCCGAATACAAATGTTTTGCTGTTGGTCTTATCTTATGCGATCAATAACTCGGCATCCAGACCGGTCGCCCTCTTTGGTACTCAAAGCGATCAAACCAAATCTTAATTGATTCGTCATCAACTGGGTTCCCGAATTTTGAAGCAAATCGAATGGTGATTTGTAGGAGTATCGCCGTCGCGTGGTCCGTCCTGTAGATCTTGATCGGACTGGAGGCGGGACGCGTTTGCAGGTCGGTCATTGGAGTCACGAAGCAAGCGACAAGAAAGAACCAAAGCCTCAGCAAAGGATTAGGATTCCTAAATCCTGATTAGGATTAGGATTAGGATTAGGAAATCAATATAGTATCACAGAGCACCAATTCAAATATATATCTGAATACAGATGTTTTGTTTTTGGTCTTATCTTATGCGATCAATAACTCGGCATCCGGACCGGTCGCCTTCTTTGGTACTCAGAGCGATCAAACCAAATCTTAATTGATTCGTCATCAACTGGGTTCCCGAATTTTGAAGCAAATCGAATGGTGATTTGTAGGAGTATCGCCGTCGCGTGGTCCGTCCTGTAGATCTTCATCGGACTGGAGGCGGGACGCGTTTGCAGGTCGGTCATTGGAGTCACGAAGCAAGCGACGAGAAAGAACCAAAGCCGTAGCAAAGGATTAGGATTCCTATATCCTGATTAGGATTAGGATTCGGAATTCTATCTACTATCACAGATCACCAATCCAAATATATATCTGAATACAGATGTTTTGCTGTTGGTCTTATCTTATGCGATCAATAACTCGGTATCCGGACCGGTCGCCCTCTTTGGTACTCAAAGCGATCAAACCAAACCCTAATTGATCCGTCATCAACTGTGTTCCCGAATTTTGAAGCAAATCGAACGGTGATTTGTAGGAGTATCGCCGTCGCGTGGTCCGTCCTGTAGATCTTGATCGGACTGGAGGCGGGAAGCGTTTGCTGGTCGGTCATTGGACTCACAAAGCAAGCGACGAGAAAGAACCAAAGCCTCAGGAAAAGATTAGGATTCCTATATCCTGATTAGGATTAGGATTAGGAAATCAATATAGTATCATAGAGCACCAATTCAGATATATATCTGAATACAGATGTTTTGTTGTTGGTCTTGTCTTTTGCGATAAATAACTCGGCATCCGGACCGGTCGCCCTCTTTGGTACTCAAACGATCAAATCAAACCGTAATTGATCCGTCATCTATTGGGTTCCCGAATTTTGAAGCAAATTGAATGGTGATTTGTAGGAGTATCGCCGTCGGGTGGTCCGTCTTGTAGATCTTGATCGGACCGGAGGCGGGACGCGTTTGCAGGTCGGTTATTGGAGTCACGAAGCAAGCGACGAGAAAGAACCAAAGCCTCAGCAAAGGATACAGATTCCTATATCCTGATTATGATTAGGATTAGGAAATCTATCTACTATAACAGATCACCAATCCAAATATATATCTTAATACAGATGTTTTGCTGTTGGTCTTATCTTATGCGATCAATAACTTGGCATCCGGACCGGTCGCCTTCTTTGGTATTCAAAGCGATCAAACCAAACCGTAATTGATCCGTCATCAATTGGGTTCCCGAATTTTGAAGCAAATGGAACGGTGATTTGTAGGAGTAACGACGTCCCGTGGTTCGTCCTTTAGATGTTGATCGGACCGGAGGCGGGACCCGTTTGAAGGTCGGTCATTGGAGTCACGAAGCAAGCGCCGAGAAAGAACCAAAGCCTCAGTAAAGGATTAGGATTCCAATATCCTGATTAGGATTATGATTAGGAAATCTATCTACTATCACAGATCACCAATCCAAATATATATCTGAATACAGATATTTTGCTGTTGGTCTAATCTTATGCGATCCATAACTCGGCATCCGGACCGGTCGCCTTCTTTGGTACTCAAAGCGATCAAACCAAACCCAAATTGATCCGTCCTCAACTCGGTTCCCGAATTTTGAAGCAAATCAAACGTTGATTTGTAGGAGTAACGCCGTCGCATGGTCCGTCCTGTAGATCTTGATCGGACCGGAGGCGGGACGCGTTTGCAGGTTGGTCATTGGAGTCACGAAGCAAGCGACCAGAAAGAACCAAAGCCTCAACAAAGGATTTGGATTCCTATATCCTGATTAGGATTAGGATTAGAAAATCTATCTACTATCGCAGATCACCAATTCAAATATATATCTGAATACAGATGTTTTGCTATTGGTCTTATCTTATGCGATCAATAACTCGGCATCCGGACCGGTCGCCTTCTTTGGTACTCAAAGCGATCAAACCAAACCCTAATTGATCAGTCATCAACTGGGTTCCCGAATTTTGAAGCAAATCGAACGGTGATTTGTAGGAGTATCGCCGTCGCGTGGTCCGTCCTATAGATCTTGACCGGACCGGAGGCGGGAAGCATTTGCAGGTCGATCATTGGAGTCACAAAGCAAGCGACTAGAAAGAACCAAAGCCTCATCAAAGGATTAGGATTCCTATATCCTGATTAGGATTAGGATTAGGAAATCTATCTAGTATCACAGATCACCAATCCAAATATATATCTGAATACAGATGTTTTGCTGTTGGTCTTATCTTTTGCAATCAATAACTCGGCATCCGGACCGGTCGCCTTCTTTGGTACTCAAAGCGATCAAACCAAACCCTAATTGATCCGTCATCAACTGGGTTCCCGAATTTTGAAGCAAATCGAACGGTGATTTGTAGGAGTATCGCCGTCGCGTTGTCCGTCCTGTAGATCTTGATCGGACCGGAGGTGGGACGCGTTTGTAGGTCGGTCATTGGAGTCACGAAGCAAGCGACGAGATAGAACCAAAGCCTCAGCAAAGGATTGGGATTCCTATATCCCGATTAGGATTAGGATTAGGAAATCTATCTACTATCACAGATCACCAATCCAAATATATATCTGAATACAGATGTTTTGCTGTTGGTCTTATCTTATGCGATCAATAACTCGGCATCCGGACCGGTCGCCTTCTTTGGTACTCAAAGCGATCAAACCAAACCCTAATTGATCCGTCATCAACTGGGTTCCCGAATTTTGAAGCAAATCGAACGGTGATTTGTATGAGTATCGCCGTCGCGTGGTCCGTCCAGTAGATCTTGATCGGACCGGAGGCGGGACGCGTTTGCAGGTTGGTCATTGGAGTCGTGAAGCAAGCGACGAGAAAGAACCAAAACCTCAGCATGAGATTAGCATTCCCTAAATTACTGTATGGTATGAGACAGACCCCAATTTACTTTATGGTATGAGACCTTAGATTCCCTCTGAGAATGAGATAGATATGAGTGCGCTTATGGAGGGGTATGATTTATAGGAATGAGATAGATATGATTGCGCTTATGGAGGATTCAGAGCCCATGGTATGATTTCTATACGGGGTAAAGAGGACCGAAACATGCCACTTGAAAGACTATACTGAGACCCGATACTTATACAACATTCTTTCCATCCTGTGATTTAGATTCCATCTTTGATACTGAACCCATCCCCTTCTTTTCCATCTCATCATATTTTCGTAGTATAAAGAAAGTATAAAGAGACTCCTCTGCTTAACTTCAGTGCTTTACAGTGACCAAGTTTCGATCGATATTTTCGGAGTTGAGAATCTCTCTCTCTCAGACAGAATTGACGCTTCGCTTTGGCGCTCTATAATTGTATTGCCTCAACGATAACCTAGTATATCCACGGCTCAACGATAACCAAGTATATCTACACCGACACAGAGCTCTTGAGGAGACTCCCTCTGTCTTTCCGTATACTTTTTGTTTGTGGATGGAGAAGAGAGACGGAATCCTGAATCCCAGAGTTCATATAAAAGAATGACTAAAAACGAAATCAGATCACTCGGAAAGCTCACATTAGAACTTTAGCTTGTTCCAGTGCTTTAATCATTGAATCTAGCTACACACCAACATATAGAAGAAAGTCATCTCACTTGAAACTCCAAAGCTTAGTAGCATCATTGTTTATTCTACTTGTGCCCTTGCTTGCTCTTGCACCACAGTTCTGGACAAGAAGGAATAGAAGGAGGCGCAGAGGAACTGTGAACTTATCTTGCCTAACATGAAATACTGTTTCCTTTCCGGTATATATTGGATTTCCTTGCTTCGATTCAGCCTTTGAGCTCCCATGCCGGATTTATTACTTTCCGAACTATTGTAGGCGACCGAGTAAAAGAAGAGAATTAGATTGAGGTGGAACCCCCGATTGCTCCGATTAGACTTCCCGCGGACAAATCCCTCTGCTTTAGTCTTTGCTTTGATTAACTTACTTATTGGATGGCTCTTAACCCCCATATCGGTTTTCAGTCATAAAGGTCAAGCGAGGAACTCATCGATCTCTTCCTTTTATTCTGGCCTTCTAATACGTTTTTGACATATATAAGTACTTTTGGGATGATGCAAGATTGAGACCAGTCCGCACCCGAGACTTCCACTGCCTTTCCTGCCGCCTATGGAACTGTGCCTTTGCCGCTGGTCTGCTCGAAGTTGAGTTCGGTTCAGCAAAGCGTTAGTGCGCCCAGTGAGTAGTGAGTAAATACATGGCTTCCTATTCTATTCCCCCCACCAAGATATTTGATTGGGTTTTCTCATTGAAACGAATGAGATCTTCGTTACTTGCATTCTGCTCTCAAAAGGTCGGTCGGATCCGCTCAAATGTTCGTGGTAGTAAGAGGTAAAGCGATGGGAAAAGGAACTATACTTAATGCGCTTCAAAGGAAAGAAACGAAAAGTGCAATTGCTTGTGGAAGCTGGTAAGTAGATTGAATGAAGAGCCTATTACTCGCGGGCCTTGTAGAGGACTGTTCTTGTCGGCAATTATAGTATAGGGGAGTTGCGTATACAAAGGAATGATATAGAATGCATTATTTATTGAGAATGATATAGAATGCATTCTATATTGAGAACATAGACCTCTTGCCAAAAGGCTCCCCGGGGTTGCTGGCTGCAAAAGCAGAAGATGATTCCTTCTTTTCAAGGTTGGATTCGAGCCTAGTAAGTTGCTTCCTTCAGGCTACTCTCTGAGACAAAGAAGACGGCTCCACGAGTGAAAACTAAGGTCCGCCATGTATATTGGGTCGAACTCTTCTATGAAAAAGAACTCACTGCGTTAGAAGCGTAAGAACGGGCGTAAGGGGATGAGAAAAGTATCACTGGCCCAACTCCCACCTAAATCATAGGCTTTTATATATGAGGGTGGCTTGGTTCTTCTCTCTATCAACTGGCAGCAAGCTCATCAATTCATCCAAAATAAGAGATCAATTACAAGGGAGTGAACGGAGCAAAACCAACCCTTTTCGCCTTTCTTTTGAATCGCCCTTTTGAAGAGTAGTGAATGCCTATGACTTGAAAGTAGTGAATGCCTATTACTATTGAGTACTTACACGGTCGGCCAGACTGACTTCATTGCAACTCCCCTCTTTCCTCCTGAAACTCATCCTCAGTGCAACTCATCTAATATAGACTTTCCTCCTGAAACTCATCCTCAGTGCAACTCATCTAATATATAGAATAATAAAGAGATATATTAATGAATAATAAAGAGATATTAATCCAATTAGGCCCAAGTCATTATCTCTGAATCAATCAATAATGGCCCACTGGAATTTCTAGTCCAAAATACGTTGAATAACGTCGTTAGCTGGCAGTTTTTCTTTGATGCTGTCTATTTTTCCTGTGTAAATAGCAATATAAGGATGCAAATACGTTTTTCAGTTGCCAGACCAGTACATGCATTATCAGACGGCTTATTGACATTCATTATAAGACTCGAATGGCTTTTCATTGGGTTGTGCATGGAATTGAAACGAAATGTGCTTTCTGTTCGAGTGTCTAAAGATCGAAAGCTCTGGATTTTAGAGTCAAGCGGAAATGCAATGCCATATTGAAATCCGTTGTGCTAAGACATCTCAAAAGGCACTCTTTCTTTGGAGTGCAACATTCTATAAGAGAGTAATCAAACACTAAGTACATATTACTTGAATCACTCGGAGAGGCCAGGCCCCGTTATCTAAGTTTATACGAATTCCAATTAGCTATACTAACTCGAAGAAGCTTGTTCGAACTCCCCCTAACAACGCGCAACGACTAACGCACAAGGGCGAAGAAAAGAACTAGCTAAGCACACTTAGTAGCCGTTACTTGCTCGGTTGCTAGTTTGCTTGTTTCATGTTTTTCAGAAATGACATTATATGAAATGATAGTTATATGATACGAAGTTAGGGTACTTTACTATGCTTATGGAATGAGTGCCCGGAGTTTGGTAAAAGAGTTATATCATATGTCACTACTCTGATTATTCTGTAACTGCAAGAATAGAGTCGCAAACAATCTCCCTGTAGTTTTAGGACGGGACCCTATCCTGTGCTGCCCTAGGTATGCCTTTGCTCTCGTAAGGTTTTTTTGTCACTTTTGTGAGGGTGAGAAAGACCGGGCTAAAAGGAAGATTCTATTGATTTCGAAAGGATCCCAGAGGCAGCTCAATATAATAAGCATCGAAAGGAGCAAACTCTCGCTTCAAAGAGAAAGAGATAATTCTATCAATTCTATAATAGACCTTCCATTCGTCATTTCCAGAATAAAGTAGAACTGGTTTGGTTCCGGTGCTGACAGGATAGGATAACAAAAAACCTCTTCCTTTGCACATCAAACCCATAAGACGCATTGGCCTACACAGAGAGTGAACAATTCCAACGAAGATATTCGAAATCATTATAGTTAGAGTAGAGAGAATGTTATAAATCATTATAGTAGATATAATGTTTCGTTGGGTCTTTCCTTGGCCTAAGAGAGAAAGCCACTCGAGCTAAGCTGCTATAGGGGAAGTTCAGGTTCCTCCCCTTTTGTCATCTTTCAGACACCCGTTCAATAATAAGTCAGATAAATCTCATTCCTTATTTGGATAGATAGTTGTCATGCTCGTGTAAAGAGTAGATAGATAATCTCATTCCGGATTTTAGGATAGAGTCATGCTCGTGTAAAGAGTAGATAGTTGTCATGCTCCTAAAGAGGTAATAAAATCTAGTAAAAACACTCTGAGCCAAAAAGACGTACGCACAGAAAGAACTAGCCTCGCCTAACAGACGTACGTACAGAAAGAACTAGCCTCGCTTTCTTCACTTCCCCTTTGCTTTCTTTTTGAGGCGTGTCCATAGAATAGTGAATAGGAAAATACACAGAACAGCTGGCTTTGTCTTTTTGAATTGTTTGACTTGATTGAAGCAAGAGTTCTCTGCCTCCCTCACTCACTGGTATCTGAGCAATTCGTCTTTCCTTATGGTCTGGGCATACATACCTCTTCCGTGCGTCTTTATCGTGGCGGGAACAGAACAACTGGGGTATTAAATAAGTGATTAGCTATAAGAAAGAGGAGTTGACTCTAGATGTTACGACTAGAACTACATGTTAGCGCACCAACTGGGAAAGAATGGAATATAGCTGCTACCCTACCAAAATCTACAGAATGGAATATAGCTACCCTAATGTACAAAGAATGGAATATAGCTCTACCCTTATCTTTATATAGAAAAGAGGAATAACATCGCTTACTCACTAACTCAAAAGAGTCATAAAATCCTTAGCGCAAAGTGGAGTTCGGGGAACAAGCACAAAATCAGATCAAGGGTATATCCAAAGTTATGTTATTCTCCTATATTATAAGATGTGCACTCTCTTCAATTCAACTAGCTTCAACTAGCAACGTGAACTCTCTTCAATTCAACCAGCTTCAACTAGCAACGGGCGCTAAGCTTCAAGATGTTCCAAAATCAGATGTTGTGGTACCTATTGGCGAATCCAGTCCAGTCCTGTCTTGTTTGACTTGACATTACTCTACTGCTTGCTGGTTGCTGATCGCTGTGTTCTTCAAGTAGGGATAGCGGCGGTGACTAGCTGTGTTCGTTCGTTCTTCAAGTATAGGGATAGCAGTTACTCCGCCTCTGTCGTCTAGGGTGAACTCCATGAGAATACTAGAGTGAACTCAATGAGAATAAGAAGGAAGCAAAGGCACAAGAACATGTAAACAAGTAAACAAGCAACAGTCAACCCTAATCCATGAAACGACTTTCTTTGTTTGTTTTAGAAAGTACTTAGCGCTTCAACGTTAGGAGAGGAGCTTCTTTCTACCTGACAGGCAACTCCACTTTTCTACTTTCCACTTCTCAAGCAACACCAGTAGTGCGATACGGGCCAGGACGATAGACTTCACTTTATACTTCTCAAGCAACAACAGTTGGGCGAGTGCTCAATCAATCTTTCCAGGACAATATACTTGACTTTCTATTTCTCTTGAACCATAGTGCGTGTAGGGCCAGGACGAGATAGTTTACTGCTTGAGCAACCCATTTCAATAAGTGGCATATGATAGATAAGATAAGAGTAACAAAACAATGCACGGAAAGATAGGAGTAACAAAACAATGCACGGAGCGGTAAACAACCAGTATTGCTTACGGGCAATCAGATCTTTGCGTCTCACCACAGTAGTGACTTGGCGCCTAGTTTCTTGTCTACTTGCCTACTTGTCTGGCGTCTGCTTGGCCGTTCTCACTTCTGATCTTTGCCGTATTTCTTATCCCTTCTTGCTGTTCCTAATACTGCAGGTTCCCTTGATTCTTCTGATTCTACTGTTCCTTAAGACTCAACCAGCGCAAGTAATAATTTGATAATTGAAGTTTCCATTCATATATACTAGGGATAATTGAACGAGTCAGTTACTTCAATGCCCAACTAAACTAATACCACCTATAGGGCTCGGACTACTGATAACCGGAATTGCCTAGTGCCTGAGAAGACCTTATCTCACAACTAGGACTGCTGCTACTAACTTCAAAGCTACCCTTTTCTTCTTTATCTACTGACATTGTATCTTGCTTGACTTGCTTTAAACCCAGCACTATTGCCTATTGGCCTTACAATACTTTCTTGTAGCCTAGCTTTCCTGCCTATCAGACTCGTAGTTGTCCCGCGCATGCCAACTCATTAATATAAGAATTACCCACTTACACAAAATAGGAGAATAGAAGTGGACAGCCCAAGCCTCACTTGCTCCCTACGCCCATAACACCTTAACTACATCCTGAAATCCTTTTCCATTAGTCTAAAACTTCTGGCCTTAAGTCTGACTGTCAAACCAACCACTCTTTTATCTTATTACTACTGTCCTTGCTTTGAGCTCGAGTATTTGACTTGTTCCCTCGCATATTGCACCATAAGGTTAGGCTCCCTTTCCTGTCTTTAAGGCTAAGCTGACGTTTCTTATTCTTATTACAACACTGCTTCCCCAAAGCTTCTTTCTCTCATTCTCATTGATTTAATGAAAAGTCAAAAGGTACAAAAAAACACCTATGACTCTCGAGGCATGCACGTTAGCTTATATTGTGTCTGGCGCACCCGGGCCCCATACAGGACTTTCACTTGATAGGAGGGAGACTGCTTGAGCTGTAGGGCCAGCCAGGGCAGGACGAGATACTCCACTTTCTACTTATATTGTTTCTCTTGCAACAACTGGCCAAGTATATACCGCCTGACTTGTAATAAATATGTTCTAATGAAAGCTATGTATGAGTCCTAATTAATAGCTTAAGTAGTCCTTTGGTGTTATCGACCCCAACTAACTCTCCTTTGATAACTCCTCGTTGCTTAGTTTTGAACTGCTTTAGCTTCAGATCGGATTGCTGGAATTGAAGATAGTGCCTCTTTATTGAAGAATTGAAGTAAGAGTTGAGGAATAGAAGTTAATACCAGAGTTTCGGAATAGAAGTTTCTACTGGAATTACTGAATTGAATTAAGGAGCAACTAAGCAAGTAGTGGCCTGGTGGCTCTTAACCAACCTGTGCCTCTTATACTCTATTCTGATCCGAAGATAGTCAAGTTTTCATGGCGGTGGGGAGCTTAGTAGTAAGTAGACAAAGGCAGAAAAGCAGACAAATACAAGAGTAGCGGTCACTATATCTACTATGCAATTTATTGTACCTTAATTATATGTTATACCTGGATCGAGAGGCTCCCCTAATGCCTATACATAAATAAGGTTCAGTTCCAGTGTTTGTGCAAGCGGGTAATCTTAAAGTGGAGTGAGTTCAGGTACCAAATAAACAAGAGAATCTTCAGTTCGCGAGTTAGTCGGTGCTTCACTTCATCTTTCGGCTTTCCCAACCTCTACCCGGAGTCAGAGTCCAATTAAGATAATTGCCTGGTTCTATGCTTCTGCTCTTGAAACTCAAACGTGACTTTCTGACCCGACTCTAGCTGACCCGACAGCAGCTGACCTTGCAGACCTCCTAAACTGCTTCCCTTGCCGGCCTAGACCTTACTTTAGCCTCTGATTCTTCTGTAAACTCATCAAGTTATGGCTATAGACTACTATACTACTTGTTTGGGATTCCACAACTAATGAATCCATTTTCCTATATGAAATGCACCTATGTTTTTTGTTACTGTGTGTGTACTGTGCTGGTATATGAGAAATCCAAGTCGTTGGCCCCCTGTTTTTCGGCAGAATGAAGTTATTCTTACAGTGTTAAGTCCACTCACCACTGGTGTTTTTGTCTACATTTCCTACTCTCAAACACTGGACTGGACTATGTCTACAGCCAAGAAACTACCTTCTGTTTCCGACTCCCTAGTGATGAACTCCCTTCCCTCGCTTTCAACCCAACAACCTCTTTCACACCACAGGCCTCCTCTCTTTCTTTAAACACTGCATCGGGTCCTCTAGCCACGGATCTCGCATCTATCAGTATTTGACTTGACCCTGCCACCAATGATTCTATTACTGAGCTGAGCTTTGGACTCTATTATGATATAATATATTCATTCATTATTCGATTACAGATGAACCCAACTCGAAACTTGGACTTCCCCCACTCGGCTGGGAAACCAACTCAAAGGTAAGAAACTGGGAAACCACCTCTACTAACAAGGAATCCAATCAATACCAATAAGAGTAGAGCTACTGGTGTAAGTAGACTGCCGCTACACTCTTTCGCTTATCATATTCACTTCTATTAATACTATCTAAAGTCCATTCTTCTAGTTATTCTTTCCTCTAAACTTCTATCGAACACCGACAACATACCCCTACGGAACACATCCCTTAAGAGTCAATAGTCGTGGGTGTGTTGTGCCATACTATGGTTTCAATCAATGTATCAATCAAGGTTACGTACCATACACAGGGGCTACTATTATATATTATATGAAACCAATAAAACACATGGCATGCTACTTACTATTACATGACACGCTACTTACATAAATACGGCACTACACTCTCAAAAGCAAGGTCAGCGTCAGCTGCTGGCTTGGAATCAATCCTGAAATCGAGAATGGAAGAAAGGAAAGGTAGACTTAACTAAAGGCGAGGCAGGCAATAAGGAATGCAAGAAGGGAGTGCCTGTTTGCGAGGAAGAGAGGTAGGCCCGAACTCATAGGCCATAAATGGATTAAGGGATGCCCGTTTGGTAGTTAGGAGCGGCAGTAAAGTCTTATTGATGTGTGTAGGTCATACAGTCCTGCTAGCAGTGATCCGAGCCTTGTTATCTCCAGTTGGATCCCCTAGTTGAAGTTTCTAGTCTGTTGGGGCAGTGTCTTAGTCTGATAGCTATTATAGCTCAATTCTCTTTAGCGTTGGTCTGGATCTTTCTCTTGGTAGTTATATTCTTTTCCTTACTTATTTGATTCCGAGTCCTTATATTCTTTTCCTTACTTATTTGATTCCGAGTCCCTAGTTGTTCTCTTATTTACTGTAGAGTAGTCGAAATTGGTAGTCCACCAACCCATGTGTTATACGCATAGAAGAGTAGAGGGAGGGTTAGATAAAGGACAGTAAGCCCCGTGAGTAGTCGTGGGATTCTTTATCATAAGTAAGGAGCACTAGTTAGAGCCTTTGCTTTTGATTCTAATAGTGGGTGTTTTCATTCTCACACTTATTTGTTGGATTCCTTCTTTTTAGTAAAGGTCTTAGAAACGGTAGGTCAATTCCCAGTTGAGAGTTCAAGTCCCATAGTTATTAGTGAAATCCTTATCGGCATGGGTTCCATTCTGTTGATTACTGGGAAATACTTATTGGCACCAGTCGCGTTCTTATCAGTAGCAGTGTCACTCCCTATTTCTGGTTCTGTTGTTGTAAGCAGTGTTTTCAGCCTTGCTTTTGCTAGTTTGGTGCCTGATTCTAAGATAAGGTATGAGAAGGCAGTGTTGGATTACCCTTTTCAATACAAAGTGTTTATTGTGGGGGCGGGCAGTGTTCGATTATGATATGTAGTGGTTCAATACTAATAGAGTAGATGGATTCCCAGTTTACAATATAAGTATGTTTCATAGGGGAGTCATTCTTTCCTGTAGTTATTTCAGTCTAAAAGGTTGTAGGCGCACGCAGGCTTTAAGCAAGGGTAGACAGCTTGTAAGGGCAGACGCTTTGTAGGTATAGTCAAGCAAAGTTGCCCAACACAGAGGAAAGTCCTATTTTGTAGGACAAATATGTATATCCTCTTATATGTAGGGGTTTCCGCCTTGCTTTTGTTAGTGCAAAGCCTAGTTCTCATTGGTTTCGGTCTTGTTGGCAGTGGTTTCTTTCGTTCTTATAGGTATAGGCAGTAAAAGTCGCCGTTCAATTGCTAGCTTCTAGTTTGATTCAATGTAGCAAGTTCAAGTTGCATCGGTAGTGTTTGATTCTGAATAGTCGTCAGGAGTTATATTATTTATATCGAGGTTCACTCTGATAGTGGGCGTTTCATTCTAATAAGTTGCAGTCGAGTTCTGTATGTTGAGCTGGATTCCCAGGGCAAAGTCACTACATTTACCTACTAGATCCGAATGGAACGAATACCTTAAAGCAAGGGCCAGGGCAGAAGGATCTTCATCCAATCAAAAAGATGCTGACTATGCTACTGGTGAGGGTGCTAACTATGCTCCTGCTGTCTCTGACTTAAGCGCTACGTGGGTCAATACTAGACTGGTAGACTTAGCGCACCCAATAGGATCTTGGCCCTGGCGCTGTTGCTGATGCTTCCTTCAAAAACATACTTTCGTAGGCAATTAACCCTTATGCGTTAGTGAACTCGGGCTCGGGGCTGTAAACCACCCATCTTTCTCGTCTACAAACCTCTGCTCCTCTTATAGCTTCAACAAGAACATCAATTTCTTTCTTATGCGCATGTCATATAATTAGGAGGAATTTCATAACCTTTCTCATTTCCTCTCGTAACTGCTGAAGATCTTTCAAAAGCTTCTTATCCATTTGCAGAACGTCTTACCACTGACTTTTCTTCGGCTTCTGATTCATATATGTCTTCCGATCCTACTTATGGTTATCGTACACTTGCAGCTTCTTCTTACTTATAGCTATAGCACCTCAGCAGAGCTTCTTTCTCAATACGATTAAAGTCAAGCACTGAGTAAAGAGACTCGTCTAATGTAGACTGCGCTTCATAAGATAGATAGGACCATAAGTGAGTTTAGTGTGAGAATGTTGTTCCAGAGTGGAAGCGATAAGTCTAGACCACATAAATAAAGAGAAAGCTTTCCAATAGGCTATTCTCTAAGTTGAAGGCATGGGCCACTAGTATTATGGCAAATGACACATTAAGGTACCGAAAAGCAGTTATAGTGCATTTCCTCTTTCTCACTTTACCCCTTGCCCAATACTGAATTTCTTATCGAGCACCAAGTCAAGGTCAAACAAATAATGGAATCCTTCGAGCATATAGCAAACAGAGGTTATACCCCCAAAGCGAGCATGGAGCAAACAGAGGTTATACCCCCAAAGGCAAGAGAACGAGCAAGAGAGCAAGCAACGGGCGCAAAGGGAAAGCTAAGAAAAGAACTCGTATACAACACAAGCACCAAAACGGAGTCTTGATCCGTACCTAAGCGAGTATAATTGGAATCCCTTCTTGTTAGCGCAACAAATCATTCATGGAATCTATCTCTCGCCTCTTGCTCTACTGATGTAACTGTTTCCCTTGTCGACCTCTACATTCCTTCCCGTTAGCTTAGAGTCAAGTTCAACAGGAAACCCAGGAATCTATCTTGCTGATGAAACTTGAACAGGCAGCTCACTAACAAGGATCTGTCTTGCGCATCACCTTTCCTAGTAAGTATAAGTTACTGACTCAACTCAAGCGAACTCACTACATACTGGATTTAGCCTTAACCGCTCCAGCGGCATGAGATTCGGCTTAGGCTTTAGCTTCTTCTCTTTAGAAAGCTTCTGCGGAAAGATCTTTGTTCCACTTCTTGAGACTTATCGGTGAAAGCTTGATACCCAGATTGATTTCCCGCTAGCGGATGAGAATAAGGATTCCACTGAACCCCCGCTATTCTAATATGTAACCTGAGACTGCCACTAACAACCATGTAAGGTTCTCTTTTCCCCTATCTTCTGAACCAAAACTGGAGCTTCTTTTCATCATCGCCTTCCATCCATGTCGCTATCTAAGTTGCTACCCTTGTCCCCGATTTACTAGTTGTTGTGCGACTCCGACCATCCTTGTAGGCAGATGATACGATCGATTCTATTCCTATCCATGTAGGCAGATGATACGATCGATTCTATTCCTTCAGAAGCTTTCGTAAAGGTAGTTTTAGACAGCTGTGGAAGACTCGCTTAGGTATGGTAAGTATGGGCTGGCATCCATAAGGGGGTACGAGGATCATCGAACGGATTCAATTCAGTAGATTGGCCGGCTTGGTATGGATGGTAGGATCGTAGGCTTTAGTTGTTAGAGTTTAGGATCCGAGATTCGATACCGATACCGGCGATAGTGTGTGTCTTTCTAGTGTCTTTCTTGTTCTTGATAACATATGTAAAGGCGAGACTCTTCGGGTTTGTTTCTCTTTCCTTTCTATCTTTATCAGCAGTAGAGAGAGATGTGAGCCGAGCCATGGGATGTCTCACGAACGAATACTATACGGTTGAGTATCGATATCGAGTTGGATAGTGGTTTTCTGTCTTGTTCCTATCCGATCCGTATCTTTTATACCAACAGATCTCGTTGTGCTCTGGGAGAAAGCCAACTACGATATGAAATCGGAAGAAACCAAATGTCTTGAAAAGGCCTTGGCATCAGGTTAAGGTAAGGTAAAAACAACCAAGCATAAGAGGTCTTGGCTCTTGACCATGACCAATCCCCAAGCTACCCATCTTCCTGTGTGTGCTATCTATAATAAGGAATAATACCCGCAAGCAAAGTCATTCAATCTCCAATTCTTCCTCACCCGGATCAAGCCCAAGGTCAGCCAGCTTCTTTCCTATCGGCATATCCCTTTTCCTGTTCACGACTCCGATCTTCTTTCATCAACTGTTCTTGCTAACGGTCTTTACTTTCAAGGGAGAGAAGGAACCCGAGCCAACAAGTCGTTCGGTTATAAAGCACTAGCGGTCTGACTTTGCTTAGGAAAGATGCGGTTAGCCAAGAATGGCGAAAGCGGAATCAGCTGGCAGCGTTGAATCGAGATTGGTATTGGCTTGATCTGATCTAAAGTAGCTCCGGATTCTAGGTCTTCTGGAAAGGGGGCGAAGTAACTAACTAGAGGAGGGGCCCGGCAAGCGTAGTCGATAGGCAAGAGCTCGCCTTCCAATTCCATCAATATGATTATGCACATCTTCCCTGGGGAGGAATAATCCGCTATTTCTTTGAAGGAAGCAGGCCTGAGGGCGTTTAGGCTTTCTTATTTTAGGTCATATCCCGTAGCAAATCAAGGTGCTGAGTAAGATGATTGTGATCAAATTAATGCCTCCGCGTCCGATGCCATTGAATCTGCTGCTAAGTCAGTGTTACTAGGATTTGTTGACCTGAGACTTGCATTTGAGTTTGTTTCTTTCTACGGGATGATACAAAGTCTGAAAGGGAGGGTAACAGTGCATAAATAATAAATAATAGCAGGTTAACTGTAAAGAACAGAACTCAGGCTATTGGGATTTCGCCCAGACCAAACGAAAGGTAAGCATTTCTTTGAACAGCAGAAAAGCATTCCACCTCAACTCCTTCTATCTAGTCGTCCCCAGGCAAGATCACCAAGAACGCCTTATCAGAGATACATTTAAAGATACAGTTATACAGTCCGTACTTGATAGTTCGAGGGCCGTGAGAAGCATAGCTAGCATCCCCAAGGAAAGGGAGGAGAAAGATCTTGCTTTGAGGCTCGCTCTAGATCGGATGGTTCCAGGGTTCCCAGTAAGATTGGATTAGTAGGCCAGTGGGGCTATAGTACTTACTATGCGTAGGGGTGAAAAGACAGGATGTATTCCGATGAAATGCTATTGGAGGACGGAGTGGAGGATGGAGGTTCATCGGTTGGAACGCGGGCTAACCGGCCGGGGGGTTCGATTCCTCCCCGATTCCTATTTACTCGATCAGGAAGCAAGAACTCTTCACCATCTCTTTAGGTAGCGAAGCCCCATTCGTTCCCTGGGTGAAGAAGACATAGTTGAAACCTTTGGTCGTTGATCCTGGCTCGAGGTCATATGTAGTGAAGTCACCCGATACCGATAGGAGGTTTACTCAGATCTTATTCCTATTATCGACTCGGAATGAATGCGTGAATCAGTGGAATTTTGGACGTTCTTCTCGGAAAAGATAAGAAGCTTAGCGCAAAGTAGAGTTCCTGCCAGTAGGGTTAGCTTTATTTCGTGAGGGAAGAAATGACCGGGGAAAGAAAATCGAATAAGTTGGAATGGTTACAGAACAGTCCCGGCTCTCTTCGACCTTTTCTTTCTGTTTTTTCTCATATACGAGTGGGCCGACCGAAGAAAGTCAAGCGTAAAAGAGAGTGCCTGGAGCGCTAGCCACTGGGATTCCATTCTATTTCCATCCTAATTCATTAGTCCATTCTATTTCCATCCTAATTCATTAGTAAAGAGAAGGGATGCAGCAGATAAGATTTAGACATGGGACAACCACAAGCAAGGGCTAAGGATGGTTCTGACTCGTTAACACTCTCCCCCGAACCCTTTTGGAATTATAGTAATCGGGCAGCTCCCAGGTAAGGCCAGACAGACCAGGTAAGGCCAGACAGACCGGGCATCAATCCAAAGAGTATATAGGTGGAAGGGCGACGTGAGGCGCGAGTGTCGCTTACTTAGCAGAAGCCTAGGATGAGGATGTCTGAGGGCAACTTCACTACTTCATTTACGTAAGCAAGGAATGCAAATGGCTCGGGAAGGAGGATATTGGACCAGCCAATGGAATACTTGGAATGAGCCAGGAGAGCGAACGTTTCACTCCGCGATATATATAGTATAATATATATAACGTAATACTTTCTGTGAGCCTAGACCGAAGCTGGAATCGGAATAAGATTAAGTCTCTGCATCAATGTACTAACTCTGTCCTTCGCTATCGGTGGTACATCTCGAAAATAATATTAAGAAAAGCCTTATTGCACAATCTCCTGGCAGAATATAACTGAAAGCCCTGCAAGAGGACCCGCGCTGCTAACCGCCCCTCGAAAGCTTTGAATCCGGTTGCCATAAACCCCTTCCCTGAAATTGGCAGTGAATCAATTCCATTAGCATTTTCCGCCTCGATTGGCGAAGTCGTCTTTGGTCCTTCATCCTGCCATGTCAAATAACCCGATACGAGTCTAGTTTCCTTATAAAGACAGATCATCTTTCAAGGCCTGATCATGCATGGACATCGAGAGGTTTCATCCACAAATAAGATTGGACTTTTCTTTCAATAAAATAAGACATTCTACTCCTGATCGTAGACCACAGTTCGCTAATGCTCACCTGATATACTCTAACCTTTTGGGCTTATATCGATGAAGATCAAAGAGTCGAAGCGAGCTTAAAAGATGCCGGGAACAACGGAGTGTCGGGCGCTACGCTCAGTTGATCAAAAGGGTAAACCTGATAGTCAAGTGATTTTGGAGCTCATTCTATTTCCAAGAAAGAGTCAACTCAGATAACGAATACGAAGATCACTGGTTTGACGAGGATGAGATGCTGCGGCCGTTCCCTTGTTCTAGATCCTACCTACAAAGAATCATTTAGAAAGAAAGCCCAAACTCGAGACGGATAGAGAATTGTCCGAAAGAGGGAATATTTGTGGGAGCAGATCCTTTGAACCTTCCCGCTTCTGTTTATACTTGAAAGCTTAACTAATCCAAAGAGTTTCCACTATATGGGGAACTAATTGAGAAAGCAAATTAATGCACTGAAGAACCCAATAATGCATCTGCCAAGACACTCCTGCAAAAGCACTATCTGTCGACCAGAGGGATATATTGCAGAGGGTCAGATTCCCTTGGTAAGAAGTGGCTCTGTTGGAGGTCGGCTTTATTCCCTCTTATCTTTCTTTTAAGCAGTAGGTCTGGTCTGTCTCACTTATCTAAGTTGTTGACGGTTGATCTATCTGACTTTATTCAAATCAAAAGTAGAATACCAATATTCTAATAAAAAGATGTGATGTACAACCAAGTGCTTACTTTGCCATATTCCACCAGTCCATGCCTAGATTTGCTAACGCATCATGAAGAAGGTATTTCATTCAAGTAAAGGAATCCTTCGACGCCCATCGGTTTGTTTTCGGTTTATGGTCTTAAGAAAGAGACACACGCCTAACCAAGTAGAAAGAAGACACTACTGCACTTATGAGTGGAACCTTTTAAGGACAAGAAAGGAGCTAGCTTGAAGTTCAAGCAGGTTATTCTCAAAGAAGTGAACAACTAAGGTAAAGGGGTGAGGCAACTCACAGATGTAAACTACTATGGGCAAGGTGAGAGGCAAGGCATGTTAACTGAAGCCTAATAGACTGCCAGCGAGGGATATCAAAGAGAGATGCGTATATAGGTGAGTTTCCGCTTTTATCCACGATAGATGCGCATAGGTTTCTTTATCTACCTGGGAGGGCTTCATTTCAATTGATTGATAAGGCTTCGAAGGCACTCAAGCAAGCTGCTATATCAGAATTGATTCCATCGCTCCATTTTATGACACTCTATCTTTCTGATCTTCTAACCAATGTAGCCTTACCATTTCTTGCCATGTGCTTTTTGACGAGAATCGCTTTCCTTTTCTGTGTCATCTTCGCCTCCGCCTCCTGCTTCCCTCCTAAGTGGCTAAGACATATCAGCTGTTCCGTGATCGCCAGCGCCTATATATCTGCTCCTGATGCGCCTGCTCCCAGAGTTTCTGTCTTTAGGGAACAGCTTATCCATAAGGAGGCACACATCGTCAGAATTCACCGCGATAGCAGTCATGAGAGACAGACCTCTATATTCGATTAATGACTGACTAGTTAGACATATGGATGGAATTCTTTGACTACCAGAGTTCGCACCCAGTACAACATTTCGATTACTTACTTTTCGAAAGGAAAGAGAGATATGAACACTTACTTACTGAAAGGCGGGAAGGGCCAAGTCACTTCTACAAAGGGCCAAGCAACGGATCCATACTAACTTGCCTATTAGCCTACCCTGCCTTGCCTCGAAACTGTTATTCATGCTTTCCATTCTAATACTTGTTCCTTCCAACCTTGCTTGTTTGTTTGTCTCTTCCACTGTCAATACCTACTTTCTTTCTTAGACTCCCCGTTTTATAGGCTTTCAATGAGTTATAAGCTCGATTAGAGGCATGAAATGGTGGATCGGCTATCAACACCAAAGAGGTTCTTTTTTAATGCATTTGTAACTAATCTATTTATAGGTAAAGCAAGAGACAAGGTGCTGAAAGCCCAACAAAAGCAAGAATAAGGTTGCGGGGTAATAAGTAATAAATGAGAACTCAAGCCATCGAGCTATAATTATAGTGGTAAGTATCCGACTGTAACTCAGTAGTCGGAATGCAAGAAAGGAGTCTAAGGGCTAAACTCCTACAGCTAAGACAACCAATAGGGACTAGGAGCCGGCCTACTACTAATGGGACCCAGGCTACCAATACAAGAACTAACACCTAGGAATTACACTAGCGTTAACAGGTCTTGGGCTGCTGATAACAGGGCCAACAACCATCCTAGCACTACTTATTTACATTCTGTAAATGCTACCCAACAGCCTTACTTTTTGTAGTTTGAGCCTGACCTCACTCCTATTTACCTGAAGTCTTGATTTCCCATATGGATCTCCCGCTTCTTCTTTGAATTCTGCATTTGCTTAGGGACGTTCTTGCTTGTTAGTATTAGTATCAGTGAACTGAGGCCCTATACGTAATTGCCAGAGTGCATCTACTATAATAGGAAGAAGGTCTAAGAGCACTAGCAACAAGAATAAAGGTAATAGGAAAAAGAGAACCTAACTAATGAGAAAAAGAATGGAAAAATGCAACTAGGAAGTCAAACACAGATCTGACATCTTGCCTGTTAGCTCGAGTCTGGCGATCCTGCCTCATTCACTGGAGTTGTAGCTTAAGTGCCCATGTTCGGGTCTGCGACTGACTGTACGCTCACACTTCAGCATTGCAGGGGAGTTTGCCTCTTCCACTCCTGCCTGACTTTCTTGCCTTATAGGTTAGTATTTGACTCTTTCTCTCAATTCTGTAGTTATAGGTGCTTTAGTCTCCTTATTGCCCCTCAGAAACTCCAAGATGATTTTTCCATTTATGAAGAGCTGCTGGTTACATTGTGACAGTACCTACCACCTGAAGAAGGGTTGATCCGATACCTCAAGACCCAGAAACGGTTTTTGCTGTAATAAGAAAGATGTTGCTATTCAACGATGTGGCAAATCGTCTGTTCACGAATCGGCTACAATTAGCTGTCGTAAGGCCTCTCTCTTCTCTGGGAGCACTTTATAAGAGCGAGTATGCTTTAGGGCGAGTTGATTAGACCTCCTTTGAATATTCCTCTAGCTGGGGGAATACTCCTCTCGCTGGGGATGTCAAGGGTTTTTTCTCTGGCTAGCGCTATAGCTTTGCAAGGTCAGGAAATATTCCACTCGTCTGCTTTCAATCGATAGAGTTTAGAAGCGTCTGCTAATCATGGTACGAAGTCTCTGTTTAGGGAAGTCTGATGTGAAAGTCTCAATGAAAGTCTCTATTTCAGTAAAATATAAATGACAGCAGTTACAGAAGACAATGCCAGCTACGGGCTTCTTAGTTCGAGCCTGCCTCGACTCCCCTGGATCTTAGCCAGCTACTGATGGAATCAAATCTCACTTGACTTTATCTTGAGCTGAAACGGCTACCTATTAGAATTGAGCTCGGGAATCACCTCTACTACTTTCTCTTAGAATATAGAATGACTTGGTGGACCACGAGACCCACCCAGGTGCTTCTTAGACTCTAGTTACTACCGGCAGGAGTGAGACCACTACCTTATATACTAAACTCGGAATAGAGACTTTGACAACTATAGAGAAGAATGGACCTTGTGTTAGCACAAGAAGAAAACTCAGTAGTATGTATGAGAATGGGCAAGTGGCGAAGGCGATCACAGAGCTCAACTGCAAAGTAGGAAAGTCATAATTCAATAACTGTATGTAAGTTAGGAATTCTATTCTCAAGTAGGCAAGTAGACAAGTAGGATTTCTCACTCATTAGTATAGGGATGATGGATGCGGAGGACATATATGTTAGCCTTTCTTTGATTCTTATTAGGTTTATCGGGGAATTGAACTGGAACTATAGGCACCGACACCCTTTTAAACATCACTGGCGAAATGAACTGTTCGCTTGGCCCACTGCTTGTCCTTACTTAGTTGCCCGGCCCCCGAACAAAGGACTTCTATCTTTCGAAACTCAATCCTTAATAAGAACAGCTCAATCCTTTTCCTCATTGCTTAACACAAGCACTGAATCCTATGCTCTGTAAACCAAGACTCTCCTCTGACTACTCGGTCTTCAACAAGCCCAGCAGCTGTCAACTATATGACTAATGCCAGAGCAAGAAAGTCTCTCGGTGTTGGCGAAAGTCCTATTTGCGTAGCTGTGTCAGCCTCAGGGAAAGTTGTTTCATTCTTACCTTCAAGTCAAACACCCGAAACAACCAATAAGGACCTCCGTTATTGATTACTTGACTAGCTTCCTCCCCGACTTAATATAAGGGCAACAAAGACAGATGCAACTACTCGTATACTAGGAAGGTATTCCACTCATAAACTAAAGGCTGACCTCCAGTTTCATTCTGGACTTTCCAACTAGCTCACCTCTTTACTACTTGCCTACTAGCTCACCTCGACTACCTGGGTTCAGTCTTGTTAGACACTGTTTCAGGCTGAAGATTGATTATGAGTAGTACTTGTTTCGTTCTGTCACTACCCGGTTTCGGACTTAGTTGGAGGCTCGTCTCCTTTATTACCAAGTCCTTTGTTCCTACCCATTTCTAATATCTCTTACACATATCTCTTTGCATAATATAGACTTACAGAGCGGTAAACAAAGCTTGAATAACCTCTTTATACTTCAGAGCATAACTTCTAACCTTCACCTATTGCTTTGAAAGCCATTGCTTTTTCTTTCCCCTCTCGCGAGCTACTTAACGCATGGTTGCTTGTTCTTACGCGGAAGACAGGAATTCCACTTTCCTTGTTGCTGACTTAGCGCTTGCAGCTTGCTTCAGTCTTAACTGATTCGCTGTTTTCAGATCCCGATTATCCAACGACTCATTCTATGTTTTTCCTATATAGATAAGGAACAGGAGTTTTTGATAAGAAGCTGTGCGCCAAGGTAAGCTTCAAGTAGTTCTTTAAGTGGAGTTCAGAAGTCAGGTTCAGATAATTGTGTTGGTGGCATAAATCTAAGTTGAGTGTTCTAGGTGTATTCCCAATTATAGATGTATAGAGCATCAGTTCTGAATTTGATGTTTGACACTTTCCTGCTTGAATTGACTTTCCCTTTGCACTCTTGCTTGCTTATTTGGAATTGAGTGTAAAAGTTTTTTCATCGACCTACTTTACTTAACTAACAGAGGAAGAAGAAGCTGGATCGGGATAATCAGCAGAGTTGTATCTAGGAACAGGCTAAAGTCGTGATGTTATATTCTTGGCTTTACGTCGTGGAGAGGGGAGAGTCGCGCCATTGTTTGTTGTACTTGCTATCTTTGCTTGCATACTTAAGGGAATTGTTAGGCACCCACCCACGGCCAAAGAGCTTACTTTAGACTTTTGCTTTTATTGCTGGCATTGCTGACGCAACTATAACGTCACTCTTATTTCCTTGACTTTGATTGCTGCTTACACCACTGATTATCGAGTTGACTTTCGTGCTTCTGATCCACGGATCCTGCTTTTTGAACTCTACCACTTGCTTAATTCAAATAAGCTTTATTGGCACCCCTTGACTTACTTGACTCTTGACTTACTTACTACTTAACTCTTGACTTACTTACTATAAGTAACCAGACTGCTTACTTTACTTAACTATCTATAGAGGGAATCAGACTGCTGACTTATTGGGGAACAAGCTACTACCGGCTTATTCTTAGCGTATTAAGTAAGTAGGGTAGCTTCACTTGATACAACACCGCTTTACTGACCTTAGTTGCTAATTCTTTCTTCAATTCTTTCTTTATACGATGACTTTTTCACAGGAATGTAATAAGTTGATTCTATTGTCGATTCACCACCTCTATCTCTACTTAGTCTTGTTGGGCCGAGTCAAACATCAATTTCATCTCATTCAACCACCTATATCTAATTACCTCTCCTCTGTCCTTATAGTAGTTAAGGGTTAACTCCATTCTTTGCTTTATAGCCTAAGCTTACTTCCTTGCTCGTTCTCCTTGCCTTAGTGGGCGTGAACTAATTAAGTAAGGAATACCTATGTCACTAAACCGCTTTAAGGATGGTGCATTGAGTACACAAGAATAGAATGGACAAAATAGAAAGCTTGAAGTTTTTGTCCCGCTCAAGCAAGTAACAGAACAAGCAAGGGGCTAAGAGCCTCAAAGGTATTTCTTTATTAGATATTATAGGTATCTCTTGAACGTTGAAAGAAAGGATATGGTTGTTGACTCTATTGGTTGCTTTCTATTCTTTTGCACTAACAAGTGAGTTAAGATCTTGACCCGAAGGGAAGGGGCGTAGCAGTAGCCTTCGTAAGGCAGAATAGAGTGAGTTGTTAGTTAAGCTCCTAACGCGAGTCAGGGAACAAGCAACAGCGCAAGAGTTCGGGTGAACGGGAAATCATGTATTAGCGAGAAACTCTAGTAATGAACAAGCTAAGCTAGCAACGGAAAGAATTCTTGTAGCGGGATAAGTGAGCGAGTTGGGGGTGCTGAGTGCGAGTTCAACTTGTTTCATTGAGTGCAAAAGACATAAAATCTGAGAGTGAAACACTTATTGAAGAAATGAACCTAACAGTATTGCTTCGCTTACCTGGGATTGAACTACCAGAGACTTTACTAGATACGCGAGCAATATAGTCGGGGAACAGTAGTAGGTCCTTAGCTTAGTTGCATCTATAGTTTCTACTTTCGCCCTTCCCTTGCTCTTGTTGAAGAGAACACATGTGGAAATGACTATCTTATATATAGCATAGCCTCTCTGTTTTCTACCTTCCATAGTGGTTTCATTCTGTTTATCTATGTTGCTATTCGAGGTCGATTCTTCAAGTGTAGTTCAATGACTTAACGAGTATAGAAATAATGCACCTCCAAATCTCACTGCTTTGCTTCCTATGATTTATTGTTCCGTTGCTTGGTTAACTCCTGACTGCTGACTCCTGACTTTTGATACTTGACTTTACGCTCCATACTTGACTTGTCTACTTTACGGCTCCATACTGCACTTTTGAGACTTGACTTTAGCTGTAGGGAGGCTGTAGGGAGAGTATGAAGTAAAGAATGAGAAATCCCTCATATAGAGTGATCGGTAGCTTTCAGCAGCAAGAGGGGTCGGGGCTCGGCGCACTCCTCATATGTCTGAGTGGGCAGGTTTCAGCCAGTTAGCTCATCATTCGTTTCGTGCCTAGGCACTCCTTCCCTTGTTCTGTATATTCTACTTTCTTCCTTCTTGGACACCTTTTGACTATATATTTTTTGTGTTTCATATTTCATAAATAAAAGAAAGGGACGGAGACTATTTTCTCATGAGTACCTACCTCAGACTTTGACCTTCTCCGGAGTCTGTTATACTAGATAGAAGGGTACCCACTTTCAAGACTAGATAGAAGGGTACCAACTTCCAGTCTTATTTGAGGGTTCTCCCTACAGGTGAGCTACTCTGCTTCGCTACTATCTTCAACGGACCCGACCATGGGTTAGCCACTATTTTCCCTATGCCCTCTTTCTCGTTCGGATACCCAAGACTCATGATTCAAAAAACAGTGGGTTGGCATTGGCTCACTATCAAGAGAGTGATCAAAGAGGCGCTATCCATCTATCGTTAAGACAAACGACGCACAGGCCCCATTTTCTTAGCTTCTCACACAGCCTTTAAATATCAAATGGTTAGGTTGTTTACATACTGTTTAGGATAGTGCTCGCTTCTAATCTTTGCTTTCTAAACCATGCCCTTCCACACTGAAATCTATAACAGAGAGGGGTTCTCCTCTATTAAATAAGAAGGTTGACTCTTGTTCGACTGAGACGCGAACTCAATAACTCTGTTAGCGAGCTACTTAACGCGTTAGAGAGTTTTATTAAGACTTGACCTTCGGGTTGTTCGCGGAGACCTGAAATAGGGGTTTTCCACGGATATAAGAAATAGGACCAGCAAAAATAGTGGGTGTTTCACGGCTAAAACGGAACCAGTCCAAGCACCGAACCTAGACTCTAATCGCACAAGAACAACACTGGAATCTGGAACTAAGAATTCACACAACTTCCATTTTCTCCCTTCGCCCCCAAAGAGAAACAATACTTTACTTGTGGAACCGACACCTGAACCTCCGGCTGATGATCCGCCAAGCAACTTAACCTAGTGCTCTCTCCTCTTCTCTGGCTCCGATAACTATGGCAACAACTACTGATTCAAAAGGACCAGACCACGACCACTAGACTACCGGTACCTACCATATCTTATATTGGGAGTACCTCCAGTTGGGGGCCAAGCAACTAAGACCCGAGCCTAGTCACTTCATGAAACAAGTAAGTCCACCTCCTTTCTTATTGTATGCCGACCTCGACTCTGTAAACTCACCACTCGAACAGGACTACCAGGACTACCTGGACTACCACTTTCTACTGGCTCTGTCAACTAACCACGCTAAAGCATCTTCTGCACCCGACCTCTTCTATTGCTCTCATCTAATCGCTCCTCTCCTAAACTCTTCCCTGTCAACTGCTTCATCGCTAACACCCGGGGGCAACTACTACAGTGAACCTCTGCTACTATACCTCTTGCTCATCTCTGCTAACTGAACTAGATACTATTATAACTGAATGAGGCTCATCTAACTCAATGAATTTCTTTTCTACCTGAATGAGGCTCCTAGGCAACTGCCAAGCGTATACTCGGTGCGGGCAATCGGTGGACTTACTACCTTAACTAGAAGAGGGGAATCGGTAGGACTGGTATATTACTAGACATGCGGGGAATCAGTGGGAGTAGTATCAGTCTGGTTGTTAGTGGTTTGATTCTGATATTGGGAAGTATAGTATTGGATTTACTAGTTGGATTCTTAAACTACCTCTGTGAATCCCTAGTTCAATATAGTTTCTTTAATAATATAATAATGAATTTAGTATGCTTTCTTATACTATGTAAGTACTGAGTCAGAGCCACACAATTCTCTCTTTTATTCTATGCTTAACACAAGCACCCGACCTTTACGCCACAGTACTACCAGGATGCAGACTATAACTCTCACAGGAACGGGATCAAACTAAGGATTTGAAACAGAAGCCTACCCGACCCGACCTCCATAACTGCTTCCCTTTCTAAGCTTGCATCTGATCTGGTCTACTTTCCTGGCACTGCTTCTAATAACTCCTGATATCCCTCTCGGAACGGGTGCATTAGTAAGTCCTGAACCCTTTGTTTGCCTCTGCCTCTGCTTTAGTGGAATTAGGGGAAAGATCGCCTGTTCTTCATCGGTTTTTCATCTTTGTTTCTCAATTCCGAAAGTGTGAAGTAACTTCTATTCCTTAGTTCAATACCGGTGAGTAAACTCACTAGAGGTGTAGGGAGTCTGAAATCAATCATGTATACTTAACGGATCACTATATAAAAGATAACTCAACTTTGCACAGCATTAGCATCTGAAGGAATTGACCCTGACCTTAAAGCAAAGTGCAGCTCTAGTTCATTTTGAACCCTAATCTTGATGGTAGAACCCATGCCTGTACTCTCATCTGCCCGAACAAGACTCTTAACTTGAAGTCTACTAACCACTCCCAAACACACACGGGACTTGCCCATAACTATAGTACACTGGACTCCATAACTACTACTACGGAGTGGAATTACTAGATTGGAAGCCTCAGCTACTTATTAAACAGCTTCCCGACCCGACCTATATTTATTACTTTATTGCCTATCTCCTCCTTCTGACTGAACTGCTTCCCTAGCTTCAAAGCCTTATACTTATTGGTTTCATTCCTAGCCTTCTACTTACTAGTCGATTTCTTACCTTCAAAGCCTATTAGTAGTTGGTCTACCGTAACTAACTTAATTCGGCTCCTAGGCTACAAATACTGATTTAACAAGAGCATAAGCAGTACTACATGACACTTATTCAACAAGAGCAGAACATGACACTCGGGATTAAACTCACACTCACACTCGAACAGGAACAGTAACTCTCTACTTTCATCAGGCTTTCAGCTCCTTTCCTCACTTGTTACCTTGAACACCTGGACGACTACGCCTACTTCTTTCAAGAGCGGAGACTCAACTCTTACAGCAGCTGCCTCTAGTATTGGTCTAGTTACTTCGGGCAATGGGGGGGCTTCCTATAGGACTTAAGGCTTAGTACCACTGGTTGAAGTCTGGTTAGCACTAGCACTGGTTCTGGTTATTACACTAGCACTGGTTGTAGTCTGGTTAGTAGTAGCTATAGCCTGTAACTAGCTTGTTTCGTTCTGATAACCTAGGTGGGATCCCCATACTAGCTACCCTTGCTTGCTTTCATTCTAAGATGTATTGGTTGAAGCCTTTCTCCTATATAAAGAGAAGAGCCAAGCCACTAATGGTTGAATTAGTTTCATCCCATCCCCCGGTAGTAGTACTGGCTTCATTCTTATACTTGTGGGGCAATTCTTCCTTTCGGTCTGTTACTACGGAGCTCCATTCTTACATTTGAGTTCACCCCGACTTACTATAAGGGCCTCTTACCTATGGCTCCCCTCTTGCTACTAGACCTAAGTCAACTATACCTCTATCTCTTCTCTTCTCTTGCCTTGCCCCTATCCCTCTGATCTTGCTCTTGAAACAAACAACTCCTCTTCTCTTTCTCCTCTACCTATGGCAACAGGCAATCTCTCTTCTTTAGTGCAATACCTGGCTCCCTCTTTTCCTTGGTAAACAAATAAAGATGAGACAGGACCACTCTACTACTATCGGTGGGATTACTAGCTACTATCGGTGGACTCCCTATATAGTCTCTCGGGCAATCGGTGGGAAAGAGGGCAATCGGGGGGGCTTACTCACTGACTTAAGGCTTATACCCAATAGCTCACCTCACCTACTGGCTCTATTCTCTGTGGTACCGGTATCATTCTAATACTCACGGGTTTCATTCTGACTTGAAACTACTAGCTTTCCTACTTGCCTTAACACCTGAGCTCCAAACAAAGCCGACCCGGAAAACACATAGAAAGTCTCAGGCGCATCTCATCTCTTTTCACTCTTGCTACAGCCAAGCCCCTACTAGACTTAACCAGGGCAGCTAGGTCCAATCAACTACTTCCGAATTGTAACGCGAGTCGAGGTATAGAAGAGTGCTTATGGTTCTCCGGCTTCTTTTGAACTCATATTCTATAAGAAAGAAGGAACAAAGTCCAAAGTCACCCATCAATGAAGACTTAAACATAAGGAGATAGATCTAGCGCATCTAGTAGAAGACAAAGAAATGCACTCAACTCAGTAGTAACAGTCGGATAAGAGGTATACCTCATTCAGTTCATAGTTGCCATAGGTATTGTTGCCTTGTCTACTTGCCTAGGCGCTTGGCCCCTGACTTGATCAATTAAGGTATAAATTCTCCGATCATAAGGATAAGGGTGCAGGACAAAGAAAGCTGGGCGAATACAGGACTTGTAATTCACCATTTGAAGAATCTTTCAAAGTCAAGTAATTCACCATTTGAAGAATCTTTTTGTATAGAGCGGTTGGTTAAGTAGACTGATTCTATCTAGAAGATATTAGTAAGCTCACTCACTCCTTATGAATCCGGTGGAGGCTGAATACGATTTAGAGCTCTTTCCTCGCGCACAAGCAAAACCCTCATCCGCCCCTTCCCTTCCTTCAACCCGATTCCATCGAGACAGTTCTAATGCCCTTAGTTAACTCTTCTATCCATTTCTTTCTGTCTTTTTAGGATTCATTTGTAGAATTTATGGTTTACACTGAACTTATTCAAATAGAACCTTCTTTCCTATACTATACTCAAATACCGCCCCGAACCAGCTCTGAACTTAGCCTTTCCTGTACCTCGACCTTTATCTAAATATATATTCCCTTATGCCTTACCTTTCCTATGTTCTTTCCTAATAGGTGTGTAGGGTGATTCTTTTGTTATATTGAAGCCCTGTTATATTGAAGCCCCATAGAGTAGGTAGGGTGATTCTTTTCTTCTATTGAGCCTCGAGTAAGGGGGATTCTGGATTTCTATTGATTAGGTGTGCGCCCATATAAAAGTCAGTACTAGTTGAGTTATCAGAGCGTTAGTAAACAAGCTAAGTATATTAAGCTAAGCGCTAACGGAGTGGAGTAACGGGGATGGTAAGTGAGTAAGGAGTCAGGAAGCATGACTTTGTGTTGTTTACCCTTTCCTTTCTATACACTATGAAACCTATCTTCTTCTCTTTCGTGCCTATTGCTTTGTGTTATTTACCCTTTCTTTATATACACTACTATGAACGCTATCTTCTTCTCTTTCGCGCCCATTGCTTTACGGAGTTCACCGTTCGAACAAGCCCCGAGAGTAAACAGAACAAGCAACGAACCAAACAAGCGACTGGACTTATTGCGCCGTTGCTTGGCCCTTGCCTGTAAGATAGTTGAACATTGCTGAAACTCCGTTAGCGCCTTGTAAAACTGTAATGGAATCCATCGAGCGCAGAACTAAGAACATCTAATCTAGCTAGGCTTTCAGCACCTTGCTTTCTTTACCTATGACATGCTACTAGAATTGACTAATGTGTATATTAGTTGTGCTTAAGGTACGTAATTTAGCGCATTAAGAATTCCACTCTCAGGGTTCGAATTGAAGAATATAGTTTTATAGCCCAGAGCACATACTAGGTTGGTTCAGAGGACATGGTTGGGTTGGTGACTCATATATATCTATGAAACCAGGGCTCATTCTTCTACTGCATCGGATCTAATTACCAAGTTAGTTCTATACTGCATCCCCCTTTCTTTGGAATCTAAACACAAGCAACTGCACATGGTTAGTGACCCTGCTTCTATTATACCTCTATCACAAAGAATTCTGTTACTTCTGATCCGACTCTTGATCTTGTTCTTGAAAACTAAACTACTTGACTTGCTACTGAAACAAGAACTGGAACTGGGCATTTGATTTCCTATAGTCTTTCAACTGAGTCCGGGCCTAGACCCGCTCCATCTTCTGCAGGAACTCGACTTTAGCGCTTACTTGCCAGCAGTACTTTCTTCTTTTCTTACCTTAACCGGCCAGTAAGGGATTCTTACCATAACCCAGCTTCTGCTTCTCGGGTACTGTAAAGAAAGCTTCTTATCAAACTCTCACTCCTGTTTCATATCCGGATCTCATTGGCAAAACAAACCAGAACTGCGTATTCTCCAAGTTAACATATGGGTGAAAGGATTAGTGACCAACAAGAAGTGTGTCTTAATTAGTTCCAATATAGTGAAGCTAGGGCGCAAGGGAAAGCCAAGAATCTCTATCGTCGACAACACCCGAACAGCCTACAACTTCTGGAACTCTACTTTCTTCAGTTGCAAACAGTTCTCTTTCGAGCGCATAGTACAAAAAAAGATTGGAATTTCATCTATCGGGCACCGAGTCTATAAATAAATAGGAATATTAGCGCTACGTGGGCCTATACAAAGGCGAAAGGGTCAAGTTGTTGAATTCTTGATTGCTGCCAAGCCGGGGGCGGGGGCTCTTCAATTCCCACCTTTACATGACATGTGCTCGAATACCTGGAATCCGTGTTGGCAACGAGATCTGAAGCTACAGTAGAGTAAACGAGATCTGAAGCCAGAGAAGAAGCTCTAAAAGATGCTGTTCGAGTTAAGACTATAGGAGAGTAAGCGGGTGTTGTCGTTTCGTACGGTTGAAAGTTGTATATAAGCTGTGCTGTCATTTACGAGGAAAGCTCACGCCACTACACGTAGAAGTTGATTATAGCAAAATACCAGTTTCTTTTGAATGCTCAACTGCTTCAGAAGGACAGAGACGGAGACCTGAACCACCCCTTTATTTAAGTCAGTTTGCCGGAACAAGCAACAGCGCTATAACAAGCTTAGGCGCCAACGCGAAGGGGAAGAGAAATAGATCGATCCAATTCTTAAACAGGAAGGTCAGGGAGTTGAAATGTTGCAATGTTCTTGAATTACTACTTTGTAGAACATACGAGTTCGGGGCAGAATAAGATAGTACAGGATCATAAGCCGAAGCAGGAGTGTAACCCGGACCCCAACGCGCTTCAGAAGGAATGGATTTTTCCCCAAGAACAGAAAGATACTCCGGAACAGATACGCTTTCGCCAACACCGAGATACTATACTCGTACACAAATAGACTCAACTTCAACAAATGCATTTGTAGCCCCGACAACAGGAGTTGGAAATAATGTTTCTGTTCCAGTTTCATCCCCTCATAAGAATCAGAGGCTAAAAGAAGGAAGGGAAGGTAGATGAGATGAGCCATAGTTTTGTTCGGGTCGGGGTAAGAAAGAAGAATTGGTTGACTTAGGTAGAGAATAGAGTGGACTGGTTGGTATTGAGAGGAAAGAAGTGGAATCGATTAGACATAAGAAGAGAGTGGACTGGTATTGCACTAAAGAAGAGAGTGGACTGGAACCAGCAAGAGAAGAGGCTATAAGAAGGAAGGGAAGGCGAACACAGTAGGGAAAATGTAGGAGAATTTCATATAAGAAAACAGATCAAACAAGGGATGACACTAATTGCATTCCAGAGCTGAGGCAGCCAATGAGGTAGAGGAGAAAGCTGCTTGTTTCCAGAAGTTAATAGTTGCCATAGGTATGTAGATGAGATGCGCCTGAGTTAGAGGATAAGAATTCTGTTAATAGTAGCCATAGGTATAGAAGAACTTGTAACTAATCTCTAACGGAGGTCTGCAAGGGAAGCAGTTCAGTTGCCAGTTTCCATAGTTATAGGAGAAGAATGAAGTGAAGCGGTGTCAGTTTGAAAGCGAGGGCAGCAAAGCAGCTGGCAATAGCTTACATAATGGAAGTAATAAGTCAGTAGCCTAAGAGTAGACAAGTAACTACTCGCCAGAGGGATATAATAGATATGCGTTAACTAACCTAGGGTAGGGCTCCGTACTTTCATAATTGAGTTGACTCTAAGCCAACAAACAGTAGTAGCTCCATAAATAAGTGAAAGTTGATCAAGAGAAAGCGGGAGAAAGATCAGAATACGAAGCAAGATCAGGCGTGAAAGCTGGATCATCAGCTGTTTGCTTTGGAGTGAGCGGTTCCAATTCGATTCTTTGAGGAGAGTTCGGAGTACTATATGGGATGGGTTTCAAGTGGAGTATCTTTGCTTTGGGTGGGTGCAAACCCTGCGTGAGTGAGTAGATTGAGGTCTCCGATAGAAGCTCTCCGCCGGTAAAGAAAGTAGAAAGGTGTTCGAAACTCTATTGAATGATTTTCTGAACTTTCAAAGAGAGCTTTAAAAGAGAGTTCGGGTCGGGTGCTAGGGAAGGTGGAGTTGACTAGAGTTTACAGGGCTGTTATAAGTGAGGGAGTTGGCTTCCTTACCTTACTAGAGGAAAAGAAGGGTGTTTGACTTGAATCTGTCTTTGTTGCGAGTAGTTGCTAGTTGGCATTTCAGGATGAAACTCAAACTGGGCTTGTTGAAAGAAGTTAATAGGAGCCCCGAGCCGGGAGTTAAAGAGTTAATAAAGAAAATAGGATTGAAGTCCGCTGCCCCAGTTCCTGTTCGAAAGTCAGGGTAAGGCACTGGTAAGAGGTAAGCTTCACTGAGAGTTTAGGTCGGATAGCCATGGTTTACAGCCCAAACAAGTATACGAGTAGTTGTCTCTTTGCTGTGAGTGGAAGTAGTCCTGTTGCTGAATGAACTGTTAGCAGGATCAGTCTTATTAGCATTGGTAGCATTCTTTTCCCACTCATATCTTAGTTACAGAAGGTATGCAGTGAAGCAAGGAGAGTTAGATGAGCTTGATCCGAGGAGTGGTTAGTTTCAAGAGCAAGATCAGAGGGGAGCTCGGGGTTAACACTTATAAGATCAGAGGTATGGGCAGACTATCTTACAGGCTTTGAAGCAAGCTTGAGTGGAAGTAGGAAGGTAAAGGAATTGCCTGTTCCTGGGAGAGTTAGAGTTTAAGCCTTATATTTAGTTTAGGCCTTGGCCCTTAGTGATTTGTAGTTAGTTGACAAAGGTGGATTAGCCTAATTCAGTTAGAAAAGAAATGGAGTGAGAAATATAGTATAGTAGAGAGCCATAACTTTATTTGTCAAGATTATAGGGTTCCCCTGCCTACCTTTCTTCTTGTCTAGTGGTTGCTAGCCGGGTCTAAAGTCTCAGTTGTAGTTACTCGCCTCGTAGCTTGGCCCCGGGTTCCTTCCCTAGTGTAGTTGAGTCTTCTCTGAAGTTGACAAGTAGTGGTCCAAGTAGTTGTAGTCTTGTTCTTGTTTCATAAGAGGTAGCATAGCAGTTACCAGAGAGAAGAGATGTTGGGTATCCAAAAACTGGGACTTGCTCCGAACGGTTGGGTTGACAGTGTTATTGTTTCTTCACTTAAAGGAGAGGTAGGGTTGCGTGCTTGGCTCAAGTGGTAGAGTTAGGGCAAGAGGAAGCTAAGCCATAAGTACTGAAGTCCAGAAAGTAACTAAGTTGGAAAGTCGGAAAGAAACTAGTCTAGTACTACCGGGACTACCACTACAAAGTGTTTCAAGAAGTATTTGTAAAGTAAGCCCACCTATTGCCCGATGCCATAGTACTAAGATCAGAATGGAACTAAGGAGTTAAAGAATGAAAGTTAGCCAGGTCAGGTTAGCCAGCTGGGCCCTTATAGTAAGTCGGGAAGCAGTTAAGTACAGAAAAGGCAGCAGTTAAGTATCATGGTAGCACAGGCACAGGGTAGGTTGGTTGGCTTGTTGAAAAGAAGTATTTGTTGACTGAGTTAGAGGATAAGAATTAAGGTCTAGCAGCGGGAAGTCTAGTAGTTGCTCGCCCCTGGTGGTCCTGTTCGCATAATAGTTAGAGTGGATAGTGGAATTCTGTAGAAAGGAATGGAACTAAGTAGCCAGAGGGGAGGCAGTTAGATCAGTAGAGCAAGATCCAAGGAGAAAGAGCCCTTATAGTAAGTTGAGATGAGATGAGGAGGGTGATTAAGTCGTTAGCCACTCGACTTGAAGGTAAGAATGGAACCCTTATTAGAATCCGCATGAGGAGAGGCAAGTGTCATAAAGGTGGGCAAGGGAACCAGTGTCATCTGTATTAGTTGACAGAACACTAGCTAAAGGAGCGGTTCCTAGTATACTCTGCTCTGGGACAGGGTGTGAAATAAGTTCCTCTGCTCGCTCTGACCTGGCACCGTACCTTTAGTAGCGGTCAGAAAGGGGAGTCAAAGAAAAGTGCTATTAGATAAGATAGCAGAAAGGGTAGTTGGCGAAAGAGTCGAAGGAGAGTCTGTCTATTGTAATTGGCAAAGCGTCTGAACCAGTGTCATATCAGTGCAAGCTTGAAGTGGAAGTTATGAATTCTATTGAACCGCTTACTCCTATACTTACTTAGAGCCAATAACTTATCCAATCTCTTTCATATATATAAGGAAAAGAGAGAAAGCTAGAGAGAAAGCCCGCTAGAAAGCTTCCTAATTTCAAAGTGGTTTTTCGGGTTTTTGAATTAATGGTTTACTTACCTAAATTTGCACACTGGTACCTGAGTAAGGAGTGAAACTTGTCTATACGTAGCTTGGTAGGTAGTTTAGTGAACCTTCTTATATTATACCCTAGTATCTGTTTCTTACCTTGGATGCCGGTTTTCTTCTTTATTAATTCTTATCATCCTCCGTTTGATACCTGTAAATCCTCTTCTGTAGTAAGTAGGGCCTGTGCCACTTATATATCTGTACTCTGTGTCAGCCTTAGGGAAAGTAGTGGAATTCTGTGTTTACTCAGACAGGGTAGCTCCAGAGAGTTCAGTTACTTAGTTGTGCCAATGGAAAGAGAGGTCGGGTCGGGTATCTGAAAAGGAGTGAAATCAGTCCGGGTGTTGGCTAAAGTAAGGGTAGTGGTCGACGAGAGAATCTGAATCCACCAGTTCCAGAAGAATAAGTGGACTGATCTTATGCAGGTAAAGAAGAAGGAATGTATACAAGAGAATCAGTTGCCCACGGTGCAAAGGAAAGGGATGCTATGTATCTTGACTCATATTTCTATACCAACCATGTGCTTAATATCAATAGAACCTTTTGAAGCTTCACCCGATCCCTATACCTTTGCCTAAGCCTTTGCATCCGACTTACCCTAACCTTAATGCTTTACTTGCCCTTTACCCTTGTAGTGGTCCAAGTCGTCAAAAGTCTAGTTCTTTGTTGAAAGTTGAGTTCCGGTTATTGGCTCTAAGTCTCCAAGATCAGTTATTGGCGGAGCTGTGCCAGTGAGTTTAAGTTTCAGTAGAAGTGTCGAATGGAATTACAGAATGCAACTGGAGCCGAGCCAGGAGTGCTTGTTTCAAGAAGTTAATAGGAGCCGAGCCTCATTCAGTTAGCAGAGATTCCATAGTATCTAGAGATTCAATTTGACCGGGCAGTAAGTGTGATGGAATTTACGTTTGTTTTATGAAGTTAAGGATCGAGGTTAGGTAGAGCAGGAGAAGGAGCAGATGAAGCCACAATTCCAGTTCCTTTCGGATTCTCAATCTGGTGTGAAAGCCTATAACTACTGTGTTCAAGCCTATAACTCCAAATAAAGTATTCTACCGGCCCACCGATTGCCCGAACTCATACTAATGATTGAACTCACTCATACCACTCATACTACTGGTAGTTACTTGGCAGACAGGAATATTCGATTTTCAGAAAGGAGGGTAAGGCTCATAGGTAGGGTAAACAGTAAGGTTTATGCCCCATTGTTAAAGAGTGGAAGACTGCTGTGAATCAAGGGAGCCGAGCCTCATTGCTTCTCGGGTCTTAATTCAGAACAAATACTTCCCTCACTGCCCTCGACGCTATAGCTCAATTGCTAGGCTGCCTTTCCTGTCTTTAAGGCTTGTGGTTGTCCCGGCATTCTTATACCGCTAAGTAAAAGAGCGAAACTTCTATTAATAAGAAATACAGACAGGAAAGTAATACTATATCTCGGGCATAGGGGCATTGCAGGTGAGCTTGGCAGCTATGAAGTAAGGTTGTTACACCAAAGGAGTAAGATTGACTACATGGGCAGTTCATTCTGATTCTATTAACAAGTGGTACCGATTCCCTAGATTATATTATGATTACAGATAGTCTCACAAAGTATATACGTAGTCTTGTTGACACTAGCTGTTGTCTTAGAAGCACTCGCTCCATTCTGTATTTAGTACTTGAAAGAAAGGACTCGAATCAGTAGTTAGAGGATTAGCTTATAAGCAGTAAGGCGAGACTTGGTTTCAGTAGTTGCAGGCAAAAGTCTTTGTGTTACGCGGCAGCGCTTCCTTCACTTGTTGATCCCTTTGATCAGTAGGTTCATTCTCTTAACCTCCCCCACTATTCTGTATTAGATTATTATATTAAGTAGATGCGCTGGAGCTTACTCTTATTCTTTAACCGATAGAACCCTTTTACCACTCAACACACCTTACTTGCTTTCTGTAACTATACTGACTGTAGGATCGAACTACTCGAGCTACCTAACTTTTCTCAGACTAAAAACCGATAGCTGGACTTTCACTTGACACTTAGCCTTTCTTTACTTGGTTTCAACCTATAACTTACTACTCTAGCAAGACTACCTCTCCCGTCTATTAGCTTCCACGCCTCTACTATCTTAGTTGCATCTTTGCTTCTGGGCTTTAGGCTTCTACTCCTTTAGTTCACTCCGCCCACAGCTCTATCTCATTCTTTGTGATCTACCTGTTATTCTGACTTTAGTATTTGATTATTCAATTAAGCATGTTCATTTCATGATGAAATGTAAGTATGCTTTTCTCATACATTAGAATGGGGTTTACTACGATTCGATTTAGATTGAGCCACTGTTCGGGGGAGACTGCCGCGTAACCGAGCACAACAGGCAGAATAACAACTAAAGAAATCCATTATGGTTGCGCTGACTGTTAAGTGTGAGTCCTTGGCGACTCGAACTCGCAACTAGCTCTCTCGGGTACCTAGTCCATCCTTTGCCTTACTCGTTTCATTCTCTTACTTATATTATAGTAGTAGCATCCTCAACAGTGTCCCTAGTCCTCGCTCACCGGCATAATAACCTTACTCATTACCCCAGAGCCCCAGAGCCTTAGCCTTTCTTCAATGCCTTAGTTCGGGTTTGGGCCCACCGCAATCGTATATTCCATTGGTTTTCTCATATGATATTGATATGATATTTCTTAGTGGTTTGCTTAGCGAAACTAGGGCAAAGAAGTACAATAGTGATTCTTTTTTTGTATCAAAAACGCAAGTGTTTGTTCTCATTGAATTGGAGCTGTTTGTGCCCGAGCGATGTATCTTCTATGCACGTCCGATCCGAGGTACCTTCTATGAAAGGGGGCCTTCTATGCACGACCCACCACCCGAACACTTAGTGATGTTGAACGTTGTGTCGACTAAGGTGCCGGTGGTTCAGCCGACCACATAAACGTTGTCTGTCCCAATGAACGTTGTGCCGACTAAGGTGCCATGACAATAGAACCACACCAGACACAAACTTCTTGTTGTTACTTTAAGAATGGATTGGTGCTACTTAAATCAAAGAAGGGATGAGCTACGTTACTTGGCGGTCATTAGTAGTTGCTTGGTGGCTTTCACTTCCAATATAGAATGAACTTAAGTAGCCTACTCCTAACTCGCAATCAACTACTGCTTGCTTTTAGTCTGATTCCTCTGCCCGCCCAGTTAGCCTTCCACTTCTGAACTAGCCTGCGCCCTACCTTGCTTTCAACCTATAGCTGCAGCTTCTCAGAATAGATCTACCGGCAACCAGACTACATAAACCTCTATTCTATGAAGTAATAATAAAAGAATAAAGTGAAGGGTTTTAACCAATAACTGGAATTGAGCGACTAATGATTAGACTTGCACTGCTGCTTCTAATGCCTTAACCCTATAAATAAGAATGAACTGTCTGAGTAACAAGATTGAAGCAAGCAACTGGGAATGAAAACGATGCTAAAAGGAATGAAAAGTCACGGGGCTACTGCCGCCGAAGGAACTTAACTGTGCCTTTGCTACTGGTCCTACTTTAATGGATTCAAAGTCAACACTATTGTCTCTCTCAAATAGGAAGGGATATGGAGTGATTCATAAGTGCTAACGGGATCTGTCTTTGCTTCTGTCTCTACCAGTCTGTGCCCATGCCTATGTCTCAAGTCAAGAAAGACACTTTAGCTAAATGCTGGGTTAGTAGTGGCAAGAGAGTCCGTATCAGGTCAGATCGGGATGCCGCTCTTAGTGTGGTCAATATCTATAGCGCTGCCTTCTCTCGACCCCTAAGGAAAGAGAAAGGAATGCTTAACCCATATCATTTTGGTACCTAAACCCTCATCACTCACTTTCAGTTACCTATGCTTCTACAGCAGCTTAACCAGGCTATAAGGAAGGCTCGGCTCCTTTATAGATAGGCGCTCCTCCCCCTTGATAGCTCAATGACTTCGATCCTGTATAAATGAAGAGGGTAGGGGTGGCTCTAGCTCTAAGTCTACAAGATAGCTTTTCTCGTTAGCGAGCTTTGTAGCTTGTTCAATCTTCTGAATGTACAGATTCTGGCGGAGGGTTTGTTATCAATCAATTAATAGGGAGCACAGCTTACTGGATTCTATATGTTAGAACGCTTGAGTAGTCTATTTGCCGTCAAATGATGAAATCCCCTTTAAAGAACACTTCTTGACTCGTCTGGGATTAACTTCTCTATCTCGTAAGGGCGTCAGGGATTAACTTCTCTATCTATCTTTTCTCTATTCGATCCTTTCTTGACTTTAGGTCCCTACTCACCTCGATGGTTAGCCCATGATGCTCCTTGAAGCATAAATGCGATAGATATACAATTGTCACAATGTTATATTAGCTTGCATAAACATAATCTCTCTCCAAATGCATGGAATAGCTGATTCGACAAAACCGTCTTATTTGGATTTTTTCACGAGGAAAGTGTAAGGAATGAAATAGCAGTATATAGTTCTGGAGGCAATACAAGTTCTTCTATAAGTTGTTCTTCAAGTGATTGAGTTCCAGGAGAGTTTCATCCTAGTCTTAGAGAGAATCTTCATCAAATACAGATTAGGAAGCCAAGCCATAACATAAGTAGGGAACAAGAGGCTAGGTGTGACTCAAATGACTGTTACTAATTCTTCCCTTGCCTCAACTTACTATAAGGGCCTCTCCTTCACTTGGAGACACTTAGACACAAGCAAGACAAATGGAATATAGAAAACTACAGGGTGGATAGGACATCATTATAGGCAAAATACCTATTAGTAAGGGTAACTGGGCTAGATTAGGGAGCTAGTTAGTAAGAGAGATTTGCTGCTCTGAAACTATCCCGCAGAACTAAGCCCTTCCTTTAACCTCAGGAGAACCATAACAAGTGAAGTAAGTACCTTGGATTCGAAACCACTTCGATTCCTCCTATGTCCCATTTGTATCATGCTCCTCATGTCTTTGTTTCCTCCGCGATCTTCTTTGGTACATTAGTCAGAGTAGTTGCTCGTTGCATGGTCCGGGTCTACATGAGCTGGCCTATTTCTCTCTTGCTCTCGTTCCTTTCATATGTGTTTTTTACCTTTCTATCCTTACTTTGAACTGTCACTTAACAAACTATGAGTCGCCTATTGCCGATCTTGAGTTATATCGCTTTTCTGTATCAGTATCAGTCGACTGGAAAGCGCTGCCCCTCCATAACCAGCCGCCGGGTTCATTCATGTTACCAGGTTCATTCATGTTACCAGGCCTTAGCCGTTAATGAACGACGTGACGAGGAAAACTCTTATGAGCCCTTAAAGAACACCTTGGGTAACACCACCACATGAATAAGTGGCTTACGACTCGAGAAGAGAGTTCCTCGCCCACATTTAAGGAGTTACTACACTAGCTAAACCCATACTCATAAGATTCCAGAGAGGGAAAACTCGAATCCAAAGCGCCACCACGTCTTTTGGTTTGGCAATGTTTAGGGTTGCCCGCTTTACGAGGAATTGAACGCAGGTGTTGCTGCTAGTCCCGATGATGAACCGATCCTTCCGTCATTGAACTTTGCTAGCCACGGTAACCTAGCCGAATTCTTTGATCTCCGGGATGTCTCAAGTGCTATCTTGTCTAAATCGCCATAGAGTGAACCAGCGGCGTTTACAGGAGTACGTGGAGTCCAGGGACATCGGCGATGAAGGGGCTATAAATATGCTTCAATTTGTTTAATGTCTCATTTTCTTTCCCAGGATAGATACGGAAATAAGTTGATCTTCTGGCAGCTTGAGGACACTCGCGAGCCAAAGGGAGGAATAGACAGAATTCCACACATTCTTTACCCGCCTGAAGGCCCTTTCTAGGAGGTATATTTTCTATGTAGATCCAATGGTTTGCAGAGACAGAATTCAATATAAGGTGGATGTCTCCTTGGCTAGGATAGGAATTCCATATGTTTCAGTTAAGATACCATGTGGGGGTTGTATTGGTCGCTGGATTCCGCCGGGTGACATTTGACTGTCAGTCATTGGTGTGTCGTCAATATGGCCGTCCTAAGACCTTACTTCAGGCATTGGCCGCTCACAGAGTGAATGAACCACAGTCCTCTTTGCTGCTTCTCCAAATAGAGAGGGAGTTAGGGCAACGGCGTCTTTTTCATGACGTTCACATTTACCCTTATACTGACACAGACCCTGATAGCTAGCTGGTTCGGCAGATTGAGAATGCCAAACGAGAAACGATTGTGATGACCTTGGATGATGTCCCATACCTATCCACTTGTGTGTGTTTGTGATGAATTTCTCTTTCAATGCGTGGTGTGCTCGGGGCGTTTCACCTAGACTTGATAACTGGCGCAATTCTTTAGCTTACTTACTTGAAAACTGTTTATGCTGACTTACCTTTATGTCTTTATAGTGCAATGAAATCAAAGTGCTTTTTGAAGTATGTCCAAGTTTATGGGCTCAGTAAAGGCATGTCAGTAGAGGTCTGTCACAATTGCCGCACCCTTGTAATTAGCTTATTGACAAAAACGGACCTTTCCAAATTAGGCTTGAAACACTTGCCTCTGGGGGAAAATAGTTGTGTCTTGAGCTGTTTTCATACTCCATCCCCTTCTCTGATCTGTGTGAACAACACATTTGAGTGAAATGCCCGTGTTCGGCATCACAGCCTGAAGCTAAGGGCCAAGCAACTACTAGACAAGTCACTACTAGACGCCAAGGCACTACTAATGTGCCGCGGCAGTGTTGTTTTGCTACTAATGACCGCCAAGACACTACTAATGACCAAGCAACGGCGTAAGACGTTGTGCGGTAGGAGCTAAACGGCAGTGAGTGTTTAGGCGGCGCAAGACGTTGGGCGGTAGCAACAGTAATAGGCCAAGCAACTACTAACGACCAAGCCACTACTAATGACCAAGCAACGGCGAAAGACGTTGTGCGGTAGGAGTTAAACGGTAGCGAGCGGAAAGGCGGCAGGGCCGCTCCACTCTTTCTATTACAATATATGCCTTCGGCGTCAGGAGTTCAAAGCGTCAGCGAGTTAAAAGCCGCGGCAGGAGCTCCCCAGTGAGAGTTATAGTCTTCAGACCGGGAGTCCTGTTCGAGGTAAAGTTTCCAGTGACCTATAAGCAAGTCCTGTATTCGCCCTTAATTAGTAGGGGCCTAGCTGTGGGGAGTAATGCTTTCCCTTAATTAGTAGGGGCCTAGCCATTTTCTTTTGCTTTGCGTGCAAATGAGTTCCGGTTAGGAGTGCTCCTCTAAGTAAGAAAGAACAGTCGTTTTCTTTTCTGTTTCAAGAGAATCCGCTGTGCTTGCTAAGTCTAGGCGATCAGGATCTTGAGCTGGTGGTATTGTTGCAGGGTGCTCCAGAGGATAGGTTCGGGCCTAAGTACTAACGCTGACTTTCCGGGCTAGAGAAGGAGAAGTTCGGATCAAGACAAAGTTGCTAACGTCAAATTGACATGAATGAGTTACTAAAGGTAAGTTTCCCAGAAGGGAATAGAGCGGAATATCAAATAGAAGCGTTAGATATAGATTCTATAATGATTTGTTTGACTTTACTCGGGCAAGAACAAGTGGAGAGGATAGAGGGTTGGTGCGAGGCTTAGAAGCGGGGTCGACTTCAGTATCTACTCTTTCTGTGAGAGTTTCATCCCTAATTCCAGTTCTAAAGTAGGGTGTTGTAGTCAAAGTGAGAATGGAACATAGAAATCAGAAGTTCACTCAGTGGGCTAAGACTCAAACTCTGTGAACCCAACTCGAAACCAAGAAGAAAACACTACCCGAACGAATCAAACCTCACTATCGGAATGAAAGAAAGGAGGAAAAGGCTTTCACTTATAACTCGGAATAAAGAATTCAGAGCCCGGGTAGCAGCACTTAATGCTAAAACCTGACTTAAGAGACTTACAAAAGAGATTCGATTACGCAAACAACAAGCAACATTGGGTGCCCAAGCAAGGAAGGCTTCCAACTAACAATACTAACAATAAGGAATGCAATAAGCAAGGTAGGAGACATAAGCGAGTATACAGCACAAAGCAAGACTCAAAGCTAGGGGATAGAAGCTAAGAGGTGATAAAGCAAGTCTGGTAAGGCAATAGAGTCAGGATCCAATGTAGGAGTGCGGGAATTTGAGCAAAGAGAGTGAGTTTTGGAGTTAGTAGTGGTAGAGTGAAAAGGTAAATACATAATTTATATAATGAGTCCCGGAGTAACGTTTGAAGGTAAAGAAGGGCAGGCTGACAGCAAGGGGTAGAGGCTTAAGAGCCGGTAAAGCTGGGTTTAGGTTCAGTAGTTACAGGCGAAAAAGGGAGAGCTAGACTTAAAGCACGGATAGTTAGAATTAGACCGAGGAAAAACAGACTATGTGTTTCAAGGGATTACAATCAAAGACAGGAACAGGAAACTCAAAGGCGCAATACTGTTTTAAAGAGAGGAAAGTAGGCTTTGGTAGCAGTGGTTGGTGTCTTAGTTGTTAGGGTGCACTTTCAGGCTTGGATTTACCGGTTGGTGTTTGGTAGTTAGTAGTCTTGTTCTGGTTGTTAGTAGCTTTAGCCTTGGAGTTACTGCTTTGGTTCTGTGACGAGTGAGTTGCTTTCTGTCACTCCTTAGTTACATTCTGACTCCGGTGTTCCCTAGTTTCATCCTATCCGTTCACCTATATAAAGATATTATCTCATTTAGTAGGGACAACAGGTATAGATCAGGGCCACACAATTCTCTCTTTTCTTCTATGCTTAACACAAGCACCCGAACCTCACTCTCCTCTTGACACTAGCTGCCCTCCCGACCCGACCTCAACTAAGACTTATTGAAACAAGCACTCGACCCTAATAGATTGATTCGATATACCCCAATCCTTATTCCAATCTTGGATCTTATTATTATAGGAGATCGGATGAAACTCCCCTGGAAACTCCCCCGGGTTTGATAGCAATTCTGCACTTCTTTACATATAGCTTGGCTTCAAAGCCTCTCTTCTGGATACAACTACTTATGAAACAGGACTACAACAACAGGCTCGGCTCTGTCAACAATTAACTTAATGAGGCTAATCTCACTCTGTAAACAAATACAGATGAAACTCGGGGATGCAACTCGAGCAGGACTCCTACTTGATATGAAACTTTACCACTCCAATACTATTGCTCCTCTCTTGCTACTATTAAATGTTACTACTTAGTTCCATTCTGAAATTCCGACTTATGAGCTTGCTGGCTCCTTAGTAACTGAATTCTAACATGTCTTACGGAGTTCAATTATGACTTTCACTACGGAGTTTGTCTCCACCTTTCCTTGCTGCCAAGTCCAAGGAAACTACGAATTCAACTACTCCTGTTAGCACACTTAGTCTTGTTGCGGATGGGCACTCCGCCCTTGTTTCTTCCCCCGCTCCTGCTCTACTTCCTACTCCTGACCTGATTCTGTTTCTTCCCCTGCCCTGGCCCTTGCTTTAGTTGATTCTTTGAACTTCCCTCGCATACTCGTATTGAGCTCCTCTCTTTACTCTGCCCCTACCTCGGCTCTGGCTCTGTGAACTGTAGTTGCTTGGCGCTTGCCGTCTTGTCTAGTCTAAGCTTGGCCCCCAAAACAGGACTTGCGCTCCGGGCGGTTTACAGTGTTGGCGACGAGGACGAGTATCTTTCTCGTAGTTGTCTTAGAGAATTGCCTGTTCGAGTTCAGTAAAGTCTGCTACATCAGATCCTTTCAAGTGTTTGGCTACGAGATAGGTTCTTCGCTTGCATTATGTTAAGGCTGTAGCTCCTTATAGTTTTGTACGGTTTACAGTTGACAGTTCTTTACTTCAAGTCCGGGTATAAATGAATAACAACACTGCCAAACTCAGGTAAACACTAAGGCGAAAGAAAAGAATGGATTTAGGCACAAAAAACCTAGGGCAAAGAAGAAGATCCGTATTAGGTACAGCTCCAAGAAGAGGATCACCTGTTTGACTCGGATAGGGTCAGTGAAATGAATGAGTGGAATCGACAAGATCATATACAAAGTCGAAAGTAAGTAAGCAGTCCGCGGAAAGTATTGTTGTGTTATTGGTTGGTGTTATTGGCTTGAGGTCGGTGATTGGCTTTCCCTTCTGTTATTGGTTATTGGCTTTCCCTTTGCTAAACCTCTAGTATAAGAAGTCAGTATAATATGACCCTTTTTTCTATACAATGCTGAAACTCACATTAGCGTAACGAAACTACTTTGACTACACCCCAAGAGATTTGCTTATTTTCCCTTGACCCTTTGTAGTTACTTGGCGCCTAGTGTCTTGGCTGTGATTTATAATTGATTGTTTTTTATTCCAATATTGGTGTCTTGGCTCTGACCTTCTTTCTTACCTACCTTTCCGATCCTTTACTTCAGTACTTCCACTCGTATCTACTCTTTGGACTACTCCTTTCAGGGGCATTTCACAGTACTATAGTTGCTTTGCGTCTATTCTTAAAGGCGGGAGTGCTCGGTAGGCTCACTTCTTTAAGTCAGAAAACCTGTATCATTCTGAACGTTAAACCTGTATCATTCTGAACGTTAAACCTGTATCATTCTGAACGTGCTCCTATAGAAAGAGAAGATAGAATTTGAGAGTAGCTTGCCCGATTTCATCTTCTATAACTTAATTAGGATCTTCTACGTCCTGTTATAACCACGTCCTGTTTTATTCTCTCAACCCGGCTAAGGTGCTAGTGGTTGCTTGGTGGTACAGCTACAATAATTTCATTGCGGGGGCGATATGAGGTAATTTCATAATTCTATAAAGGATAGGGGGAATGTGATAAAGGAAATAGAGGCATGGAAGCTAACGACTTTCCCTAGCACTCGAAACTAAGTGGATAAGGAGTCATCCTAACAAGTAGCATACTAACAAACAAGTCAAATACCCAAAACAAGAAGCCAGAGCGGAAGACAGGAGAGGAGACTCAAGCTCTAACATAAATAAGCAAAGCTGGAGCCCAAGTCTTATCTCTCTAATTAGGGCAGGCGTGGCAGAGCTGGAAATAAGGGCTTGGATAGCGAAGTCAGGCAGTCCGTTTTAGAGCGAAGAGCACCTTACTAAGGCTAATAAGTCAGAGGCTTTTCGAGGGCGCTCCTTAGTTCAGCTACTGCAGAGTGCAATTCTCCTTGTCATCTTTACAACCGGGCATTCTTCTAGTGATGAGATGAATTCTTTTATTTACAACTTGATTCTTACTAGACCAAACTCACCTATCTCTCTGCTCTGCTCGGTAATAAAGCAATAATTACTGTGTTTACTTGCCCCCGGTTATCACTCTTAATATCCCGCTTATAAGACTGTAGCTACTGCTTTCGGAGGCTTTCACTGCTACTGCGAGGCTTACTTCACTAACAGGGAATTCTACCAATGAGTCAAAGAATGGAACCACTGCAATTTAGGCTTTGTCCCGAGTAGGCTAATCCTATCCATTAAGTCAGATTGACTGGGTACCCTACTGGACCGAAACGTAATCAGTGGAATCCAACTCATAAGTCAGAAGAAAAAGAAATAAGCTGGAACTACAGTAGTGCCCGACAAGCTTAAGCACAGAACTCAGGCTTAACTAACAGCTAATCGGAGTGTAACTCGTAATAAGGAACTGAACTAGTGCTGACAAGGCTTCACCTACAACAGAGGAATATGAATACTCCTATGCCATACTATCTACTCAATAATCGTTTTTTGCTGGGAACTAAGCCCTTATCGACTAACTAGCAATTGAACCACTGCTTCATAGGCTGCTCCTCCTTTAATCATAGCCTGACCGTACTATCTTTTATTCTATTACTGCCAAGCGAGATGCCCTTTCTTATTGTTTGAGTATGCCCTCACTTGTACCAACTCTTGCTTGTTAGTTGGAGCCCACCTCTCCTTACTTTACTTCTTTAGTATTAGATTGAGACTAACATTCGCGTATTGCTTGTTGTTTATGGTCTTACCCCTGACTTGCATACCTTATCTCACCTGTTAACCTGTCCTTCCTTGGGTGCAAACCGACACCCCTACTTATGAGAATTGAACAATTAATATAGAATAAGTGTGATCTCTCTATGCGCATTTAAAGACTTAGTATAGTGACTTCAATTCGAAACTCTCCCTTTTGAGCTCTTACGCTGCTGTTTCTCATTCCATTCCCCCAAAACGACTTTTGCCATCGCAGCCAGCAGCTGACGCTGACCTTGCTTTTATTCTATCTCTGTGCCCCCAGCAGTTCAGTATTTCCTTATTGTATATTAGAGTTGGTTTTGTAACTCACTTATCTATTCTCTTATAATAGTTGTTTCTCTATTCTCTTATAATAGTTGTATAATACAAAACTATCAATGATTAGACTGTAGCTAATGACCTCGAAGCTGTCTACCCTTTCTTCGGATTTGAGTCTAGCATCCCTTTCCTAAAGTCTGGTTTGCGAGATTAACTCTACCGGGGCTCCTGCCGCTCGAGATGTAGTTACTTGGCCTTCCGTAGTTGCTTGTCGTCTTGGCGATTCGAAATCATTCATTTCAAAGTAGACCGATCTTGATCCGATACCTCATTGGCTGCCTCAGCTACTGATTCCACTGGTTCCCTTGCTGACCTCAGTTAGAGATTACTTTACTAGCTTCCTCGCCTCTCCGGAGTCAACTAATACGGATGAAACTAGCACCAGAACACAGCCAAGTCACTCTGCACTCTACCTTTCTTATTAGACCCATAAGGCCACTATACTACCTATGGCTCATCCAACTCGGGCTACTAATAAGGATTCCACTGGGGATTCAACCAGAACAGGAACAGTGGCAGGGACAAGCTACTACTTACCCAAAAACAGAGCACTTAGCTTCAACCAACTCGGGCAAGGTATATCCTAAGTGACTTGAGAGTCGAGGTGGTTTGGGGTATAGAAGAGAAGGCCCTAATACATAATTGGTAGCGCATCCATAATATCTTAATTCTTCTATCGAGCAGGCCCTAATACATAATTGGTAGCGCATACGGAGCTAACCCTGCAACTAGTAGGAATCCTTTCTGCCAAACAACATTCTTCGTTATCAACTTTGCCAACAACAAGAACAGGAGTTATTAGTTACTTATTAACTGCAGTTGCTTGGCCCGTTGCTTGGCCCTTACGTAGTTGTTTGTCGACTTGCCCTGTTGCTTGGCAGCTATCCGAGGTGACTTCTTTCTTGCCAACCGGCGGGCTATCTATGAAAACTCAGAACTAAATATATGATAATTCACCTAGCAACATTCCCTTTACGAGTAATAGAAACTTGTCTTTCTTATTGATCTTTCTTATTGAATGAATGGAAAGAAAAAGCGACATACGCAAGGCTCTTAGCACCTTCATACACTAGATATTGGACTATATTCTATTGGTTATCTGCTTAGCTTAGGCTATTTGTTATCTGCTTAGCTTAGGTACAATACAATGGATATGGGGGATCTGAGCATGTGGCATATGGAGGATCTAAGCATGCGTTCCTCCAAACAAACCCGAGAGACTTTCATAGACGCCTGGTAGGTTCGGAATGGAGCCGGGGAGTAACAGAATTGAACTAGTCAGTAACAGAGATGCCCTAGCGCTAAGATAAGAATCAAACCTGTGCCTATAGCTCCTAAGATCAGAATCAAACAAGTAAGTCCAAGGCTGATACTCATACCTATTCCAACTAAGTAGACTCAGAATGCAACCCCTTATTGTAATTCGTAGCAGAATGAACCTATTGGAATCAAGTACTTGTTTTGAGGCGAGGTAGGCAAGCTAGTCAAGAGGTGAGTTCGAGTAGCCAAACACTCGCTTAAGGAGCCCTGGACCGGTTAGTATAATATTAAGAATGAACCTAAGTGGTCAAAGAATTCAACCAGGTAGTCAAAGAGTTAATATAGTTACCCCGCAATTCTGTATCTAGGGCAACTCGGTAGTTCAAGTTAGAATTCCACTATCAAATAGTCAAGGTATTAATTCTCTGAGATCTATAAGTAGCTGCCAGGTTCAAGGTGCTGTGCTCGTTAATCAAATCCCTGTTCGATGTCGAGTCGACTTGCCTAGGAACACTAGCGGCAGGCAAGGGAAGCTATGAAATTGGAGTTCTTGCCCAAACTAGTAGTAGAGTAGTTTCATCAGTCGTAGTAAGAGGCATTCTGGAATTCCACAAGTAAGTAGTTCAGTATTGCCAGCAAAGTAAGGTCAGTATTGCCAGTTGCCAGAGCCATAGTTTATGAGATGAGCCAGAGTGAAACAAAAACAGCCCTTTTCGTGTAGTTTAGGTTGATAGTGGAATTCTTGAGAAAGGAATGGAACTAAGTAGTTTAAGACCGGGCAGGGAATCAATGGGAGTGGTTAGTTGAAAGAGCAAGATCGGAGGGATAGTAGTCAAGAGCCAGAGTCGAGGTGTAGTTGCCTTGCCAGCTGCCAGTTTCATACCGAGTGCAATCTCTTATTGGAATGATTTGTTTACTTCAGATCCACTGGTGCTGCGTAGTGGAATTATGAAGTGTGGCACAAAGGGACTAGTTGACAGTTCCAGTTCTAAAGTAAGGTAAGGTAAGGAAAGGAGTGGGAATAAATAAAGTGGAGCAAGAGGTATTGTAGTCATCAGATGGGCTTGTTTCAAGAAGTAGGCGTAGTAGTCTGGTTGGTAAGTCAACTCTATTCTGAAAGGCAGGAGCACGAGCACTAGCACTAGAATTGAGGCCCGTCGGGGCTTGGCTCTTTGACTACAGAGTTCAATTACTAATGGGGGGCCAAGTCACTCAGGTATTAATTCTCAGATGTCAACAAAGACAGATGAAGCTGGGCTGGGCCACTACTTGAAGTGGCAATATGATAGTAGCAACTATAGGAATGAGTTCCAATTAAAACAGGAATTGCTCATAAGGCAAGGGAACCATCAAGGTCAGCAGTTCAGCTGGGTCTATAAGGTCAGCAGGCTTAATAATAGGGCTGCTAGAGAGGTATGCAAGAGTTAGAGTTAGGCTTTGGGGTCAAGAGAAAAGAGACAGTGAGAGTTAGAGTTTAAGACCTGTAGTACTGTTCTGGTTCTAAAGTAAGGGTAGTAGTCCTGTTCGAGTTCTGGTTTCATCCCCAGCAAGTAGAGTAGTCGGAGTAGTCCAGAGTACAGAGCAATAGGTTAGGTCGGGTTGGTCACTAGTTGAATACCGAGTGGAATCTTTATTAGTTGACAGAACAGACAGCAAGCATTAAGTGTTTTCGAAGCCCACCGATTGACCGATAGTTTACATAGGTAAGAGGTTGTTGAAAGCAGCTTAGCTTGTTGAAAGAAGTTAATAGGAGGCCTAGCCGGGAGTTCTAAAAGAGAAAAGATCCTGTTCGAGTCGAATCCCTTGTTGAATCCCTTGTTTCATATCTATAGTTTGATCTAAAGTTTATAAGTAGTGGTCCTGTTCTGGCGGTAGTTACTTGTCCCCTACTAACATGAGTTTCAGTTTCCCCTGCGGAGTAGTAATAGGTATACAGAGGAGCAAGTAGTAGAGAGGAGCAAGTTGTAGAGTAGTTGCATCAGTGCGGAGAAAGTCATTATAGTGTAGAGGCCCTACTGATTATAGGAAGAAATTCATTACAAGAGCCGGGGCAGGGGAAGAAGCTAGTTGTCCAGTTATTGTTCTTGTTCCAGTCCAGTCATCAAGTAGAGTTCCTGTGAGAGTGTGAGTTGAAGACCTTTAGTCTAGTTTCACCAGTAGAGTAGTCAAGAGCCCTAACTTTATGAGTTTACAGAGCCAGAGGTATTATATAGGAATATCGGAGAGGAGCCGAATGAACTGTATTTGTTGACCAAGTCCTGTGTGCGTCCATCAAGGGAAGCAGTGTACTTAATAAGAAGAAAGGGAAGCAGTGAGTCTACTCGATCAGAGGAAAGATAAGAGGAGAGGTGGGTTCGGTTCGGGGTTAACACTTAATAGAGGTCGGGTGTCAGGTATTGTATTATAGATGATAGGCTGTGAGAGTGATTGTTTCATCCCCAGTAGCATCTGTATTATTTGACAGAGCCGGAGGTGAAGTAGTCGTCAGCAGCAAACGATAAGGGAGTTGTTGATTCGGCTAAAGCTCAAGTTGTTTCATGAAGGGAAGCAGTGTATTTACAACCAGCAAGGGAATAATCCGCTAGTTAAGAGCCAGCCCCTATGTTGTGGGAAAGAAATCCTGTTTTGTTTGAGTTCAAAGAGCATAAGCTTAAGTCGAGGAGAGGAAGCTAGTGAAATTAGTTCAGGGAAGAAACCCTCCAGATGTTAGTAATAAATGCATTATTTAGAATCGCCAAGATGTTTTTCATGTGATTCCCCATGTTGGTACTTACTGGCTGTTCTAGTGCATTTTCGCCTATAATCTTTACCCTCCATCTCTTTGAACTCAGGCTTGGCTCTATCAGGAGCTTCGGACTTTAGAGTTTAGGTCGGGTCGGGGAGATACCTTTTTGCAGAGATGAGCAAGAGAGGGTTCAATGATGAGTAGCAATAGGAGAAGCCGAGAAACAGGCAATTACTAGTTCGTTCTAAGGTATAAAACTACTTAAGCAGAGCAGGCCAGAATACATAATTTGCTAGCCAATGAAGTAATAAATAAAGAATACAGTTTAGAGGAGAGGTATGGGCAGACTATCTGACTTGCTTTGATGCGAGGTCTACTTCCGTAGTTGCTTGTTTAGTAGCAGTATCATAAGCTGGATCATAAGTAGGAGCCGGGTAAAGGCTTTGTTGCGAGGTATCCCTAATTCCTTTAGCAGAGATGAGCAGCAGGGCTTGTTTAAATAAGTATTTGTTGAGAGATATTCCATTCCAGTTTTCCGATCAGAATGACTAAAAGCGAGCCGAGCAATTAAAGTGGAGATGCTAGTGTGACTCCTCAGGTACAGTCAAGGGTGGATTAGTGAATCAAAAGCTTTATTAACCCTTTCTTGCAGGACATCAGGGAAGGATTAACCCTTTCTTTTTTGAAGACCTGAAAGAAATCAAGCTTGAAGTCCCATGTGTTAAGCAAGTAGTCAAAATAAGACCGCTGAGTAAATCCTGTAAGAAGAGAGAAGAGATCAAATTCGTTAGTATATGCTTGCCTGTCAACTGAACTGGTTGTTGCTAAGGTAAACTTGCCTAGTTGCTATGTGTTTAGGAGTTAGGTTAGTTGGTAAAGAGAAAAGAGACAGCCCTGAAGTTGTGGGAAGGAAATCCAGTGTTGTTTGAGATACAGGATCTGCTGCTGTAAGAGTTTAGTCTCCGAGATCATATGCTGTTTCAAGTCGAGGTAAGAGAAAGAGGCTTAGTGTAGTACTGGAGTGAAAGAGTTCGTCTAGTACAAGTCCAGTGTTCGGGAACTCAGTAGTTACAAGATCAGAAGCAGTGAAGGCAGTATAAAGTAGGGAAGCAGTTCAGGAGGTAGGGTCGGGCTTTACCTTGTAATAGAGTGCGGGTCGGGTAGGGGTGAACACTTATAAGAGTTCGGTTCGGGTGCTCAAACTCAAGAAAGAAGTAGGTTCGGGTAAGTCCGGAGCAGCCTTGTTACTTCTTTCTATCATAAGGGGCACTTACATTCAATTCGAAAGGACAGGACTGTTTGAGGGCCCAGAAATCCTACTTTCACGTAGGCCCAGAACCCCCTGCTTTAAATGCATATTTTTGTATAAATAACATCTTACCGGAGCGCTGGTTCCAATTACTTAAGGGGACAGGAATAGATTCAATTGAAATGAATGAGTGCGAGCATTGTGTTTACTATCATTGTATACCAAGTATATACCAAATGCAAAAGAAACGAAAGATTCTATTAATTCTGAGGACAGGAGCAGGTCTAGGCCCAACAAGAACAAGTGCGTAAGCATCAGCGTCAGCGTCCGCGTAAAGGTCCGTGAGTGAACAAGCTCCAGAAACTCAACTAAGAGAATAGGTTGGCTTTGGGGAAGACAAACAATAAGTTACTGGAGAAGAGAGATAGGGGCAGAGTCAAGGATCTCTAGGAGTAAGGTTGAATCTGTTATATTATATTATAAGATAGAATTTAGATGTCATTTCTTATACTTGTAGGAAATAGAGAAGGAGTGGTTAGTTTACAGAGCAAGAGGATTTTACCAGACAAGTTGACTTAGCCCTGTATGAGCATCCGTGAAAGATGAAATGCACTCAGTAGTCCTGTTGAATAAGAGGTGTAGTGGAGTGATTGCTGATAGAGGTGATTTTGTTGTGCAATAGGAGAATCCTCAGTTCGGGTTGAAGTCATAGAGTTCTTTTCCAGTTGACAGTTCAAGTTCCGCTCTATAAGCAAAGGGACTACCAGGATACAAAGTGAGTGAGCTGCTCGCAACAAGTCTGGTTTTAGGCGATAGATAGTTTGAGTTCGCTAGTCTAGGTTCGGTGCACAATAACCTCGCTTGGCTTCTTGAGGGTTGAGTTATTCCAATTAGAAAGTAGTCTCCGAAAGAATAAACAAATGATTGTAAGTCAGCAGCCCACAGAAAGTCTTGTTCTGTTATGGGTGTTATTGGCTTGAGGTCGGGTCGGTGGTAAAGGGCATTGTAAAAAGGAGTTAATGGAACCCCTCCTGGTTTAGTTTCAAGCTTGTATATAAGGTAAAGCGGAAAAGCAGACAAGCACAAAAGCAAGCAGTGTTCAAGCGCTAGAGGAGCAATTTGATGTTTCTCTAACTCGGGGATACTCCTATTATGGCAAATTCTTCCTTATTTCACCTATCTATCCGCTGTAGAAATGCATTTTCGCCAAACAGCTTAGGCGCCTTGTCACAAGGATTCTTTGGTTTACGGCGGTTAGCTTGCTGGGTGTTGAGCCCGCTAAATACTCTTTTTTACGAGTTCCTGTTCGAGTTAAGTCGTAAAGAGAAGACTCAGTTGCTAAAGGGAGAGTTGCAGAATTCAAGTAAGGTGTTGTTTGAAACGAGGTGTCAATCAGTAAAGAGAGGTAGGCTGGTGCTCCAGCTCTAAGTCCACGAGAGAAGAATAGCCTGGTGGTTCTGCTCCAAAGTAGATAGTTGTTAAGAAAGAATGAAAGTGGTTAAGATAGAAAGTGGTTAAGAAAGAATGAAAGTGGTGATGTTCCTTTTCTCTTGTTATTGCTTGCCCACGAACACAGGAATAGTAATAACAACAACAAAAGCCCTTTTAAGCTTCCTTATTACTTGTTATGTATTTGAGTTGCTTGACTGATAGCAACCCTTTTTCCCTACTTTATCATTGTCACTGGGGATCCTGATAGGGCTTCTTATGGAAAAACACTTATTGAACCGCTTGCTACTCTCTGCTAACGGAATTGATAGGATTGATGTCGGCATCCCTTTTCTTGCAACTATATCTATGTCTTCCACTGCCTATTAAACACAATTAGTATAAATTAGTATAAACTACTGCGTTTAGGGTTTACTTCCTTCTTTAGGCACCCCGACACCTAATAGATTGCTTCGATAGCTTTGCCTTTGCCTAACTAGTCATTTCATTGCCAATTTCCCTGGTAGTACAGTTAGTGTAGCTCCCCCGCTCCCTGGCAGTACAGTTAGTGTAGCTCCCCCGCTCCCTTATTCTTTGTATTAGTCCTGATATCCCTGTCTTTCTCTTGAAACTAAGGCTTTCAGCACCTTGCAGACTTAGAGCTAGCAACCTTCTTTACCGCAATAGTATCACACCTCTGTTCGCCTGTCCGAGGTAGGAAATAGAGAAGGTGCTAAGAGCCTTTCTTTTATGCCCGGTAAGCAAACTAGTTCAACCCTTACTTGTTAAAGCTGCTTGTCTCCTATCTTTGTCCGTTAGTAGTTGCTTGTTGGCTGAAACAGGGCCAAGGGAACCCTTATTCTTTTAGTTATAAATTACTTTTTTGCCCATAAGCGGGTTTTCCATTAAATATTTGCTATAAAGAGAAATAGGATGCGTTCTAGAGCGTTTTATGCCCCAATCCTGCCTGACCAAAGAAATAGAATTGTTCGGGGGGAAAGTCCTAATTCCGGTATATGAGCCATAGGTCACTGAAGTCTTGAATTGCTATGAAAAATCCCAGGCTTGGAAGCACCAGTATCAGGCTTGTTAGCATCAGTCCCATACTAGCTACCCTTGGTTCCAGTCCCTAGGTACACTGTTCCAGGCTTGTAGTTGTTGGTTTAGGTCTTACAACGAGGACTAGTGGGTAAGGCTGCTACTCCCTATCTGCTTTCTTTACCTTTGTAGTAGTAGCTTGGTTAAGTAGTTGGATAGGAAATCCTTCATTGAAACTAATCAACTGTCCTTATAAGTAATTGATTCCTAACATCTTTCTGGCCTAAACTCTAATATCTTAACCTCTGCTTCAAGAGTAGCAAACAATTCCATTCAATTAAACCTTCTTCCGGACTCTACCTTTCTGACCTTGAAGACTTAGAGCTAGAGCACCAACCCTTGCCCCCCAAGAGTAGCTACGAGTTTACTTTAACCGAGTAGAGTATAGTTGACTTTCCCAATTGAAGCTCGCTACCGCGCAACTGACGTAGTTGCTTGGCGATAGGCTTGGTCATTTGTCGTGCTTTCTCTTTCTATAGGATGATAGGACTTATGGGTAAGGATGATAGGACTTATGGGTCTCTTATTTACCGCAGCACTACGATCCATCTTTTAGGGTAGAATAAAAGGAAGAAATGAAAAGAAATGAGAAAAACAATCCAATCACAAATCACAGCCAAGACACTACTAATGTGTCGCGGCAGGGCCGCTAGTTGTTTGTGCAGAAAAGTGGAGTTTTGTAGGATAGGATTGAAGCAAGATCAGAGGAGAGATTATCCATTGGCTATCAAAAAAGCCGGGTTTGGTGAGTTCCAGAAATCTACTTTACTTCAGTTCAGTCAGAAGGAGAGGCCAGGCCAGGTAGTATAGCTCCAGTTCTTGTTTAATACTGAGTGGAGTCCCAAACTAGTAGTAGAGTAGTTGCATCTGTATTAGTTGACTACGGTATCGGATAAGAGATATAATATAGGAGCCTTAGATATGGGATAAGATATACAGGAGCTAGGAGCCGGAGTGAAAAGAGCCATAACTTGATTAGTTTACTCCGGTAGATGAGCAATAGGCATAGGTGTTGACTAAGGTGGAGGAGCAAGAGAAGAATGGACATAGGTATCTTATTTACCACAACTACGGATGTAGTTAGAGGTGGGCTTAAGTTGAGTACGGAGCAGAGTATTTGTTGGAAGCTGGGTTCAGGGCAGTGTCATCTCTTGTGGAATCTTATAAATAAGTTGTTTCAAGAGCAGCTGAGGAAGCTTTATCAACAGAATAAGGGTTTACAGTCCCAAGTAGTGGTCCAAGTCATCTATGTGAGGGTGCAGGAGATGTTGTATCGGAAGGGAATAGAGTTTTCTATTGAATAGAATCTATTGTCATTATTGAATCAGAGGGTTGATCGGAGCCTAGCCTCTCTCTCCTCTCCCTGCAAAGATGTAATACCCCGACCAGGATCTTAAGCAGAAGATGGAAAGTATACATCGAAAAGAGAAGACTCAGTTTCAAGAGAATCCGCTGGATAAGGAAAGCCAACTCATTCACCTCTAAGCCAACTCTTCACTTAGGGCAGAAGACCGCCTTTTCTTCCAATATAATAGAAAGAAGTAACACTGGAAAAGGGGTAGGAAAAAGGTATGCTATGTTGTTGGATCCGTAGAGCAAGGGGCGAGGTCAACCATCAGTGATTTAGCAGTGCCACCTGTCACTTTAAGGGTTCTCTCATGCACTGTTTCAGGGAGAGGACATCCGGCAGGACAATCAGCAAGGGGAGCGGCAAAGTCTTCGAGCGGACAGTCATCCCTAGATGTAAAGGTAAGGGAAAGGGAGTGGGAAATAGAGAAACCTTTAGTGTCCATTTGAGAAAACACTCCTGTTCTTGTTAGATTGGAATTCTGTATTAGTAGTGGTATGGTCCAGTGGGGTTCAATGAATTGTTAATTGATTCCTAACATCTTGATGGTCGAAGAAGGGACTTGTACAGGGCAGCTATCTATCATAGAAAACACGCAGGAATGCAATATCTCTCTTAACCAGGACTGGACCTGGGCCTACGACGCTCTCTTACTATATTGCTCGTGTAAGGGAAGGGTCTCGTATCTAGTTTCCTTCTGGTCGACTTGACATAATTCTATCAGTGGTGTGCCAAGAGAAAGAAGATGAGTTCAATATTTCTGGATTCTCAAAAGAGAAAATAGGAAAAGCACTAGGTGTAGAATGAGAGCAAGGGTATGCAGGCTTTTCTTTATTGTAGGGTAACTCATATGGTCATTGAAGTAATAGATATAAGAATAATCTAAAGTCAGGACCAGGCTCACTTCTTAACTAAGTAATGTTATGTTAGTAGCAGGCCTAGTCCAGTGTATAGTAATGCAGAACTAAAGTAATCAATTGAAGAATAAGATAAAGGAAAGGAGGGCTAAGCTACCCATAACGAGAAGTTGAAAAGCAAGGTTCGAAGTAATTAGTTGAAGAATACAGGTAAGTCCGGACAGGCTAATAACAAGGATAGTTAGAATCATAGGTAGTAGAGCAAACCTGATAGGTCGGATAGGTAGGAAGGGCAGGCAGCTTTATAGTAAGTAGCAGCAGTCTGTTTTTTGAGTAGTGATGTTGATTCTTTCTCCTTGGGCTTGATTCTTTTATTAGTTAGTTTCATTCCCACTTCTTTGAACTTGGAGTTGAGCTCTGTGTTGTGTTGTCCCCTCCGCTTGCCCATTCTTCTACTACTGGGTTTTAGTTCCTTATTTGCTACTTGAGAGCGTGGCAAGACGAAGCGCTGTCTTCATTCTTCTACTAATTGAGTTGGCTTCTGATCACCTAGTCTGATAGGTAATTCTGCTACTAATGAGTTAAGGCCACTAAGCAACAACTACAAATAATACGGAAACAGGAACATAGGCGTGTCAGGAACAACAAAAACAACTGCAATACAGAACAACACATAGTCAATTTCTTATGAGTTATTATCTCTGATGTCTTCGTGAACGAGGGGAGTCTTACTAAATCATGGGACTGCGAGGTTTCAATACAAGAATAGAAGAGGTTGAACTAAAGCAAGGGCCAAGCAACGCCTAAGTAGCTTGTCCCCTACTAAATGAATGATTGATCTTTTGGAAAGGATAACAGATGAAACGGAGAATTTGAGTTTAGGTAGAGCAGTAATCACTCGCTTGCATCATATGATCAGAGTAGCAGTAAGTCTATACAAAGCTTGGCTCATAGCAGTTTTCCAAGAAGAAAGGACTCGGTAATGGCAACCAACTAATATATTCTAAGAGACAGTTTCGTTTATTTTCCATTGTGGACTCGGTAATAACAAGTGAGAACTTCTTTCTTGTTTGCTTTGCCTTCGGGTTCTCTATCTCCCGAAAACAGAACCATTTGCTGCATACTTCCCTGATCCTGCTCTTCCAACTGTTTCTTCTACTAGTCCTAGAGCTAGAACAGGTTGTTCTTCTGCCTAAGCTTGTTATCGAGCAATGAGTATAGATTTGTGTAAATGGAAAGCATCTAATTCCTCACCTGTTCTTTTCACTTCCACTCCATTTTCTACTGGACCTCGAACGGATTCTTCGGGAGCTTGCTTGTTTATTCAATCTAATTTGATAGAAGCAAAGTTACTAAACACTGATGATTACTTTAAGTAAGGGTAAGGCGGTAAATCAAGTTGTTAACTAAAGTCAAAAGGAAGAAAGAGGAGCTTTAAGAAAAGAATGGAATTTCAGTAACCCCACACAGCTTGAAGGTAGAGCTTGTATATAAGGGCAAGGCAAGGGTCTATTTGATTAAGAATAAATGAACTAGAAGAGCGCTTAATGGGGAATATTTCCTCTACCTTTTACTACTTGCTTCCTTTTCTCATTGCTTAACTCAGTTGTTATATTAAATACCGGGCCAAGTCACTACGTAAAAGACAAAGAGAGAAAGAAACAAATCAGGTATACCGAAAACAGTTAATAGTTGCCAGAGGAGAGGTGGCAGCATACATACTCTGGAAGTAAAGGTTAAGCCAAGCATACATACTCTGGAAGTAAAGTAGAAAGGAAAAAGTATACCAGACCAGATCAAATGCGGAAGCTGGACCATCAGAAAGAGCTGAATCAAATATAGAGTAAGCAACAATATATAGAGTCAGCAACAAGTGGTTCTCGGTGATGTTGGCGAGACTCGAGAGACAGACATAATCTCTTGGGGGTGCTCTTACTCTTGGGGCCGGGGTTTGGTTCCTGCACTGATCTGGTTTACTGACTTTCTGGTTCCTGCACTGATCTGGTTCTTAAGTCTGGTGAGTCGAGGTAGTCAAGCTAGTCCAGAGGCGAGGTAGATAAGAAAGCTGCTCGGTAGTCAATATCAGAATTCAACCAGGGAGTAGAGGTCAGAAAGAAGGTCAGAGCCAAGTCCACCAATGTTGGGGGAATGAGTTTCATCCCTATGATTTGATTACCGCTGAGCTTGATGGTTCCCCGCCTGAACACGTTAATGTTCAAAAGTAAGCAGCAATCAGAGATGTTGCAGTCAAGTCTTAAGTTGAAGTTTAGTTCGATGAAATAGAAGAAAAGAATGAGCTATAGGTATGATAGAATTGGGGAACCAACTATAGCATGCATAGTATTAATCACTCTTATTGGTACCCATTGTTTTCTCAGAGTTTCTATACTTCTTCTTATGGTCTAAGTTTCTACTTCACTTATTTCTTATGGTCAAACTAACGTACCCAAACACAATAAGCTGTTAGCGCCGCGTACAGAATTGTTCCCTTGCCTTGCTGGTTCCCTTGTTTCTGAACTTATAACGTGAGTAACTTCAAGTAAACTAACAGAGTTCTTTTGCACTGTATAACTCCACGAAACTATTCGGTATTGGTTGTAAACCCGGATTTCATGCCTTTACTTGGACTATTGCCTTCTTCAGCGCGGTTAAAGTTCAGTAAATGAGTTGAATCGACGAGATCAGCATCTTCAGAAAGATTAGAAGCAAGAGAGTAAGGAGTCCGTTTTGAAACAAAAGGTGTTCCGCTCGCTTTAGCACTTAGTTCCGTTGATTGCCCAGCGTATTCAATAATAAAGGAAAGGACCCTAACCGCTGACTACTATCTATTGCTTGTGCCGTTGCTTATTAAGTTGTCAGCTTCATTCTTTATATGATAATTGCTTAAGGCTTAATGTTACTATTGCCTTAGGATTCTGCTTCCTCTTATGGGCCTGTTGCCTTCTCTGCTCTTATTTTATTCCCAATTTGTTCCTACTCCGGATATAGCTTCTGTTGAAACTACTGATTCTCTCTAAGATGAAACAAGAACAAGACTTCCACTTATGCTCTTTGAACACAAACTACACTTTCAACAGGCTCCTTAGCGCAACTCAAAACTAAGCTTGGCCCTTCCAGCTTCCTCACTAGCTCTTCATTCTTTTCTTAATACTAAGCATAGGTATGATCTAGTTTAAGGGCGGATGCAGGACTCACTTATAACTCATTACCCGGCTGCAAGTAAAGTCAAAGATGCAAATGCTATTTCTCTGTGAACCCTGCTGGCTCTGCTGGGCTATTGGAATTCTTTGACTACTTGGTTCAACTCTTAGTCTTACTTACCGGTTTCATTCTTATATTAACTACGGAGCTGCTTTCTCATCTAACTCAGATCTTGCTCTTAACCAACCCGACACCTATAATAAGTCCCCGAGCTCCACTCCGTTAGTGCTTCCTTGCCATCTGCCCCGACCTCTCTAGCCCGAACGCAACTTTCCGACCTCAACTCTCCCTTACTTATTAAGGCTTGATTTCCTTCCCGCAATACAAGCATAAGACCACACCCATTCTATCATACGATGCTAATTCTTCTGTGAGAGTTGAAGACCGCCCCTACCTACTCTTTGAGTCTAGTAGTTCCTTGTCTGTGAGTCTAGTAGTGGGCATCGTTAGGCTAATAGTCATCAGCTCCAGTGTTTTTGCCTATAGTTGGATCCCCGCTAGTGAGATAAGTCTTGGCGTCGAGTAGTTACTTGATTTTGGAAGCCTTTGAAGAGTAAGCTGTCTTGTCTTACCTGTCAATGAGTTAAGCCATCCTGATCCGACGTCCGTGCGAATGTGGAGAACCACGAAAAGGCAGGGTGTAGCAAGCTAGGTCCCAGTGTCGCATGCTAGGTCCCTTGGTGAGAAGGAAAGTTCCTCAAATCTAATGTATTGTTTCCCACGATCGGTACCAGTGTTATAGTGGAAGTTCCTCAAATCTAATGTATTGTTTCATAAGATCGGTACCCTGGATCCGTATAGTATGATTCCTCCCTTGCCAACCTCTTTAACAGCACTACTTGGCTCTAGTTTCTTTCTATTTTCCGTTGGCGCTATGCGGTTGTAGTAGTTGATTGGCGAGTGGAAGACAGGGTTCCCTTATTCTTATTAGTTTCAGACCGGAGTGGAGGACCTGTCCCTTATTCTTATTAGTTTAAAGAGCAGAGCCAGAGCCCCCCAGTAGATGTAGATTCAAAGGACTGAGTGCAATTCTGACTTTAGCAAAGATAACTGCTTTACTCTAAACCCTTAAAGTGGTAGTCCAGAGCCATAACTGTAGAGCATCTAAAAGCAAGGGCAGGCCCCAGGTACTGAATAAGAATCCTATGAGGCAGGTAAAGCCCGGCATAAAAGAAAGGAAAGGTTAACTCCTTTGCCAACTCCTAAATTGAACTACACTTTCTCCTTGACCTCGAGCTGCCAGTCGACCAGACCCGAACTAACTCTATCTGACTTGCCTCTCTCTCCTCTTTCTACAACTACTGATGAAACTCAAAACTCCTGTTCTGGTTCTCCCTTCATTCTTATCCTCTGTTTGATACCTGGCCACAACTACTGATGCAACAGAACTACAACTAACCGACTAGGGGCTTACTCAACACTAGTTACTAGCTTCGGGCTTACTCAACACTAGTTACTAGCTTCGGGCTTACTCAACACTATGGGCTTACTACTCAATAGTTGTAGGCTTACTTCTAACATGGACTAAGAACTTATAACTCATAACTAGTAACAGACTGAAACAAATATACCCGCGCCTAGGAACTTCATTCAACTTATACGACTTCGGGCCCATATCTTGGTATCCGACTAATGCACCGATTATCAGATATCTTGGTAAATGTACCGATTATCTGAGAGAAAGCGAAAAGAGAGAGAGCCCCTACTGCCAAGAATGATAAGAAGCTGCGAGAAAGTAAAGGTGTTTGCCTCTCGAGAACTTAAGGGCAGAACCACTTGTCTTTTGATTTGATTGATTTCGTAGTATAAGCCTTTCACTCCTCCTTAAACAACTACTGATTCACCTGGAACAGGCAATTCCCCAGCTGATTCATTCTCATCACCAACAACTAGACTTCAACTTATATGCTCTACAGGCAATTCTCCGGGCCAAGCATATACTAGCGACCAAGCAACTCGCAACCACTGGGTATTACTTACTACCGCAACGATCTGACCCGCCCTCGTATTGAAGGGAGCTTTCGCCAACAAACATAGATGAAACTCGGAGGAGAACTGATGAAACAAGGGATGAAACTAGAGCCTTACTATAATGGCCTCCACCTTACTTATAGTTATTCTCTACCTTACATATAGTTATTCTCTACCTTACATATAGTTATTAGTTTCATTCTTTTACTAGTACTCACTACTCCCCGGCTAAGCATGCCTGTCAGGAGAGGTGTAATCCAGTATTAGTTGCAAGAGAGGAGCAAGAAGTGGATGAGCCTAATAAATAAGGATTCCTGCCCTGTCAAAGGGACAAGCAAATGAACCCTAAATTCTTATATTCCGTTGAAGCTGTGCCAAGCCAGAGAAAGTCAAGGAATAGAAGCAGTAGCTGGGAGATAGAGCCAAGCAAGAGTGAAAAGAGATGAGATGCTAAGGGAGTGAAAGTTTCAAGTCTTAATTAAGGTATGAATGAGTGTTCCTGTAGGTCGGTAAAGTATAAAGAGTCGGGTCGGTCAAGTATAAAGAGTAAGGGTTAATAAAAGAATAAAGAGCAAGATCGGGATATCAGGACGAATACTAATCATAAGGGAGCGGGGGAGCTACACTCAGAATTCCAATCAAACAAGAACAGGTACCTCGAATCGTATACTACTGGCTAGGCTCTGTCAACTAACCTAACTCTGTCAACTAACCTAACTCTGTAAACTGGCTACTATTCTCGATGTTGCTTCTATCTTTCGAAACTTTCTCCTTAATAAGATCAATAATAATAATAGTATGGAAATAGTAGTGATCAGAGCCCAACTAATCTCTCTTTGTTTTTCATTGAACTATAGTGATTCCAACGGTGTTAAGTAAACTCTCTTCTATATCTTTCTTCCGCTTGCCATTGATCGGCGAGGAAAGCTGTAATGGAACTTGCCCAAACTAAACCATAAGAACTGCTTGCTTACTTAATTTCATGAATCTCTCTCTTGAGTATTGCCAGACCAGCCCTATCGTTAACAGGAACCAGATTGAGAGTGCTCTCCTGTATACAACACCTCAGTTGTTGAGAAAAGAGATGATATAGTCGACTCTCCTCGCACGTCTGCAGATCCTTATTCTAAACGCAGTTATTACAATTCCTTCCCGCATTTGATTACCGAGTGCACCTGTTTTAGCCCCTCTGGCTCTCCCGTTCTTAGTAGTAGCCATACCCTCTTCTTAGTCTTATACTGGACCTGGAAACCCGGATTCTCTTTCTGACCTTGCCCACCGATTGCCCGATGATCTAGTAGTAACTTGGCCCCTTATCTTATGAAACAGGACAACTACTAAAGTGCTGCTACTAGTTCTAGGGTTAACTACGTTCTTATGGTGTCTATAGCGGGGTCCAATCATTACTAGTAGGTCCTATAACACTGAGGGCAGCCATCAACTCGTCGGTTAAGAAGGTGCCCAACGAAGGCAACCACTTGTACCTAAGAAGCGGCAGAAGGCAGACAACCACTTTGCTCTCGGTTAAAGAACAATAGAACTGAGCTACATCCTCCCTAAGACTGAGTGAAAGAAATCAACTCATTTCATATTCATTTATATATTGTCAACCACTGCTTTTATACCGGAAACCGATCAGAGCTCATCTCAATTTCACTAGCAAGAGATCAAGCCAGCTTTTTCATTTCTTGCCCTATTCTTCCATTAATTACTTTATAAGCATTGTTTGTTGGGTGAATAGTTGCAAACTCATATGTTTACTTCTTTCTTGCCCTAACAAGACTTTTGGTTTGGAATGGCTCCGATACCGTAGTCAACTAATAACTGAATGAGGCTCATCTAACTCAAGAAATCTACTTTCCATTATTTAAAGCTTTGGAATCTATAGTAATAGGTCATCTACAAGTTATAAGCCGGGTAAGAGGTCAGCTACAAGTTATAAGCCGGCTGCAAGCAGTTCTTAAAGCAAAGCAAGTAATAAAGAAATTGTCCTGTGCACTCAAATAATTGGTGACGCGGCAGTCCCTTTCTGGTTTACTATAGAAAGTCATAGTGATTTTCTTCTACTTAGCGTGTACAGTGTCAGTAGACGGGAAATTCCAGTTTTTGGGGCCGCTCATCTGTCCTGTTAGTAATGTGATTTCCCATAAAACCGGGCATGAGCGGCCCTGCCGCGACACACGAACAAAGGAATTGTTATAACTGCGTTATAACCCACTACTGCTGCTGCCGCACAACGGCTTACGCCGTTGCTTGTCTATCCGTGTCTTGGCGTTGTGAAATAGTGAACTTGAAGCCTATATCTTGAGTTTAGGGTTCCCTTGCTAATACTGAGTTTACAGACCCGAAAGCACCCGATACTGAACCTGTGTTTTGCCTATCTCTCCACCACTACCCTTGTTTAATCTGTTTGTAGAATTGTAAGCTCCTGCCGCTAGTCAATTGAATGAAACAATAAATACATAATATCAGAATACTTAAATACGAGGAAAGAATTAACTACATCCAGAGTTGTGGTAAGTCCATATTCCACTACGACTAATAAGAATGGAGCTCCCCACTTAGCTCTTCTACGCCCATACTGGATTACGCCTCTTCACCAGGCATACCGGGCATACCTCTCTTATCTTGTACTAAACTACTAGTTGGTGCTGGACTAGATGAAACTGTTGCCTTATACTAACTGTGCCTTATAGCTTATAAGTAATTAACTGATTCAGAAACAGATCTTTACTGCACTACTCCTAGTTTCAGGTAAGGGTCTGGAAACCAACTCTTCTTAGAATTCGCTACACCTAGGAATAGATCAAACCTGCTTTCAATTGCATTTGAAGCCGTTATTAACTCATATGACCAATCTTTCGCAAGTGATACCCGTGTCGCGGTAGGAGCTAAAAATAGTTCATTTGAAATCAATATAGTAAGGGGGAGACTTAGCCTATGATTCAAGAGTTCACTTTGGTCAAGAACCTCTATTTACCAACTCTAGAAAGCCTTTAACTCCAGGTCGACTTCAAGATGGGGATACTAAGCCACTAGTTCAATTCAAAACAGCTTACTGCTGGCTCCTTAGTTGCGAGTAGCTTGGCCTCTCTTTGTGTTTTTGGGTCACACTTCGTAGTACTCTTAGGGCGACTTTCCTAGCACTGCATACCTTCTTAAAACTCTGGTAGTGCGACTACAAAAAAAGAATTTCTTCAAACCACTTCTGTTAGCGAGCCGGGGTTGGGTTAGTTACCGGATTGGATTCTATCTTACCTGGCTCAGGCTTCAATCTGATATTGGATTCTATCTTACCTGGCTCAGGCTTCAATCTGATAGTAAGTAGTTAAAGTCATAATTGAACTCAGTAGTCAAAGCACCCGAATCCCTTGTTTCATAAGTAGACAAGCCATGTTTTATAGGCTTTATCCGTTTTGAATGTGATTTCCCATGAAACTAAGAAACTGTCCAACGAATGAATTTCTTCCTATAGGATTTCTGGTTCCTTCCTTTATTACCAAGTCAAGTGTTCGATATTAATTCTGTTACTACTGAGTTGCATTCCTTAGAGCCGGAGGTATAGAAGAACTTGTTACCTAATGTTACTGATTTATGTGACTGATTTCTTTGACTACTTTGTTGGATTCTTGACTTCCGTACTAGATGCTGAGTTGCGTAACTGAGTGAAGACTGGTTGACAGTGGTCTCATTCTGCTTCTTTCTATCTCAATGTTCCATTCTTAGTAGTGTCCGTTGCTTGGCCCGTAGCTTGGCCCCCTAACCGGAACTCCCGGCTTACTCTCCTGCTGATTATTATGTAACTGGGAATTAATAAGCTGATAATAAGGACTTGGAATCTACATCTACTATTGGCTCTGCTTTACCTGCTGACTCAAAATGACTAGACTTACCCATTACTGCGCGTCACAACACTTTCTGAACCGCCAATACCCAGGATATCGAACTTATTCTGATCCTTAACGAGAGGGCCTGCCTTACCTGTCGGATTCTTTAGATCCTGACCCTTTCGACTCAAACGGAAACGGAAACAATAACTTCCTTTTCTTTCCTTTCCCTCTCACCCGCCTATATCATTCACTCACCCGCCTATATCAAAGGAATGTTATCAAGCTGCAGCTCAGGACTCTCCTCAAAGAATTTCATCTCTATATAATGACTTGGGATCTATACTAAACTTGCTTAACGGCGAACTAAACTCGAGAAAAGGCTTCTGGGAATCCAACACTTGTTCATGCGTCTAGTCGTTAGTTAGTTACTTCTCGAACTGCTGATGAATTCTCTTACCTTACAAGCGCCAATACGTACATTATTCTTGAGTCGATTAAACTAGAACAGGACATTATGCTATTTCAACTCTATCTCCGGGTACAGTGGAAGACCAATACTCATATCTTTCTGCTTCGGGCAATATTCTATCTTTCTCACAAACACTGTTACTCTTTCTTTGTTGAACTCATATCGGTAGCCAACCCTTACTTTATACCCTTACTTTAGCCAACACCCGGGGCGTGGAACAAGAATGATTCTTTTTATGCGGATCCAGTAGTTGATTAGAAATTCCAATTCATATTAGAAGAAAACACTGACTCACCTAGACTCGACTTTCACTCAAAGATACTCCCTAATCGTTGACACCTTTTGGGCAAAGAGAAACTCCGTTCCTTACCTATCTCCTTTCCTTAGTAACCACTTTCTTTCTATAATACCTAGGCGTGGGACAAGTATAATATAGTCAAGTACTTTCCTTTGCGGGTAACAATAATTCTTTCCGTTGCTTCTCTATCTTCGGCAACGACAAAGAAAGGACTTGGTTCTAATTGGAATTCCCCGCTTCAATCTATTTCATCTTATTAATCTGACCAACTTAGAATAGAATATTTCCTGCGCTAACACCTTGACTTCCCGCTTAAGATCTTGCTCTAGACTTTCCACTTGAGAAGACCTTAACTCCTAACTCTCTTGGGGCGCTAACTGGAGCATCATAAGGAATTGATTTAAGCGCTGAAGCCACAAATACTCAAAATGAGGAATCTCTAAGTGGGGTAATCCTTAATGACATGATTTACTTCAAGTCGAGGCCGGGGAAGTAGATAGTACTGACTTACGGTGAAAGGGGGAATCCAACAAGCATAGATTTGTTATAAGGAATTTGTTGGTTGCCATTACCGAGTGAGCTTGTATATAAAGGAAAGTCACGTATAACCAAGCAGTAACTACTAAACAAACAAGAATGGGAAGGAACAAGCAGACGCCAAGTAACTACAAATAAAGGCGCAACGGAGACTACTAAGAGCCAGATTGGGAGTCCCCCAGGCAAACTCCGGTGTCATGTTGCGAATTAAGAGCTTCTAAAGCAAAGCAATCTTCTGTGCAAGCAAGAGAGAGAAAAGAAGTGCAATTGTCTGCTGCAATCGATTCTTAAACAGGAGGTGACCTTGACTTCCAATAATGAATTTCCCGTTAGCGATAGCGAGCCACGCCTTTAAACATTAACTGCTGATTCGGATGCTGAGAATCCCTCTTTGGATCTTTCTTCCCTTGGTGAAAGTTATGGCTTCAAAACAAGTAACAGTCAGATATTCTGTCCTTATCGTATCGCTCTGTGAACCTTCACCCCCGGCATCAGATATCGTTCCTACCCTGGGTAAAGCATCTTATCGAGCGTAGCCAAACACTCTCACTGCAGATGATCTTTCTTCTTGAGCACCCTGCATAGATAGTTGTAAAGACATACCATCCCTTCCATTTGCTTCTGACGAACTAGACTTTACCGATCCAGATCCGAACTCGTAAACTTCTTTATTGTCCTTCTGTTGCTGGTGGAGTCAGGTTGAGTTTCTAGTGGTGTTGTCGTATATAGAAGCCGAATGAAAGTCAGCTCCCCTACTTACTTAATGCATATAACGGATCTCGCCCAATACCAGTAGTTATCTTTGAGCTTGCTCCGATCCGAGTTGAACAAGTAATGGCTGAAGAGAAGAACAAGCAGTGTATTTACTTAGATCTATATCGGACTTGCTCATAATTGGATTAAGATAAGGGACAGGGTTCAGCAAGAGAAGGAGAAGTTCTCAAGTAAGCTGCAAGCGGGCTAGTTCCAAAAGAAGTAGGGTCGGGGTTAACTCATTGAAGTAACAAACAGGACTACCTCTCCTCCAACAGTTACACCGTTCCTTGGCTGATAGCAATTCTGCACTTCTTTACTTATAGCTTCCTCGCCTTTGACTCTGCCTCGACACTGTATTCCTCTCGACTTCCTCTTTTGTATTCCTCTCGACTTCCTCTGTGAACTCAGGCTCACAAACACATAGCGTCAAGCTACTACTAGATGAAGAATTGCGGTAAGTCAACTCTATTCTGAAAGGCGGGAGTGAGTTAAACGTCAGCGAGCTGAAAAGCGGCAGCAACCAATAGATAGTTATAACAAGTTAGAAACAAGTTATGTGTTCGGGTGCTGAAAGCCTCCACTAAGAAACTAACTCCGATAACCATACCTATGGCAACAGGCTACAAATCATTTCACCAAGCTGGCTACAATACTTCTCTCTCCTCTAGCTACAACTACAAATACAGATTCCAATAGCTACTCCCCACTACTGGGCAAAGAAATCAACTAGCAAAGCAGCTGGCTCCTTCTTCCTATTAACTGAATGTAACCACTACTGATGCAAAAGGAAACTTAGAATGGAGCTTAGGAGTAACAGAATGGAACAAGTAAGTAGAAGCCTTCAAGCGCGGGCAGTGAGAATGCAACAACTACCAACCAGACTGACCTCCTACTTGACTCAGGCTGACACCAGTGCTTGTAAGAACCAAACAGTGAAGAACCTTATTCTCATTTCTGCAATTAGTAACAACACTCTTAAGTGCGCTGATTCTATAAGTCAGTATAAGTAAGTCAATCAAGATGCCTATGCTTATGCTATGGTTGGTTATCCAATTCTATTATACAGAGCTAATTCTTTGGCTTCCGATCCTTAGGGCGCAGTTTCGAACTGATCTTAATCTTCAGCTGTTTCAAGTATTGTTTCGTGTGTTGGCTTAGAGTAATAAGATGCTTGATTAGGAGAACGATTAGCTGCAGTCTATTTACTTCAATATATACTTGTCTATTCTCAGTCAGTTATCTTCTATTCTCAGTTAGTTATCCGTACAGTTTGCTACCTTGTTCTCAACCGACCTAGTGGGTTGTTGGCTATAACCTCTGATTTCTCTAATTCTTCTCTTCATAGTAGATTGAGGGATCGCTCGAATCCCCCCTTCCGGAACACTCACTAGAAAGCATAAAGCTCAGATGAGAAGGAAGCTTTTTTCGCCTTATATGCATAGGTTTTAGCTAGGCTCTTTGATAGAATAATGGGGCCGGTCTGTTGATGCAAGGAAGTTACATAGGTAATCCTTCCATTCCCGATTCAAGCAAAATGACCTTTCTAGTCTCCGATCGGGTGAAGGAATGCTAGTGCGCAAGCTCTTCTCAAAGGAGGAGAGGTTTTTCCGTATAGCGCTAGCCTGCAAGCATTAGATGAAGCCCATTTTTTTTGTCCATTTCGCAGGGACCTTCATCGACACGGGAAGAGAGCTTCAAGCAACCGGATTACCTTTACTTAATGAAGCCTTTATCTAAGGGAAGCCTTTATCTAAGGTTCAGGAACTTTCCTTCGAGGCAGGGTCCGGCAAGGAACTTATTTCTTTTAGGGTATGCTATATTACCGATGAGACTATCAGTCTTTCCAGCTTTACTTTGTCTAGTTGTTGACCATGTCGACGCCTTCTAGGTCAGATGTGGCATTTGATAACAGACGATTTGTTCACAGCAAGATGGCAAAGAGAGGATTTTCTTCTATCTTAATATAGTATATCTTCTATCTTCATATAGTATATAGTAAAACATCTGCTTTTTAGACAGAGTGCTAGCATTCCATTCTCAGAGCAAGAGAACACTTTTCTCCCCATAGGGTAACGGAACTTACATAGTTGATGCATAAAATGCCCTGTTAGTGGTAATCGTTTACCTCGGCAAGGCAGGCAAAGCTAAGGATTCGGCAGGCGAGACATATATGGAATAAGTTTCCATAGCATTTCTCTCATCCCAGTTAATCCAAGAGAGGGACAAAGAATGACCTCTTTTCAAGTGAATCCGAATGGCTTCTTTTCGACGTTAATCATATATGGGGATCCTAGGAAAGAATCCAAACACTGTCAAATACTTAAGATATCAATAGGATTCATGGGTATAAGGGAGCTTGTTAGAGAATCCAAGGAATCGAATGCGCGGTTACTGTTGTAGGAAAGGGGCTTAGCCCGATTGAAGCCGACTAGTACATAACATAGGAACAGGCTGCGGGAGAACCCCCGTTTGGAAGAATGCCCTCCTATGATGAGGAATAGTACATGTGAAACCACTCAGTTCGTGCCCTAGGTCTAACAGTTCGTGCCCTAGGTCTAATAGATGTCTCAAAAAAGGTGGGCAGCTGATCTTCGCCTAATATCGGAAATCCCCCAAAAGACTAGCAGCGTACTCGTCGCAAACAGTAATTCTTTGTCCCATTCTGCTTCCCATTCGCCTAACAGCTCCTTCGATCAAAGATCTTATTGGAAATTCTTTACTTGCAAAGACCTGAAAAGGGGATATATCTTTGGCTAGAAGGAATCAGTCTTTGCCAGCTTTCCGGCTTAGGGCTTAGACAGATTGAGTTATGTAATGCCAATCGACATTGCCTTGCTCCACCTCTTTTTCTTTTGAAGACTCAACAAAGACAGATGAAACTTCTTCAGCTCGGGATTACACTCAGTATTCCACTCTCAATACACCCAATGTACTCGCCTATGTATTATGGCCCAATTGCTATAGTATTCATTTTTCCCTGAGGCCAAACACCTGGCTGACCAAAGAAATCAACTAGCTACTCCGACCTCTACGAATTCCTCGACTACTAATCAAGAAGCTCTTTCCTCTTTACCTAAACTCTTATAAGTCACTAACTAGTTTACTTTATTCATTCCCTGCACCACCAACACTAAACTTTAGAACTTCCTAGCTCCACAACACTAGCGGCCCTGCACTAAGTAAGAAAGCAGTCCTTGCCTCTCTCCCCTATGGCTCATCTAACTCAGTTAACTACTACTGATTCCACTGGGTTGGGCTCGCTGACCAAAGAATTCCACTACTTTCCCTGAGGCCAAACACTGGACTTGGGTAAGAAAGGAAGGAACCCTAAATCTTATAGGCAGAAATGACTTATAAAGACAGTTTCTTAGTGGAATGGGAAATACTTCATGTCGAACTCCCAATGGAGCTTCTAATTCCTTTTGAGCCTAGATACACAGGGCTATAACTCCCTGTCGCATAACAGTATATACTTGTCAACTAAAGATCAAACTCGGGATATATAACTAGGGATTAAACTCTCACTCGAACAGGAACAGGAGAAGGATCGGCTCTGTTAACTATGAACTGATTTCGCCTCTCTCTCCTATTGCAACTAAGACGGTTATAGCTCTGTATTCTGGACTACTCGACTACTAGTTGGGGGTAAACGTTACCAATTTGAATCTCAATAAGTTTAGTCTGCTTCTCCGGTCTTAAACTAATACTAAGGGAGTGGTCTTCAACTCTTCCAATTAATAGTCAAGGGCAGTCTTCCTTTTGCTCTCAAGTAGTCAACAAAGAATGCAACTATCAACTCGAAGACAGTAATATAAGTATGGGCAAGTCCAATTCCTTTTTGATATTCCTCAAGAGCCGGGTCAGCTGCAAGTAAAGAAGCTAGGCTACTCCGGAGCACGCGTTACCCCAGTGATAATTGCACTCCAAGGTAAGAAACAGAAGCAACTGAAGCACAACAAATAAATTCCATTAGAACTTTAGAGTTGACGAACAGGGCGAGCAACTTACCGGCTAGAATCCCTTTCTAAACTAATCCTAACCTATAAACTGACCTCACCGAACTATACTTAGCATTCTGATTTGTCATTGAAAACTTCCACGCTCTTGTACTTACTACCGATATTCTTTATTCTCTATATCGTACCTATATTCTGTATTTCCAGATTTCTTCTTACTCCTTTGGCTTCTTTTTCTTCCTTTGTCTTGCCCCTATTTAGGGTTATTCTCATAGCTTATTGATAAACATATTCTAATATCGGCGAAAAGAATCATTAACCTAAGTAGTAACCTTAATAAGGCACGTAAGAATAAAAGACAGTAAAGATAGGCTTGTATTAAGGAGAGACGGACTCTAACTAAGCTTGGAAGCTATTAGGTAAGGCTCGGGATACTAGGGCATATAATAGGGGGTCCTCTGCTGTTCGATTCTATCCCTTGAGTTTCTATTAGTTTAGGGCTATGGCCTTGTTAGTTGCAGTTCAACCCGATAGTTAACCAATAAAAGATAGATTGGTGCCCCAAGGTATTCGTTTTAGAGTGAGTAGCTACAGACCTCGTTTTGTATCTCAGGAAAAGAAAGCAAGTATGGATACCTTTCCTTATTCTCATGTACTAGATCAATTCTGAGAAGCACCCGTTTAAGCCAGTCTTTGTCTACTGGTAGGGGAGTGGAGAATAGCCAGTTCTTGTTGCATCGTAAAGCGGGTCTGCTAATGAAAGAAAGTATACTTAATGGAGTGATAGAACAAGTAGTAGAGTAGCCCAGAGGTATGGGAGAGGGATGGTTTTCATGGGTATGTATAGGAACAATAGGTATAAAAGATGAAATCGGTATAGTTGCAATATCTGACTTAGCTAGTGAAATTCTGGACTGAGTCGAGGCCCTTATAGTGAGTTTCGTGAGTTCAATTAGAACTTGCCTTACCTACCAGTGAGTTCAATTAGAACTTGCCTTACCTATTGTAGAGAATTGGTCATATGTTTCTTAGTAGCTATAGTCTTGGAAGCCTTGTTGCTGCGGAGTTTATTAATATAGGGCATTAATTAGGGGCACCAACAGATACAGGACTTGCTCATAACGAGTCATAAAGAAGGGTAAACTCATATACTTCCCCTCTTGAAACAGCCAAGCCGACAAGCAAACCTTTATCCGGCAACTCCTATCTCTCTCCTATAGCTCTGGCAACTGATGCTCCACAAGGTGCTGAAAGCCTTCTTAACAGATGCTCTATCTTTTGCTGATGATCTTGTTCCTGTAGTTTTATACCTTCCCTTCCTACGTAGCTTATCTCTGTTACTACTTTGTTCCATTCTTCATATTCTACTAACAGGTCTTCCACTCAGGGATTAGAATATTAATAAGGACCCCGGTCTTCTACTCCTTATTCCTTTATTGTATTTAATACCTTTGAGAAAGTAAGGTGAAGTGACTTTATCGGGTGCCTGTACTGTTCTTGTTTCATCTGTGTTTGTTAAGCGTTTGAGAATCTCTACCAGTATCTTTGTCATCTTTCTGAATCGAGGTGTACTGAATACGAGTATGTAGCAAGCGGGTATGAAAGGATAGGTCATGAGCTAGAGCTAGTTAAGTAAGGAGAGGCGAACGAACACATAATATATAGTTAGTTGTAGTTATTACCGAGTCAGCCAAGCAACTACAGCAGTATCAAGAGCCAGTCCTTTGTGTGCCCCTACGGAGAGGGACATCCCTTACTTGTTCCACTCATAGAATCTTATCTTGCTACAGAAAACAGGACACATCCATCTTTTCCTGCTCCTGCTGATTTGAAGTAACATATTAGCTATAGGGGCAAAAGACTGTGAAACTGTTTCATCCTTACTAAAGCGACTTACTATAAGCACTATCAAACAGCTGACTGTTATTACAACAGGTAAGCAAACTGCTAAATGACATATTATTACTTACTGCTGACATCTATAAATGACATATTATTACTTACTGATTGAATCTATAATGAAAGTCAACCAACTAGAAACTAGAAAACTCTCTCTTTTAACTAGCGCACATGCTTACTCATTGAAACTAACTAGCGCTATAGGGCTTTCTCACTAAGGCTAAATCCAAGTCTTTTAATATGAGTTGAAACATGGCTTAAACGACGAGAATGGACTGATTGCCTGAACCGACTCACTACTCATAAAGGGAAAGAAAAGCATGCAAAGGTAAAGCGCCAGACGCTTGACCCTTCCCTTGTTGACGTATAGATAGGTTGGTGATCGGCTTTCCCTTGTAGTGGTGCTAGTTCCTGTTGTTGGCGTAGTAGCTTGGCTCTGTTACTTACTTGTTCAATTATGACTTATGAGTGGCATTCCCTTTAGGCTATTAGATTATTAGAATTCCACTTAGGCTATTCTCTTATTGTATTATTCTAGCAGACCTAGCTCAACACCCTTCTTCATCGCTTACCACCGGACTTTGACACCACTGCGGATTCTCCTTAATCTGTGTCTCCATCTCAAGAGTTTTATTCTTATTCGTATCCTGCTCCGTCTTGAACTTACTATAAGGGCCTCTCTACTTCTAGAAAATCATTGAATGCGCTAGATCTATCCCCTAATGCGCAACATCGTACCCTTATCCCGGGCCTACCTATCCTAAAGCTTGCTTCAAAGCCTCCAACTAAGTCCTGTGTTTGCCAGTAAGTAGAAGTTGACTCGCTAACCTGCCAACCAGTAACAACAAGAATTCACCTAGTTAGTAGTAAGCCCTAAGTGAGAAGTAAGCCTACCGATTGCCTGATAGACTATAGAATAAGTCCACCGATCCCCTGATGCTTGTTAAAGAGTGAAACTCAGATATTAGAATGAGACTAAGAGGTGAGCTGGTCGGAAAGGAAGAATTCAATCCATAAGGCTAAGAACGCAACTCGGGGGGGGCTCGTTAAAGAATTCAACCCAGCAGTCCAAGAGTGAACCGGGTGTGTGTGTCAGCTAGTAGGATGGAACTAGCCTAGCAGGTAACGGCCTGAAACCAACGAATCCAAGGCTTAAACAAAGGAGTCAGAGAAGTAAGATATAGAATTGACCTAGTGAGTTACAGCCTGAAACAAGTACCGCAGAGAATAGAGCTAACCAATCATAGAATGCAGCCAGTAAGGGCAAGAATGCAAGCAAGGGCAATAAGGCTGTTGCCAAGGTCGCTAAGGTCTAGTAGCTATAGGTATGTAGCTAGTGGTACTGATGCTAAGTGGACTTACTTGTTAGGAGTGCTAGCTTTGATGCGCGGGTCGTTTACTGACTTTGTGGGGTAGGCTTAAGTTCATGTGTTAAGCAAAGAAGTTTTCCATATCCTTTGCATATCCTTTGTTAGCTTTTCCACTCCATAATCCTTATATATCATATATAGGATGACTGAATTGGCTTTGCTTGGCCGTTTGTAGTAGTTGCTTGGCTGTTTGTATACGTGACTTGTCTATCCGTTGCTTGGCGCAGAAAAGTCGACATCTTTATCATATACTAACACACTACTGACACAGTAGAGGAAAGCCTACTTCATTCTATAATCTCTTTATATAGGTGAACGGATGTGACTTGCAACTTCACTGGTTCCATAGCCCCGAACAGTGGTTTCAGTCTGAGTACCTAACAGATCAGTCTGCCTAGCTACATACAAATACCTAGCATAGTAGTACACCGCATCAGCCTGCCATGCCACCTACCGTTTCGTTCTTAAACTACCTTAGCTCATTCCTTCTCTTAGTTGAACTAGCTCTATTCCGACCCCCAACAGCCAGGGAATCAGTGGGCACCGCATCAGTCCGATACCCTGACTTTATGTTACCTAGCCACCTCGTGCGCCAAAGTAGGTTGGTCTATCTGAAACTTACAATAAGGGCCAGCACTCATGAAAGCAGTAAGAGTCTAAGCGGACGGGGCACATGGAGTCATTTTGGGATCGGTAGTTATTACCTATACTATTCTAGCCCTGGAGAAGGGGCATGGTGTGGCAGTTTGTGGAAAACCGAAATGAGGTAGAAAAGGAGTCAACCAAACCTCCAAACAGGGAGACAACTAGATGTAGCACTCAACGGGACACCCAGATAGAGGGAAAACCCTACCTTCCAACGAAGACAGATCGAGGGAGAAGAACCACTGTAACCTATCCAGTCCTTCGCAGAACAATTGAAGAAGATGAATGCATAATACCCATGAGTTGTTTGATGCGGAGCAAAACTCGAGCGCTGTGGACATACGATAGCCATGTCTCCAGATAAGTATACATATCAAACTCAATCATAGAGGAGAACCAAAGATACCCTCATAGGATTGCTTCCGCTGTTGATAATAAGACAGACCTGTGCTTTAGGTTATTAAACTCAGGATACTCGCTTTCATTATTATTTTTGGAATATATTTACCATGGATCAGTTGGGAAATTGTTGTCGCCATAGATCAAAGAACCGTTTCCGGGCACTGCACTTGAACCACTGATGAGCTGGTACTGCTCTTTGTTGTTAGTAACACTGTTATAGTTGCTGTGAGAGTAGCTTGGAAGGGAGCACACTTGACAGGAGATAGACACGGGCGATAGGCTTATAATTCCTAATATTGTTTTAGGGAGGCATAGCTTCTATTTCCAGGTACTTTACTCTGCGTCAAGGCGTTCTTCTTTTTCCAGGAATTGTTTCAATCGGGGGAGCCCTGTTTTAAACCGGAACAGCAACGGATGTGAAGCCCTTCTCAATGTCTTCTACTCGAGGAAATATGTTCTTACTTTTGTGTTAGTGAATAGTTTTTCTCTGGACTTACTCTGATTAAGCGCTTTCAGCCAAGGAAGGAGCCATAGTAGCATCGTAGAATAAGGAAGATCCGCAGCTAGCCTTTGGAAGCTATAAAGAAAGCGCACTTTCCACCCTATAGAAGGTTTGAATGTCACCCTTCTTTACCTCTACTTCACACACAGGCCAAACTCCATGTCGTCTGCCTGTTAGGAAGAAAAGATACTTGAATAAGCTTATTTTCCCTCATGCCACGCACCGGCCCCATTCACTTGCTCGACTCTTACATCAACACGTTTTGATTTCCCGGCACCCTGGCTGGACACATGGGGTATGAGCAACACACACGTCCATCTTGGCACAGAGGATATGGGCAAACACGTCCATCTTTCCCGGCACAACAGCGAAAAGTGCGTGCTTAAAGGGGCCAGTTTCATTGGCAGGTCAAACTATGTCACTTACTTCTATTATTTTCTGAATTCTCTGACTTTTATTATAGAAAACAACTCACTCACTCACTTACTGAGAAGTTCAAACCTGAAACTATATCCGTCGGTCGATTCGTTCATAATAAGATTCTTTCATTAGGGGGGGGGGTGGGGGAAGATTATGCATTTGAATTAAAGGGTCAGTGCCGGTGCAGCTCATCTCTACTAATTTCTGTATCTTGAACGGAAGCATTCGTCTTTGAAGCAAATCCAAGTTGAAGGTAAATGCACTATTTCGCTGAAGACTATCTCCTTTCATTCTTGACTCTCGTCCAGCGATACGGACGATGCGAACAATCAATCAGTCGAAGGCAACCAACAATATTCTTCGCCCGGGCTTGGGCAAGGCCCCACTGGTCACTCAGTACATCTTCCCTATTGCTTTGCTTGAGCAGAATGACATCTACCCTCTTCCTTCGCTCGAGTCTCTTCTCTTCAAAACCACCCTATCCCTTTTATGAATACCTTTATTACAAAATAGCTCGTTATCCATACGAGTAAGGAAACCCTTCTTTCTTTTATACAGTAAGTCAGTCTCTCTTTCTACTTTGACTATTATCTCTCCTACCATTGAATGAAATTCCTTATTAAGACATTTTCACTAACAGGTCGTGAAGGAGTCTAGCACTTTCTTCTTTCTCTCTTAATAAAAGAATAGAAAAAGCGCTTCAAATGATTGCTGTCGGCATCTCTTACAGGATTCTACTGCTTTCTTTGTCAGGATCTAAGTCTTCTTTAGTTATCAGGAAAGGAAGCTGAATGGAATGAAAAGTAAACATAGGATAGGTCCAACCAGCGCTAGGGACTTTAATTGAATCAATCTCGGTATGTCAGTAAATCTCCAGCTCAAATAGAGGCCAACGAAGGAAGAGAGAGAGAGTAAGTAGCCTCTGAGTTGGGTTGTCCCGCCCAATGCCTTCCAATGATTTCGTTAAGGCGAAAAAGAAATAAATACGGAGCTCTTAGATACAATCTTATATACTCTCTTAGATACATAAGCTCTTCTCTTATATACTATCAAATCTTAGATACAAACCCATAAGACGGCCCGAAATGCCAATGTATTCATTCCATCTCTACCGGTGAAAACATCTATTGTAATAACACGAGGAAAGGAACGAAAACAGGGGAGTCAAAGCCTACAACCACTAACAACCTGACCCGAGTCACAGGAATGTACCTCACTCGTCCAAGACTGCAATTAGGGCTGCTCAGGCTACAACCACTGAGGGCTCGCTAGCTCCATCCTATGTCTTACGGGTTTCAATCTTGTCCTTGCCAGCTCCGTTCTGTGACTCACTTGTTTGAGTCCGATACTGCTTAGGCTCATTCTGGTTGTTACTGCTTTGGTTCTGTTCTGTGATGAGTTGGTTTCAGCCTATCACTCCTTAACTTCATTCTCTAACTCATTGGTTTCATTCTATCCCTACCCAGCAGCGGGCTTAGCAACACCAGTAGCAGCCTTGGAAGCAGAGGTTATAGTCTCAGTGGTACCGATATCAGCCTTGGAGTTACTGCTTTGATTCTGGCTAGCACTGCTTTGATTCCTGTTGGCACTGCTTGGAGTCTGTTCTTTGACTCCCTTCCTTAGCTCCTTAGCTGCGATTGAAGCCTGAGTCGACTTAGCTCCATTCTTAGTAGCCCTTGCTTGAGTCCGGTACTCCTTAGCATCAGTCTTGAAACAGATACCCGAGCTCCACAATCAGAATTGAGTGGACTTACCGCAGCTTAGCATCTAGTATAATAGAATCAGTAGCACTTACCGCAAAGCCCCCCTTTGATTGGATGCACCGGTTGAAGGCTTACCCCGACCAGCTCCATTCTGTGACTGACTTGTGGAATTCTTTGTTTACAGTGTCAGGTCAGCAGCAATCGGGTCTGTTCTTGTTTACAGTGGAGAATTGCCTGTTACTCGGGTAGGGGAGGCTTGTGTTTCACTCAAAGTCCGGGTGGTTGACTTCACTTGTTGAATGAAGTGACTAGGCGCGGGTAGTAGTGGATTGGCCTGGCCCAGTTTAGTTTGAGGCCTTGGCCCCTTATCTTATCTTATGAAACAGGACTACTACTTTGCCTCACTCCTACAGTTGCTACTAAAAGATGAGATTCCAGTTCCAGTTCTCAAGTATGGTTATGAGAGGTGGGCCCTATAGAGTTTTTCGTTCTGATGTGAGCTTTCTTTGGAGGAGTCAGCTGTAAGGTTAGCGATAACAAGCCGCTTACGGAGCTCTCCATTAGTTTAGTTTGAATTGGGCTGGGCTTCTTTCTCGTCTCAAGACCTATACTCTGAATTAACTGTATTAAGAAAGACCCCTATCAGATGTTCTAGTTCATTGACGGCACTCCCATATTAACAACTCATAACTCGCGGGAATCTTTCTTGCAGGGCATATCATTTAGGAAAAGAATATTGCACATCGTAACAAAGAATTCCATTCATATATCACTTATGCGCATGGAATGTCAGAAAGCTGCTCACTAATGCACTGACTCTTTCCCTTACTCCCCTTTTCTTTTAGAACCGATTGCATTGACTTTGTCTCTGGGTGGCGAAGGAGTGTCTTCTGACTGTAATATACTTGATTTTGAGTGTCTTCTGACTGTAATATATAATTGGATGGAAAGCACTAAATGATAGAAATTCGCAAGGGTTGGTGGCTATATAAGTATAAGTCAGCTGCCTGGCAAGGGCGATATATTGACACCCCGCAACTATCAAGTCAGAAAAGAATGGAACTGCAACACCGAGATCTACTTGTTGACTTTTTCCCATAAACTAAAAGCTTACAGCTGGCTCAGTTCTTTAACTTCCCCGAACCTTTCCATTCTAAAGTAGTGCACCACAGATATCAGAATAGGAACAACACCTCACAGCTTAACTAATTGCCAAACCTCACAGCTATTACTTACTCCCTTAACAAACTCACTGTTAGCACCCCAGCACCCCAAGAGTAAGCTAACTATAAGAGATGAACCTAGCTCTTGAACTCCAAAGAAGAGATGAACCTAACTCCGGAAACTCCAAAGAAGAGAAGATAGTTCAAACCAAATTCCGGAACTCACTCCAAAGAAGATAGTCAAACCTCACTCTGGAAAACTCCAATGAGTGTTAGCGCGAAAGAACGAATTGATGCAGACAAAGAACTCGCGTTAGCTAGAAACTGTACGAGAAACTGTATTTGTTGCCCCCTATACTAGAATATGGGACAGAGGTACCTATACTATACTTAAGGACGGAGGCATGGGCGCAGTAATAACAGTTTTCTACTTGTTCTCTTGCTTTCAGAATGGAGGATAGGCATAGTTTATGCTTTCAGAATGGAGGATAGGCATAGTTGACTTGTTTGCTTGCTTGTTGAATAGAGTGCACATAACCACATGTTTGCTTAAAGAACGAATTGATTGCACCCTACCCTATATTAGAGTGCTTCTTTTATTGCATAAAGCTTGTGGTCTACAATATCCCTTACTCACAGTGGCAAGCGGGTACCAAAGTGGAATCAACGGTCGGAAGGTATGGTATGCTCTGTTGTAGCGGTCCGATAGGATAATGATCACTTTCCATTCCAAGTATTGTTTTTCAATTCATTCGTCTTCGTCGGGCGCTAACAGAGTTTCAATTCCTAAATCATATGAGACATCTAGTTAATAAATGCATCTTTGACTCGGCGTAAAGTTAAGGGAAAGAATTAGCGGTGTAACAAGTCAGTAGTTATAAAGTCAGCAGCTTAATTGCCTGTTCGACATAATGGAATTGCTAAAGTGGGAATTGAGAAAGAAGCTTATAGAGTGGAGTATAGAAGGAAGTAGTCAGAGTCAGAGTCAGATGATTCAATTCCTATCTAGCACTCAAATCCATTACTGCAAGAAGATCCTATGCGTCTGCGCTCGACTCGATAGATTCCATTCTTTGTTTACGGGGGAAAAATCAAGAGATTCCAGCCCTGTTTGACAAAGCCCAATCCTGTTTGGGGAGCGCGATCGGCGCTCGATAGAGAAAATGATTTGACTGAAGGAAGATCATCTCGAATCGAAACTGCCCACGCCACATAAAGGTTAGGAAGGTAAGGCGAAAGAAAAGAGTAAGGTAAGGGTTTCAAGCAAGTGGGTCTCCGGCTTCTAATCCTAATCATGCTTAGGCGCAAAAATCTGCTCTTGCAATCTGATCTGATAGATTCCAATCTGAAGCTTACGGGAAGTTCGGGCAAGACGTTGGTTGTGCATCAGTTCAATTAACTGTTTCTTTTGCTTGAGATGAAGACGAAGCCGAATCGACTCTCTTTTCTCCTGCTAATAGAGGATATGCTCTTTTCTCAACAGCTGGGGTAAAGTAGAAAGTAAGGTTAGGGTTAAGGGAGGAAGCCTCCGCCGAAGAAAGAGAATCACCAGTCCCAGTGTTGTATCCAGGGCCAAGTAACTACTAGACAAGACGGCAAGGCAGCAAGCCACTACAAACACCCGTAGCTTGGTCTAACTACGTTGCAGGGCGGGTCCCAGTTCTTCTCTTCAAAATGCAGCTAATATGGAAGGCATACAGAAAGCTTAGCTTGGCAGGTGCCTAGCCACTGGAAGGTAATGAAGGACAGAAAGTCTGGGAGGAAGATGACTCTGGTCTGTTGTTGGCTAATCTCCAGCTAGTGTTATTGGCCGATCGGGACCAAACAGCCTAGAAGAAACTAGAATAAACGTCATTGGCTACTTCCTCTCATAGCTTGAATCATTTGGTTGGCAAGAATAAGCATAAGAGCGTAAGGGCAAGAAGTCCATTCTCGCAACAATGACACTCGAACTCACTCTAGCCTTTCCTCTTTCAATCTATAGAAGGGCGTTCTTTTTGTAGCTCTCTCTTTCTTTGGATGGAGGTTTGGGAACGAAGGAAGAATTGGGCCTGTACCCGTCCTGAACAAAGGGCCTATACCCGTCCTGAACTAAACCAACATCGAGAATAAGGCTGTTTTTGACTAGGCGAGGTCACTTCCCCTTTCTTTACCCGGAGAGGTGGAAAGCAGGTGATTTGATTGAATGATAGGTTGGGGCCAGGGGACCTCAAACACAGGAAAAGAATGGAATATGTCCTTCCTCCTTAACCTGAAGTTGGTAAGCTCCTTACTGCTGGGCTCACTAGACCTGAGGATCTTCAAGAGAGAGAGGAAGCAGCTTTACCGAACACCCGTTCTTGAGCTCTGGAATATGAGACTTATCTGTTCCCTTGGCATGCGTAAGAGAGAAGCGCCCCTGACGTGGTCCAGTAGCAAGATATGGCCGAGCCTGAGAGAAGTGTATGGGAACTTTCCATGAAAGCCGTAGTGCACCACTCGCTAAGTAAAGCCCCCTGACTACACTTGATATTCGGCCCAGCTTTCTGCTAAGAGCGCTTGCTTTCTCCTCGGTCTTAGCTCTAGCATTGAAGAATCACTCACTCTATTTCTTACCTTCCATTGTAAACACCCTAGAGTATTCAATAATAATGATAGGATTCGGGGCGTGCTATTCATGAAGGTAGCTTTATTGGCCATTCGTGGGTTAGCTGTGACTTTTAGGGTGAAAAGGTTAGTAGAGTTATCAATCTTATTGCGGAGTAATTTAGTGAAGCTTTCTATTCTATTCGAAATGGAACTAAACTACTTATTCCCATTATTCCCATAAGAGCTCCACTATTCCCATTATTCCCATAAGCTCCACTACTTATTCCCATTATTCCTATAATATAAGTCAGTTATAGGCGAAACAAGAATCAAAGCAGGGTTTGCTCGAACTACACTTGTGACACTGCAACAAGCAAGAGCTCAGCTCAAGAACAAAAAGATCCGTATTAGGCGCAGATCCATGTTAGTAAGAAAAACTGCACTGCATTATAAGAGCCATCTTTCCTTTGTCTGTTAAGGGAGTTCGGGACGGGACGTGTTAGTGTACAGAAAGCCCAGTAAGTCAAAATCTCTTCTTTGTAATTCCCTTGCGCTTATCCTTTTGATTCCGTTACTTATGGAACTCTCCGCTTCTGCTTAACTGCTGCCTATACTAGTTTGATTCTTGTTGTTCTTGCCCCCTTGGCTTGTTTGAATTAAGGGTAAGGCGGGAAAGACGTATTAGCAAGAAGAGGGCAGGGCGTTGAAAGCAAGAAAGAGGGCAGGGCGTTGAAGCGCTAAGCATATTCCTGAATACTCTACTCTTTTGGTGCTTGTTCCTTTTGCTTCAAAACAGACAGACTCCTGACTCACTTAATGGTACCCTACTAACTTCATGGTACCCTAACTCTACACTATCCCCATGTACTCAATAGTTTGTGATGATAGTGCCTCTGCCTTTGTACTCAATAGTTTGTGATGATAGTGCCTCTGCTTTTGTCCTTATCAAGTATAGTGTAGGGTTCGGCAAGAAAGTAACATAACCCCTTACTAGAAAGCTCCTGACTCAACAAGCAATAGATAGAAAGAAAGAAAAAACAAGTAATAGCGAACTCAGAAGCTCCACTATAGAAACTCTATATATGATATATGCGCGCTAACACTTACTGGAGTTTGGGAAGAATAAAGGATTTGGTTCACACTAGCTCAGCCTACCCTTATTGCTTGCTCGAAGTCTCTAATAAAGTCAAATGAAATAGAATCGTGTATAAAGAAGAAAGTCGAAATAGAATCGTGTATAAAGAAGGAAGTCCATAATAAAGAATAAGAAAGTGAAGTAGAATCGATCGTATCAAGATGGAAGTATCGTCTCATTATAGTAATGTTGTTAGAAAGTCGGCGGTATTGATATTATAGAATTGGGCTGGGCACTCCATTCTCTTATGCCTCCATTCTCACTTAAGACTAATATCTGTAAGCAACAGAACCATGCCTATCTTCCATTCTTGTAGTCCGGGGCACTATGCTGCTATTAGTTTAGTTGTCCTTCATGAAAATGTGATTCAACAAGCAAGAACAATAAGTCGAAAGTCAGCAATACTGTGAGTTTACTATACAATGATTATATTTGACTATGATTATATTACTATGATTATATTTGACTATGATTATATTATATTCTATAGCGAGTTCTTGGAAAATCATATAAATGCTCATTTCGCCGTTGCGCTAAACTGACTTTTCTTTAGGTTAGGAGCGCACCAGTAGAAACTATGATGCTACAAAGCTAAGGACCAACCAAGTACTAATATAAGTAAGTGGGCTAAATAAAGGCCTAGTAAGAGAAAAGACACGAAGAAAGTCAACAAGTGAGCTAAAGGAAGCAGTAATAAGTGTTTTGAGCTAAAGGAAGCAGTAATAAGTGTTTTGAGCTAAAGGAAGCAGTAATAAGTGTTTTTATAGTTGGAAGAAAGATGTCTTACTTTGATTATTGAAACAAGCTAGGGGCAAAGCTAGGGCGCAAGAGCTTATGGTAGTTTTTGGGTACACAGATATGAGATGATATGAATCACTTAAGTGCTCTGTTTTGTTACTATTGTTAGGAGTTATGTTGAGTTGCCGGTTCCGTTGCCGCCTTTTGATTAGTAGTTGCCCCAGCTTGAAATGCATTTATCACTAAAGAAAAAGACCTGTTCTGTTCGTTCCTAGGCTGGTATTCAAGTCCCCGCATTCCACCTTACTCGCTCCTATCTGCTCTTTCTTTACTACCCTTTCAAAACCTATAGCCGTGCGTGCCGTGCTAGGAATCACCCCTTGCACTTTCGTGACAACACACATACCCGGAAAATCTCTCCTTTGATAGGGGCCCCTCAGACACAGTTCCTACTCGGAAAAGAGAACACTTTCCACTCTATACCAAGGAAAAGAGAAGAGGAGAAAGAGAAATAATATACTGCTTTGAACGGGCGTCAGGTGGACTCTAACAACCTCCTTTCCTACGACACCTCGGACTCTAACAACCTCCTTTCCTACGACACCTCGGACTCTGACTACTCCCTCTCCTACAAAACCTATACCTTACAACAAATCTTTTACCTTTCTCTTATCTTCTTACCAACATGAGGACACTTGATACTTTAGAAAGCACGGATAGAATTCAAGATGACTTGAGCAGATAAAGGTCAGGGAAGTCAAGAATATAGTATGGATCTGCAGCTGGGACTATTGTATTCATGAATGAGCCGAGCCCCTATAATATAATATAATAATTCAGGATGGGCCCAATGTTCCTTTTTCTTTCTTCTACGGATTGGTAAAAGGATTGCTAAGGTAAGTAAGATAGTACAATTACGAATTTCCTTTCTTTCCCCCTAAGATAAGGATTGGTTAGTAAGAGAGAGAGTACATGAATGAGCTATTAGAGAAATAAGTTGGATTATGGACTTTTCCCTTTCTTTGCTGTCCGGGCTGAGGGAATGTAGTGAGGCGAGGGACCTTAAGCTGAACGGAAGGAATGACCGAGTATCAAGAGCTGCAAAGGAGGTCTGGCTGTCCCTGAAAAGCTGTAACTACGAGTTCCTCTTCGAAGCTATCTATTGAGTTTGCCTTTCTTAGAATGGGTCAGGTCAAGCCTCAGGTTGGTTCTATCTGCTTCACAAAACAATGAAGAGATGGGGCTTCTCTTGAAATAACGGCACGGCGAGTTCAACAAGCAACGGAAACGACGTTAGCGCAACTTCACTACGTAAGCTAAAGTAGCTCGCGTTAGCTGCAAGAAAGACCTCTTTCATTCACAACTGCTTCTCACTTAGCGGTAACCCAACAATACCCTAGCTTCCCTAGATTACAGTTAACAGCCCTAGATTCTAGTTAACATTACTTTGCTTTCCTGTTACTTGCTTAGTGACATAGGTGACATTGCTTATTACTAGTACTTACTTAGCAGTAGTGACAATGACTAGCTTGCTTTCCATCCCTAGTCAATACAGTAGTTAGTTAAGCTGTTATAAGTCCGTGAGTGAATTGGTAATAGCACAGTTGCAATAGAAGTAGTGATTACAGTTCAATAGTTTACCAATCGTTCTCTTTGCTTTCTGGAATAAATAAGAGAGTCTCATATCCCTTTAGAGTAGAATCCCTTAAGAGTATCATCCCTTTCATAGAGTATTTGACCCTTTCTTTAATAGAGTATCATCCCTTTCATAATGCCCACACTACTTCATTTTTGGTATATCCCCCAAGAGAACAGAACAAATTGATAAAGCCGGCGCTATGGACTAACTTCCTTTACTGGCTGAGTTAGCAAAGGTAGAGAGAGAGTCCGATCTAGCCAGTGATCTACAGGGCTAATCAGAGAAAGAGCTCGTTTTCTGTGATGTTCCTCTTATCTTTGCACTTTTGTAGCACGTGACTCCTGCTTGCAAGTCTGCTCTTCCTACCCAGCTTTCAAGTCTGCTCTTCCTCCCCGAGTGACATGGTTTGAGACTAGGACTCGGTCAGGCAAATCAGCCGAGCCATCGATCAATCGCGCATTTCCAGTAGTATCTGAGAAGAGGAAGGGGCCATATCATTGTCTTGGCATCCCTATCCCTGTTACACAGAATAAGATTCGAGAGGCAGCAGCAGGTGATGGAGCCAATAAAGTGAAGATAACATTTCTAACTTGGAAGTCGGGCTATCTTTCAACTCATTCGACATTCGATGTCTTCTAATCTATTAAAGCGCATCAAGAATAGACCAGACTGTTATTAGGCCCACCTCCCCTTTTAGTTATCTTTCAGACACCCGTTCCATAATTATATCAAATAATGGGAAAGGAATTCTATAAAAGAATAGGAAAGGAAAGTACGAACCGCTCAGTTAGATTCAATTGACCGAGACTGGCAATAGAGTACTTCTTACGGAGGGAGGCTTTCAATCAATATTCTATCCTTTACTTTAATGAAGCAAACAATCAATTTCAGCGGTTAGAGAATAGAGTGAGGGATCGGGCTTACCATCTTTATTAATAGGAGGCCCAGCCTAGCCAGTAGTCATATAGCTTACCACGGGAGAACCAATTAAACAAAGAAAGACCCAGGGGCTGTTTAAGTTGAAGAAACTCGATCCTATTTGAATTAGAAAAGAAAGTAGGATGCCCCTTACCATGAAAGAATCTTTTGTGATCTGACTCAAGGGAGTTCTATGAATTCAAGCTATTCCGTGTATAGGTATGGTAGGATTCAGCAATAGAGGGAATATAGACTTACTAAGCGCTTTCAGTCAATAACTTCTTATTATTCTTTCTTTTTCTTATTTCTGACAAAGGAATTATGCGCGAATTACCTAGACGAGTTAGATGCGCAGCGCTCGCGAGGATCAGGTATTAGGCATTCTTTGAGAGAAGAGAGAATATTAGCTAGACAATAAAGTAGCGATATAAAGGAGGTAGGTTATAGACAGCTCGGGTTTGTTTTCTCCCCTGAACGCGCAATGGGCAACCCTAAGATGGATGAAACTACAAACACTTGATTCTTTACCTTAACCCTTAGCCTTTCCCCTTACAAAGCAATGAGAAGATAGATTTCTTATCTGCGCCGAGTTTCTGGCCTTATCTCTTGCAGGTAAGCCCTATTCCCTTCAAGGCTATAACATCAGTTCTTATAGGACTACGTAGTCAAACGGATTTCCTAGAAGCTTATGCTCTCGCCTGGAGCGGGTCTTCGATTACTGCGAGAAGAAAAGGCTGTATAGGCAACTGCCCGTGAACTTATTCCAAGCTAGAATCCAAAAGCAATCAATCAGTATTAAGCTCTATGTATAGCCGTGCGCGTATCACCATTCGTAAAGAATTATCGACCAGTGTAGTGTGCCTTTCCATAACAAAAGCCGGTAGGGTCTATCTTGGGTATTTCTGAGGGCAGTACTTAGCGTCCATTTTGAAGAACAACTTCTATCGGATCGGGACTTCTTTGGTTCCTTAAGAGTTCTATTCTAGAGTTTCGACTTATCCTTATTAGGTTATATTCTCTAGTTTTGACTTATCCATCCTTATTAGATGGAAGAAATAAGCGCTTTCGTTTCTTCTACCTCAGCTCAGGTTTCATCAAAGACATGGGGCGAAAACAATACTGGAAGTTCCCATTCGATTCTAAGAAGAAAGTGCTGCACGGACGGATAGATGGAAATAGGGCTTCTGGCCGCCTACTAATAGGGCTTCTGGCCGCCTACTATGACTCTACTCCACTTAACCGACACAGAGCTTCATATAAATTCCGCATATCAAAGGAACGGATTATGGACTCCCTCACCTTTTCCTCGAAATAATCAAGAATCTGGTACACTTGCAAAATGTGGAATTCTAGATTTCAGCGAAATGTCTTATTTAAGTACTTATTGCTTGCTAAAGATCCTCATTATACAATTGAGTAGATATCGCCCAAAGAAAGGTGTGCTACCTCGGCCTCTTACACAACTCCAATGGGTTACAGCTTTGAACGATTCTCTTACTTGCTTGGAAGCTATAATCATAAGTCAAAGAGTTTCGCCTTGTATATCTATCTATATATATATATTATTTGGGTGGTCATTATTGATTTGATGAGGAGGTGTTGCTGTTAAAAAGCGGTAAGCGGACCAATAAACAAGGCTTAAGTTTAGGAACAAAAGATAAGGGTGTTGAAGAAGCTGGATAAGGATCGGAGAGCAATGTTGCAGCATCTCATTCCTATTAAGTGCTTGCTTGACTTGAATCGTTTTAAGAAGATTATATCAATACTAGTAGTTTCATCGCTATAATATAAAGGTCAATTCTTTGTTTGTTGCGCCAACGGGAAGGGGCATCGAATAAATAGTTAACAAAGTTAGGAATCCTTTTCAAGATCATAAGCCTCAACCGAATCTCATGCCCAAGTAGCAGTTAAGTCGTAAGCAGCAAATGATAAGGGAGTTGTTGCCTCTAAGCCAGAATCTAAAGATGAATGAAATGATTTTACTTGTGCTAATAGAAAGGGAGTTGAGTGAGGGAAAGTCTTGTTATGTTCCCGATACTGCGCTAAATGGTCTAGTCCAAGCATTAGAGTGAAGTGTTCTCAAGGATAGTTCTGGTTTTATCTGTAATTAAATCAGTATAGAGTTAATATGAAGAATGCTTTGGAAGGTGTGAATGCCCTCTTTCTCGTCTCCAGACTTCTATGAAACTCCTATTATTATGGCTATTTTTGTACATTGAGGTAAAGTATCCTATTGGCTCTGGAAATGGATTTTGGATTAAAAACATTGACCTAAGGAGTACTTCTGCGCAAAAGGGCTAACGTGAGTTCACACAAGCAAGGGCGCACTCAAATAGTACATATGAAACGGGCACCTCAATATAATGAGAGAAGCACCAAAACTCCACTTTTCTAACAGACTTAGACACAAGGCAATACAACCATAATTCATTGACTTAAGCGCAACACCTCTGATTGGTAGTGGGCATGAGAAAAGAGATGAGCCTACTAGTAATTGAACTTGAAACAGCCTGGGGGTTTCCCTGCCTTTCGTTTTTAGTTCTCTGCTTCTATATACGATTATCTAAGACAAACTAAACTCGAACAGCAAGACAATTAGTTGACGAAACCCGGAACGTAACTAACCTTTCTTCTTCTTATTTACCTCTCTATTAACAGAATAGCTATAAACTTCTCTTTTCTCGTTTCAACCAAGTGGGCCTAAACAAAAGCTTTGATCGCTGCCCCCTTATTGTTAGTCCTCTTATTACCATACACCACTTCGAATGGTTACTTCCCCACTTACTAAACATAGGCCGATTCCAATTTCATAAGCAAACTGAGCTGTTGGAAGAACTTCTTCCTACTTGTTCGGTCTCCCTTGCACTAAGCTCCTCAGCAAGTCTTCAAGTAACCCTACGACTTGAGTCTGGCCGTCCTTAGTGATAAGCCATAGTAAAGAAGAGAAGGAAACAGGAGTTCCGTGCCTAATTTCTTCCATAGCACCCTATATTAGATTAGAGGGCAGACTGGTGTGGTGTCTTGATCGGACGTAAAGCTCCCCTTTCGTAATAAGGCGTGGTTTCTCACCACCTAATGATGATCAAATCACGATCATGGGGTAGCCCGGTTCGAATTCCATATGAAGATTCTCATTTCAATCAAGACCCCGAAGCTTTTTGAGTTCCAGATGATACAGAGCCAATTCGAATTAAGGAGAAAATCCCATATCCTCTTTCACTTCTGAAAATGTAGATTTGCCCGGACAATAAGGCGAGATGGAGCCATCCCTTGAACCCAGGATCGAAGCTATCCCTCCACCCAAAAGAATACATTTAAGGATTAGAACCAGCTACACCCAAAAGAATACATTTAAGGATTAGAACCAGCTACACCCAAAAGAATACATTTAAGGATTAGAACCAGCTATACTAAGACTAACCATGGAGGTAATTGAAGCAGCTGAATCGACCTCTTAGAAGGAAGAAGAACAAGAGCTACAGCGGTTTAGGAACAAGCCGTCGTGGCAGCACCTGTAAAATGACACGATCCTTCTGGTTGCCCCCTTTGATTAGGCTTTATTCCCGAGCGCGTTCTTTCAAAATGCTCTGGTGGAGCTGGAGAAGCAAGACTCGCCCTTCTATTTGATTGATTTTGATTAGTATTCGGCCTTGCCTTTCGAATCGGCATTGATCGTTTCACTGTCATAATGGGAAAGATCCAATCCACTACACTGGCCCGAGAAGGTGTGTAAACCTCTAAAACTATAAGGTATCAATGGACACTATTGGAATTTATCAAACAAAATCAATTAAGTAGGGACCTAAGCACGAAGCTATTACACAATCCAAGCGTTTTTCATCTACTGCGAACAGACGCACAAGATCACCTTTTGTACACGCCACTAGCTGTTAGTTTACCCACTTTACCGATAACAGTCAAATAAATCACACAATTCATTGGCTTATCCTCTAAGGAAGTCAACAAAAACCACATGCTCTTTCCCATATCACCTATACGAATCCGAAGCAAACCCCTGCACCTGATGAATCCCCTTTCTTTAATAACGAGCTGCTGAATCCCCTTTAATAACGAGCGAGTCTTTCTCATCATTTCAGATGGATAGACGGGGAAGATAGTTCAACTTGGATTTTCCGGGCTGGCTCATGAATTTTCCAAATCTGGGAAGCGACGACGCAGAATCGATTTCTTCTTCATAAAGCGAGAAGCCAGTAAAAACCCAATTGGCGCATTAGCTTAGTTCCCATCTCATAGAAAAAGATGTGAAGGCTTCCTTTCCTACCTATTAAATAAGTGCAGAACATAAGTTCGGAATCAATCACCGTTTTACGTGCCTGGGAAGATGAAAAACCATTCCTGTCTTTAGAAGAGAAGTCAATCCCACGAAACAAACAAGACTAGTACGCATGAAAAGTGGAGGCAAGCAAAGTCAAAGGCCGAGCCTCAACCAGCAAAGGGGACAGCCATGCCAATCCAAGCAGAGCAACTATAAGCCGCCCACTCTACCTTTCTTTCTTTACCTTAGACTTCGTTCGGAGACCCATTGCATTTCCTATGTTCTGTGCTTTTTCACCCTGGATTCCCTTGTGCTTAAGTATAGGTCGTCGATTCAATCTATCTTGATGGAAAGGATTTGGGTTTCTTTGTGAGTGGTATAGAAGGGATTCTTCTAGTGGGTAGCGACAAGATAAGAGGCTACAGCTTCAACCTGTTTTCGGGTGTGGTAGGCTCGTAGTCCAAAGTCCGTCCTCTCTTTCCCAACCAAATAAGCACTTTTTCCAAGTGAACCTTCCTGCGGTCAAAACTACACTTGCGGATAACAATAAGACTTACCTGGCACAGTGACCAGACTATAGAGCTTAATTCCATTTAAAAGAATTCGGGCTTGCTTTCTCAATTCACATCTATGAGCGATGATTCCTGTATCTCTTGCTCCCACATATAAAGTAAGGCCGACTCTTACGACTTAGGGAAGAATGATGGGTCGATAACAAGGCCCGACTGCTCAGAAGGCCTACCCGTGGGATTCCCAATCCGTCCATCTATCATGAAAGATTTGCTCCACTCTCCCAGCCGCTTTGACTCATGGCTATAGCCAGTTGCTAAGACGATTCCTATTCAAGCATTCTCATTCAACGGTCTATCAATGGTTCCAAATGCATTTCTTTCCACTAATTATGAAATACAGAATTTGCTGGAAGTACACTATTTCCTTCCGAAATACACTCTGGAAGTAACGTCTTTCTGTACAGGGACTGAAGTAAAGTACTTTCGAGTTGCTCTTTGCTTTGCCCAAAGCCCTCCTTCCCACTTAGACAACAATAAATGGCTTTAGCATCTCTTGATAAGGAACCGTATTTATAGAGCTAAGGGGCAGGGTTGGAACCATAGTATCAGAATGCAGTAAGTTTCCCAGGCGGACTTCCATACCAACACCAGTAGTTTCACTCATCATTACCTCGTAAGGGCGTTTCTAATGGTTTTTTCTTTCTTTTTTGACTATAATAAATTAGCAAGTATTTTCATAGCCTTTGCATAGTTTACGAATTCTGCTTTGTGGGGACCTAAACAAGGAATGGTTTTTCTCAGAGTAAGACCACGCCTTATGACGAAAGGGCCAAGCAACGAAACCACTGCAAGCAAGACTTAACCCAGTGCCACTCATTCTTCAACCACTGCATCACAGCCTGAAAGCACGGGGAGCTAGCTCCGACACCAACAAGTGCTTCCAAGCCTGAAGCTGAGGCATATCAGAACGAGACAGGGTAGTCCAAGCCTTAACCTCAGTAGCTTTCCTACCGATTGCCCGCATCAGTTAGTTCAGTAAAGAATTCCACTCATAGGTATAAGCCTTAAACCGGGGCAGCCAAGACTTAAAGCAAGGGTAGCGAGACTGATCAAATCAAACTAACAACCAGGCTATAGCTGCTAACAACCAGGCTTCACTCACTTACTTTCAGACTGAAACAAGGGAGTTAGAGAATGAAGCTAAGGGCCAAGCAACTAAGTAAGACGTTGGGCGGCCTTTGACTCCGGGGTTTGATTCTTAGAAACAGTAGTTCAGGTCTGAGTTACATGTTAGGGTCTTACTACCGGAGAGGAGACTAGTGAATTCTGCAGCACTAGATGTATTCTGGGACGCACTAGCCAAATTCTTTAGTTGCAAGGAATTTCTTTAGTTGAGAGTTAAGCCTCGCTAGTATTTAGTTGAATCCTGGGTTCCCAGGTGTAGTCTCATAAGCAGTATTTACAAAATGCAAAAGGGGTGGTTCAGTATTGGCTTGTAGCCAGGGATGTCATACTTAAGTCTAGAAGCAAGGCTGAGGCAAGGATAAGTAAGGCTATAGCTGGCAAGTAGGGTTATAACACCCCCGGTAATCTGATAGACGTTAGTGGTAGACTCAAACCCAAAGTCAGTAGTGGCAACCTTCAAAGTGGTAGCGCAAATCTGGATTCTAGTAAGTCAAAGTATGAGATCCGAGTATTAGATTATTCCCCCGAGTTAAAGTCTTATCGGCAGTACCTTGTTCCTGTTCCCCTGGGGCGGTATTCCATTCTTATAAACGCTGTTTCCATTCTCTGTTTTGTGTTACTCATCCTTTCTCGTAGTAGTGGCTTTGGTTCCCTATTTCCTGTTTTAGTATGAGAAGCACTTAGTTCATTCTATTCCTGTAGCGAAGTTTTCTGTCTTTTTTGATATTAGTAGATGCACGAGACCATACCACTAGGTATTATACTTATCTTTATAGTTAGTAGAAGAACAGCAGACAGTTTACGCACCAAGACACTCAAGCTTAACTGCAATACAAAAAAGTCAAGTCCTAATCCACAGGCAAGCAACTAAAAGATATGAGTAACAACTACCACTTTACTGCCTATGAGTCTGACACTAATACTTCTAATACGATCACTTGGAACTCCACCGGGCAACTCACACTTTGTAAGCATTAATAGGGGAGCTCATTCCTACCACCCTTTTGCATTCTGTATTATGCGCGTTTAAATCGGTATTCCCAAACCACCCTGTGAGTTCTGCTGTTCGAAGTGAATTCTGTAGTTCGAGCTAAAGTCTTTCTTCCCTCTCTCTTATACGGATAACGAGTCCGAACCCACTACTTACTCTCTTTACAAACTTCCTGTGTTATAGGCATCAAATTAATTAGAAGTTCTCTCAGGCATATGACATGTAGTATTTGCTATCAACACGAACTAAGTGCTGTTCAAGTACATTTATGATTAATCACATGGTCCCTTTGCCTTTACATACCTTCCTTCAAACTGAACTACGATCGACTACTACGATATTGACTATTCAACGGATAAGCTAAGTGTTGGCACCCATTCATTCTATAAGGAGTACTAACTAGAGGGATGGATCCGGCTACTGCTTCTCGGAACCAACCTAATAATAAGGAATATGCATACAACTTATCATAATCAAACTCGTGAGTCCAAGCCCTACTTCCAATACAAAGCACCTTACTCGTTCCTTACATTCTGACTCTATTTTATATAAGTCTCGGTGTTGCTCCTTTGATCCCTTATTACAACTAACAGACTCACCTTTGCTCTGCTCTTCTTGAACTCTGCCCTTACGCGCGTATCAATAGGTTTTGTATGTCCCTCAACCTGTAGCTACTGCCTATTAGATTAGACACCCAAAGCACTATATTGGAGCTACTGACAACATCTAAGACTTAAATGAGAGTACCAATATGAGGACTCGAGCCCGGGCTAACAATATTTGCTCTTATAATTCAAATGGGCCAAGCAACTACTCACTTTGACTCCTATACAATTTACTTAGAACCTTGCTTTGCTGTCTCTAGGCCCCGACTTGAAAACGATATCTCTGCTTTGATTCTTTAGCTACTGACCTCAATTCCTATTTTGTAGTACGCCTTCACTACCTATAAGCCTGGCCTTCCTCACTTGTATTCTTTATCCACTGAATCAAACCTTGCTTGACTATAAGGCTAACTCCTATGTCTCTAACTCTGAAACTGCTGTATATGAAACTTGAACTCGACATCCGGATTCCTATGTTGTTGGTTATGTAAGCCTGCCTTTCCTACTATTAAGTCTTTATTGACTAATTTGTATTCTTCGCTGCTATATGAGAAATCTGACTTACTACCTAGTAATGAAACAAAGGCATACAAGAATGGAACCAATGACAAACAGACTCGAACCCGCCTTGACTTCCCTTTTGCTTACTTTGCTACCTACCTGTATTGCTTACTGCCCGAGAAGATTGATATCACTGGCAACAAACAAGGCTTTAGCGGCTGACTAAAAGAATAGAACGAAAAAACCCACAGAAAGAAACAAGGCTTGCATTTAAAGCTAAGGCTTTCCGTTTGTAGACTAGCTCCTGCTCTACTTCCTACGAGCCCCACCTGTCCTAGGTTCAGTCTACCTTTACTTGATGAAAATCCGATATCTCTCTCCGTATCTTAGCTCGAGCTCTCACTCAAAGGATAGAATTGAACAAGTTCTTTTCATACTAAACCTTATAATAGAGAATAAGAACTGGTTGGTGTCTGTAATACTTTAGCTGCTAACGGGGAATCCAAAAACCTCTTATAAGACTTGAAACGAAACAATCGCCAAAGGATAACAATAAGTGCATGAACCAATGGTAAGACTATCACTTACTACTATATGAATTGAACCACTCCGCACTCACCTAACTATCCACTCTTATGCTCCCCTCCACTACTGCTAAGCCTTGCTTTCTTGCTTGTTAGTTAGAGACTCTCACCGCCTAACGCTTAAGACTTTCTCCTACAATAAGGTGCTGAAAGCCTACTACTGCCAAGACCTCTATTCCTGTCTCTAAGGCCTATGCTCTTGTTTTAGTACTTGACTCCTGCCTACTAACCTGACTTTGCTATAGCTTAGGCTTACTTTACTTCCCTTGCTCCCAAATCTGGTATCTCTGTTTCCCAGGCTTACTTGCCTATTTATCACTCCTACTACCCAAGGACAGACTAGTAATAAGTAGCCTCATTCCTTCGCTTGACTCTTACACTAATTACTCCAATCACGACAATCCTACACGCTCCTTTAAACTAAAAGTATATTAGCATTGCTCCTTGGGTTGAGTTTCTTTCTTATTATTGTAGTAGTTAACATCACTGACTTTGGGCCATGTCGTTTAGCTGCAACATGAAATGGAGAATAAAGTGTTTGTTGGTGAGCAAGTCTAATAATCATACTAGGTGTGCAGGTGAGCGAGGAAATCAATCAAAAGGGGTTTGTTACGCAAGTAAAGAGTTTGAGAAATCAGAATTCCATTCGAGTTTTGTATAGTAAAACCCATGTGTTACTACGCCTATAATAAATGTATAGGGAAAGATCTAGTTTTGATCCGAGAAATAATAATTCAATGATAAAGTCCTAATTCCATTGAGTTGCCGTGTTGTTGGTTCTTTTGTTGACTTCTTTTATTCTTTGACTAATAAGGTGTCTTCTGTACCTCCTCTTTCCTTTGGGTAAGTATCAGTCAGGGAATAGCTTGTGTTACGTGATTCGAGATATATGTTTTATACGACAAATCCTAATTCGATTCTATATGGTATACTATACTCTCTAAAAAGATAATAATAAGAATAAAGATATAATAAGATAATAAGAATAAGAATCAATAATGAGATTAGGGCTAACAAGGCTTTGTACTTGCCCCGCGGTCCAATCCATTAAGTTCAGTAAGAAGACTCCCCTGCTGCTTCTAAGGCTTTAGCACCCCCGGATTGACAATCACATCACCAAGCTCTCTCAGCAGCGAAACTTCCATTCTTTTTACACTAGCTGTCAAGCTTACATTACTTATTGGAATTCCAGCCTATGAGTGTTAGGCTTCCTTTCCTAGATCTTATTCTTGTATCGGTTTACTTACTACCAAACAACACCAACCCCAACGTGAACTCTGCCACTCCTTGATAGAAATCTGACTTTCCCCCCTGTAGACTTATATTACTACTAATTGGAATCAGCTACTGCCTAACAAATCCAACTAACACCCAGGGATCGAACTACCAGATAAAGACTTGAGCTGCTACTGATAAGGATGGAACCAATACAGATTGGAATGAAATAAAGAAAAGAGAATGAAATACTACCTGGAGAATACAAACCAAGAAAGAAACTAGTAAACGGGTCTCCCGCTCCTCGCTTAAGGTCTGTAACTACCTCCTCTCCTTTCATGCTATAACTACACCGAAGTACATTGACTGGCCGCGCCAATAGAACTTATGAGGCATAATAACAACCACAAGACTATTTGTTGGTTTTGCTTATTACAGAGTTGTGCTCGAGTGTCTTGGCGGACTGTTGTTTGCCCTAATTACTATAAGAAACCTAGTGTAGTGGAATGACTCTAATCAAACTAACTACTATGAAATAGAATATGGAAACAATAAAACACATGCAAATATATAAGAATGAATGTTATTATCATAAGTAAACGGAATCATACTCGAGGGTTCAATAAAGAGGAGGGGCATACCGATACATGGGAAAGTAGGGCTTAGACACAGGCGTAGGCTAGTGGGGAAGCAAGAACGGTTTGGAAGCAAATTAGTAGGGGCTTGGCAGAGCTGGAACTGAGACTTAGAGAAAGTAGCGTAAGAGCGAAAGCAAGGAGGGCTGGCTCGGTTTGTGGGTTCAGTCTACTAGTAGTGAGTTAAGTGGTAGGGAGCTAGTGTAGCGGCAGCCAGAGTCAATAAAGATATCTTTTTTACCCCCAATAGCTATTTCTATTCTCTTTTCCAGTTGAACCATGTGTCAAGAAACGTCCCGACCCACTTTGCTTATCCAGGTGGGGAAATCCAAAAGTACTCACTTAGCTTCGCTTTCCCTCCTAACCATCCGAATCCTTTCTTTCCTCCCAAAAACTATGAGATATAGTGATATAAGATATACCCGGACACGCTACAACTCCGCGAACTAAGATACATAGAACCGCTTGGCTATAAAACGAAAAACATAGATATACGGAACAACGCAACTCCCTAAAGAGACTACTCGAAAGTAACCTGGGCACTCCCACTAGAATCTGTGGCATAGAAGACTATACACTTATTACCTCAAAAGGGACTAGGCAAGACTAGCAGGGAACTGAGCAGGTCGGTATCAATCAGTCCCAGGCCTCAGATTAGGTGCACCATCCTATGAAATGAGTTTCAATCCGTCTTGCTTGCACAGGTCTCTTGATTCAATCTCACGACATCTACTACGGAATTCAAAAACCTATTGCAATTAAGGCATTCTAACCTACTGAATATGCAATTGGGCAGCATCCAAGCTCAATATCTAGGTTTCTTCTTTTCTTTTCTAATGGCCGGTAAGTTGTACAAATCCTAAGCTAACCCGGTGGTCTTTTCTAATTGCATTTAATATGAATACTCATGCATGCCATGAATGAAGAGATAGAGTAGGCTGCTCTGTAAATAAAAGAAAAGACAGGTCCATGCCATTCCCGACCACCTAAATCTTTCTTGTTCTGTAGGAATAGGAAGAATGCGTTATACTTGCTTGTGAATGCGGTAAGAAATGATTGTTTTACTTGCGCTAACCCTATAACATTAGTCCGCTTTGGAGTCAAGAGTAAGCTATGTTTTGTTAATCTCTTACATGATGCGTGCGCACCATCTTCTTTTCAACAAGCAAACAAGCAAGAAAGGCCATAAGAGAAATACTATAGTCTAGCGGGGGGCTGCCCATATGAGTGAAAGAACTCACGTAAACACTCCGAAACAATAAGCGTTAGCGCTAGCAAGGGTGGAAAGTCAAGTTCATAGATATAGTCAAATACTGGTTCTTGTGCCGCTGTAGCTCAAAGTAGTTCAACTGATTGTCCCGCTTCTGCTGGTGGTATTGTTGCAGGGTTCAGGATGGAATGGCCTGTGCCAGTTTCAAGTCCAGCTCGCTCTTTAAGGCAAAAGAACAAACAAAGAAGAATAGGTAGGTCAGATAGGGTAGTCAACTCTTATAGGTAGGTCAGATAGGGCAGTCAACTCTTACTTTAGAACTGAAACTAGTATTAGCGCCTCAAAGCCAGGCCAGTAATTGCTTCCTCACCTAATCCATCTTATGCCTCCGATCCTGAAGATTCTCTATCTTTCGTTGCCAACACAATAACTCTACTTTAAGATTACCCCCTCGCTTGAAACCTTGACTTGAGAAAGCTTCCCCAACAGGTAAGAGAGTGATGGAAAAAGCCCACTCGCGCAGAGGAAAAGAAATCATCATAAGTCAACGGCCAAGGAGCGGCCGAGAAAAGCTCCCAAGAATAAGAAATCTAAGGTACGAAAGGAACGAAAACGCAAACCAAGGAATGCTCGAAACACGCTAGAAAGCGACGAAACAAGCACTTGGACTCGGAACCATGAAAGCACGCTCATAGTAACGAGGAAAGAAAGCACGCTGAGCTGGCGTAGGAACAGCAGCTCCAAAACATGTGTATAAGACCAGCCCAGAAGATAGTTGATAGCATCTAATGAACCATTCTGTAGAAGCCAACACAGCTAAGAAGTCCAATTTCGGGAAGTTTGTCTTAGTAACGTTATCAATAGCGGATGCAAGCCAAAAGAGAGGAGCCGTCACGAGAACAGAGGAGGCAAACTCTGAAAGGAGTGCAGTGGAATCAGGCAAAAACCATACCCATCAGCTATAATTAAGAGTATACAAAGATACGCATGCGGGTAAGAAACTACCCCAACCCACAAAACAATACGGGAAACCAGAAGCAACTCGTGCTGGGAGACGTAGAGAAACTACTAGACCTAGAAGATAGGGCAATACTAACTACCGCAAGTCAGCAAAGCTTTCAAATGGTACTAGCTGGCATGATGGAAAGGAGCTCGATCGCAGTACATGAGTACATACACTTCTACGCTCAGGGGCGCGTATACCAAATGTGTAGCAACCTCGCAGGAGAGGAAATATTCTCAAGTGCTGGGGAAGAGACGTTCTCACTCTTATAATTCGTCTTCTATCCCCTACCCCTAAAAAGCCACAAACAGTTGAAGCAGGAGCTCACCAGCGAAGAGGGTATGCTATGGAACGTAATGCATACTTACCGAAAGCGGTGGAGACCATTCTGCGTAGGGGTGATGTCGAAGCAGGCAGCAAATAACCCAGAAACGTGGGCGAAGCTTGCAGCATCGGGGGCAGAATCGTTTTAGTTAGAGGAAATAGATGCCGTGGCATATTATGCCGCATGGCCGGTCCAAGCCTACATAGAAAGATTCCACGTATCCAACAGTATTGTCGTAACATATACACATACGGATACTGAGGAGCTAGAAGGATGGATCGACTCTAACGAAGCGGAGGCCAAGGGTTATGACAGTAACTACACTATTGTAGAGAGGAAAGTAACCCTTAAGATTAATGGAGGGACTGTAGCAGCAGCAATTGAAGCTATAAGTCCGATCCGGGATGGATTGGTGCTACAGGAAAGGTGGGAAAAGGGCCAAGCAACGTAGTTAACTTGTCTACTTGTTGAGTCAACTACTCTCTTCTTGCAACAACAGTGGAATTCGGATCCTTTGTTCCTTTGCTTTAGGGGCCCCTCCGACTGGGCGCGGTTCTTGAAAGTGTTACTTGTGGGGTTAACCAATGTAGTTGTGCGTTATTCCGGTGACTTAGTTTCAATTGAAAGAGCAAGAGCGGAACGACTATATCTGTCCTGTGCCCTTAAGTAATGGGTCCTGTGTTTGTAACCTGTGTTCGCTTACGCGGCAGTTCTGTCTTTGGTTAATGCTCGAGAGGTGGCATTCCCACTTTCATTCTATCTTATTGGGAACAGACCCCGAAACTTACTATAGAGGCCTACAGAACTGGTTGAAGTCTAGGTTATAACATTGGCCTGCCTTTAGTGAGTGACTTAAGAATCTAGTGGGGTGGTGGAATCAAATCACAAACACTTGAAAAAGAGATAAACTACTTATCTTGAAGCTATACACACGCTATACACACTAAGTATCAAAAAAGAACTATCAAAATATCTGTCTCGTCTACAATACCACCTAGGGCAGCTAGCGACTTCACCTCTGATTCCTGCTGAAGATCTGTATTCCTAACCTTTGAAAAGATCTTAGAATGCGCTAGCAATGTAGTATTAGGGCCCAATTGTTAGTTGTTGTTTGCCTGGAGTCTTGGATAGGTAAAGAAAGGGGATATTTCGCTGTAGAAAGTTATGTTCCTTGAGATCAAAATAGGCCTGTTCCAGTTCGAAAGTTAGGTTATGACCGGAATGAATTAAGAAAGAAGTCACTCCTCTTGACCTAGCATCCAGTATTGAATTAAGAATGAGAATTGAACTCACAGGTTACCTCGACTCCGGCTACGCATGGAATTGATTCTTTCCCATAACAACACTTGAGAACTGAAACAACACTCGCTCGTCCTACTGTTTCTGCTGATAAAGAAACTATCACCGGCTATCTATCCTCTGTAAACAAATACAGATTCCACTGGGCTGGGCTCGCTGACCAAAGAATTCCACTCATATGACAAATTCTCTCCTTTGAGCACACGCATAGGAGAGGCGAGGAAGCTAAGCTATAAGTACTGAAGTTTCCATCAAAAAAGAAGTTTTGTTTGGTGCTGTAGCTCCTAGTATACGAGTAGTTAGCTCTTAGAACAGTAGTTGCCTGGCTCCTAGTATACGCTTGGCCCAGTCTTGTTCAGGTGCCTCCTCTTTCCATTTCATTTAAGAATGAGTTTCATCATGATCGGGCCCAGACTCTGTTTCAATACGGAATTCCACTCCTGTAATATAAGTAAGGGAAAGCAAAACCAGTAGTACAACCCATACCCTTGACACAAAGAATTCAACCAGAAAGCATGAGACTCAAGATAGGAATACATCCAACAAAGAAGTACAGGAATGACACTCGGTTCTACTACTTGTTTTCTTACTAAGTTCTACTACTTGTTTTCCTACGTGCTAGAATCCACGTTTGATTACTTAACGCCCCAAACTACTTAACGCATGGGTTCCGTTCCCCAACTAACCGAATACTGGATTTGTCATAACTTTATTCAAGGTTTTTCAGTGGACCAAGAAACTAGGCAATTCGACTCATAGCTTTAGGGTGGTAAATGACATTATTAAGTATATGCTTGTTCCCCGGCTCTAAAGCATCGGCAGCATCAGATCTTCTCTCCAACTAAGCAAGTAAGGTTTCAAAGAATAGGTTGCTAAGGATACACATCCACTTACTTACTGTAGGCGTAGTGGTCCTCTGCTCTAGTTCTTGTTTCATCTATTAAGGAAGCAGGGCCGCTCTTTCTCTCTTGACTTTCTTTATTGATTTCTTGATTTATTGATTTCCTTGTTGTTTCTTGAAAGACAGATGAGACTACTCCACTATTTTAAGGGGCTGTAAACCTGGCTGTCAACCTGGAACTACCGGGGCTTCTAAGACTGAAGTTGGGAGACCCTTTAATTCAACTTGCAACTATCAGAATCGAGCTACTGACAAACAGGCTTACTTTGATGGTTTTGATTCCCGTATCTAGGGGAGAGCTTGAACTCTTCCGCTACTATATGCGAGATACTTTCACTTTACATCTAGATCCTTGCTTTGCTGTCTCTAGGCCTGGCACTGCTTACTCGCATTCTTCCTTCCTACTTTCATTATTGAGGTTGCCCATACCATTCATTTATCTTATGTTATTATCCAAAACTCAAATCTGTATTTCACTATCAGGTTTCCTGTCTTCCATTCTTGTCGAGGGTAACAAGGTAGACTGCCCCTCGTTAGTGGTATTCCCTTAGTAGTATTCCCATTCTCGTGTTTAAACCTAGAACACTCCCTAAGAAATAACAAACTCACAATACTTGCTTAAAGCCCGCCACTACTAACTATAGGTCTGTTGCTCATTAGCTTCAAACCACCACTTCCTCGATCTCGTTCTCATACTAATTACCTCAATACTTTCATCCTATAATAGGGAAGAAAACTCATAAGTAAGTATATCGGTCTACACTACAAAGACCTATAAGACCAATAAGAAGGAGGTGAACCACTGCTTCCTAGTAAGCTCTTCCTTTATCATAGCCCACCCTACCGGATCTAAAATATCTGTGAACTTATTAGACTGTCTGTCCTTGATTGAAACCTGTAACTACTTACTTCGAACCTCGCCCCTAGGCTTGACTTTCCTTTTATTGGATTAGAGGCTCACTTTATCTGCTTTAAACCTAGCGCTACCGCCTACTAGTCTACCTCTCCTTCCTCTTATTCTTATTTCAATGTCCTTCCTCTTATTCTTATTTCAATGGGGGATTCTCTCTATTGATGAGATATAGCGTATACGGGAGAGAATCAAACAAGTAAGGCAATTACGGGAATGAAATCACTGCTAACAAGATAGGAGCAAGCAATAGGGAATTACACCGCTGACTAAAAGACTGCTTTTCCTACCACTAAGGCTGCCAGCTATTACTATGAGAAAAGCCCTACAGCTAATAAGGGGCGAGCACGGAATACAGACTGACTCATAGAATACCGAGTTAATCTCAATACTACCGATCAAACTTACTCAACTAACTGGGAAATAAACTACCTACCTTGAAGCTATACTGATTCATTGACTTCTTAAGATCCTTGCTTGACTAATAATCCTTTTGATCCTAGGCAAACTCCCCTTGAGATAATTCTGACTTGCCACCAACAGGACTCGTACTTAAAACAAGGGCTGCTTTAGATGGCTACTGCTTTAAGGAATAGAACTTCTGACAAACAGACTCGAGCTACTGCTGATAAGGATGCAACACTACTGATAAGGCCCATATAGAAGCAATCGAACCAACGTAAACAAGACTTACTACCTAAAGGATAAGACCGAGTTAGCGCGTCAGGGAATCGAACTCAAAACAAGTCATTTCAATATTGTACTGGCGAGGCTGATACATTACCCAACCCTATCATGCTTCCCCTCTGCCTTTCGTTCTGAAACTACCAATTCCAATTCTGAAACTAATATCAATAAGACTATAGCTCAAATAGGGAATTCAAACACAATAGCCCTACTGGGTACTTTGAAGTCTGCCCATACCTTCTTTCATTCACCAAGGAACTACTAATGACCAAGCCACTACTAACGACCGCCAAGCAACTACTAGACAAGTAACTACTAACCAAGCCGATCTAGGCGCGGTAGGAGCCTCTGAGCTAATAGCGTCAGCGAGCTAAAAGGCGCGGCAGTGTTGTTTTTGCTGCTAATGTTCCGCGGTAGCGAGTTAAAAGCGGTAGGAGTTAAACGGTAGCGAGCGGTTCTTCACTGCTTTCATCCCTAGAATCCTAACTTGCTTTCTTGCCTATTAACGGGAGTCTACCATTCCTTCCTTAGAGCCTTACTTACTGTACTGTCTCTTAATAGTGCAATACAGACTTAAGGCAGGGAGAGGTAACCTCAATCTAGGCCAATGAACGGTGTTTAAAGAATCCAAGCAAGACAGGGCAGACTCAATCTACTAATACATGAGGCCAGGAGGGATAGGCTCCACCGGGTGAGCTAACTTCTTTAACTAAGCTTGGAAGCTAGCAAACAAAGAAACGAATCCATATAGTTAAAGCATGAAAGAGAGCACGATAAGTTGTACTTAAGCCAGGGAGTAGCGGACTAACACAAGAGAATAAGAATCCAAATAAGTGTGGTTCAACGGTATTGGTTCAATTCAGATTCTGTTGAGTTACCTTCCAATACCGATACTGGGATGAGAGACAGGAAAGAAATACTTGGATGGCTGGGTGCGGCAGGTGTTCTAATTCACAAGTAAGGTTCGGTTACTGCCCAGTGAAATTCGATCTTTTGAGTGGCTTGTCTGCTGCACCGGTGGAATTCTATTATATAATAGAAAGTCTTGGTGGGCGGGGGGAGTTCCCAGTTATAAGCTAGATTCTCATTGGTATTGTTTTCATTCTTCTTACCAGTGATTGGATTCCAAGTTTACACAGTCCAGCTCTTATTGATGGTAGGTGAAAAGTAGAAGTTCCGAGTGTAGTTCCTGTTAGTTGTATTGGTAGTCCAAACCCTTGTTAGTTGTATTGGTAGTCCAAACATTGAGTTAGATGAGAGTCCTGTGCCAACACCCTACTTTAGAGCAGAGAGATTAGGTAGAACCAGCTGTCATTAGTATATGTTTACTCCATCTAGAAACGGACCTTAAAGAGCTATACCTACCAACTGACCTTCCCGAACAACAATACCTATAATTCTGATTTGCCATTGAGAACCTATATCCTGAACTCCGTCTTCGGGCGAAACAACATGCATTGGGCTCCGTCTTCTGTCGGTGTTGCGCACACAATCATTCTTCGGGCAACGTAGCTCATTCAGAGCAAGACCATATACCTCATGCATCACAGGGCCGGGCAACTGATCGAAGGGGTACGGGCAACTGCAACAATAAAGCAAGGTCAGCGTCAGCTGCTGGCAGCTGGCTCATTCAGTAAGTGGAACCGTTCATTCTTCAAGTGGGTTCACTAACTCTCTAGCTAACAGAACTCATTCTTGAAATCACATAGCTCAGTCTCCAAGCAACATAACTCATTCTGTAAGCTACCATTCAATCAGTCATCGTGGTGCGGACGAGCAACAACAATAACCCCGGTCGGGTATTCATTCTTCAAGTAAGTACCATAGCTCGTTCTTGTAGCAGAACCACTAATTCATGGGGGTGCGATCAACTGGTCGAGGTGCCCGACACTAAGTCTATGAGCGGTAATTCACTTATTCAGAGGAGGTAGTCGAACGAACCACTAATTCTGTGTGTGAGCGACCATTCACTCAGTCTATTAGCGTCCATGCAACCACAAAGGCTTTGAGCAATATAACTCATTCTGGAATGGAATCTTTCTTATAATCCAAAATGGAACTAGTAAGTAGCGGACCTACACTAAGAAGTGAGCCCGCCCTTCCCTATCTAATATCTGTTTACTTCCTCCCTGCTACTAGGCCTGTTCCTGACATTCCACCAAGTAACGATACCAAACTTTCACTTTACTCACTCTATGACTCCCGCCTTCAATGCTTTAGTTCGCCCTGGCATTCTGACTATCTTTTCTCTAATTCCCGTAGTTGCACCTTGCATTCATATCCGTTGCTTGAGCCCGACTTAGGGTATTCTTTTCGCGTATATTTCTGCTTTTGTTTACTTGTATTGATATGTATTGATAATGTGTTTTATCATATTCTATTTGATTCGAATTAATTAGTTGGTTTCTTAGCGTAATGTCCAGTAGTTTGCTTAGCGTAGTCAAATAACAAAAGAATATACCATCCAAATAGCTTCCCTTTGCCTTCCTTGTTGAATATCAGCACTAGCACCCCGGAAAGTCAGCATTAGTGAGGGCTAGTTGCTCTGCATCGGCGAAATATCCAGTCAGGGCGTAATAAGGCGTTAGGAGTTTCAAGTGTTTGTTAGTGAGTTTCAGTCTTCCTATGATTCCGGCAGGGTGTAGCTCAAAGTAGTGGAGTCCAAAGTTCTAGTAGAGATAATAAGAGGTGAAAAGCTTTACCTTTGCTTTGTTAGTGCTTGTGCTTCCGCGCTCGACTCGATAGATTCAATAAAGTTTGCTCCCGCAATCAGATCTGAATGACTAAAAGAAGTCACTATTCTTCCTTTTCGACTTTCATCCTTATTTCGAGCACAAGGTATAGAGTGGAGTAAAGCGCTTCCCCTTCTCTTCTGATCGGCTCGGCCTGGCTTCCCTTTGGAATTGAACGGACACAAAGAAATAATAATGTGTTATTGCGCTCCTTAACCGAGACTTGGGCATTCATTTGATTCTAGATGGATGATCTGAGGCTTCTTATCCGTATGTAAGATTAATACCTTTCAGAGCCAACACTCTCTTCTGATTCTTTCTCTGAGAAACTCCACTTAGTCTTCTTGCGCCTAGGAAAACTGTCATTTCATCATTGAGTTGACCCTTGAATTGAACTGAACCGCAGAAATCTATTTAGAACCTAGAGCAGCTGGGAACTTCAGAACCCCAGAACCCCCGCGCTAATACTACTCGCTCGGTTAAGCTGTCAACCCTTCCTATGCCATTCGAAATAAGATGAAGTGAGTCCGTCCTTCTGTGGCATTGGAAATTATCTTACTGTGGCATTGGAATTCTCTTATGTTTTTGATTCCTTCTGTGGCATTGGAAATTAGCTTAGATTTATGATTCCTTATTGCTTATGCTGTAAAATCCCCCAGAATACCCCTATGCATACGTGGTTCTGAGATACCCATGGAGAGGCACATTACAGTACATGTATGCTTCTAGCTTGAATCTTCTTCCAAATGATAGGCGCATATGGACTTCTTCGGATCAATATGGAATTATGACCCCGTGCTCACACACACTCTCTCTAGATTTTCTCCCAATCACCCCGTGCTCACACACACTCTCTCTAGATTTTCTCCGCAGTAGAGAACGATTCAAATAATCTATGCCCTTTCTTCGGTCAACAGAATTGAAAGATGCAAAATAACATCTATGCTACTTCCACCTTTCTTCGGTCAACGGAATTGAAATAAGAGAATAGCACCTATATTCCTCTCTACGGTGTTACATTTGGAAAATTCTATGAAATGGATTTCTTGGTGCATCTAAGTTTGATTCTTTTCGGTCAGGAGTAAGGAGTTGTTTGTGATAGAATGGGTGTTCTTTCTCTCGACGAAATGGGGGGGATCTCAATGCCAAAACAAGTTACCTGATTCTGTAGGTTTTCGATGCCTTCTCTTGCATTGCCAGGAATGAGTGGTGCGGAATTCTTGATTCTGTCAGAATACCTTTGAATGCAATATATGCTTTTACTTTTGTCATGGCTATTGGAATTATATGAACTCCTATTTGTTTTTTCTATCTTACGTCAGATCGATCTTCTATAGATACAAGCTATTCCATGTTCAAAACTAGAATATTGCTGATTCGCGGGACCACGAGAACTATTTGTTCAAAACTAGAATATTTGCACTACTCTCTTAAGTGACTATATTCTCTATGGGATGGGGTGGGGGCTAGCTCAATGAAATTCCATGATTTGCTTTTGCCCAACAAGCAACTTACGGGGCTCGGTAACAGAGCAGCTGCTAGGTAGGCATGGCATTCATTCTCTTCTTTAGTAGGTTCGGCTTCTTGCTATATACGATAAGACTCGGTCAGTTCCAGTTCCGTTATTTGCTTTCCCTTTGCGTGCCATGTCAGTTCAATTCCAGTCAGAAAGTGTTGGTTCACATAGATGGATGAAAGGATTAATTACCAACCGGAGGTGTTGAGGTGTTACCGACCACAAACTCCAATAAGGGTTAGCACCATGAAAAAAGAATAAGCTAATGCACCATGAAACAAATAGTTGTTCGGTGAGCTCCCGAAAGCAGAGACCCGAGCCCAGCACCGCCTTAATAATGAGCTAAACTCCCTAACGCTAGTGATCCCTCGTCCACCAGGTAATCTTCCGCTGTTCCCGTTCTCATCTGCAGGGTAGGTCTTCATTCTGACTTGCTTCTTATATCACTATATATAAGATATCCGTAACTAAGGGAATAAAGATCAGAGAAGCGGGAAGGTCAGTTTCAACTAGACTTGTCACTGTAGTAGTGAGGCCAAGCAACTCTGCTAGCTCTACAAAACTCTCAGCAATAAGGGTACACTAACGTTTAATCTGATTTGGATTATAAAGAAAAAGACTGAAAGAATCCATTATACAATACCTGAGTTGCGGCGGTTAGCTTGGCGGGTTCGAGTGTTGGTGCCGAGATAATAATCTGTTCAATCTTCTTCTGCGTGTAAGGGAGCTCGAAGCTATGATCTGCTTTCAGTTGGTCTCGCCAGTGTATTCATAATCTTGTATCATAATCTTTTATATAGAAAAGGGAAGTGACTAAGTATGGTTCAGTTCACGAAGGAACAAGAATAAGCTTATGGAGGTCGGCCCTACTCTATAAGGCGACCAATGCCAAACAACTCCAAGATGTGGCTCCGTCTTTACTACACTGCTATACTCGACTCACAAGTAGGCGAACAAAGGATCCTTGTCTCATACCAGCACAAGGATTTCACGCTCCGTCTTCACCGCTCCGTGGACTCCTCAATTTGTTTCCTTATAAGAAAATAGTCAATGAGGGAAAAGACCTCATGTCAATAAAAAAGAATCTATGTTGGTTTTGGATTTTCTAAGAAAGATTTGATATATGTCCAATTTCTAGTGGTGGTGGGACCAACCAAGATGTATGTCGTCCGACCCGACCTCAGACTATTTATTCCTTCCACACCTATTTGACTCTCTGGCCTTATTCAGGTGGTATCCCGAGATTGAAGAGATCGAATTCCTCCCGGGAACACACAAAACAAAGATATGGAACTAGAGAAATCGAAATGGAAAAGAGATGTTTCCAATTCATCCAAATAATAAGCTTTTTATACATCCATATGATCCACTAAAGTAGATCCCTATTGCCCAAGAGAATGAAAGCTGATCTTGGTCCATTGAGTCGAGTCCCAAGAAGAGAAGAACGAAAACCTGTCCGATGCTTTTTAGGCCAAACCAAATACTATATCCAAGTGGGACCTGCACTATGAGATCAAAGTAGGACCTGCACTATGAGCAAGCTGTGCGAAAAACCGCTTCTTTTATCCGGTTCCGCAACAACTTGGGCTAATTCCAATATGGACTCCAACGAGAAAGAAGACCTAAAGTTCATCACCACTACCGGGAAACCATTGATTTGAGAGTTTTCGCCATTGGTGACTGGTCGAGCCACTGGAATGGAATGAGATAAGAATATATGGAGATCTTTCCTCCCCACTTACTCGTAAAAGGCTTTCCCTCTGTATAAGACTTGTTCCGAATGGCATAATTGTCGTACACTTCTAGCCTCGATCCTCAAATAAGCCCTACTTGACTTTCATGAAAGCTCCTACTACTCCGAACTTGATCGATAGTCCCAATTAGCATTAGTGCCAATTAGCTGCCTTTTTGAAGGCGGTCATGTGTGATCGAGGATGAAACGGTAGGCTGTAGTTCTAGCTCTACATTAGGAGCACGGGGCTACATCTATCTAAAGAAGATACAAGGACCCCCGATACCGATGCAGAACCGACGGGGCTCTGGCAATCTCCGTACGAATAAACTTGGTGCAAAGGTAGACACTCCCTTACCCCTTGGTGCAAAGGTAGACACTCCCTTACCCCGGCTTGATTACTAATAATAGCATGCAGGCTTTACTAGCTGACGAATAATAGCATGAAGGCTTTAGGCGAAGATCATGGGGAGTCGAAGCCCTTAGGTTAGGACGTAAGCCAGCCGGAAACCGACTCATCCACTTTGGAGTTTGGCATTCATGTGTCACAACTGTATGGGCGGACTGAGAGATCAAAGATTATATGTAAACGGCTGTAAGCACTTGGTGACTGACTTCATACGTCAAAAAAGATCGAAGGAGCATCTGAACAGCGTCACTGTTTTTCTTTGATGCGCTTACGTTAGGTTTGGGCTCTTTCTTTCTTCTTTGAAGCTGTAGTTTGCTAGCAGGGGTATGCTAAAAGTGTTTGAAGCTGTAGTTTGCTAGCAGGGTATGCTCTTTCTTTGTAGTATCATTGTAGTTTGCTAGCAGGGCGCTGGTTTCTCTTCTGTTTTTCCGCTTCTGTTTGCTGGCTCTTACTTACAAGCTCAGCACTCTTACTTACAAGCTCAGCATCCGATTCCGTTTGCTCTGGATGAACTTCTTCTAACGAATAAAGCGTGAGATTGAAAACACCGATCCGGGTCCTTGTAAAGCGAGGTTGGTTCTTATTGATATGATGGTAGTAGCAGTCCTGTCAGCATTGATTGAATCTGTATTTGTTAGTTCCATTCCATTACTCATTGGGGGAATTCCTTGTTTCCTGATATCAATATGATAAGTAAGGATTTCATGCCGTAGCAATATGATAAGTCGTGGTTTCACTCTAGGGCCGGCAGCTTAGTTCAATTAACTAACGAGTAAGGTTTGAGGTCAGTAAGGGGAGTTGACCTTGTTTGATCCTATAAGAAGTGGTGCGGTGTGAGAATCAGAGGCAAAAGTGCGAGTCGAGTGACTTGGCCCTTTCTCAACTTTCTCCTAAATAATAATAGATATTTTGATAGTTCTTTTCTAATACTTAACGTGTATTGAGTTGGTAGACAGGGAATTCAAGTAGTTTCTCAGTTATTTTCATGTTTTGGTTATTTTCTTCTCGATTGGTTCACAGATTGTGATGGTGTCAAACTCTTTCCTTAATATACCTTTGTTTTATACCTTCCCTTCCGTGCCGAGGAAACAAATACTTATTGAATTGAAACAAGCAGGGGAATATTTGAAACAAGCAGGGGAACCCTAAACAAAAGAGAGGGGCTTCAAATGCACTAAAACAGCAATTATGGAGTTTAATGGCAAATCCATCATTTCATACCCGGAGCCTAGAAATTCATTGATTCCTATAATCTTGATGGCCTCAACTATCATATCTTAACCTCTTCTTCCAGAGTAGCATTTCTTTTCTTAGGATATAGGCTATTCCCACTGATTCCTCTATAGTGGACCTTCCCCGCAAAGGCACTGATTCCTCAATAGTTTACCTTCCGGCCAGTAAAAGATTCTAACCTTCCCCTAACAGCTAGCCAGTACCCGAAAAGTGGTGAAGATACCTCGCCTGGCCTAAAAGGCTGTACTTTCTTATTACCTTCCCTGAGATCTCTCATGCTAACGCGTAACACTTGTATACTTGTTGACTCTGGTATTAATGAAGCAAGTCAGAAGGAAGAATTCAGCAAGTCAGAAGGGAAGACTTCCTTTATTGTAGGGGAGCTATAGGTTGATTACTTCCTATTCAATAGGCAAGATGGAGAAATTGTCCTTTTCTTTCGTCTTATTGAAGAGGTCGGGGAAGACTTACTGACTATATTAGGGCTAGGGTAGGCTTGCTTATTGACTTAGTGACTGACTTTGTTTACTTACTTGGCGGGGTAGTTTACTTACTTGTTTTGGTGGTTTACTTACTTAGTTGACTGAGGGTCGGGCACTCACTATAGGTCGGGCCCTTAGTTGACTTACTTGCTTGTGTGGATAGGTATGATAGTTTCCAGGTCAATTCTTTGTATTAGTACTTTTCGTCTTGTTTTTGCCCATAGTTCATAGTTCAATTGCCGGGTTCGAGTTTCGTTTTCATGCTCGACGGTGGACTCTTTCTATCTTACATCGCAGTCCAAGCCTTATTGTATCTGTTACATGCCAAGCCTTGCTTCTCTTTCCTTAGCCTCGCTTCTAAGCTTTAGTATACCATATCCCCATCCCTGTCTACAAGCCACTACGGAACTCAATGCCTAGTGTGTCTCTGCCTCTCCTCTTTATTAAGGTAAGGATTCTACCTTGCCTAACCTTTCCTCATTTTGGTGTTCGTGAGATAGAAGAGGTAACTAACCATGTGCTCCTTAAGTTCCTATTTCAGAATTGAGGTTCCTCGGCGCTAACGGTAGCTTCATGAGCAAGTCCAGTAGCTAGTTTCAAGTCTACGACCAATGTAATAGTTAGAGAATCCACAGTGCTTTTGAAGTCTACAAGATCCGGAGCTGTACCGTACCAGAAGTCAAAGAAGGATCATCATACAGAGAGGAAGCTTTTGAGTCGTCAGCTACAAGTGCTAAGGAAGCAGCAATTCCAATTGAAGTCAGAAATGCAATGCCAGTGGAGTTATCCGAATCTAATCCATTATTTTTTGATCGTAGGTGCGTTAGCTTACTTTACAACTTGACTTTCTCCGGGGTGGATGCCTATTGCCTATCAAACAAATGGAGCAAGGAGTCAGGAGCAAGACGTTATTAAAGTAGTGAGTCAGCAGCAATCGAAGTTCGAGTGTTGTATCAAGTTGCATGTCCAACAAGTAACTGCTACAAATACATAGCGCCAAGCAGTTTCAAGTCATAGGTCAGTAGCAATCCGATCTTATGCTTCTGTACAAGAAAGAGGATATTCCAATTCTTAGGACAGTACAAGTCCAGTTGCATGATACCCTTACTTTCGCCAACTCCTTGAATAGCTTCCCGAGCCTACCCAGCTGGCTACTTCTCCTTTTATTGCTCATCTACTTCTCTTCCGTCAACTAATTCTATTCTATTCTTATGTCCATCCTTTAGTACTGTTGCTTGTCTAGTAGTTGCCAGGCATAAAAGAAAGGTAGGTCTGTAGGTAGTGATGTTCCCGCTCCTTCTATTCCAGCCTATTGAAGGCACCGGGAAGAATGGACCACCAATTCATCCTGCTTCCTTATATTCTTATTCCCCCATTTAGTGGATTGGTTCCAACAGAAAGACCAGTGGAGGAGAACTCAAGTCAATGCGCTTACCAACTCCTTATCGACCTTCCAATCTCTTATCTAGACAGGATAAGAGCAAATGAAACAACACCTATTGTCTATTCCAACTCCTGGCTCACTGCCGGTGGGCATTAACTAAACCTGTTATCATAGCTATCTATTGGTGCTCTCGGCATAGGAAGTATCTTAAGGTTGATCCCTTGCTAAGCGAAGTCTCTTTAATCCCTTGCTAAGTATCCATTTATGTTGCATAGCCATATACTTTTGTAGTTCCAGCTGATCCAGTCGTTGATCCTGCAGCTTATCCAAATGAGCACCAGCAGACAGAGGTAGATACAGAGCCAGTAGCTTACCCAGGAGCATACTTCGGTGTTGCATATATAGCAAAAGACCCCTTTCACCTAGGTGGAAAAGAGATCTATTGATACCCACCATAAGTTTACCCATAAGCCCACAGAGCGGTAGCGAACGAGACAGCAAATGGATGGAAATTAGATACTTAATTGCTGGCAGCAGCTTTCTAGCTCCGGCGCTCAGAATATCGGGTATGATTCTCACTTTCTTGCCCTGCTTCTATTGACATTTGGAAAAAGAACCTTGCTCGACTAGTAGCTGGCATCGCCTTACTAGTAAAGTAATTGGACTAAGATTTAGGGACCTGCCACACTCCAACCTCTTCCGAAAAGACAAGCTTACCTCGATCTGTCATTACATATGATATCTCGAGAGTTCCAGACCATCACGTAATGAATTTAGAGAATGCCGATGATAACCGAGATCTGGAAAGCGGTGAATACTGTTAGTGAAGCTAGACCTGTTATCGTTATTAGAGAGATTGATTAGATGGAAGCGGGAGCCAACGAAGGGAGCATGCGTAGCTACGTCGGTTCAGAGATGAGATCAATTTGACCTTTAGCAGAAGGGCCGATGCAATTGAGCAAGCACTAGCTTAGCTTCAATAGGTATAAGAGTGGGATATAATCTATATTAGGTATAAGAGTTGGATATAATCTATATCTATATAGGAGGACTTTCTTTCTGAATCTACTCTCATATATAAGAGGACTTTCTTTCTGAATTGACTCCCATGGGCCAAAAGACATAGAACTCGCAGCCTTATACTGGCATTTAAGGAATAGAACTCGCAGCCTTATACTGGCATTTAAGGAGAGATCCCTATTGTATGTATTAGTTGATCAAGGGGAACCCAACAATGGTGAAGTGGGTCTATTTCGCATAGGTCAGTCATCAATAATCTCAGTAACCACAGGACAAAAGCCAAGAGCTCCTATTGGTAACTCTGTCAGTATAGCTTATGTTATTGGTAACTATGCTTATGTTATTGGTAACTCTGTCAGTATAGCTTATGTGGGTGGGCTTGGAAAAAAGAAATCCTCAAATATAAAGAAACATTTCCGCAGCCTACTTGTTTGGGTCTATGCCTCTGCCAAATACACCAGAGCAGCAAGTCCTAGTATCTAAACTCAAGCAATATTTCTTCTTCTAATTTCTCTATATCTATGATGAAAGGATCTATATCTATGATGAAAGGGACTCTACCAATATCCTCTGGAGCAAGGAAAAGCAACTCTGTTTGATATCGGTAACGATTCACATATTCTTTGGATTGATAGATGGGAAACCCTTACTTCATGTGGGTAGTTGGGTGAGAAGTCAAATCTACAGCTTTCAATAATAGTTTCACTGTGACACCGAAGGAAATCTGGTAAAGCTGAAAGGGAGTTTGTCTACTCGACCAATAACTAGGACGGATAGGAACTATTCTTAGTCTGGGACAGGGTTCGAAGAAGCTATTAGATAAGTATAGGGTTACAAGCTCTTAGTGAGTCGCTAGTGTCAAGAACCAGATCGATGGGATATTATGACCTTGGGTACGATAGTTTCTCAACCGACTAACAAAGGGATATCGGATAGGCTCGGCCAACTCAATCAACCGGTACAGCTCTAACTCTTCCTGCTCTATGTTCTTTCTTTTCGAAATTCATTCTATTTTTCAAACTCCAATTCCGACAAGCAACTATGGCTGGGTAAGAGACGGAGTTAACGTTGTTAGCCTTGCAGGATTCTGTTTCTTGATCAGATCCGTCACCTCAAATCTATGGTGAGTGCAACCATCCCTTATTAAGTAGGTAAGAGTCAAAGGCCCTTATTAAGTAGGTAAGAGTCAAAGGTAACATAAGAGGGCTTTCTCACTCATGTTGTATTAGGGTTGACTTTCGAGTGGCTTTAACTAATTCCACAAAACAAAGGGCCACGCGTTACAGCAATACCATAGAGAAAGTGAGCTTAGAAAAGATCCGAGTCAAAAATAGCTTGGATGTTTAATGTATTCAGTACGCCGGCAGGCGGAGCCTAAAACAAAGGATCGTTTCGCTGGAATGATGAATCTAGATACTCCCATGAAAAGGCTCTTAGGACTCTAAAACGAATGAAGAAGTAAGAAGTGCCTGTGGTAGCAAGCAAGAAATAGTTAGCGCCCCATATATCAATCTGATATTACCTCTTTCTCTATCTGGTGAAGAGAGAATAGAAGAGAAGAGAGTCTCAATAGGGCACCCGTCGAGTCCAAAGCTCCAGCTCAAGCAGTTCAGTCCAAAAAAAAGAGAAGTCTGCCAACTAGCTCAAGTAACAAGTGTAAAGTAGTGGAAATCCAGTACCCAAAGGAATAGGTAATGCAAGAATCAAGAGAAAAAGGGCCTTAGGGAGCAGTCAGGATAGCTACTTTCTGGGTGGAAAATGTGTATACTTCAAAAGATTATTTGCTTTACCCGGAAGTCACATAGTATTCTACTCGTTTCGTAGCATGAGATCCTATTGGCACGGAAGTTGTTTGAAGATTGAGATCTGAAATACCTCTTCTCTTCGCCAACTATAAGCCCTTCATGGACTAACCATTTGTACTCTGGATTTGAGTGGCCTTCTACGGGAACGGAACTGACTATGAACTTAGGTCTTGATCCTCCCCGGAAATGTTGTTCTATCTGGAAGCATCAGGGAGACGTGCATCCTGTCTCTTACCTTACCCATTTCCACCAACGAGTTAGAGAGTCGCTTTTCTAGAAGGAAATCCTCTGAATTCTATGATGAGCTCTTTTGATCTCAGAAAGAGTCAAGCGTATAATTATGGAAATGAGGGCTTCTTTCCTAACATGCGGACAATCTCAAGAGGGTGGTGATGCCACTTATACAACTACTAACACGGAGATTAAGTGGGTCTATTGTATTTTCGGAATCTCTACATGGTGAGCTTTCTGAGCTACCCAAGCCAATCATCTTACGCGATAAGATTGAGAGGATCCTTGCTAAAAGCTATTCTTATTCTGATAGATAGTTACTCATCTCCATACTTACTTAGATATGGAAGAGTTATCTAGATGACTTCGACTCAGAAGGCTAAGCTGCTACCCAAAACCTTCTTATGATTAATTACTGACAGCTACAAGATGATCCATATAATATTAGATTCAAGTTATACTTCCTCAAGAGCAAAGCATCTTATACCGAGAAGCTAGTTCTGGCCCTGACAAGAAAAGAAGAAAGAATAAGGAAGTGTCTACTTACTTAGTACTGAGTTAGCTTATATGAAAGAAGTCGATGAACTCATGCAAGCGCAAGGGCGAGCTACCAACTCTGGCTTTTGACTCACACACTTCTAGAAGTCAAAAAGGAATGCGCTTCACCGGTTGATCATGTATGGAACTAAACGATCTTTGCTATACCAGCGTGAGTACAATCGTTGTCTTTGGCGACACTCTACTTCACATCGCGTTAGAGTTAGAGCACCGACGTCACAATCATACTACTTGGAATTACCAGGATCAAGATGATAAATAGAATAATAGAAGCCTATTCCGCGAGCTATTCCTTAGGAAGAACAGAATCTGGAATACAAGTGTCAATCTGGAATACAAGTGTCAATTAATCTATCACAACGATGGCTCTGCAACTACTATTCCATCCCTACTTCCTGCTCTGCTACTACTATTCGGAAGTCTTAATCTTCGGGTAGGAATGCTTACATTTGATAGCTAGTCCAGGGGCAAGAGCGAAAGAGCAAGGAAAGCGTGTTATTTAGCTCTCTCAAAAGAAATGCCTGCCCCAGAAAACGAAACAGGCCCGCACGTGAGGGCAGAGCCAAGACAAAGAAAGGAGTTCGTGGAGTCGATCTATAGTGGTCTGGTCCTTGTGAGGGCGATCTTCTTTACACCTTCTCTATTCTAACGTACGGACCGGGCACTGCATTGATTGGCAGAGTGTCACAACACGTCCTTTAGAAGTTTCGCTTCGTTTTTCCTTCTGAATTGGGAAGATTGCACCTTTGCCTTTTACTGGTCTTTTTAGGCGAGGGGTAAGAAGTAGCGACGAGTGAATCAAAAGTATCAAGTTTCATAGGCTTCAGTGGCTCATGGCTTTCGAAGTAGGTCTAACACCTGAAAGAGTATATAGCATAGAGAATCTCATTTCTGAATTCCCCTAAGCAAGCGATTTGCACTTTAGTTCTCCTCAATTGGTTCGCAAGCGCTTTTTCAGTAAAGTATTAGTTGAGTCTAAAGGAATCGAGTTGCTAACAGCCAAAGAAGGTAAGGGCATTTTATGATTCTTAGAATGGAGAATGGAGATTATATGGATTCTCATTTCATATTCTATTCAATTCCACAACTAATTCATTTGAGCCATGTAATCCTGACCCCTTGACTTTATTTCTACTAGCACAACTCAGGAATTTCCATATCTATCTTATCGAGCACAAAAAAGCAACTACTAGACGCCAAGTCACTGTAGCTAAAGGAGCCCCGAAACTACACTGATTCTCTTTCCACTAAAATGACCCTTTCGCATAAGGAAGTAAACAACCATATTCTTTGTACGGGTCGTTATTTCGAGTGACTTCTTTCGCAACAATATACGTTATAGCAACAATAAATACATTATAACCTACAAGCAACTACAGGAGTAGCTTTAGTTCAATTCATTAATCCACTACCAGAGGAGAGGCGAGCCTTAGTTAGATGAGATGAGAGCCTCATTCAGTTAATAGTTGTCATAGGGAATAATTCCAGTTTTCCAGGTCAGGTTTGCCAGGGTGCTTAGCCGGGTATTGAGAAGGATTCTTTTTCTTCCCCGTTGCTAGCTCAGTAAGCATCCTAAGTTGAATCAGTTATTGAATAGAAACTTATATAAGAAAGAAAGAAATCCATAAAGAAGGGTGTTTTCCCGAGCAGGAACTGGTCATTTGAAGCGGGGAAGGACAGAAAGAAAGTCTAGTTATTGTTGCCAGAGCCTAGCCTGTAGTTAGCAAGTGGAATGATTTGGTCAGCTAGTACTGGTTGCACTCTTAGCCTTATACTTACTGGTTTCATTCTTATCTAAGTACTAGATGCTTGGCTCGGTTGCCTTTAAGGAACTCAATTCATAGAGGTCAGGTACTCGTTTGATTCTTTGACTACCTTGGTGAAGCCTGTTTCCCACTGGGTTGATTCTTGCTAGCACTCGTTCCATTCCTTGTATCAGTGATTGCATTCTGAAACTACTTAGGTGCACTCTGATGCTGACTAGTTCCATGCTGTTACTCACTACTAGCTGCCTAGCTCACCTCCGATACTGTTACTACTGGTAGGTCATCTGATCTAGTAGTCCTATGCTTCAGGCTTGTTGTTGCACTGGCTTTATATTTACTACCCAGGCCGAGACTGACGCTCGAATACACAGGTTAACTCGGGAATTGTAATAACTTTGATAACTTGTACTTACTACCGCTCGGGATACAGATGAAACAGCCACAAGACATCCATAAGCATACTTTTGAACGGCTCAACTATGACTTCTTTCAACTAGCCCTGCAGCTGGCTCTAATTCTGGCTTACTTGCTTCTTTAATAACTAACTAGAGCTCATCTAACTCAGTAAACTAATCAAGTGATGACTCTTTGAACTCTTTCTCACTATACTGGATTTCTTTCCTTCCCGACCGATACTTTGACTACTGACATGAGGAGCTAGCCCGGGTAGATCTATAGCACTGGTTTCAGCCTTCTAGTTGCTAGGTCAATTCCCTTACTTACTAGCTCACCTCTCCCTCTTGCTACTGAGTTTGATTCTGAGTCTACTGAGTGGAATTCTGCCTTGAGAGTTAGTTGCTCCGGTAACACTCCCTAGTCATTCACTGCTCTTTCCTACTTGCCTACCCGACCTCTGCTCTGGGCTTAAGGCTTATACCCACTAGTTCCGCTCTTTGGCTACCTGGTTTGATTCTTATCTTAGTGCTAGGGCATCTCTGTTACTGACTAGTTAAATTCTGAGTCTACCGAGTTGAATTCTTTATGGGACTGTAAACCCTGATTCCGTTTCTTCTAGCATAGCCTATCAGTTTGATCTGACCCGTGTCTTCATCTGACCCAACCCATCCTCTGTCAACTAATTCCATTCTGCAGCCAAACTCACTTTAGCTAGTGTTCTGTAAACAAATGCAATTCCATTATTCTTTATTGCTCTAGTAGTGGCTGGGCTAGTTGAATACCTAGTAGCAATGGGGTATACGCGGGAAGGAATGTATAAATGCTTGTGCCTGAGCCAAAGAAGGAATCATAGTGGATTGAGGTCTACCGGCGTCAGTAGTTGATTTACGAACTTCCATATACGAGGAGGAAACAAGCATCATTATTGATGATGAAGCAAACAAGTAAACAAGCAACAGCAACTAAGTGCATCAGCGAGTCTTATATCTGATCTTGTTTCCAGGTTGAATATAAGTAAGTGCAAGCATAGAAGCCCTATAACTTATAATGGGCCGCTCATTCTTCTAATAGTATGAGAAGGATCAGATGTTGTTCGAGTTAAGTATCTTGGTGTTGCTCTAAACCCACCTTTTATTCCACTTGTGCTTGGTGTTGCTCTAAACCCAACAAAAGTCACTACGCATAGGAAAAAATGCATTCGTTGTCAAGTTTATTAGAAGAAATTAGGGAAACGCTAGTAATTCGCTTTAAATGGCATTTACCTTAATCATTATCCTTTACCTTAATTCAGACTTGGCATCAAAGTAAAGTTAAAGTGAGCTGCCTTGCACTAACAGAGTTCTTAAGGTAACCGAGATCTTATGGATATTTATAGTTGGTAATCACAGAGTGGTAGGTTGTGCTAAGAGTTATAGCTTTAAATACCTTAATATTAGGGTGCGAGTGTTTCGGTTAAGTCTGAGTACAAGTCTCTTTAAGCAAGGGAACCCTCAATGGAAGCAGCCCTTAAGTGAAATGCAGAAGTAGAGTCCAGGCAATTCAATCAGTGTCATCCCCTCTCTTACCCACTTCCTATTGTCTAGGGCAAAGAAAGCAGATAGGGATTTGGTTACTTTACTTATATCTTATAATACATAGCTCATGATTCTTTTCTGTTTCCGGACATCTCGCTTCAAAGGCATTCTATCTAAACTAGCATTGCTTAACATAAGCCTTACTTATATTGGAGTATCAAACCTAGTAGCTGCTTGGCCCCCCTTCTTAAAGGAAGTAACACGTACTGCCTCGAACAACATCTTTTCTCTTTACCAACTAGAGTATAGAGTTTTTTCCTCGCCCCACTAACTTCCTTACTCGCCCAACTTCCTTAATAGATGAAACTAGGGATTCTGTAAGAACAGGACACCTTTCTACTGCTTGCTTATTCTATTGGGCCTGGACCTGACCCGCACGCACAGTCTATAGAATTCATTTCCTCTTTTGTCTTGATTTGACTTAGACACCGGATCTAGCTGCTTACTAAATCATTACCTCACCTCTCTCTCCACTTTACCTTGGAACAAAGCCTGTATTTGACTATTACGCAAGAACTCCTCTTTCGGGTATTGCAGTCAGGTCAACAACAACTGTGAACTCTACTGAACAATAATTCATTGAATCTCTCTCGAGCGCACGGGCTACTAGATCGTATTTCTCCTTTGATACTGTTCCCTTATAGATCGGTATTTCTCCTTTGATACTGTTCCCTTAGATTTCACTAACAGAACGATACTGTTCCTTTAGATTTCACTAATAGAACAAGCAACTCCTGACTCAACTAATAAAACATATTCTCTTTCACTTGCTTGCGCAGAAGAGAAGCTCAAGCAGGATTAGGAGCAGAAGCTGGGCTGGAGACCCATGCTGACTCACTACTTTAAGCTCACGTGCAAACTCAACCTTTCTAACACACTGGTTTCTTTCCCAGAAGTATAAGATTAGATTGGAGGAGAAGATGGAACTGACACTGATGTTGACGCCACTGGGCCTGGGCCTGATCCTTATTTCCCGCCCTGTTGTTGTTGCAAGAGAAGCTGTATCCGGTTTTGTAGAAAGTATTGTATCTGGGGCAAGCAGACAAGACACGGCTACAAAAACATAGATAATAACAGACTAAACAGAAATATGTTATGTAATTAGAGTTATAACAAGTCCAGATTCCGCCAAGCAACTGGGATAACTGATGAAACGAGAAAGTCATATAGTAGTTCCGGGTTGAATATTATTTATTTGTTGCTTCCGTAGCTGGGTGTTAGATTAGAGATGCAAAAGCCGCTTCTGATCTTGATGGTTCCCCTGTTGTTACTGTTGCTGATGGGGATCTGTCTTCTGTAGTTTGATGGGAAATCTGAGTTGTAACCAAGTCCTGTATTAAGGGTGGCAGGGAGTTTAGGCTCATGTTACGCGTAGGAGTTCGGGGTGTAACAAGCAAAGGCTTTCTAACTTGCACAAGGGAACCAGAAAGCTCAGTTCGGAAGTAGGGTGTTGGTGGTCCAGTTGAATCTGTATTAGTTGACTCCGGTAGATGAGCCAGACAAGAGAAGAGGAGAGGTATTGTAGTCTTACTTAGTAGCTTGTCGACTTGGCGGATAGGGATAGGGGTCGTAGGAATAATAGTAGTAAGTCAGGATATGACTAATAATGGAATCATTGGTAATAAGATAATAATTGGAAGTCAGGGTATATTACAAAGAATGGGAGGTAAAGGTAGGAATCCTAGGATAGAGCTAGGTATTATAGAAAGAAGTCACCAAGGAGTCAGAGTGGAAAGAGCCATAGGAAGTCCGCTTTGCTATCAGGCAAGCTACTCCTGAAGTATCAACCACTACAGGGGTACCAAGTGAGCCACAAGCTGGAAGGGCTTCTTTTTCTGTGCTAGGAAAGTAAGTCAAAGAAGCAGTCATAGGTGGAGCAAAGCAAGGAAGGCCAGTTTTAGATTCAAAGTAAGCAGAGCAGATGGGGGAGCATTAGAGTCAGCAGAGCCGGGATCAGGTTAATAAAGTGGAGTTATAGTATCAAGGGATCAGAACTTCGCCGTTAGTATACGCTTGTTGGAAGCTAATCCCTGGGCGTGGAAGAGACAAACAAACAAGCAAGGATGCAATGAACGATTCTAAGGCGGCGTAATAGCTGGAATAGGGCTTGGACTCTATACGGGTTTTGGTTCTTTAGCTATGGTTTTTCATCCTTACCAATACGACTACTAGAAACTCTTAATTAGTCTTATGCTGGGGATGCACTAGATCTATCACCCAATCAGTATACACATAGTAGGGGAAATTAGCTAGAACTTTCTATAGGATGACTGCTTCTGGCTCGCTACCGCTTTTCAGCTCGCTGACGCTCTGAACTCCTGACGCTGAAAACATAGATTGTAATAACTTAAGGAACACTAGCGGCCCTGCCCTCTTGCCCAGAGAATTGCCCGATGAATCAATTTAGAAAATCACAAATAAAGTGAAAAAGTCGACATCTTTATCATATACATACTCAGTAGGGAAATAGTAGGGACTCAGTACACAAACAGTATAGGAAAGCCTACTTCATTCTATCTGTTCTTATTATATCATATTATAGAATCGGGTAACAAACCGTGTGCTGGTGCTCTAACCGATCGAAATCAATCAATCAATAAAGAAATCAATCCAGTCCGGCCCGAGTTACAGGCTTCACTCACTACCAACAAGAATCAAATCACTTACTATCAGAATGCAACCCACATGCCTCAGACTGCAGCTAAGTAACATCAAGACTCAAACAAGGCAGTTACAGAACCAAACCCATGTCTCCGAGCCTGATGCCGTGTAGCTAAGGTATTAAACCCATGCTTCCGAGCCTGATACGGTGCACAACCAGTCTTCATACAGTAACTACCAGAACCGAGCCAGTGCCACTCATTCTTCACTGCTGTCCACTGAGACTACAACCACTGCTGCTAGGAATGAGAGGAGGTAGTCCAAGCCCGAAGCAAGGTAGTTAAAGAACCAAACAAGGGAGTTACAGCCTACCCGACCCGAGGCAAAGAACCAAACAAGTGCTAACGAGACTGATACCTATGCTGGGCAGACCGAAGCACAGGGTAGCGAGACTGAACCAGGGGAGCGACAGGCTATAGCTAGGTAGAAACAGCCTTGAACCAATGCATCTAAGCCTGATACCGGGGCAAGCCAAGACTGAAAGCAAGGGGATAGAAGCTAAGAGGTGATAAAGCAAGTCTGGTCTTGGGTGTACGAGATGATAAAGTAAGTAAAGTCTCTTTCTTTGGCTTTGAAGCTAGTTACAGAGTTGACCTCAGTAGTAACAGTATCGGTGTGCTTAGTTGGAGGCTTTGCTTTGAAGCTGGGTTGTATTGGTCAGTAGAGTGGAATTCTTATATTAGTACTAGATGCGACAGATGGGTCATAGTCACTGGATTCACTTGCCGACCGAAACTCTCAAATCAGAATGAGATTGCCTAGGAGCCGAATGAAGGTATCAAACAAAAGATATAAAGTAGGGTTAAGCCCCGGTCACTCACATTTTACCGAGAAAAAACATAGCAATAGTACCAAGTCATGTGTTTTGCCAATACAAGCAAGAATCAAACTCTACAGACTAAGACCGGAGCTCAGTAGTCACAGGCGAGGTGAGCTAGTAGGCAAGGAAGAAGAAAACTAAGATATTAGAATGAGACTAAGAGGCGAGCTACTAACATCGCTATGTATTAATGAAACCAATAGTCGCTAGTAAGCCTACCGATCAGCAGGACAAGAATGGAACGAGCGAGGGATAGACTCGGAATTGACCTAAGGAGTGAGAGAATGCAGCTAATGGTACTAAGGCTTCAACTCAGTAGTGACAGGCCGATACTGGTGCCACTCAGGCTGATGCGGTGTCTGGGCAGAATGAACCTTAAGGGTGACAGGCTGAAACCAGTGCTTATAGATCTACCCGGGCTAGCTCCTCATGTCAGTAGTTATAGAATGAATCCAGTAGTATAAGTAGGAGATGCGGAATTGCCTGTTTCCAGTTGATTTCTTTCCTCTCCGTTGACTTACTTGCTAGTTAGGGTCGGGTAGGTAGAGGTAGGAAATACTTGTTAGGGTAGTTAGGGGCCAGTTAGCAGGGTCAATCTTATTGGCATTGGTGGCAGTCTTTCCATTAGTCGTTACTTGCCGGGTGAACGAGTCCTTTTGGGTCTGTTACTTGTGAGGGTATGCCTTTGGGGTCTGTTACTTGTGAGGGTATGCCTGTAAGTAAAGCACTAGAAGCGGTTGCTGGGGAATGAGTCAAGTCAGATTGAAAAACGAGGACAGGCAACATAGGGACCATAAAAGGAATTCTATCGCATCGCCAAGACACTACCTAGAAGATTGAGGGTCGAAGAAAGCACTTGTACAGGCTTTAGGTAAGCAGTTAATAGTTGCCTGAGTTAGATGAAACTTAGTTGCGCCGGGTAGTTTACTTACTTTGCGGGGTAGTTTACTTACTTGTTTTGGTGGTTTACTTACTTAGTTGACTGAGGGTCGGGCACTCACTATAGGTCGGGCCCTTAGTTTACTTACTTTGCGGGTAGGCTCGGGAAGCAGTTCAGGAGGTAGGCTCGGGAAGCAGTTCAGGAGGTAGGCAAGTAGGAGTTAAGGAAGTAACTAGGCCCCAATACCACAGATTCCCCGCGCAGCTATGTATATTATTGAACTCAGAGGTGAGCTTGTAGTAACAGGAGCAGGAAGGTATCCAACTACTTACTTCATTTCAGGAGTGGTTAGTTGATAGAGCAAGAGAGGGCAGGGCCACTAGTCAATTTCATTCCACTCCTATGTTGGTAAAGTAAAGGCTTTGAGGCGGGAAGTAGAGAATAGTTGTCTGTTGCCTGAGTTCGGTAAGTTAAGAGCCAAGCAAGCTGACAAGTAGACAACCACTCACTTGGCTACCTTTTTGACCGTGTTTCCATGACTTTTGAATGAAAAATAGGTGATCTAGTAGGCAAAATGCCAGTGCTACCAGGCAAGTTATCGGGTAGTTTGCCTGGTAGCACTGGCATTTTGCCATACAGTACTAAAAGAAGCAATGCAAGAAGAGACTTCATACAAGACAATGAAGCAAAGCAAGAAGAGGGAAAGAAAGAACGTTGCTAGAGCTGTTCACACTGTATTTCAGGATGTGTCTTGCTCGGCTCTGCACTTGACCCTTGACCCGGACTTTCAGAGAGAGAATAGGGGCACGCACCTCCATATATATATAAGTAAAGAATCAGACTACTCCACGTTAGAGCAAAGAACATAGATACAGGAAAGGCAAGAAGTGTAGTTACCAACCTACCAGATTGTCCTGAACAAGCAGGAATTGAAACTACCTGTAGCCCTTCTTTCTACCCTGGCCTGGCTTACGCCCTTACTGAATGGAATCTAGCGTTACTACTCTAGAAGATGGGTAAGGAAACTCGGATACAACTAGCATCTATGAATCTCTACCCCGGAAAAAACAGTAAAAGATCTTAGCTTAGCGTAAAAGCGGAAATCAATTGCAATTTCACAGATGTTCTATATTTAGTAAGGAATGTAAAAGATACTCCGTCAGCGCATCCAACCCCTAATGCTGATGAAGACAGGAACTCAACGTAAGCGTAAATACTAGGGTTGAGCTCAAATGACTCTGTTAGTGCAGATCAATTTGACTGACCCGCTAGCGCGAAAGGCGCTTAAACTGTATTCATGGCGTCAGGAATTAATACCTTGTCAACAAGTGCAGTTGAGCTCGGAACGGAAAGTGCTTTTCCAGATTCCAGTATTGTTCCAAAAGCCGTTGGTTGAAATTCTCTTCGTTTTTATTACCTTGGACTTATGGAATGGAATTGAATGCGCACATGATATACTAGGCCAACTCTAACCTCAATATACTAAGGTTACCCCACTCGTTGCTTATTTGCTTTAATAAAAGAATCCATCTTTCTGGCTGGGCATGAGAACGGATTTCTGATCGCTCAATCAATTCCCGGACTCAATTGCAAGAAAGGTTGTTTTGTAATTTAGTGCATAAGAGAATTGAGGCAAAGAAAATCATATATAGCGTGACACTCATATAATATAATAGAGTCAACAAATAGCTTCCCTTCCCTTTGGATAGAGTAAACAAATAGAAATAGCTGCCCTTCTTCCCTTTTGATAGAGTAAACAAATGGCTTCCTGCTTCCAGACTCACGTAAGCTTGTTTCGTTAGCTGCAAGTGCTGCAAGTGGTGGTTCTGTTATAGTTTCATCATATAAAGAAGCTGGGCGGTCATAGAGATCAGTTCTTGGACTCTCCGTCTTGATCTTAAGCTTGATAAAGATCTAAGTGCGCCCGGTATCAAGTTCTTGTCCCGCAAGAGAGATTCCTGTTTGACCTGACCTCGGTCCAAGATAGAGAAATTTACGTATTTGTTGCTGAAGCCCAAGAAAGAGAGATAGAATTATTGACTGCCCCCTATTGCTAAAGAAGAGGGGAAAGTGGAAGTTGGAAATTGAAGTTAGTTCTTTGGCCCGGAGTTGCTTGTTTGTTCCCTTGACTATTGTTCCCTTAACTATTAACTTCACTATAAGAATGGAGGCATAGGCTAGACAACACCTACTCATATGGGACACACCACAACATTATGAAAGCCTAGAGGAAGAGGCAACACACCTGATTAAAGGAAGGAGGCAGAGTTTCAAAAGTATTCTATTGGCAGCCTAACCCTTCCCTTATACTACTTAAAGGACGGAGACTACCCTATTGTAAAGGACAGAGACCAGAGGCACTATAATCTAATCTAAGTTTCTACTTCGAACGAACAAGTAACAGCTTTTGCAACACCACTGACGCTTGCTTAGTTATACTTGTGTGCTAACTATACTATTAGTTTGGGAGCGCTGCGCTAATGCTTATTTCATAAAAGTCAGGGTTAACGGGAAATAATCAATGAATTACTCTAACTCTCAGGTTACTTTTTCCATGGCTAAAATATGATTTGAACAGCTTTTCGGGTCCTCAATGAAGATATTACGCCATAATCCAAGTTGAATATAGGTGTTACGACGTTAAAGAAGCCTTATCAAGCGCACTAAAGTGGTCGGTTCAGTCATTGTCCCGCTCGTCGCAAGCAGGTTGAGTTCTGTTCACCCTGTTCGCCCTTTCGACTTTCAGAAATCCTATTACTTAAGAAATCCTATTAAGAAGTAAGATAAGAGTGCGTTTAAGGTCATCTGCAAGCCCCTTCCAGTCTTGTTTCGGGTGTGAAAAGAGTCTCTTTTGAGTTAGCAAGATCAGATGATGGATTAAAAGCATCAGCAAGATTAGAGGCGTTAGTTAGCAGTGCAGGTGCAGTTCCTTAAGCCCAAGTAAAAGATTCCATTAATGATGAAGACAGTACAAGTCCAGGTCCAGACCACAAATGCATCAGTGCAATCTCATTCTGGACTCAATGTCAATGTCAGATACGGCTTATGCGCTCGTACCTTATCTAACTACATCTTAAGATCTCGGAGACAAAGCTGCTCTAACGGACTATTCTTCTCGGCTTAAAGGCAAACATGCAATTCATTTCTTTCTAGTGTACCTACGGAATATTCTATGTTTTCAATTTCCATTATGTATTTCGAGCACATGGCATAGAGTAGAGTAAGGTGCTGAAAGCCTGACCTATTCTATGAAATCCGACTTGAACTTGGCTTCCCTTTTGTCTCTCGTGCTACTTTCCGGGAACTGCACCTTAACCTAGAACTTGAAACTCGTATTGAATCTGGAAACAATACTGGAATCTTGAACTACACTTGAAAACTCAACTGGACTCGCCCCAACATTAGCTGAATCCAGCGCCTCACCTCTTGCATCGCATATAAGTTATGAAAATGACCCGCGGAAAGAAATCTCTACCCACCCTATAATACGGATTACCCTATATCTATCTCGTATTACTCAGCCTATAATAAGTATTTACCCCCTAATAGAATTATATACTAAACTATCTTAACAGCGAACTCCTTGCTGAACTCTTTAACTCCTGACTCGTTGTTCTAACATTGCTTACTATCTTGGGGCGCGGAGCTCGAAAGACACTCTTTTTCTTTTGCCTAAAAATCCAAGAAGTGAGAATTTCCTCACACTGCTGATTCTATTGTCGATGAAACTCAAACTATACTTTGCGCTTTATACTCTTGCTTGAGAAACTGCTTATCTGCTTACTTTCGCCTTTCTTTCGACTTCTCCTTTCTACTACTCTAGTTCGGATGCGGGGACAGTGACTAGTGAATCAGCTTCTTCCCTTCCACTTGATGCGAAATAAAGGGCTGCTTCTTTGCACGAATAAACTCCAAAGAACTCGATTCGTCCTGTGTTGGGGTGCTTCAAGCCTTTCATGCCGGTCTTTTAGAGTGGGAGCAAGCGTAGGCTTTCATAATCCATAGTCAAGCTTACTTCATACTAAGCAAATTGAACCTTCCCTTCCTTCTGCAGCGAAAGAATCCTAGAGCGATAGAGCTGAGCAAAAGGATAGGCTTGCTTGTTGAATGAAATAGGAATCGAATGTATTATATTACTTAGAGCAAAGAAAGGAGACGAGGAAACCTTGCTAGAATTCTAATCAGTAAGCAAGCAACTTTCGACGATTTGATTGGATTCTGGAATGACATTCTTTTCCATTCAGCAAACCCATCTTCTATCCTATTCCCTATAAGATTCAGAACAAGGCACGATGGACTTTCTACTCCGACCTTCTAGTGCAGGAAAGATGAATTCTTTCTAAAAGACGGTTTAGCAACTAAGATAATTTCCTGCTTGACTTTGCTTTCCTCAGGCCCTACTGAAAAAAAGGATGGCTGAGCTATAGGGTGAATAAGAAAGCTATGGTTCTAAGCCGATACCCCATTACTCAATCAATCGATCTTTTAGCATAGTACGCCGTCCTTCCCCTTATTATATAATGGAACCTTAGACTTTTCTTTGCACTCTCTCGATAGTTTATTGTACGGAAGTCCTATAACGAACGAAAGCCTCCTTTCATCCGCTTGGACTTTGACGGCAATCAAACAGGGTGGAAAGAGACTAAGCTATCGGTCGATGCCTACCAGTGAATTTATAGATATTGACTTTGTACCATAACTCCACTTTGAGTACCTGGCCGGGGTTTGCTTAGTTAGTTGGCATTCTCTAGCCTTCCCAACACATTGAGAAGTAGATCGTTTTCCTAATAAGAAATTCATATAAAAGGCTGTAAGCGGTCGGCTTCAACATCGTCGTTGAAAGTTGGTGTCGAAAAAGAACTCAGGTATGCAGAAGTACAGCGCAGTATTTAGCCCTTCGTTCTCTTCACTCGAAGGATTCATTATTGTGATTGATTTCTGAGACGAGTATCCGGCTGACAAGGTAAAAGCGACAGAAGATTACCTAAATAAATGGCGGACTCCCCCACGCGATAGGTCTGGAATACAATTGAGAGTTACCACATCTGCTGGCCTTGATCGATGATGGCTTTTCCTCGCTAACGTGAATGTACTCCCGGGCGGAAAAAACAAGCAAATGGTCTCCAAAGGGTAATGATTCCTATTATCAAATATGCCCTATCTATTTCTTCGTAAAGATTCATGAGTATGGTGCCCCACCTATTTCCTCGTAAAAGATTCTTTAGTATACCCTAGAGAGAGATAGGACCTAACTCAATATCATTCCTCATTATAGTCCGCAGCCTCAATGCTTTGATATATATAAGGTAGCTTTGAATCCATCTCTTCCCGGTTGTCAGAGCAGTACGAATAGTCTTTATATGGGCAGTATATCTCTCTAAAAGGCCTTATCCGAACGCCATAAAAGAGGTAGGTCTGGTCTCATCTGGAAGCAGCGCCGTGAGAGGTGGTTTTTCTGGTAAAGGTGGCACGTTAGCCTTTTCTCTCATCAATTTGGATATTGGGCTTTCTTAAACCAGTGCGATAAATGGGGATCGATCAAGTATAGGCTTAGGCTTTATAGGGAATTCGAACCTATCTCCCCAAACCTGTATCCTTTAGCTGACAGGAGCGAAGGTGGGAGGCGCAGGGATTCTTAAGCACCAATTCCACGGGCTGAGTGAAAGAAACGATCTAAACACATGTCTTTCGGCTATTATTACTATGGCTTAAATATCATATCATCTCCAATCCAAACCTAGCCTCACTCTAACTAAAGCGCTTTTGTCACCGGAAAAGAGCAAAACGAGAGAGTACAAGACAGAGACGCAAGCTAGGACAGAGCGATCTACCCTTTATCCACTAGGACGGGACCATAGGCGAGACCAGGTACTACTATTATCGGGTATAGTTACTTGACCTCGGCAAGGTAGCAAGAATATAAGTAAGTCGATAAAGAGTGAGGCAGTTACTAAATCCAATTCAAATAACTATTATAGGAGTGGGTAACGTGGGAACTATGAAGATTGACTCCCTTGTGAGTAAGGCTTGTTCAGTTGACACCGGTCTAGTTCATAGGCATTGAAGTTACCAACTAAAGAATTCTATAAAGGGATTGGGCTCTATAGAGTAATGAGTAAGGCTTGGCTACCTGGTCTAGTTCCCTCCCCTACTGAGTCAATCTCCTAAGGTATTTTAGCATTTGAGTATTCCCCGGTCTAGTTCCCTCCCCTACTGAGTCAATCTCCTAAGGTATTTTAGCATTTGAGTATTCCCCCCGGTTCAATTCTTTGAGTGACCTATGCTATTATTTCTTTGAGTGACCTATGTGATTATTGCTTTCTAAATACAGAAATAGATTAGTAACAAATGAACTAGAGCATCATTCATTGGGTGTTTTGATGGTAAATAGATCATTGAATGCGCCTAATATTGCTTATAATGAATTTGATGTCTATAACACAGGAGTTTTCGAATGAGAGTAATAAGTAACAGAATCTGAGACAATAGAGGCGGACTCGCACCTTCACTACAGAATTCCGGAAGTGAGTCAAAGCTTTAGAGCCAGTAGTTACGGGGGTAGTATTCATATTTTAGTCAAGTAGTGCCAGGCTAATAAGAGAGTAGCTCGTTTCTTTAACTAAAAGGTAGCCTTGTAAACTGCGATTTGATCCTGATAGCCAAGTAGTTCAATCCAATAGTTAGCAGTTACATTCTTATTCCGTGTGTGTCGTTGCTTGCCCTAGTTTAGTTCGAAGTTTAGTCCGATGCCCTCTCGGTTCAGTCCTGTGAGCAGTGATTCAATTATATATTACAGGATTCAGTATGGGTAGCTTAGGTTTTAGAATCAAAGAAGGGGCCAAGCTTTGTTTTTAGTTGCGCTAAGGAGCGGTTCCTAGTAGTATAGTGGTTGACTCCGGTAGATTAGAGTAGTCCAGAGTCCAGAGCCCTAACAGTATTAGTTGACAGGAAAACACTAGCGGCAGGCTTCCTCCCTTTAACAGGAGCAGGGCATTCTCATTCTGCTGCTGATACCGAGTCAACTAATTCCATTCTTACAGTTTCCATTCGAACTTGCCTACTTTAGAGCCCACCCGCGTTTCATTCCGATGCTGACTACAAAAAGTATTATACAGCACTACATCGTACCCTATGAGTTATCTTCTTTATTCTTATTATTCTACTTACTACTTATATTACCCATATTCTTATAATTCTACTGGGGAAGACTTGTATTCTGTATTGCTATACTATAGTGGGTGGTTTCAGTCCGATAAGTACTTTACTACTAGTATTAGTTTTAAAGAAGGACATATAGAATCTGAGTGATAGTCGCTTCTAGTAAGAGAAAGCTAAGTTGAAGCCCTTACTTAGTTGCTTTGGAACCAATTATTTCTTATATTACTATTATTCTATTAATTACAATTCTTCTATGACTTATTCAACACACATATCAATACAAGTGAAAAGGAGAATTAATACAAATGAAAATAATCATCAACAATAACATAGAATGAAAGGAACAACTACAGGAGTTAGAGCGGGGAAACTCATACTTATTATCGCCAGGAACTATATCTTAGCCTTTGTCCACTTGCCTTCGTTCTCAATACCGCCCCGACTTCGTTCTCAATACCATGTCCATTGGTCTGCCCCGCCTTGCTTCAAGTCTCCCATTGCTCTATCTCACTCTCTAAACTATTAGATACTAGGTGCTGAAAGCCTAGTGCTTCCCATACTTTACCTTATAACTAGGAAATATACCACTAATGGCAGAATCAAACAAGTACTTCTCTTACTTAAACCTACAATAGGGACATCTAACTCGATCCACTAATAAAGGATAGAACCACTGCCAACAAGATCCACCCCCTAATGGCAAGACTCAAATGAATACTAAGAATAATGGAACTCGAAATTCAGGCTGGAAATACTAACTATCAGATTGAGTTAGCTACCGGAATAATGAGCAAGCCCTCTGGGGACTAAGACTTTTCATCGAGCATGGGAATCCACTACTGACCTAAAAGCTTCCCTTACCGGTTTTGATTCTAGGGGGAAAGGAACGAAAACAGACGGACGAACACAGGAATTGTTATAACTAAGTTATTACAATCTATGTTTAAAGCTTCTGCAAGTGTAGTTTCCTTGGGTGCGAGGGATGCCGTATCAATTGGGCTGGGCGCAAAGTATGGAGCGGGTGCTAGGTCAGGTGGAGTTTACCCAGGCGTGAAAATACTTTCAATAAGGTTAAGCGCGTAGAATCCATGAGAGAGAGTTTATTGTGCTCCACTTCTTGGCTCTAGTCTAGCTCCTTGTAAAGTATAGTTCAGGGCGATAAGATGGTCTACCGGCGAAAGTAAGGACAAAGTCAAGTTCATGTCGACTCGAGAAGATGCCTCATCTCATCTAGCTCTTTTGCGCGAGTAAGCGGTAAGCGCGGGACAATTAGTCAAGTTTTTTTCTTTGATTAAAGAAGGAAGTTGAAATTCTGGATTCTTTGATTTGCTTGTTGGATCAAGATCAGACTCCGGAGTAGGAACTGGATTGGAAGCTGAAGCTGGAAGGTAAACAAGATAATCCGATGGGCTGTTACGAGCATAAGCAAGATAGATCAGGCCAGGCTCCGTTCTAAAGTAAGCTTATGAAGTAGGATAAGGATCTGAAGTTGTATCTGGAGAAGATAATATTTAGTTGAAAGATCTTAATCCGCTGTTGAAAGAGAGTAAGATGCATCTGAGGAAGCTGCCCGCTCGCAAACACCGAAATAAAGACTTGCTCTTGCCAACAGTGCGTAGAAAGAAGCCATAATCAGGTATAGATAAAGGTATTACTAACCTTATATACGATCTCGGCGTAGCGCCCCTAAAGTCAAGAATGGAATGGAGCGAGTCCTCATTCTAGCGTTATAGAAGTTGCACGTTAAGGAGTGAAGCTTCTGCTTTGGCTTCTGTGCTCGAATCGAAAGATTGAAATGTAGTATTTGGACTCGGCCCAAGATTCCTTTACTGGTCTAGGCCCAACAGAGGAAGCTGTTTCAAGTCTTGTTTAGGGTGGGTGTTAGCGATGAGAGAGGTGAGAGTGTCGGTTCAGAATCAAGAGAAACTACTAGGGGGTAGCGCATATTCCTTTTGTAAGGTGCTGAAAGCCTGTTAGGTTTGATTACTTTCTTCTATTAGTAGCGGGTGCCTACTCTTTCTTAAGTATAGTTAATAAGTGCTAATTATGACTATAGTGGCGGGTGCTAACGTGAGAGAGTTCTCAGTCCAGTCTTAAGATTGTTTACTAACTGACATTATAGGTACACTAATAAAGGGTTGTTTACTAACTGACATTATAGGTACACTAATAAAGTAAGAGAATATGGAATAGAAGCGCTTTGTTATCAAATTAGAGAATAGGTGGCTCAATGAATAAGAGGAAGAAATATGGGCTAAGGCAGGTATTATTAAAAAAAGGGCAGGGCATCGCAACAAGTAAGGTTTCACAAGAAAGAGTCGAAAGGAAGCCAAAGCATTATATAGATACTGAGTGGAAAAGAAGCCAAAGCATTATATATTTAAAGGTCAATATTATACACTTATATACTTAAGGCATATAGCAAGTGAAAGGTTTCGGCTAACGTAAGAGTTCGGGTGCTTGACTTTCATCGTGCGGTTAAGAAAGTGGAGTTATATTGTCTGCATGCAAGATCCGTTATTGGCTCTAAGTCCGGAGTCAGCTAAGCAGTTAAGTAGAAAGCAGTTGGCGCAGCAGCAAGCATTATAAGGTATATAAATCAAGGAGGTAATAATCATAAGAGGATTTCGCTCTAGAGTCGTAATTATGGAATCAGAGGATAGAGCCTCGAGAGTCCAATTCCCATTCATGAGTTTCACGTTAAGATCATGCGCGTTAAGAAAGGGTGCTCTGTTCAATTGCTTAGATTATAGGTATAGTCGATCACAGAAATATCACTATGGCAGTTCCAGTTAGATTCAATGAAACAAAGCGAATGCAATAGATTCATAAGAGTTACAAGAAAGCAACATTCCTATACTCTAATATATGGTATGCGCAAGACAAGAGAAGAGAGAGAGTCAATGACATGATTAACTTCAAGGAGAGGCTCTTATTGTAAGTTTGCTAAGCAAGAAATAGAATATGTAAGTATACAGCCCGCAAAGTACTCGAAATAAGCCTTATTTCCTTCCTTAGAGAATTGCCCGCCAAGTTACTAGGTGCTTTGATTCTTCCAGTTGCTCACATTCCTCAGAACTCTGGGATACTGGACTTGCTTTGACTAAAAGACTAGAAAATCCACCAATCAATCCATGTTGACCAAGGCAATGCTAATTATTTCTCGAGTAAAGTTCCTTATTCGTAGCGGGTACATCTTTCGTTCGCAGACGATTCACTTCCCATTTTCCATTAGTGAAAAAGCGGGGTTTGGAGAAGATCTGCCAAAAACTCAACTAGGGGGCAACTACTGTCGTTGATGTGTGAGGAGCGATGTAAGCCAAGCCCCTTGGATTTTGGATTATTTGTAAATTGTAAGCGGCTTGGCAGCTGTCAAATAGGATACAGAAGAGAAGGTCCCATACTAAGAGAAAAACGGAAAGAAGTAAAGACTGTTGCCCGGCTGACAACCTGGCTTTGAATAGGAAGGAGATGAATAGAGTTATAACAGATGAAAGCCAAGCGCGGATAGAAAGTCCCGTATCGGTTATGAAATTGATAGACCCAAGGCCTGGAGGCATAGTGACAATCTCCGCTTGAAAAGCAAAGGGGCGCGTTTCATCCGCTTAAGCTAGAAGAAACATGGTAGTCGCCAGGAAGAGATGCTGACGCAGACATATAGTTTTAGTAGAAATTCCCGGCATATGATTCGACGGCCAGTTGAAGAACGTAGATTGGATTAGAAAAAGCAAGCTGATTAGACTAAATGAAATAGGCTTGAAGCACCTTTATCGAATAAGGCACTACCCGAGTCATTCAGCAACGGAATCCTTCTTAGTATACGCGGGGATCCATCATTCATTCCTGCGGTCATGTATTGGGTTGAATGATTACCTTAGAAAGAGGGTTGGGTAGATAGGGATTGTAGTTGCTTTCTAAGCGCTTGCTTCTAATAAGTAAAGTAAGCGCATACTCGCCTGAAAGTGGTCTGCGCTTTCCACTCCATAAGCATTTATTAAGGATTCCCCAATCGGTAAATCTCATTCGACTCGGTCATTCCTTTGGCAGTCTAGAATGATCAATTCCAGAGCTGGAAGAAGACCTTGAGTAAATACTCCTATATCCCACACCTTGAGTAAATACTCCTATATCCCACACCTTGAGTCTCGCTCGAGCATATACGAACCTTGGATTGACTATCCCATAACTGAACTCGTAAACTCACTCCGATCCTAGCTAATCTAAGTGCTAAGAGCTTTGATTTCCCTCCGTTCCTTTGCTTGCCCTACTGTTTAGTCCGGGAGCACATCCTTAACGAAACTCCTTTCCAGCAGCTGCTGCAGAAGAAGATTGGTTTCCCTGTCTCAGTCTTGGTCCAACAGATTAGTACTCCGGCAAAGAGAAAGAAAGAAAGACGACAATCAAAAGGATTAAGAAGCCAGCAAGAAAGGTAGGCAAGGAAGGATTATAACAGCTTAATGGCGCTGCTAAGAGCGAGGAAATATTAGCCTATTAAAAGCAAAGAGCACTTGATCTTATCTTTCAACAAAACAAACCGTTTGGGAGACGTCGAGGCCAATAACAATCAAAGGGGAATTAGGATGGTATATCATCTTTTCGTAGCCCCTGAGCCAAGTAGTTGATGCCCTAAGATAGCTAGAGAATTAGGAGCAGGCGAAGCTATCAGCTTAGGCAATATTTGGATGCGGTTGTAGTGAGCAACGAGAACAAAAGGTGAAATAAAGAGCTTTTCGCACTAAGGGATGGATGATGCGGCGGTACTTGCACTTTATATGCTACCTCGCGTATTGATGAAGCATTGAGTATTGAGGGATCCTCGGGGCAATGAAATGCAGAAACCCTATTATTTCCTCCAATGTGAGTTAGGGGGGAGGGATAGCATAATGAAAATATGTATAGCCTCGGATACGCTTGCCTCAGGTGTGCCCCGATACTTTTGGAATGAATAAGAAGCTGTGTAACAAAGAACGAATGGAACGGCCCGAGACTTTTGGAATGAATAAGAAGCTGTGTAACAAAGAACGAATGGAACTCCACTAGAGGCTATATAGTTAAGGCATACTAGACCAAACTAAAGGGCTGTTATCAAAACGATTTCTTGGCGGTGAAAACATCTACGAAGACAAAGAAGGAAGAGCTGCAGTAAGAGTTTAAGTGACAGTTAAGTATACGAGTCAAGTTGCGATAAGTGATTCAGTGTCCAAGTCAGGGGTTAGCGGTTAAACATCATCATTATTGTTCCCCACTATGTATGATAGAAAAAGAGAAAAAAGGAGATAGGTTGCTTTAAGATACAAAAAGGGATAGGTTGCTTTAACATAACCAAGGAGATAGGTCGCGAGTGGTGTTTGCGAGAATAGAGAAATCCATTTGCTGTGTGTTGACCTAGGGGTATTATACCTCAGTGAAAGTGAAATAAGTAAGCCAAGCAATTAGAATCAATTAAGAAAGCAACATTCCTCTTTGATATAGGCGATGCAAGTTAGATGAAACAAGCTACGGATGAGTCAAGTAGTTGAATTACAGAAGCAAAAAGAACGACACTCGAGCTTCATTCCATCTCTCCTATAACCTGTAGATTTCAAGTATACACACAACAATAGAAAAGCCCAAACCCTGACTTTTGTTTCAGTCGAGCTCTATTATACGGACAGATAACTATATTAGTAATGAGCAAGCAAGTGTTTTCTTCTTTCTTTTTCAGTAGGAGGCTGCTTTGGTTGTTAGAAACTTTCAATTGAACGGGAGCAGGAATGTACCCAGTCTTTGCCCTATAGAACCAAGACTTTCAATCCGAGTGAGTGAGTGAGTGAGAGGCTAGGCTCGTGAAATCTTAGACCTTTGCCTTCTGTTTCACCCGGAAAACTCCGTAAGCCGATGAATACAGGTGAAATCGGGACTCGAAGTGCGTCTTTAGAAGATGAAACTAATACTCTGTTAGCGCCTCACTGACCCGTTAGCGCATAAATCCATTTTACTGACACTGATGGAACTGCCAACAACTCTTGACACACTGAGTCTTGCTCCTGTTAGCGCCGAGTCAAAGAACTTCCTTTCGCCTAAAACTTGACTTACAGCTTACTCCCTTCTTTTGCTTCACCCTTAGCCTGCCTTACCTGAACCTTAATGTTTGGACCACTCTTAAAGCTACCTATCCTTTTCTTTGGTTACTTACTTCTATGTGTGTGTTAGTCTGAGTTTGCATTCCACAAGCCTAAGTGCGTTAGCCAGCTCCCTAGAGTCAGCAGTAAGGCAGTGTTCCAGAAGCGAGGGAAATCATTCTTTACAGGAATTTCGGTGAACAAGCAAATCAACAGGAGCAGGTGCAAGCAGAAAGGCAAGTGTAGTTATTGTTTCATCCCGAGATCTGTCTTTGCCGTCTTTGTTCGTGACGAGCGGTTCAGAAAGGAGAGTTTGCCGGGGATACAAGGATGCTAACGCTTAAGGGGTGAGTTCGCTTATTGGAGTTTAGAGTCAAGAGTTTGCAGTAAGGTGACAGCGGAGTCAGCAGTCCAGTTAATCTCTTATAGATATGTTGTAGTCAATTTACAGATTCAACAGCTCCTTAACCACTTTATAAACAGATGAAACTCTTTCTTTCTTTCTGATAAGGTAAATAATGAAACTTCAAGCTGCTGTTTCTTATCGAGCGCATCTTCTTGTCAAACATGAATTTCTTACTGATGTGTGCTAATAGGAATTGCATCATTTCATCTCTCTCACCCGCCTATTAAGTAGGAATGTCATATCAAGCTGCTCATGTTAGCACACTTATTCGTCTTGCCCGACCTCGACTTGAAGTGAAGCTAAACTGCTAGTGCAACTAAACAGTCAGAATGAAAAAGAGAGTAAGGAACTCGTATTATGTATTATGTGTTGTTATACACAAGTCCTTTTTCGGAGAGCACCTACTACCACCTGTAAATAAAGAATTCAATCCAATAATTAATAAGAGCCAAGCTACTCCCTTTGTCGGCTTAACCGAGTAGTTAATGGCTTAGCGTAGTTAATGGCTTAACCGAGTTGTGGTTTCAATCCGGGTTGGTGCTTGCTTGATGTTAAGGGTCGTGGTTAGGATGCAGGCGAAAGACATCGTGTGTCAGCATCAGTTCAATCTCATTCTGTACTAACGGGGGAGTTGCCACATTCCATTCTTAACATGGAGGAGAGTTCGTCAAAATCCAATCAAGTTGTGTCTTTACTTTGATCTATGCCAGGTGCTCGATAACAAGCTTTAGAATAATAAGACAATAAGGATTTCCCGAGTTGGGGCAAGAAGATAGTCTCCTATATCAATAGAAGATCCAGAATGAGACAAGCAACGACAAGTACTGTTTTTCCAGTTATAACCGCAAACTTGTTATAGTATACCGAACCCATCTCTACCAATGAATAAGCACCCGACACAATAACCTCTCTTGTAGACAATGAGCCAATAACGGGAACTCGTATGGAATTGGAAGACCCGATTGCAGCACTTGCAGCTGACGACAACACCTCTGATTCCGGGCCTTATCCTTCTTCCTCACCTGTTCTTGCTCTATCTTCTGCTTTGACTCCTAATTATGCGGGAACTGTCACTTTAAGTGCATATTGATTATTGGCATCCTCAGCCTATGCGTATGGTACTGCTGCTTTAAGAGCTCATATCTGCACCCACCCGGGCAAGAACTAGACTTGATTTCCTCACTCACACTGAACAAGCACCAACCTTGACTTCTTTCTCTTCTCTTATGCCCGGAACTAAAACGAAATAAGCTAATGCGCCATTATCGGTAAAGGAAGCCAAATAGGTTGCTGACGCCAATGACTTAAGGGCACCAAAATGAGGAAGTTCATCATGTTATTTAAGATTACCTAAGTATATACAATACACCCTTACCAGTTTGCACAACAGGACTTGCTTTAGGAGTTCATTAAGCTCACACCCCAAAATACAAGTAATCAGTACACCGCAGCACACTTATTGATTGAGTTGGGCTTCTTTCTCGGTGTTAGATTGATTAAGGCTTATTTCTCGGTGTTAGCAGTCCTTCTATCTATGATTAGAATGTGCCTCAATTGGAACTTGAAGCTTCTTGATACTCTGGATTCACTTATCTACCCCCCTTTCTAGCTTTGCCCCTTACATCCACTCTACTTTCCGTTCCGAACTCCCCTTTTATTCCCGTTCCCGCTTCATCACCGGATCAAGCTTCTGCTTCATCTGTTGCTTTCATCATGGAATCTATCGTTACTACTCTGGAAGATGGGTAAGGAAACTCGTATACAACTAGCATCGTTGCTGGTTCTATACCGCTTGTTTGCTTTAGTTCACTTGTAGAACTCGGCTAAGGAAAAAAGAATGGAGTAATTATAAGCTTGGAAATATTATAGAGGCCTCTCCTTTCAGTACTTATGGATTCAAAGCCCTTCTTTCAAACAACACTACTTAGCTTAGCGCTTCAACAGTCATCCATTCTTTCTTACCCGACCCGGAGTCTGTCCTTAACAACACCAGTTTTCCTTGGGTTCCCACCTATCCTAGGGGAATGGTTCTTTTCACCTTGAAACTCGACCTTGTCTCTTTGAACTCTGGCTTGGCTCCAATACTAGGCACAACTCCGTACTTATTGTCTCTTTGCTTTGGGTGCGATGCGAAGTCTAGGTTAAGCAGTGTTGGTTACGAGTATGAATCAGAGTGAAATCATGGAAGTCGACTCTTATTGCCAGGAAAACGACTGCCGGGATGAAACTCTCCAGATATATAAGTTGCACAGGACTCAGAGTTGACCTCGCTCTCGCTAACCTTAAGAATTTGACTCTTCGATCCCTATATTGAGTGCCATAATACAGAGATATGCTGTAAGGAAGTTTCAAGGTAGTGGTCAACTTATTTGGAATAAAGGATTGGTGGCAGCAGTTATTCTTTTGAAAAGCCCAGTTCTCTTTGTCTTCGAGCTAGAATACTGAAATCTACTTATCTGTCATATACCTCCCCACCAATAGATGGAGACAAATGGGAATAACCGAACCACGTCTACAAAATGCCAGTACCATGCTGCTGCTTCAAAGCCAACGTGATGCTCCTTAGTAAGATGACCAAGATATTGGCGAATACCACATATGATTAAGAAAATAGTACCTATAATAACATGAAAACCATGAAAGCCAGTTGCTAAGAAAAAGGTAGAACCATAAATACTATCAGAGATATTGGAGGGTGCTTGGTAATATTCCATTCCTTGAAAGCCTGTGGATACTAGAGCCAGTGAAACGGTAGCTACTAAAGCTAACACAGCTCGTTTTTCCTTCTTAGCGAGTATAGCATGATGAGCCCAAGTTACGGCAGCTCCGGATGAAGGGAGAATAGGGGTATTAAGAAAAGGTATTTCCCAAGGATCTAAAACCCCAATACCTTTAGGGGGCCAAATACCTCCGATCTCTACCGTGGGTGCCAAAGAAGAATGAGAAGAAGCCCAAAAAAAAGCAAAAAGGAACATAACCTCCGAGACTATAAACAGAATAGAACCATATCGAGGTCCTAATTGTACTGCTTTTGTATGATGTCCTTCTAAAGTGGATTCACGTAGAACATCGCGCCACCATACTAACATTGTATATAGTATAAAGATTAGGCCCAAACTGAGAAGTGTTGCTCCCCCTTGAAATGAGTGCATGTACATCACACCTCCTACGGTTGTTGCCAAAGCTCCGAGTGAACCCGAAATAGGCCATGGACTTGGATCTACCAAATGATAAGAATGCCTTTGAGATTCAATCATAAACCACTTTGCCCCGGTTGTATGTAAACCACCCTTCAAACCCCCACCCCCTAAAGTTGTAAAGAATGGGAATTTTCCTTCTATCTGACAGGCCAAACTCATAGGAAGGGATATGGTTCTTTCATGGAATTTATAGAAATGTTAGACTCTAACAAAGAAGGAAATCTCTATTACTCTTGATAAGAGTGGATTTGACCCACGAATTAAGTAGGAAAAGAAATAGATCTGAATTGATCATTGGTTTGCATTTCCTCACTGACGCATTGGCATCAGCTTCCTCTTACAATATTCCCTCTGAAATTCCTTGGCACGGAAGAAATGGTACTTTGCGCCTTATTTCAAAAGAGAGATCAAAGAAAGAAAAGAGGATAGGCCAGCCAGAGCTTTTGGATGTCCATTGTTTCCTTGCACGTGCCTTCCACTATGTCACAGATAAGAGAGTCCTCGTTAAGCTTAAAGGAAAGAAAAGCACCTTTTTCCCACGTAACGGTTAGGAGGTAATAAGATGGGCTTTGAATAGACAAGATTGTCTTAGAATAGACCATTATGCTTATTTGGGGTTAGATGGTCCTCGTCTGATGACGGCCAGATAACGGTTAGAGCGTTAAGCGCAGTATCTCTCGATAAGGGAGTTGTGTCCTCCATTGTTGACTTCCTCGCCAGACCCTTTGCTGGCTACAATCCTAATACTACCACACCAGCTTCTTTTTATCGAAGAAGTGAAAGAAAGTATCTATAAAGATGGATTGATTATGATCTTGATTATCTTTGTCTTGCTTGTAACCTGAAAGACTCAACGTGATGAGGAGATTCTAAGGGTTGTTGACCCGGGTTATCTTCCTCGCTCGCCTATGGCTTGCTAACTGCCTTCTTGATTCTGTGCTTCTAAACTTCCGGTTTCGTAACCTCCAGATAGAAAGAAAGAGAAAGAACCTATACATAGGTATAGATTGAAAACTCTAAGAATGGATTTGAGGAAATTGTTGCTATGATTCGCCTGTGAATAGTGCAATTCCTTGTAGTGATAGGTAATCCTACGTCGACTCCTGAGGTAAGACAGCCGGCTGATCGACAACGGGTACTATAACACTTTTGGATTTCCCGATCGACAACAGTACTATACATGGATTTCCCGAACTCATTTATTTAGATCTTTCTGGTCAGGTCGAGACACCGCTTCTGAATCTATTGATTCCCTATATGTAGCTGTTGCGCCATAGTTGATCCCAGTTGCCTTGTCTTTGACCCCCGACGCCCCTCTTGTTGCCCTCTTACAACGCTTACGGAAGTGAAGTAAGCTTTCCTGTCTCCCGTCTAAGGCAAGGCCGTACTCAATCATTTGACTCGCACCTTCTGAATTTGCTTTAAGCGCATAAAGGGCTAAGGCACTATTTGGGCATTCTGAATTTGTTAGCAAGTAAGACAAGACCCTCTTGGAATAGGCTTCCACCGTAAAAGCCTAGGTAGCTAGTCTAAGAAAGAGAAAGAGGTCATCAAAGACGGAGTGTGTTAGGTAAGGGTAGGTTTCATCAAAAGAAGCAGGAGCTCGAAAGACGAAGTACGCTCGCTCATTCATCCCGTTATGGAAAGCAAGTAGATTTGATTAACCAGCTGCTACAGTACGTAGTCTTTCATTCCGTTTTTGTATCAATAAAGCGTTGGTTGTTTTCTATTGAACGATGGATCTGTTATGCCGGTGTCAAGTAAACATCATTCTGCTTTTATTACTGTGCCGTGCCGGTGTTATGTCAATTGTTTCCTCTTATCTTACCTTCGTAGCATGGGTGAATGATCCCCGTTCCGTTGTCCGCTGTTTCTCCCTTGGGTATGTAGATAGAATAATTATACTATGAGAATTGAATAATAGTTTCCAAAGCAAAGTAATAGAATAATTGTAATATAATGAATTGTTATATAATAATGGGTTCCGAAGCTAAGTAATTGCATCATTGGTTTCAAAGCAAAGTAATAGGATCGGTGTGTCCAAAGCGTTGTAAGAGAATAACGGGTTCCAAAGCCCAGTAATAGTAATATAGAATGATGGTAATTGTAATATAATAATGAATAGCAGAATTGGTTTAAAGGTCAGAAAAGCACTGGCACTGAGGAAACTATAAGACGAAGCCCTTACTTCTTTATTCCCTGCTCAATTCTGGATTATTGTATTATTACTCATAGTTACTTGTATTGATTCTTATAGTGAGTAGCCGAACTGAACTCTTCATGACACTTACCGCTACTATGCGTTCTATCTATTAGTCTAATAGCTCTGGTTCAAAAGATGTAATCCAACTGCTATGGTTCAAAAGATGTAATAAGTCATTTCAGAATGCAAATCCATAAGGATGAGAGCTACTACTAGAGCACAGAAGGAACGAACATAGGATCTAACAAAAAGCACTGGTATTTCTTTTAGTCCATGAGCTTGCCCGGCCTCGTCTATAAGCTTGCCCAACCCTCCCTCTTTATCCGCGTATACACAAATACATAATAAAAGATCCAAATACATAATACAGTGTGCCAATCTTGAACTATAATACCGATGGCTAGGGTAGAGATAGAGAATTCAATTCGAAATAAGGTGCTAAGAGCCTTGTTAGAAACTATATCTTAATAGAAACTATATCTTCATATAGGGCGCACGGGACTCGCACATAGGCATTGAAGGCATAAGTCTAAAGAAGTATGTTTGGGGCACTAAGTCGGAATTGATCTCTAGTGCTTTTCTCGGGATGAAACAAGTGCTTATATGAATCTACTGTCCTAATTCTGCCAATCCATACTTGGATTTTGTAGTTACTTATAGATAGACTTTCTTACATTACTATGAGGTTAACTACCCGGGGAGTCAAGTCTGATTCCGTTACTAATAAGAATAGAGCTATCGGCAAACAGCCTCTCACTACTAACTTCAAACCAGCCACGCCTAACTCTTATTCTGACTTTCCTTACTTCTATTCCTTTTATTATTATTATGAGAATCTCCCTTATGATATGTTGTAATTTGTAGCAGTAGCTTGGCCCCCTGGACTCGCTTCCTATGCCTTGTCAATTGGGCCAGTGGCATGTCCCTGACGCGCAAGTGAATCACTTCCTGTCGCTAGCAGCAGTCCTTACTTATCTGATTCTAGGGGTGGCATTAATGACTTACGCGGGGTCTTGTCCAATGTCAGACTCTTTAGAGGCATGGTAGTAGTTCCGCCAAGTAGTATCGGCCCTTGAAAGAGCAGTAAAGGGTTTGAGGAAAGTCATTAGGGAAAGTCATTCCAAATATCCAAATAAGGGACTAAGGAAGAGGGAAGGCAATAAGTAAGGGTTAGGGTATGTGATTGGTAATTCATGAAAATATGAGAAGTCGAACCCGTTATCGGAAGCAAGATTAGTAATAAAGGCTTCCTAACAAGTTGAGTATCTTTTGACCAGGGAGTATCTGATCGAAGACTTGGTGAAATGCAAAAGTCTAACTCAAGGGAGAGACTCGCTTATGGAAGGGAAGGGGAGACATAGTTTAGTTCAGTGGAGGCTTGACTCTTTAGAGGCGACGCGCCCAAAGAGAGATCGCCCCCAAATTAATCAGTTTGGAGCCCAGCCCTTGATCCGGAAGCTATACCGTAAGAGGAGAAGGAGCGAAATCAAAGTGAGCGTAAGAACTTAGGAAGGATGGGGAGAGTCAGGAAGGACCTAATGAACTAAAGGGGAGAGTCAGGAAGGACCTAATGAACTAAACATTCCAGATTATACTCTAGATAAGAGCAGTAATCAACCCTTTTCTCCATTAGAATAAAGTCATGTTCGAGATCACTGCGTAACCATTATGACAGGCCGTAAGAAATAAGATGCTTCACCTGAATGACATTCCTGAGTTTGTACGGGAGCAACGGACACGAGATGAGACAGCTTACATTAATTAAGAAAGTCGGTTGCGGGACTATTGTGGTTGCTCGGGGATGCCGTGGTCCCCTACTTTTTAGGATATGTAGAATGGGAAAGAAGCATGTCGAGGTTCAGAAGGTGGCTCCATATAGCAAGATTATTAAGGGGCTTTGGATTGGCGGGACGGGATGGTCACTCCGGAAGCACAAATCCTCCTCTTTAGTTGAAGCGGTCACTCCAGAAGCACAAATCCTCCTCTTTAGTTGAAGCAGTAAGTCCTATACAGGATTCAAGACTTCTGGTCAGGAAGAGCGGGATTTACTAGTGTTTCTTCTTAGCTATTTGCTTATAGGTCCTTTTACAATGAGTCATGGGATAGGATAGCCTCTCTCTTATCGATGCGCCAAACATCCGGGCATAGTCGCTCTGGGCCCCGCGACCCCTCCCTTTTGAAATAAGGGAGAGCACAGGACCTAAACAGCTGGACAAGCCACCTCCTCATCCTCAAGACAAGACAGACTAGCTAGTGCAGAAGCTTTAGCGGTGTGATTAATCCAATTTCCAAGTCTATTGAGACAGCCGAACTTTAAGTGTTGTGAGTTACTAGAGTCATCTTACTTATTTCTCAGAATCCATTTGACTTATCTGATTCTCTTAATATATATGCAGTGTTTTTCATCAATTATAGAATCTGTCTCACTTATTTGATTTGAATACTGTACATTACTGCTTGTTCTATGCCCATCTAATATATCTTAGGAAGCAAGGCCTCACTCCATTCTATAAGCAACGGGCCCCCATTCTATAAGCAACGGAACTATGCACCAAATTCCATCCTTAAAGCAACGCGCTAACGCTTAAGTGAGCAGAGCGGGTGGGTGCCTAAAGCAATTCTCTTCTTTTGCCGACAGCTTCATTAATGGCAAAAAGTGTGTTTAGGAGCTTTGTATTAGGAGTAATATATGGGTTAGAGCTTAGAGTCAAGGAGTGAAGAAGCAACCGAACAACTAACTAACGCGTAAACTCAACTAGCAACCGAACAACTAACTAACGCGTAAACTCAACTAGCAACCGAACAACCAAAGTGAGGGCCCCCCTAAGAGAGTAATTTCAAGCAAGGGAACATTCTAGCAATTGAGTCCGGGTCGACCTGGCGGGCGGCAGCCAATAAATCCGTGTTTATTAAAGCAACGGAACAAGTACTATAGTATGCGGTTCTGCTGCCTATATTCTCTTATGTATGATTTTTCACTCAATTCCACTAGCAAACGACGTTCCTAAGCACTAACGTGAGTTCAGAAAGACAGCCCTTTCACGCTAATGGGAGTTTCGGGACGCTAACGCTTATTGTGTTCGGGCCGGGCAGAGATAGTCAGTCTTGAAGCAATACTGGTTGTTTACTTGCTTATATGAGTGGGTGCAGCAAGATAGATTCCATTCAATGAGTGGTGCAGCAAGATAGATTCCATTCAATGAGTAGTGCTGCAAGATAGATAGATTCCATTCTTAAAGCAACGAGATCAAAAGCATAATGATTAGATACTGGATCACAGAGGAGAAATAAGAAGCTATGCCAAGGTCAGTTGCAAGTCGTTATAAATCCTACTCTGGAGCAATGATGTTTCTGTTGGAGTAAAGTCGTAGATATTAGATGAAGAAGAGGCATAATCCGCAGGTCCAGGTTAATAAATTGATGTTAGAGTTTCTCGTAAGGGAACAGAGTGGATGGGTGCAGGTGCATTCGTGTTATTACATTCTTCTATTATGGCCATGTACTCTTGGTAACACCTATGCTCTTGTTTCTTCGTATAACACAGGGTATCCTGAGTTCAGTTAAGTCTCCTTCTATTCGACGAGTATCTTTGGGTTTGGTGCTTTCCCACAAATAGAAGTCAGTTAAGGGGTCAGCAGCAAGTGATAAGTCAGCTACAAGACGTTGTGCGCCAACAGGAGTTGTTGACGGAAAGGGAGTGGAAAGAGAAACCCCAGTGTGAGGAAGATCTAGGAGAGGTGGTATAGGTGCGACTCATATTGAATTCAACTCCTCCGGTCTAATACTAAAACGATTATGACTCATACTTATACTACCTGTTGGGGCAAGAACTATACTTTATGAACGGACCTTCACTCAAGCTTGCTTCAAAGCCGATACTTTCTTCTGAAACTGACTATAAGAGCTATTTGAAATGTAATCTTCTAATAAGTTGTAACGCAAAGCAAGGTGCTTCAAGCCTAATCAAACGTAGTTCTATAATTAGTTCTTACAAGTCCTGTCTTCGTATATGTCTTCTCCCTCGTTAATCCTTTTTTGATCCCATCGATACTAAATTGATCCTTATGCATTCAATTGGTTGAAATCAAGACAAGGCACACGATGGCTGGTGAATCCCCGAGTTTCAAGGGATTAGGTAGGTATAATGGAATAGTTATACTAGGGCGGGAGGGAACAAGCTTTCCCTATGAGAGGCATTTGGCGCGAGTTAGAGTTACGATCATGCTTTTGAGAGTGAATGTCCTGGAAGTGGTATTCCTATCGAGCAGCTGAGCCTGTGAGAGCAGTCGAATCAGTCTAGTCCTTCTTCGTTGGAAATAGCAAGATTGGGTCGAGCGGTGGTGCTGTCAAGGTCGAACTCTTTTCTCTTCCTCGACTAATTAGTAGAGATGCTGGCGTGCCTCCTGCCAATGGGAATGACTTAGATAACGACAATCCCTTTCTTTGTGATGGAACATGCCCACGTCGATGCCTTTCTGTTACTACGCTAGTAGGTAGCTACCCAAACGCTATAGGCGGGTCCTGGTTGGTCGAAGACGCATGGCTTCAAGGCTTTGACAAGGAGCAGGAGAAAGAGGCGAAGATGCTACACAAGCGTGAGCGCACCGTTCCAAATAATATACCATTATAGAAGTGATCAACGAAGAGCGTATGGCGAATCCTTTCTCTGGGGTTGAGACCCACATTCATATTCAAAAGATGGTATCAAAAGAGGGGCCTTTCGCCTGGTTAAGAAAGGAAAGCAAGTAACTCGATCGAGTATGAGTAGCGCTTTCACGTCTTTATTCACGACCCTGCTTATATTGAATCAGCCGTTGAGTAAATTGCTCTGGCCCTTGTTAGTCTTGCCGCTGCTAAACTATTTGTACGAGTTGGATTGGGAATATAGTAAGCCTCGGGTGCTACTGTCATCTCTTTTCAGGACAAATGCCACATCAGTGGGAAATAAAGCTCCTATCCCGTATTAATAGTATAAGTCAGTATATGAATAAGCCAAGTCAGAATGAAGGCGACGAACACAGTTTCATTAATCCTTCCTCGAATCCTTCCTCGGGGCATTGCCAGGCTTTAACCTGAGGCATAGGCTTCAACTCCAAGGTAGCAACCATCTACTATTATACTATTAGAATCAAACACTACACTGGGAATTACACAGCGACCAACAGTACTCATAGAAATAGGAATAAGGCTTCCAAAGAAGAGAATCAAACCTAAGAGAATGAAGCTGCTACCTGAACTCGAAAACAAAAAACTATGGCTTTGACTCCTGCTTTTAATGGTTGAACTCGGATAGCGTACTACACCGATAGGAGCTAGTAGAAACCAATGGAGCTAGTATAAACACTAGGGAACTAAGAAATCCATAGAGCTAGTAGAAGACCGAGAAGCGATGCCGGGAATCCAAACACTGCTTTTGAACTTGAAACATAGGGGGATCTACTACTTCCAAGACTGTTGCTACTTACTTCAATACTCTATCTTCAAGTGGAGTTTGGGCAAGGCAAGTTCAATATCAAGTTTTCATAGGGTAGCCTACAACTTCTAGTTTACAGTTTCGTCTTGTTTTCCTGTGACAGATTCTCAAATAAGGAACCACTCTGAACTCAATGACCACCAAGCCCTATATCAAGTATTTCTCTAATGCCTATTAGTCTGTTACTGTTGCTTCTTGTAATGAAATAGGAAACGCGTAATCCCTTTATCATACTGATACAATAACACAGCAGGGAATCCCCAACTACCGATAAAAAGAATGTGGTTGCTGCCTATAAGGCTGGAATCACTGCAGGAAAGAATCAATCGCGCAATAGGGAATCGAAGACAGAGGAGCAGTGCCCGGACCGACTGTAACCAATACTTATATAAGACTTATCCGAATGCCCACTCGGGTATAAAACTCAAGATGGAAATCACTTGCCAACGAGACTTACCCCACTAACGGGGAACTCGGCTACTGCCTAATAGCACTGAAACAAGTAACTCAACTACTATATCTAAGTAAGCCTTAGAGTCTGGCTTGTCTGCTTCAAAATAGTACTACTGCGTCTAGGAATGCGTCTAGGAATCAGGAATCAAGGTATTACTTCTGAGAATGGGAGCACTGTTGATAAGAACCAACCTTATAGGTAAGGTACATCGGAGTAGGAAGTGTCAGAATCAAACCACTCCGATAAGGCTTTAACTCAAAACGGATAATCAACATGCCTTTCCGACAACAAGGACTGAACCAAGGAAATAAGGCTTAAGGAGTTAATCGTAGAACATAGGATCGAGCAAGTCTGATAGTTGCTCGAATTGATTTGAGTAGAAGCTTGCCCTACCTTCTATAGAAGCTTTGCCTAATACCTCCTCACCTTCTTTAAAGAGCACTACACAGCCTGAGGGTAACATCAGTAAGTCTGCGTCTGATGTGGTTCTATTGGTGATGTCCCCTGCATTGGTCGGACCAGCATTCATTCCTAAAGTAACAACAACAAGTATGTCGAGCAGAAGTAACAGCAACAAGTATGTCGAGCAGCATCCCCGATTAGAGCGCACAGGGAAGAGTTCTGTGTCCGGTCCGAGGAATAGGGTACTCCTAATTTCTTGTCGTAACAGCATTCATTCTTAGCGTAGCATCGCACAGTCTATGAGCCACATTAATATACTCATTGATTTTTATACGAAACCATATTCCCTTGCACACCTATCCTCCAAACTGAGTCTTGCCTTACTGACTTATTAGTCTACATTGTCACTCGAACGACTATATAGATAGGATGGATGCAACTAAGGGGTAGAGGCGCGGAAGTGAATTAGTAAGGCTTTTGTTCTTTGTACGAGGTGTCAGGGCTTGGTCTGCCAGGGCGTAGAATTAGGCTTTGACTGTCGGGTTCAATTCTGTATTTGTATTTAAGGAAATAGGCATATAGGTAGATTTCCTACTTTATGGAAATAGGCTAATGTGGTAAAGAAATAGCACTAGGTCGGTTGGTAATTAGGAGAACTAGGGTCTCGGGCAAGAAGGAGTGGAAGAGCAGACTTGTTAGTGAAGGGGGAAAGGAACTTAGTCCAGCACTGAACGAAGCATAAGAGCTCTTGCCTTTATGCCAGCTTTGCTCTTTCATGCCAGCATCTACCTTTAGGGCAGGTTCCTCCTCCATATCCTTCCCTAACAAAGAAAGAAAGGTGTCCCATGGATAGACGAGTTCCTAAACACACTAAATATTCCAGTTTGTTCTTCTTCGATTTCATCGCTATGCTTCGCTTTTCTTGGTATATCCTGTTGGCCAAGCCAAAGAGGGTCTGAACTCATTCGTCCTTGAGCGATGGAATAGAATCCCTTCACTCTCATTCTGCCTTCGATTCCTATAAAAATAAGAGAAAGTTGACTCCATTGATGCATTCATGGTGATATAGCGTTCTACGGCCTCTGTTTGAAGTGAAGAACCTGGCTGTCTCCGCCCGATTCCACTCCGGGAACCTTAAGAATCGCCAGTCGTACCCTGAACCGAATTCTTATCCTAATCCAAAAATAGGGAAATTTCGATCGTTTTTTCATTCTCTTACTTAATGTGATAT